>NC_090649.1:467717740-468337740 GCF_040937935.1 Hyperolius riggenbachi | reverse complement strand
TATTTAACCACCGTGGAAGATGACAGCTGGTGTATAGGATATAGCTGTTCACATCCACCTGTTTATGATATGTTCTCGTGTTCAAGGAATTACCCTCTATATATAATTCCAAGTCCAGGAAGTTAATGATAGGATTTTTTATGAGATTTAGAATGAATGGATTGTGTGATTGGTTGTGAATCAAATTTAGTGAATAAACCTGAGTATTTGAGGATCTATAGCGCGTGTCAGTAATACTTTACAATTGTTTATCAGTTTATTTTCCTCTCATGTTCCCTTTAGTAACGTTTGTAATTTGACATAGTAGTGCAGCCTTTTATTAGTGATTACTTGTTTTATAATTGGTATACATAATTATTTCCCTTGGCTTTGCACACTCCAACATTTGCATGTGCAGAACTCAATCCTTTAGCTTAGTGAACCAGAGACGAAGCACCCTCATGTATTTTACCATATATATCAGTAAGAACATTAGAGAAAACACCTACCCTGCTCTCTGTTTCATCCTCACTGCTAAAAGTGTCTGTTATCAGCTGTGATAAGAATCTCGAACTGAGCATTCAGTCTGGCTTTGCCGGGAATGATTATAGCTAAGCTGAGTCATTATAGCAGAGCCACAAGGGGGCAGGCTTGCGCTTGAAAAGACACCACAGAAGACAGACTCAGCTATAATCTTTCCGTAGCAAAGCCAGACTGAGTGCTCAGTCGGGGATTCTTATCAGAGGTGATAACAGTCAGATTAAACAGAGAACAATGAAACAAAGAGCAGATTAGGTGTTTACTGTCATGTTCCCACTGATTTATAAGGTAAGATACAAGAGGGTGCTTCATCTCTGGTTGCTTTAATTACAGTATATTTGCGACAGATGGGGAGCAGCCCTGTTATTACTATTAAATTAAAAAGATGGGGAAATGTACATATTGATAACATATACATATATTTATTGTACATTATAATTTTATAATGGTATAATTGAGGCTCAGGACAATTAATTTTTCTGCTCAGAATCCTCTTTAACCAATAATTGAACTTCATTCCAACCAGTAGCTCATGCCTCTTTTCCCACCAGACATCTTTACCTTTTCTCAAATAGATCATCAGGGGGTGTCTGTATGGCTGATATTGTGGTGAAACCCCTCCCACAGTTTGATGTCATGACCATGGTTCTGACAGTTTCCTGTCAGTGAACCTTATTGCATTGTGGGAAATAGCGGCTTTTATCCTACTGCCAAGCAAGCAGCATCTCCCTCTGTGCACAGAACTCTTAGTAATGAACATTCCATAAAGATCACCTGCCAGAAGTAAAGATGTCAGCACAAGTGATATATTTGAGAATGATAAGGGAGAGGAAAGATTTTACAATAGGCAAACACTGACTAAATAATCTATAAATGAAAATTGTAAAAAAAATAAGCACATTTCATCATTAAGTTATTTTCACTATAGTTCTTTAGGCTCTGAAAACAATAGTTGGGTATTCTACAATATACTAGTCTGAAGAAATATTTATTTTTTAAAATAAAAATATGTCTAACAGGAGTTCCAAAGAAGCTCACCTATCTCGCTGCCGCTGCTTCCATCCTGTATGCTCCAGAGGATAATGCTGCTCTCTGACGCAATGGCCACCATCTTGTCCTTATCACCATGAGGGCCTCCAACTACCTTGGCATTGAGAGCCACCCTTTCAATGGTCCAGTCCAGATAGGGGCTGGTGAAGACTTGTTGCCAGCCAGATGATTCCTTTATCCTGTGAGGAAAACACAAGGCCTGATTTACTCCTCCTACTCCCCTCCTCACACAGCACAAAGTAATGCAGCGACTCGCCGTCTACCGATCACTGCAGAGGAAGTACACAATGGCCCCGTATCTGGAGAGGTTACACCACCCCAAGTCAGACAGAGTCTGAACCGTCTGATCACCCACAGCCTGCAGACAGAGACAGGGCGGTACAGGCAAACATGGAAGCCCTGTGAGGAGACTGTAGGCAGTGTGACCAGGGGGCCTTGGAGGGTGATGCCCACTTTCTATTATGCTGGGTACACACACGATACATTTTTCTGCTCAATAGATGGATCCGATAGATAATTCCCGACATGTCCGATATTCCTGCCAATCGATTCTGCGCTCCATTTCTCATAGAAGTGAATGGAAAAAGATAAGAAAAATGAGCGGAAGATAAGAGAATTAGGCTCAGAATCCAGCGGAAAGAAACGATCGGGTGGAAGATCCAGCGGAAAAACGTATCGTGTGTACCCAGCATTATGCTAGGTACACACTATACAATTTTCTGGCAGATTTACTTGCCAGATCGACTATTTCCGACATATCCGATCTGATTTATGATAGATTTTCCATAGAAGTGAACGGAAAATCTATCAGAGAATCGATCGGAAATCAGTTCGGACCTGTTGGAAATGGTCAATCTGACAGAAAAAAATTGTATTGTGTGTACCTAGCATTATACTGCAGCAAATACAGACCAGTGAGGACCGCCCACTTCCAGAGACTCTCCACCCTTATCCTGGATTTTACCTCCACAGATGAGGAAACTACATTCTATTGAGGAAGAGGAAACAACAGTGCAAATAGCAGCCCGATATGTAGCTACCCACCACCAACTGAGAGAAACGTGATACCTCATGGACCGTATACCCCTTGTGTATTGGCGTGAACACGGCGGCAGCCCCAGGACCGCTCAACGGCAATTGGCGTCAAGTCCTATCTCCGATTGAATGATGGAGCTCCATTCCATCAGTCTCCCGCGGCGAACGCTGCTAGGAGACTGTTAGACGGTGAAACCGCTGTCTATTTACATTGTACAGCGTTGCGATCTACGGTAGCACTGTACTGGAGACAGCCGTGTGACTTGGCTGTCCCCTGGGGAGGCACAGGAGCAATTGGCTGTCATAGGCTGATGCCTATCACAGCCGATCGTGGTGATTGGCTGGCAGGGGGAGGGAGGGCCGGGAATAAAAAAAAAAAAAAAAAAGAACCACAAATAAACAAAAAAAAAAAAAAAAGGGATCAGAGCCCACCAACAGAAAGCTCTGTTGGTGGGGAAATAACTTGTGTGCTGAGTTGTACAGACCTGCAGCAAGCCCTTAAAGCTGCAGTGGTCTGAATTGTAAAAATTAGCCTGGTCACTAAGGGGGGTGTAAGCCTACAGTCCTCAAGTGGTTAAAGGACTGCTCCCTATTTTTTTTTTCCTTTTGTGATATTCTTTTGTTGCAACATAATTCAGAACTTCAAAACTGCTGCTGTTTAGCCACAAATCAAGCGTGTGTCCATGTCCCGGCCTCGGTGTGGAATACGAGGATGGAGAAGAAACATTAGTCCACACGCTGCTCCGGCCATTAATAAACGTTCTGTCAGGTGGCCGGCTTCTCTCTTCCTCTTTGAATCACCACGAGCCTCCCTGACTGTGACTGAAACAATTGGAAACGGCAACCGTGGACGGACAGGCCATCCATTTGAAAAGCGTTGGAGCGGGAGTTTTGACAAATTTCGATAAACCCCCGCGCCCTGCTCCCTCCGTCACAGCTGGAAAAAGTTGC
Source organism: Hyperolius riggenbachi (assembly GCF_040937935.1). Taxonomy (NCBI): domain Eukaryota; kingdom Metazoa; phylum Chordata; class Amphibia; order Anura; family Hyperoliidae; genus Hyperolius; species Hyperolius riggenbachi. Next base: position 468,334,185 of record NC_090649.1, on the reverse strand, counting down.
GGCTGGTCAGATGCTGAAAGGATCAATTTTTATAATTTTTTTTGTACTTTATAATACAGTATAATCTCGTTCTAGTAAACTCTGATATTGTAAACATTCGGGTATAGTAAAGTAAATGTCCAGATCCTGGCCAAGAACCATTATAAGCATATGCAAGTAACGCATGGTAAAGTAAACCCTGATGTAATAGAAATTCTGTCAATCCTGCTTTTTTGCCCCATTGGTATTCTGTACCTGGCTATAGTGGAAAGTGGGCGGGCACATGCCTCATATGTCAGTCAGAGACCCATGAGCTGTGGTAAGTGAGTGGGCAGGCAGCCACTTGTAGTCTTCTTGCTATCTGCACACTACTCTGGGCCTGCGTGGATTACCTTAACATTTTGGGGACCGCCTACATTAGATCCTACGCTGCAGTTGTGGCAGTTCTAGCCTGATGTGGCGTAGAATCTATGCTACCCGCCATTTCCGCTCATGACGCGACCGTGCGCACCTGAGAGGGGAGAATAAGCTGTCATATGACAGCTGACATTTCCCCTCAGTGATCAGAAGCCATCGTGTATGGCTTCTGAGCACGTGAGCACTATGATCGCCGGCGGATCATAGTGATCACTTACAAAGCTGCGGTGGTGGGGGGGAAGAAGTGGATCCACTCACCTCCCAGTCATTCCCCCGACGATCGGCGCTCCCCTCTGCTCCTGGCCGGCATCCCCGCTGTACTGACGCTAAGTGCCGGGTCCCGGTTTGATGACATCATCACGCCGCCACCTGGAACTTAGCGTCAGTACGAGTGGGGAAGCCGGCGAGAGAGCGGAGGGGTCCACAGCTGCTCATCGCTGGAGCCTGGGAGGTGAGTGAAGGCAGCTGGCAAAGGGGGGACATCTGGAGGCAGGGGAGACACACAGCCCAGCAAGCCCTAACAGGGATCTGGCTGCCTGACCTCCCCCCCAAACGCGCCCCCCCCCCCCCCATGCAAAACCGCCTGGTCCTTAAGGGGGGGGTTAGGCGGCTGGTCCCGACAGAGTTAAAGAGGACCTGAACTCTTATACAGGACAGAAGGAAAACAGAGAAACGCACCGTGTGTATTCAGAGAGTTTAGCCTGTCCAATTCCCCCTCATTTGTGTCTAATCTCAAGTTGTAATTTGATCTCCCCCATGTGCCACATGACTGCCTATGGCAGAGATGGCAGATAAGCACATCTGAAAGCACAGGCTGTAAACAATATGTCTGCTTCCATGAATCAGGAAGTAAAAACTGCAGATTTATTTTAGGATTTGTATCAGGTGTAACAAATAAATGATTTTGTTTGAAGGTTATTTATGCTGTTGTGTATATTTTAGAGCAGAAAGGAGGTCTGAGTTCAGGTCCGCTTTAAAAGCACCAGGTGCGACCGAATGCTTCCTGGGTAAGTTGTTGTCTGGTTATTGTGGGAATAGCAGTAATGTGTGACTTGCTTGTGCATGGCTGCAACACTACAGTATCATCCAGGCTGCACAGACATGCGAACAGAGGAGCACGCTATCAGTACTGTACCGGCATTAACGTGTGAGGCCTATGCTTCCGATGTAAGCTGCTGTGTGATTATTGCATGCGAATCCCTGCATATCGAGCACTGTGATCTAGCTTAGACACTGTCTGTGCTCGCTTGCTAAAGCATTGGAAAGGAAAAATGACTCCCAATTATTAATTGAATAAGGATACAGTACTATAGTATACTTCATGTGCTTGAGCATGACAATTTCTGACTCACTGGATAGGCTCTTAAAGGGGAACTGTAGTGAGAGGTATATGGAGGCTGCCATATTGATTTCCTTTTGAACAATACCAGTTGTCTGGCTAGCCTGCAGAGCCTCTGCCTCTAATACTTTTAGCCACAGACCCTGAACAAGCATACAGCAAATCAGGTGTTTGTGACATTTTTGACAGATCTGACAAGATTAGCTGCATGCTTGTTTCTGGTGTGATCCACATTACTGCAGGCAAATAGCTCAGCAGGGCTGCCGGGCAACTGGTATTGCTTAAAAGGAAATAAATATGGCAGCCTCCATATACCTCCATTTGTCGTTTATACAATATGAACAAGTTTTGTCACTCAAAATTTGTAAGGGGTAAAAGGTTTCAAAAATTTTCAGATTCACTCCAACTGGGTAAACGGGACCATTTATAAAAATGCAAATCAGTTAAGTGCCCTTTTTTACCCATGCCCTCTCCCCCTCACCCCCCCCCCCCCCAACACAACGGATATAAACGTAAGTGTTGGGGAAGGGGGGACATGGATGATCTGCAACTTAGATTGGAAAGGGTTAATAAAAAGGGCAATTAATTGATCTGCATTTTATAAATAGTCCCATTTAAATATAAGAACCGGTTAAGAGTGAATCTAAAAAAATTTGAAAACTTTTGAGTGCTCTACATTTGCTAATGAAAGGAGGTTTTGGTGGGGTGGGCTGAGGGCGTGGCTGACACCAGCTTACATGCTGTAGCTCCGCCCCACATGCCTGCCAGCTTGATAATTATGTGGCACATACTACTGATGAGGATCAAAATGTACTTTATCACTGGCCTAGTGCAGATAGGCAAACTTGGCTTTTAACCACCCTGGCGTTCTGATTAAATCGCCAGGGTGGCTGCGGGAGGGGTTTTTTTAAATAAAAAAAAAAACTATTTCATGCAGCCAACTGAAAGTTGGCTGCATGAAAGCCCACTAGAGGGCGCTCCGGAGGCGATCTTCCGATCGCCTCCGGCGGCAAGAGATAACACGGAAGGCCGCAATGAGCGGCCCTCCGTGTTTCGCTTCCCTCGTCGCCATGGCGACGAGCGGAGTGACGTCATGGACGTCAGCCGACGTCTTGACGTCAGCCGCCTCCGATCCAGCCCTTAGCGCTGGCCGGAACTGTTTGTTCCGGCTACGCTGGGCTCGGGCGGCTGGGGGGACCCTCTTTCGCCGCTGCACGCGGCGGATCGCCGCGCTGCAGCGGCGATCAGGCAGCACACGCGGCTGGCAAAGTGCCGGCTGCATGTGCTGCTTTTTATTTGGTGCAAATCGGCCCAGCAGGGCCTGAGCGGCAGCCTCTGGCGGTGTTGGACGAGCTGAGCTCGTCCAGACCGCTCAGCAGGTTAAGGGTGCCCATAGACCTAACAATTATGGGCAGATTAGACAAAGAGACAAATGTATCTCTAATCGAATCTGATTAGAGATACATTTGTCTTTTTGTTGATTCTGCCCATACACTAAAGGCCGATTCCTGTCCAATTTCAGCATGAAATCTCAGGGAATTGGCAACGCCGCTGCCCCAATGTATAATTGTTCCCCCCCAGTGTGTGCATTTATACATTACCTGTCCTGTAGCAGCCTCTGCATAGTGTCTCGTAACCTCCGGGCGGCTCTCCGTACACGCCACTGGCGCATAGCGTCTGACGTCAGACAATATGCGCCAGTGGCGTGTACGGAGAGCCGCCCAGAGGTTATGGACAACGCATGGAGGCTGCTCCACGACAGGTGACATATAAATGTACACATTTACAGTATACATTGCGGGGGCAGTGGCGTGGGTTACGTCGTCTCGTCGCTCGTTACTAAATCGGCCGCCACACACCCGACCAACCAACTTCGGCTCGACATCTTGTGGCATGCGTGATGGACCATGCGACCAATTTCTATCCCGAAATTGGTTGCTTTGTCGATCGGGCATGCACTTGGCAGCACCAATTTTCATCCAATTCGATTAGAATAATCAAATTGGATGGTCGAATGGCTGCCAAAGTTGCCTGATGTATGGCAACCTTTAAGCTGTTAATGAACCACCATACAGCTGTTAAAGTCCCACAACGCATTGCAGGAGTCTGACAGTCACAGTCATGATTCATAAAGGCAAATGCATTGTGGCACTTGTATTTTCTTAACAGCTAGAGAGCCAAGTTTGCCTATCACTGGCCTAGCGCCACGCTGGACAAGATCCTGTGGTGGCAGAGGCACTCAGGGAGCCCATATAATTATTTATATTACGTGACACAGTGTGGTACCTGTGGCGATCCAAGGGTTGGGTTGTGTCTTTGATTCTAATACGTTTGCGCCCTTTTCGGTCTGTGTCCTGACCCCTTAAAGCCTGAACGTAACGTCCAAACAAGCAGCTGCCCTGTCCACAGAGCTTGCAATTAACTCTTCCAGCTGTGCTGCTTCTGGTGACACAATCTTCTAAACAGGACTTAAAGTTGCGGAAGCCTCGTTGGACAAACATACAAAAAAATTGCAATATACGGGCAGTATATTTACTAAAGCTATCAGACGATATAGTTAGTGGTGTGCCTTCAGCTCCGGGCCTTAACAACATTATTAACGAAACAGACAGACACTCTTCTGTGCCGCCACTAGTTTCTCAAGCAGAGACTACTTTACAGCCTAATCTAATAGTAAAGTCGGTGAACAGATGATCCTGCTCTCGTTTTATGGTCATGGTGATCGCAGGAGCTAATTCCAGAAGAGAAATGGCTGAGGGGAGACGGGGGCACAAAGCACTCTGGGAAACGCAATCATGACCTGAATAAAAAAAAAAAACTTCTGGAAGAAGACCCAGCCTGATGAATAATGCATACCTGTAGCAAACCACAAAATGAGCATAGGCAGCGACAATCCAGTTGTGATGGCCCGCCACGATGAGAGCTTTCCGGGGATCCACAGGGAGTCCTGCAGAATAGAAGGGGAAAATATATGTGTTTCGCGCTGCAGCTCTTGGCAGCGCCGGGAAGAAAAACGACACAGAGACACAATCGCCATGACTCACAGACTTACTGACTGTACTTTCTTAAAGAGGAACTCCGGTGAAAATAACGGAATGAATAAAAGTGCTTCATTTTTACAATATTTATAAACTAGTAGACCCAAGGTGATTTAAAAACGGACTCTAGGTCTGTTTTTTGACAGAGTGCGCACCCGCCGCTAGCACCCGTCACTGGCCCCGTCCTCCAGTCCCAATGGCTGTCTGGGTCCATGCTGGGCACAAGCGCAGTAGCAAAAAGCACGGACCCAGCGACACAGAGACAGTGCTACGCAGGGACACTTGTCTCTTATTAGGTAGGATGATTTAGTCAGTGTTTGGCCATTGCAAAATCTTCTCTCCCTGATTTACATTGACATTAATCAAATGGCCAAACACACAAAGGGAAATACTCACTCCCAAACAGTCCTCTGCTGCTTTATAAAGCCTGCAGGCTGCTTATAAGCCAATACGAAGTGCACACACACGTTACACCTAGTCTGCAGTGATTAATCAAGCAGAAGCTGAGCAGGTCAGCCAATCGTTGGAGAGGGCTTCAGTTGCATATAGACAATGGCTATATGACCAGCAGGGGGCTCCAGCGTGCAGGATATTCCCTCTCATCTGCCCCCCTCCTAACTAAACTGCATGGGAATCTACAATAAAATTAAAAACAAAGGCTGGCTTGTGCACCATTGTTTTTAATTTTATTGTAGATTCCTATGCAGTTTAGTTAGGAGGGGGGCAGATGAGAAGGAATATCCTGCACGCTGGTGCCCCCTGCTGGTCATATAGCCATTGTCTATATGCAACTGAAGCCCTCTCCAACGATTGGCTGACCTGCTCAGCTTCTGCTTGATTAATCACTGCAGACTAGGTGTAACGTGTGTGTGCACTTCTTATTGGCTTATAAGCAGCTTGCAGGCTTTATAAAGCAGCAGAGGACTGTTTGGGAGTGAGTATTTCCCTTTGTGCAGGCTCTTGGGGGTGGCAGCTCCAGGGCTTGACTGCGCTCACATATGGTGTTACATGCTGGTTCTGGGGCCCCGGGCAGTGAGAGTTCCTGGGGCCCCAGGATGGCTTGTGCACCATTGTTTTTAATTAATCAAATGGCGAAATTTTTACTGCTGGCAGGTGATGTCACTGGAAGGAGATGCTGCTTTCTTTTTTAGCAGTTAGAAACAGTTATTTTCCACAAGGATCCCACAGTGTGATGTCAGTACCTAGGTGCTGACATCACACTGTGAGATGAGTGTCACCACAATATCAACCATACAAAGCCCCCTGATGATTTACCGTATTTTTTTTTTTTTTTACCATAAAAGTGGGGAGGAAAAATCAGTGCGTCTTATAGCCCGAATGCTACATTTTCGTGACCTGCGCCTCCTTCCTGTGTTCTCTATCCCCATGTCTGCCATGTATGCATGCCCCCCTGTGCTCCAGTGTCTGCATGTCTCCCTGTGTAGCAGTGTCTGTGTGCTCCCCATGTCCCAGTATCTGCGTGTCTGCATGTATTCCGTGTAATCTGTGTTTGCGTGTGCCCGGTTTTCCCGATGTCTTCAGCCCATACTTGCAGCTGCCACTTATTTATCAGGCTTTCCTCGGTGTCCCAAATACATACCTCTCTTGCAGCTTTGATCATCGTCCGGGACAGCAAGTCTCCCGGTACCGCTGCAGTTAATATCAATCAGGAAGTCCCTGACGTCTTTGCAGAGAAATGCACCAACCAGGTTGGGGCGCTAGCCTCAATCGCCAATCACGCTGTGCACTGCTCGAACAATGTCTTGAGGGCGGAACCACCTCTCCGTCATTGGGGCCAATCACAACGCCCCCCGCCTGATTGGTACATTTCTCTGCAAAGACGTCCGGGACTTCCTGATTGATACCAACTGCAGTGGTACCGGGGGATACCGCGATGATCAAAGCTGCGAGAGGTTTTTATTTGGGACGTGGGGGACAGCCTGATGAATAAGTGGCAGCTGCATGTATGTGCTTAAGACACCAGGACACTGGGGACATGGGGTACATGTAGACACTGGAACATAGGAGGACAGGAAGACGCTGGGACATAGGAGGACAGGCAGACGCCGGGACATAGGAGGACAGGCAGACGCCGGGACATAGGAGGACAGGCAGACGCCGGGACATAGGAGGACAGGCAGACACTGGGACATAGGAAGACAGACACTTGGGTACTAATGTTCTTAATATACCCTCTTCACATACATATTAAAAAAGTTCAGACCCTTAGGTAACCATTTATGGTTTTTTTTTTCATTAAAAATTTTATTTGGTTAATTTTTGGTGTGGGAGGTAAACAGTTAATTTTAAATGTAATAATGCGTGTTTATTTTATTAAAAAAATGTATGTAGATGTAGTTTTACTATTTACAGTCGAAAAAAATTTTTTTAGTCCTGGAAGCCAACGCTCTCGCTTCCAGGAAGCGTAAGGAGGACGGGAAACTTTATTTTATTAGAAAGACGGCGGGTTCTGATAAGAAGCCAGCGGTCCTTCTACCGGAGACTTAGATCAATTGATCTCCGGGCTAACCGGGGGGCACAGACGCACACGGGAGCGCGCAGCAGCGCAATAGCAGCCGCATGGACGTGACAATTACGCCCAGGGGGCTTAAATGGTTAAAGTGAAATGCCACTTTTAGAAAAAGTAAGTCTGCCAATTTCAGCTCTATACATTATGTGAATTTATTTTGGAAACATTTCACTTTTCTTACTTTAAAGTGGACCTGAATTCTTACACAGGACAAAAGGAAAGACATAAATGCACCCTGTATGTATTTAGCCTGTCTATTCCCCCCTCATCTACAACTAATCACAAGTGTAATTTGATCTCTCCGCTATGCCACTTGGCTGCCTACAAGTTTTTTGTTTTTGTTTTGTTTTTTTTAGGACAAACTAGGCTTTTTTGGGTAATTTTTTTTTTTTTATTTCACAGGCACTTTATCAAGGGAAATTAGGCATAAACGCAAAAAATACGCATTTTTTTCATGTTTTCCCCTTCTTAATTTTTACATGACAAGTGCCACAGTTGTGAAACACCTCAAAGTACATTACTTGGCTTATCCCGGGTTAAAATGATACCACACATGCAATATTTCATCAATAGTTGGGCATGTAGTGTGCCTTTATCGCCAGCCTGTGCATTTGTAGCGATTACATGCGATCGCTAGGGTCTACAGTTTGGGGACCCCAGTGCTGTATAGATGCGTTGCTAGGCAACAACATTTTAATGCACCTATATAGCGTTAAGTTCCTTAGTTGTCGCCCTAGTGATCGCATTCGATGGCTATGGACGGTAGCCATTACAGGTGTCCATGAAGCTTAAAGAAGTCATCAGCCAAAAATAACTCCCCTCTTCCACGCTCTACTTACACGGGGCTTCCTCCAGTCCCTTGCAGCTGACATGTACCACGCTGACAGCTCCACTCTCAGCCATTGGCCCAGGTTCCCCACTAGTGCAGAGGGCGACCTCATGGTCGTCTCTACTGCACCTGCGCAAGAGCCGTTGTCCGCGGTGTACACCACAGACAACGTGGACTTTACAGCGGCACTGGCGCAGGCACAGGACCCCAAGCTGGTGTCTGCGAGCGGAGGGGGTGGGGGGGAGGAAGTTATTTTTGGCTGATGACTCCTTTAAGGCTAAGTATAGGAGACACAAGGGGTTAATTAGTCTGGTAGGCGTTAACACTTTAACCAATTAACGGCAAACTGACCTATTAAAACGTCCTGTTTGAGCCTGTTAACGGCAACAGAACATTTTAATAAATCGCTCACTCCCGCCGTTTAGTCAGGTATCCGTGTTCCGTGATTGGGGAAGAGGACCGAACGGTCCTCTACCCAATCACAATGCCTGGAGTGAATTCCATTCATAAAACAGGAAGCCGTCACAGTTCAGTAAAATGTAAAAAAAATAAAAAATAAAAAAAAAGTGAACACTTCCTAAACAGGAGAGTGTTCATTAGCGCCATCTTGTGGCCATAAAGTAAAATTACACATACAGTCACATACATACACTTATACACAATAATAATAAAATTAATAACTTACACTTCCAAAGCCCTTCCCTCAAAAAAAAACTTGTAAAAAAAACAAAAGCCAATCAGTTTTAAAAAAAAAACAACAAATAGTTGTTTTAGGGACTAGCTTTTATATTTTATGAGGGAGTATTACTATAACTTTACTACATAGAGGCTTGTAATTATGGACCGGACAAAAAAAAAAAAAAACAGAAAAATAACACCTATATTTCCACATAATGCATTGTCGCCGTATATTGTGATAGGGACATAATTTAAACTGTTTAATAATCGGGACAACTGGGCAAACAAAATGTGCTGGTTTTGACCACAGGAGAAAATTTAATTTTAAAACTATAATGGCCGAAAACTGAGAAATAATGAATTTTTTCCATTATTTTCTTATTTTTCTCTTTAAAACGTACTTAGAATAAAAAAAAAATCTTAGCAAAATGTACTTCCCACAGAAAGCCTAATTGGTGGCGAAAAAAAACAAGCTATAGATCATTTTGTTGTGATAAGTAGTAATAAAGTTATTAGGGAATAAATGGGAGGAGCACTGACAGGTGAAAATTGCTCTAGTCCGTTAGAGTAAAAACCACTTGGGGGTGAACTGGTAAAAAAAAATAAAAATAAATAAAAAAAAAAAACTTTTTTTTACTCGCGGTCACTTTAACTTAAAAAAAAAATCCTTGGACCTTTATGTAAAGGACTGTTGGTAGCAGCAATCATTCACAGTTGGAAGAGTGCACGAGTGCGGTCGCGGCTGGAAGCGACTCTAACCTCTAACCACTTAATGACAAGCTGACTTATAAAAACGTCCTGCTAGAGCCTCTTAATGGCTCCAGGACGTTTTTATAAGTCAGACAGTGCTGCTGCCGCTGTGCGTGTGCACGTGCGCGCTCCCATTCCTGTGCACGTGAAAATAGTGGAAAAAAAACTCACCCAAAAAAAAAAAAATACACCTTTACTTCCAAACGATATATTGTCACCATACTTTGTACTAGAGACATAATTAAGATGTTGTGATAAGCAGGACAAATAGGCAGATAAAATGTGTGGGTTTTATGTACAGTAGCAGTGTTCATATTAAAACCATAGGGGATGAAATTGGAGAAATAGTGTATTTTTTCATTTTTTCCTTGTATTTCCCTTTAAAATGCATACAAAATAAAGCAATTACTGAAAATAAATATCAACCCCAAAAAGCCCAATTTGTGGTGAAAAAAACAAGATATAGATCATTTCATTGTGATCAGTAGTGATTAAGCTATTGGCAAATGAAAGGGATGAGCACTAAAAAGGTGAAAATCGCTCTTGTCCGTTAAGGCAAAAAACGCCTTGGGGTGAAGTGGTTAAAGTAGCTAGTTTGGACATGAGACTAGGGGTTAAAGGTGATGATTATGATGTTGCTCATCTTTCAGAGCAGAGAGAAGTTCTGAGTTCAGACCCCCCTTTAAATGGAACCTCAAGATTGCTAGAAAAAAAAAAAAAAAAAGTTTACTTGGGGCTTCTGCCAGCCCCCTGCAGCCATCCTGTGCCCGTGCATACCTAGACCGATCCTCTGGTCCTCCGCCGCGGCCCACTTTCTCTTTCGCCAAACGCCATCCACTGCGAATGCGCAGGCCTGGCCGCACGCATCCTCATTCATGCTCCCGTCGGCGGGAGCGTAATGCGCAGGCACAGTGAGATTTCCTCATACTGCACCTGCGCAGGACGCTCACGTCACAGTGGACGTCGACTCGTAAGTCAGCGGTGAAGAAATAGAGTCACAGCGGGGGACGGGAGGATGTTTGAGCTCCGGCGCGGGACAGGACGGCTGCAGGGGGTTAGGAGAAGCCCCAGGTAAGTGAAACTGTTTGCTAAAAAATAATAATCTTCAGGTCCCCTTTAATGCTTTGTGTACTTCCTCTTTAAATGAAAAAGGTATCCCATTGTCCTTTTTTCCTAGTCCACAATGGAATAATCCATGTTCATTTTTATGAAGCTGGAAGTAAGTTATAGTCTTGGTTGCGCCATCCCAAATACCCCAGATAGGAAAAAGAAAATTGGGCTCCCAAATAAGACCGATGGCTGGACAGTTGTACGGAACAAATGTTAGCGTGGAGCAGAGGAGGTGAGGATGTGAGGAGGAGGAAGCAGGAGGAGGGGGGGGGCGGGAGCGTGCGTATGCACGCGCGGCACCTCCATTTATCTAACAGGTCAGGTACACGCCTGGCAAGTCCCGTAATTGCATCACCATCACGAATCCATCACTGCTTCTCAAATCTGAGCTCGTGAGACCGTCCTCCGGTGGAATGGGGCTATTGAAAGTGACACGCTCACTAAATCATAAGTCTCTTAAGGAGGAACCGCCAGCCATACTTAATAATAAGAGTTTTGCTCAACACGGCCAATGTCTACAAGTGCGGCTCTTACAGGCATTGATTCTATATTTATTTTCGGCCGTAACTGCGGTTTAAAAGAACGAAAGGAAAAAAAAAGAAAAAGGGCAGAATTCTCTCATGGAAGCGATGTTGAGATGTCAGGGAGAGCGTGATCTCTTCATTAGCGGCCTCCCCGGTCGCTGCCAGCGGCGCGCACATTTCCCTGGTAACGACTGTTATTGCGAGTCAGGAGTGCAATGCGTAGATTTGAAGTCTTTGTTGCTGGTAGAGAGCGGGGCTCATGGAGGGAGCGCTGATCTCCCCCTTGGAAGTAAAGGTCTGATGGCGGGAGGAGGCGTCAGCAGCGCTCTGTGCCATGTATATAAATGCCTCATTGGCATGATGGGTACATATGTTCAGACAGCAAGCCCGTTTAAGGGCCCAGCGGGGCAGTAAGGCGCTGCAGTCGCTTTAAAGATCGCTCTTTATGGTGAATCACATGATCGTTGGGGGGAAAATTACAGTGCAGGCAGGCTGCAGTTACTTTTTTTTTTTTTTTCTTTTACCCACATATGCTGATCTGCATTTAAAGGGACACAATATAAACGGAGCAGAAGATAATAAAGTATGTGCTAATAGGTTTGCTTAAAGTGGACCTGTATTCAGTACTTCTTCTCTGCTCTAAAAAATAAGCAACGGCATAACCTTTAAAGAAAACATTTTTTGTGACAGCTGATACAAATCCCGCAATAAATCTGCAGTGTGTCCACTTCCTGCTTTCATGGAAGTAGATAAAGTGTTAACATCCTGTGTTTACAAATTAGCTACTCTGCCAAGGCAGATGAGGGGGGAATAAGACAGGCTAAACTCTCTCAATACATACAGGGTGCATTTCTATACGTTTTCCTTCTGTCCTGTGCAAGAGTTCAGGACCACTTTAACTTAGCTGTAGGAATAGAAGTGGTTCCTGGATGACTGACTTGCATGAGAGTGTGCAAAGGCTTAAAGAGGAACTCCAGCCTAAACAAACATACTGTCATTAAGTTACATTAGTTATGTTAATTAAAATAGATAGGTAATAGAATCTCTTACCCACCCTGTTTTTAAAAGAACAGGCAAATATTTTATTTCATGAGGGCAGCCATCTTTTTGGTTAAAAGGAGGTGACAGGGAGCATGAGACACAGTTCCAACTGTCCTGTTTGCTGATTACCCCTCCCAGTTGCTGGGCAACGTGAACAACAACATAGGAAATCCCATTATGCTTTGCACAGCATCAGTGAAAAAAAGCCCGGGCAGTTTTCTTTGATGGGGCGGAGCTTAAGTTTTTGTGCAGCTAAAAATAAGGCTTATGTAAGAAGAACAAAGTTCTGATGCTGTGAAACTGTTAAAGATACACCAAACCTTTCCAGTGCTGCTGAGTAGATTTTTAGTCCGGAGGTTCACTTTAACTTATTACTACTGTACTACATGAGACTTTCAAGGAATCCCCGTGTCTTATTTTATACTGGCAGTTCTTAGTCTGATTTTTGGTGCATTTTCTGACTCCTCCTGAGAGTTCCAGGACAGTATCTTGATGAATGTCACATGACAGAGCCCGCACACGGCTCACAGTCACATGACCAAAGTCAATATCCCAGAGCTCACACAAGTCAACTGGAGCTGCCAAAGCTGCTGCTGGAACCCTGGAAAAATAAGCATAAACTATGGCACGCAACCATACACTTACTCAGTATCAAGGACGTAGCAATAGTCATAGCAGCTGCTATGGAGCCCTGGAGTAGAGGGGGCCCAGGTGGTACTTGATGTATTGAACTTTCTTGTGTTCCTCCACCCTATGATTTTATCTAACTGCCCATGGACTATATGCAGTGTAGATTGCATGAGAAAGCAAATCTCCCAGTTAGCTCATATCCATAAGGTAGAGGTAGGTGGCCTTTCCCAAGAATGCCTACATCGGAGGACCCCATGAACGTTTTGCTATGTCTAGCTACGCCACTGCCCAATATATGGTCCCTGTGGAGGGGATGGCGGAGGGCATAGTAGGGGGTGGTCAAACTGGAGGACAAAGACTTCAGATAAGTCCACACTCAAGGCTCAAAAGTGTTAGCTGATCTACAAGTATAGATGGTTTACAAAATGGTTTCTGTAGCACTGAAATGTAGCTGAGACACTAATTACCCCACCCCCGTGTATAGGCGAGGCTGCCTGCAAAACATGCACCGCGGGGGAGTCACAAGGGCAGGTTAGAGAAACACTGCCCTATACACATCAGGCCTGATGCCGGGGCAGGCTCTGCGACTTACTGACTTTCAGTTGCCCACCATCTGATTTGTTGATGGTTGATTATTTATATGGGCCAGTGATCTTTTATTTGAGGCTGTACTCTGTAATGTACCTTTAAAGGGAACCAGAGGCCCCAGGAAAAAGATTCTATACATACCTGGGGCTTCCTCCAGCCCCATACGCACGGATCGCTCCCACGCCACCGTCCTTTGCTGCCTGGATCCGCCGGTACCGAGTCCCGTCATGGCCGCCAGTTGGCCGGCAGACGCGGCCAATTCTTCGCATCACAGGGGCTCTCTCCATATACGTACGCGTGAGGATGCTTACTGCGCAGCCGCATGCGTACGGGTATGGAGGGAACCCCTAGTGATGCGGACAATTGGACGCGTCCGCTGGAAGTGACAGGACCTGGAACCGCCGATCCAGGAAGCGGAGGATGGCGGCGTGGGAGCAATCCAGGCTTATGGGGCTGGAAGAAGCCCCAGGTATGTATAAAAGCTTTTTTTTTTTTTTTTCGTTCCTCTCTGGTTCCCTTTAAAGAGAAACTTTAACCCAGGATTGACCTTCATTCCAATCAGTAGCTGTTGTCTCCTTTCCCATGAGAGAGCTTTACATTTTCTCAAATAGACCATCAGGAGGGGGTCTGTGTGGCTGATATTGTGGTGAAACCCCTCCCACAGTGTGATGTCATGACCATGGTCCTGACAGTTTCCTGTCTGTGAACCTCGTAGCATTATGGGATATAACAGTTTTTTTTTAAAAGGGTTCTTTAACCGGTTGTAAAAGAAGAACAAACAAAAAAAAGTTTCACTTACCTGGGGCTTCTCCCGGGCCCCTGCAGAAGTCCTGTCCCGCGCTGGTCCTCAAGGATGCTCATGTCCCCCATAGCTGGACACTTTCCATTTTTTCCGTCTAACTAGACGAACGCCACTCCACCTGCGCGTCCGTTCGCATCCTCACTCCCGTCTCCACGCGTTTGTCTGGTTAGACGAAAAAATGGAAAGTGACCTGCTCCAGGGGACATGAGGATCCTTGAGGACTGGCACAAGATAGGACTTCTGCAGGGGGCCGGTAGAAGCCCCAGGTAAGTGAAACTTTTTTTCTTTGTACAACAGATTAAAGAACCCCTTTAACTGTCAAGCTAGCAGCTCTGTGCATAGAACTCTCAGTAACAAACATTCCGCACAGATCACCTGGCAGGACTAAAGATGTCACCACCAGTGATACATTTCAGAATGTAAATCAGGGAGAGGAAAAATGCAAATGGTCAAACGCTGACTAAATAATTTATAAATGAATATTGTAAAAAAAAAAAAAAAAAGTAATCATTACGTTATTTTCACTACAGTTCCTCTAACTCTTGATTTATGTACATAGAAAACAGTGTAGTAACTAGAAAAAAAAATTCAAGATAAAAAAAAAAAAAAAAAAAAGCAATAGGTTATTTCAGCCCAGCCACACTGAATGCAATCCCATTTCTGTACCTAGATATACAATAACGATAGAGAGCCGCATACAGCGGCGCACATAGCAGTGATGCTGGAACGGTGCTTACCCAGCTTGGCCATGCCTTCTATAGCAGAGAGGGTGGGCTGCTGCTGCGCACTGCCCTGGGCGGTCCCTTCACACGCCCTCTGGCTGGAGGACGCGGCCTCGCATGTCAGCTTACGGCTGGGAATAGCTGCAAAGAGACAAGGTGACAAAAGCATGTAAATGCCTCAATCTGACCGGGTGAGGTTTATTCATATTTCTCTTACTCTTTAATCATCATGGTTAAAAAAAAAAAAAAAAATGAGAAATACAAACAACTGAACGTTGTGATTCAAATATTCAAAAACATATCATCCCTCTGACATTTCCTCACTCAGCTCACAACTAAAATGTTAGTAAATGCTCCTATAATATCTCCTCTGAACTACTGTAACATACTACAGTGCTCTCCCCAGGTTCTTTTAGCCGGGTACTCCAACCAGCTAATTTTGGCAAGTACCCGGCTGCCATCGGCTCGCTTCCTCATCCTCCTCCTATGCTGTATGTAGAGTTGCACTGGACCTACATTCCCCCTCGCACCCCACCCGGCTACTTTTTCATGCCACCCGGCTGCAAAAATATTCTCGGGAGAACACTTTACTACTGTGTGGACTATCAGCTAACAGACTGGCCCCACGCTCTGATCTGTACTAAACTCGGCTGCTTGGCTCATTCATCCCTCTTCTCGCTCCTCCTCTGCTGCTCCTTTCTGCCAAGCTCCCCATTGGTTACCAAATAGTGAGAGCATTTATTTTAAACTCCTGACCCTAACCTACAAAACACTCCACAATCTCTCTCCCCTGTACATCTCCCCACTAGCTTCCAGATACCAACCCAATCGCAATCTCAGATCTGCAAATGAGCTTCTTCTGTCATGCTTTACAACAGGCCCGGATTTAGCTCACGGGAGCCTATAGGCACAGATGTCCTGGCACCTTAGATTTCACCCTCCATGAACCCTACAAACACCCGCCAACCCGCCCTGCCAGTGTGCTAGCTGGCCCCGCTGTCACTTCTCACTTGCCTGTCATAGGTAGTTACAGGAGTCCCTTAATATTGAGGGTACTTCTGGTTACCTAATGCTAAGTAGCCAGAGATGCCCTGACTATAAGGAGATCTCATCAGTCGAATGCTGAGATTAGGGTGAGTAGCTTCTAATTTACACTATTAACAGGACTCCGCATAGGGAAGGGAGGCATTTGGGGAAGGGAGTAAGCCGCCTCTCCATCAGGCGCCTGTAGGCACGTGCCTACAGTACCTTATGGTAAATCCGGCCCTGCTCTACAATCACCTCCTTGCATTAAAGAAAATCTGTACTGTAAAATTCTTACAATAAAAAGCATACCATTCTATTCATTATGTGCTCCTGGGCCCATCTGTGCTGTTTCTGCCACTCTCTGCTGCAATCCTGGCTTGTAATTGCCAGTTTTAGGCAGTGTTTACAAACAAAAGACATAGCATGTGATAGGCTGAGAGTAGCTCAGTACGTAATTCATACAAAGTATGCAGGGGGCGTGGATACGGTGTGTATAGCTTCTATCCAATCACAAGCAGCACAGCACATTCCAGCCTGACTGCCTGCCTGACAGACCCGACAGAGGAGAGAAGATTAGATCATATAACAGAGATAACACAGCCACTGTGCAACTAGAAAAGGCTGCAGCAAGACAGAGCACATTAGAACAGCTATAGGAACTTATAGAATAGAAGAAATAAGGCTAAAATGTTACAGAGTCTCTTTACCGAATACATCTCTAGAATGAACCCCCTTTCACACAACATCCGACACTGTACAACAGGCTTTCTCAACCAGGGTTCCTTGAGTACTCTGCAGGGGTTCCTTAGCATTTTTCCCATTGGTGGGCTGGGGGGGGGGGGGGGGAAGGATTAGAGTACACTATCATAGGGGACACTGTAAAATGAAGCACTAAATTGGGGGTCAGAATAATGAGCACATTAATAATAAGCCCTAGGATAAGGAGACAGTATAATGAGTGACAGTGTAGTGGGGGGGGGGGGGGGGAGTGAAAAACAGCCACACCTACTTCTAAAGACCACGCCTCCTGCAAAATAAATGCAGGGGTTCCTCGAGATCCATAAACGATTTGCAGGGCTTCCTCCAGGGTGAAAAGGTTGAGTAAAGTTGGCCATACATCAGGCGACTTGGCGGCCGATCAACCATACAATTTGATTACTATAATCGAATTGGATGAAAATCGTTGCCGCCAAGTGCATGCCCGATCGCCGCGGTACCGCCGACCAAGCAACTTCAGCCCGACATCTTGCAGCATGCGCGATAGACAGAGCGACCAATTTCTGTGCCGAAATTGGTCGCTCTGTCTATCGCCCATGCTGTAAGATGTCGGGCTGAAGTTGCTTGGTCGGCAGTACGGCGGCGATTTCCAGAACGAACGACGAGACGACGAAACTCCCGTCGCAATGTATAAATGTGCCCCCCTGTGTGCATTTATACGTTACCTGTCCTGTAGCAGCCTCCGCGCGATGTCCCGTAACCTCCGGGCAGCTATCCTTACACGTCACTGGAGCCTAGTGTCTGACGTCAGACGTTATGCGCCGATGTCAGACGCTAGGCGGCAGTAGCGTGTACGGATAGCCGCCTGGAGGTTACGAGACGCCGCGCAGAAGCAGCTACAGGACAGGTAACGTTTAAATGCACACACAGGGGGGCACATTTATACATTTGGGGGCGGTGGTGCGGAGGTGGCGGGCTCAGCCGGTTCCCTGAAGATTTCACGCTGAAAGTGGACGGGAATCAGACTGTAGTGTATGGGCACTATCGACAAGAGACAAATTTATCTCTAATCAGATTAGATTAGAGATAAATTTGTCTCTGTCGATTCTGCCCATAATGTATGTGTATGGCCACCTTAATGCTACTCTATAACCTTCTAAATCATTACAGGGAATCTGAAGTGAAAATAAACTTACGATATAATGATTTGTAGGTGTACTACAGCTAGTAAATAAAACATTAGCAGCAGAGATAGGAGTCTAATATTGTTTCCAGTACAGGAAGAGTTAAAAAACTCCAGTTATCTATGCAAAAGAGCCACTGATCTCCATGAGAGCTCTGTCTTCTGAAGCTTATTATTATCTCAAGTGTCTATAACTGTATTTTGTTTTTTCTGCAGAGGACAGTTCAAAAGTCCACTAGCCTGCTCTGTAAAATGATTAAGAATGCTGAGTAGTGTGTAAACTGCAAATACTAGAGAATGATGCAATGTTATAAAAAAACAAAACAAAAAAACAACAACTATATAACTGAAAATAAAAATATGGACTATTTTCTTTGCTACTAATGTTCTAGTAATTATCCGTACTACACAACCAATTCATTATATCACAATTATTTTTTTTGCTTCAGTGTCTCTCTAAGGGCTGGGGCACACTGAGCGGCTTTTTGAGCGTTTATGCAGATACGCTAGGGTAATGTATCTCAATGGGGTGGTGCACACCACAGCGGGAGGAGTTTTGCAGAAACGAATCCTCCCGGGGTGAGGCATTTTTTGGATTGCGGAGGCGTTTCTACCTCAATGTTAAAGAGAAACTCCAACCAAGAATTGAACTTTATCCCAAACAGTAGCTGATACCCCATTTTACATGAGAAATAATGATTTTCACAAACAGACCATTAGGGGGCGCTGTATGACTGATTTTGTGCTGAAACCCCTCCCACAAGAAGCTCTGAGCACCTCGGTACTCTGGGCAAACTGCCACAATGTAACAATGTTCACAGACAGGAATTAGCTGTTTACAGCTGTCTCTAACAGCCAAAATAGCTAGGAGCAGCTACATAACTTGCCCACAGTAAAAATGTCACCATGTCAGAATGTGAATCTGGGAGAGGAAACATTTTACAATGAGCAAAAACTGACTAAATCATTTATACATAATTATGGTAAAAAATTAAGCACTTTTTTTACTACATTATTTTCACTGGAGTTCCTCTTTAAGCATAGGAAAACCGCAACCCGCTCTGAAAAACGGCAGATCAGAGTGGTTTGCCAGGCGGTTTTGTTACAGAAGCTGTTCAGTAACAGCTTTACTGTAACAATATATGAAATGTACTACACTGAAATCCACAGCAGCAATCCGCAAAACGCCTCAGAAAAATAAAAAAAAGCGTTTAAAAATCTGCTAGCATTTTGCGGATCTGTTAGCGGGTTTTGGTGTGCACTGGGCCTAAGCGCTTACTTTTTCCAACAAGCATACGCTCTAACTCAGGGCATACCCCATTCAACCTCTGGCCAACTTGTGCGCCTTACTAACTACAACCTTAAAAAATACACTGCCTCCAAGTATACATATTGAATACTACCCCCCTCCCCCCATTCCTTTAGATATACAGTACAATGTATGATTATTCCTAAACAGTATAGTCCCGATTATCCAGAACTCAACTAGCAGTCTCACTCTCAACCAACCAGCACAAATCACCGGCAGTACTCATATTGGTGATTAGTATTTTTAAATACAAATAAAAAATTATATACTAAAAAGAGAGCTAATTGCTTACCTCTCCAGAAGATATAGACACCAGTTCAACTGGAAAAAAGTTTTTATTCAATACGCAATGTGACAACGCGTTTCATTGGTCATGGCCCGCTTCCTCAGGTCAATACAAAATGCCTTGACCGCATAGGGGATAGAGTGTAGGCGCCACATTAGAGGCAAGGCATTTTGTATTGACCTGAGGAAGCGGGCCATGACCCGTGAAACGCGTTGTCGCATTGCTTTTTTTTTCCAGTTGGACTCGTGTCTATATCTTCTGGAGAGGTAAGCAATTGCCTCTATTTTTATTAAATCATTTTTTATTTCATTTAAAAATACTAAAACAGAACACACATTGGGCGCCTCCATCCTACCCAATACCAGTCAGACCTCCTTTGGAGGTAATAGCTTTGCAGTATTTCTGGAAAGTCTATTGTACTACAGGAGAGCGACCGTCCAATATCCAGCAGGACCTGGAGCTGGGATGGTTAATTCCCTGCAGGCCTATACGGTGGTTGCAGGGACTGCCACCCACCTTTGTGAGTATATAGCTGTATAATGTTATCCTCCCTATACCTACCGATACTGCACCATTGGGCTCCCGGTCTCTCCCTACTTCTCACCTCGGTATTCTTGGCCCTTAAAGGAATCACCTAAGAAATAAACCCCTATCACAGTGGTGAAGGTAACTTCTTAGGGCATTTGTGGACTCTGCTGTGCTTAATGACTGGGTTCCACGGCTCTCCCAAGGTTATACTTTCAATTACTGTATTTTAACATTTAATACAGAGTTCATGGTACGCATATAAAGTGGGGTACAGTACTGTATTAGCATGGCCCATTTTTAACATCGAGTCTCAAGCAGCCAGAAAGCACCCTTAGAGCACAGTTAAGAGTCGGATAACCGAGAATCTACTGTAGTAAACTACTTGGCCAGGTCCCTTGAAGTTCACTATAAAGGGATTCTACTGTATGGGAAAAGGGGATGGGCAGCACGGTGGCGCAGTAGTTAGCGCTTTCGCCTTGCAAATCTGGGTCCCTGGTTTGAATCCCAGCCAGGTCAACATCTCCGTGTCTGTATGGGTTTCCTCCGGGCACTCAGGTTTCCTCCCATATCCCCCCAAAACATACACAGATAAGTTACTTGGCTTCCCCCTAAACTGGCCCCAGCCTACGATACATACTCTAGACGATCTAGACATAAGACTATAGTAGGGATTAGATTGTGAGCCCCTCTTTGGGACAGTTAAGTGACTATGGTGATGTCTCTATGTAACATGTTGCGGTTCTCCTTGAACTCATAATGCAGACATAACAGTTCTCTCGGTAAAACGGAACAGATCTCTACTATTTGTTCCAGAAAAGACACGGAAAAGGCCAGAACATATAAAACCGGTTTTACGGTCCACTTAACAATGGACAGATTCCAGCCATTAAACTCATTACTGTAATTCATGTTATTAATTCGGCACTTAGTGAAATAATAACCTTTTAAAAGAGGACTCGTAGCTCAGTAAATGAACAGAAAAGTCATTTGGCACTTTATTAGTCTCTTAATGACTGAAATACTCCACGAGAAAGTACGCTGGACCCAACATGAGAGGCGTAAGCGGACATTCTGGAGGCAGCTTTTCTGCATGGAACAAAAACTAAAACCTAGCACGGCAAATGGAAAAACGCAACACTCAGCGGGAAAAAGGCAGATACACTGCTCGGTCAATAACCATATATGGTATACTAGTAAAATTGCCCGCCCGTTAAAAAGCGGGCGCTTGGCCACGCCCGCTACCACCCGCAGAAGTGTCCCACTTGCTCATCCTCCACCGCTGTCTGAAGTATATGCATGCGGGGAGACATTGCTTGCTTGGAAAAAAGAAAAGGTGAACGGATGGTCTCTACATGCCTGGTTCCCACCGTGAAGCGTGGAGGAGGTGTGATGGTGTGGGGGTGCTTTGCTGGTGACACTGTTAGAGATTTATTCAAAATTGAAGGCATACTGAACCAGCATGGCTACCACAGCATCTTGCAGCGGCATGCTATTCCATCCGGTTTGCGTTTAGTTGGACCATCATTTATTGTTCAACAGGACAATGACCCCAGTCACACCTCCAAGCTGTGTAAGGGCTATTTGACCAGGAAGGAGAGTGATGGGGTGCTGCGCCAGATGACCTGGCCTCCACAGTCACTAGACCTGAACCCAATCGAGATGGTTTGGGGTGAGCTGGACCGCAGAGTAGAGGCAAAAGGGCCAACAAGTGCTAAGCATCTCTGGGAACTCCTTCAAGACTGTTGGAAGTCCATTTCAGGTGACTACCTCTTGAAGCTCATCAAGAGAATGCCAAGAGTGTGCAAAGCAGTAATCAAAGCAAAAGGTGGCTACCTTGAAGAACCTAGAATATGACATATTTTAAGTTGTTTCACACTTTCTGGTTATGTACTATACTTCCACATATGTTAATTCATAGTTTGGATGCCGTCAGTGTGAATCTACAATGTTCATAGTCATGAAAATAAAGAAAACTCTGAATGAGAAGGCATGTCCAAACTTTTGGTCTGTACTGTATATACATATCTCACAAAAGGATAAGAGGTACCTGGAGGAGGTAAGTAGCCGTGAAACAGGACACTGCCACAGGATGAGCGTTCCAGTTCTTCACATAATAACAATCTTCTTACTGGAAAAATAAATATTAAAGTGTTCAGTGGGGGATGTTACAGCACTCTGGACAGCAAGTAATAGTGTCTTCCAATATTACCAAAGTAGCAGAGATGGCCTCAAGCAGAGGAATGTTTGACTGGGGGAACTTTAAAAGGAAACAATATGAGATCTACTTACCCGGGGCCTCCTCCAGCCCCTGGCAGCTGCTATGTCCCGCGCCGCAGCTCCGGGGTCCTGGGATCCCTCCGTTTCATATGCCGACCTCACCTGCGCGAGAGCTGCTTGCGGTTTTGCAGTGTACTAGCTCTGCATCTGCGCAGAACACTCCAAATGACACCAGCGCGCAAGTCGGCGTCTGAAACAGAGAGGATCCTGGGACCCCGGAGCTGTGGCGAGGGATGTAGAGGCTGCTGGGGGCTGGAGGAAGCCCTAAGTAGATCTCATTGTGTTTCCCTGCTCGGATGCTTCCTTTAACCCAGGATTGAATCCCAATCAGTAGCCGACACCCCCTTTCCCAAGAGAAATCTTTACCTTTCATACCAATTGGAATAGCTTGGAAACCAATGAATCTGCAGCATTGTTGTGCATTCAATCAGCATCTCAATTATCAACCAGCGGTACAAGAAACAAAATGTTGATTTGCCAGATTCCAGTGACATATCTAGTCTGGAAACATGGAATAACTACTCTGGCATGCAAAATAATGGAAAATGACCCAGCGGGACCTGTGGACACCTACCTAGAGGAGTGATTCCATAGAACTCCGCCTCGTGGCGCAGAACGTTGAGGCTGACCCCCCTGGAAGACACAGGAGAAGGTTACAAAAGACTTCACAGAGATTTGGGTGACAAAATTGGAAGCATGCAGGGCCGGCTCCAGTTACAATGGGGCACCCAGGTAAATCGGATAGAGAAAACATTTGAAGGCCACCAGATGCCTGAATTACCCGTGAGCGGGGCACGGACTATAGCATTACTGCTATAGCCGAGCCAAGCTTTGGCGCAAGGCGGTGAGCACCAAAAAAAAGCCCTGCAGTGTTTGGCAGTGCAGCCACGCCTATCCTGGCTGGATCCTCCATTGGTCCATTGCTCCCTGCGTTCCCATCTACATCCTTGCAGGAGCGCCGCTCCTCCATGACTTGGTGCATGTTATTACGTAATATAAAGAGGCGACCACAGCTGTGACTGCTACAGACTTAGGCACTTTGTTATTGACCTGAGGAAGCCGGCCAGTACCTGTGAAACGCGTTGTCTTTTTTTGTGCATCATTAAAAACTTTTACTTATATGGTTTGTCCATTTATGGATGTAAGACCAAATTACTCTTAGACTTTATGATTTAAAGAGACTCTGAAGTCTCAAAAAAAGCTTTTTATTTAATTAAAGTGTTTAACCTAACAGCCCTAACTAAACCGCCGCATTCGCGCCGCTCTAATCTAACAAAATCCCCCCAAACTACCCGTGGGGGCAATCCGGGCAGCGCTTCCGTGTGAGGCAGGGCTGTGAGAGGGGCAGGGGAGAGGCGGAGATCAGTCGCTGACAGACGCGTGTGAGGCAGGGCTGTGAGAGGGGCAGGGGAGAGGCGGAGATCAGTCGCTGACAGACGCGTGTGAGGCAGGGCTGTGAGAGGGGCGGGGGAGAGGCGGAGATCCGTTGCTGACAGACGCGTGTGAGGCAGGGCTGTGAGAGGGGCGGGGGAGAGGCGGAGATCCGTTGCTGACAGACGCGTGTGAGGCAGAGCTGTGAGAGGGGCGGGTGAGAGGCGGAGATCCGTTGCTGACAGACGCGCTGAGAGGCAGGGCTGCAGCTCATAACTCTGCCTCACACGGAAGCGCTTAGGGCAGCAAAATCCACGACCGAGAAAATCGTGGATTTTGCAGGGGAGAGGGAGGGGGGAGTTAGGGGGATTTAGATAGCTTACAGCCGCGGGGATGCGGCGGTTTAGTTAGGGCTATTAGGTTAAACACATTTATTAAATAAAAAGATTTTTTTTTAAACACTTCAGTGTCTCTAAAATAATTATCTTCTGGGCGCCTCCAACAAGTTTTCTTAGTTGTATTTCCCAATATGCCACTGGGTCACTTAGAAGATGCGGCCAGCAGGGAAGAAGATGGGAAGGCAATAAATCACAGACTAATGGATTAGAGCGCCAGCTGGGACAGGTGAGTCGCTACACTGCCAAAAACTTTGCCACAGGGACCACAAGAAAGTTGAGGGGAGACCTGGGGGGTCCAGCTGCTGGCTCATAGTCACGTTTGCCCCTATGGAAGCGCCAGTCCTGGAAGCATGCCCCATTCTAAAGGTGCATATACATGGGACTTGATCCTTTGGGAGGCAGTTAGGGATGAGTTCTGTACTGTAGCATCACTAGGCTATGACCTTAGGATGCTATCTCTTAGACAACCTCTGAGGCCGTCACAGAGCAGCTGTATTTGTACTGCATTAGATTACACACAGGTGCACTATATTTAGTCATTAGCACTCATCAGGCAATGTCTATGGATAACTGACTGCACTCAGACCAAAGGGGGCTGAATAATTACACACACCCCACTTTGCAGTTATTGATTTGTAAAAAATGTTTGGAATCATGTATGATTTTCGTTCCACTTCTCACTTGTACACCACTTTGTGTTGGTCTTTCACGTGGAATTCCAATAAAATTGATTCATGTTTGTGACAGTAATATGACAAAATGTGGAAAACTTCAAGGGGGCCGAATACTTTTGCAAACCACTGTATATTGAGCAGAGACTAGGAAAGAGTAAAAACTTAAAAAGTAGATTTAAAAATAAAACTATGGCAAATCTAAAAGAAAAATAAAAGAAAAGGGTAATTTTTAGGAGGAGGATAGATACAATTGTTTATCATCAGTTTATTTTCAACTCGTGTTTTCTTGAATCTTAATTTGAAGATATAAATACAGGCAGTCCCCGACTTACGAACGACCCGCCGATACGAACGGCATGGATTCCGTGTTTCTATGGGAACAAGCCCAAAAATTTTTTTTTTCAAATTGGACTTGCAGTTTTTGAGAAAATCGATTGTAAAATATTCAAAGAAAAAATGGCTTTTATATACGCAGGTACAGGGGGCAGAGGTGGCACAGAGGGGGACACTGGAGGCAAAGGGGAGGTACAGGGGACAGAGATGGCACAGTGTTCCAACTTAAGAACAGATTCAGGTTAAGAACGAACCTATAGATTTTTATAGCTACGAAAATAGGTCCCTTCATTTCAGTTTTGTCAACACACCAAAGGTGTTCCTTATTTCACATTTTAGATAGCAGTGTAATAAGATAAGGACACAAATAAACATTTTACCTTAAGTCAAGTTCCTTTGTGCGAAGGAAATTCAATATAGGTGCAAAAGCAGTTGGATCTCGATCAATAAATATCTTTGAGAAGAAAAACAGAGAATAAAAATCGAAAACGTTACTGTGACAGCATAATAGTCAGGATTAACTCGCACATGTGTCAGATAGGAGGTCATTTGCCTAATACCAATAAAGCAAGACTTCGTTTTTCTGAACATACATTTTAGGGGCCAGTAAAGTTAATCGACCTTCTAACATATTCGGTGAAAAAGAAAAAAAATAATTACAATTTCAAATGAAAAGCCGTATATCTGAAGATAATGCTGTAGGCTAAGAGCTTTAATATCCTTACGCTGCAGAATACAGACCATCTGCTGGACGGTAAAGGCAGGAAGAGTATTAGAAAAGAGGACCTGTCTGAAATAAAACACTTTAAAGTGTACCTGTACTCAGCAACGGTGTCAAACAAAAGCTATGGGTGAGTTTCACTTAAAAACCTGATTCCATACACACGGCTATTACACAACATAGAAGAAGTAAGTTCATCTTCTCTACTGTGGAGTCTCTCTCTGGGAGTCTCCAAGGGGTAGGGCCAGGACAATTTTGTGAACCGCGAATCTGGACAATGGGGGCAGGGCTGCAGCAGAGAGGGTTAATTTACCTAGGTCTCTGCTGCTCTCCATCTAAAGGCTCGTTTCCACTATTGCGGTGCAGAATCGCCTGGATTCCACCGCTGTTGAAATTCCATGAATTAGCATGCGGATGCGAATTTTTGCGCGTTTTTTGCCGCGAATTCGCATGCGAATTCGCATAGGTGAGGGTATATGCGAAATTAACCATGTCACTGCCTGTTTGAATTACATTGGCACCTATGCGAATTCGCATGCGAATTCGCATGAAAATTCGCATACCATAGCCGCATGCGAATTTCCTATTAAATACATTAGCGGCGATTCGCATGCATTCCACTCGCAGGCGAATTCGTTGGCTCTTTTGTGCGTTTTTTTACCGCTGAAAAAAACGCACCTCAACAACGCTACAGTGGAAACAGGCCCATCCACTTGCATTACATGTGCGAATCTGCATGCGTTGGACGCATGCAGATTCGCGATAGTGGAAACGAGCCCTGACTGACACTTCCACCCTTCTTCACAGACTGAAGGATGGAAAACAACTTACAATGCAGTTGTGAGAGGTGGTAACTTGGGTAAGTTAAAGAGGAGCTGTATCTCAGAAAAAAAACACCACATACATAAGTAAATAAATACTTGCTCTACTTACATAACAGAAAAATTGGACTGTCTACATTTTGATTTTAGTAATTTTTCTACAGAAAAAAAGAAGAAGAAAACCTTCTTAGCATTTTTCATTTTACCTGTGGCAATTTTGAAGCCAATCTTGATGTAATTTCGCTCCTCTGCCTGATTGTGATGCATTGCCCGCCCTTAACTATAGAAAGTGCATTGTCTCAGCATGAGAAATATTGGCTAATCAGCGAGGAATAGAGGTGTGGGAGGGGAAACAGAAGGGAAAGAGGCTTCAGCCAATCAGGCTGCATTAGTTAAGTCTGAGGCTAAGTAGAGAAGCAAAAAAGGACAACCCAGCATGCCCTGCAACTTCCTTTGTGTTTACCAAATTTTGTGTGTACCAAATAAGAGTCACGTAAACCGGAAAATGATGGTTTATGGAGAAGAAAAGTAATAGTGATTTAAACGTTTGGATTGCCTGGATAGCATCCTTATTACTTGTTTACCAGATAAAAAATAAAGACTTGAACAGCAGAGATCCACTGTGAAAAAACAAACAAAAAAACTTAAAGGAATACTGTAGGGGGGGGGGGGGGGGGTTCGGAGGAAAAATGAGTTGAACTTACCTGGGGCTTCTAATGGTCCCCCGCAGACATCCTGTGCCAGTGCAGCCACTCACCGATGCTCCGGCCCCACCTCCACTTCTGGAATTTCAGTCTTTGAAGTCTGAAAATCACTGCGCCTGCGTTGCCATGTCCACGCTCCCGCTGATGTCGCCAGGAGCATACTGCGCAGGCACAGACCATACTGGGCTTGTGCTATGCACTCTTGGTGACCTCAGCGGGAGCGAGGACACGGCAACGCAGGCGCAGTGGTTTTCAGACTTCAAAGACTGAAATTCCAGAAGTGAACTGGAGGTGGGGCCGGAGCATCAGTGAGTGGCTGTGGGGGCACAGGATGTCTGCGGGGAACCATTACAAGCCCCGGGTAAGTTCAGCTCATTTTCCCCCGACCCCCCTACAGTATCCCATTAAGCTCAGAACAGGAAGTTTTCATCTAAAGCTTTGGTACACTAAAGGATTTCAGTATAGCACAATTAGTTAATTAAAAAAAAAAACCCACACGACGCAAACCTGTATGTATATATATATATATATATATATATATATATATATATATATATATATATATATATATATATTTTTTTTAAACTATGGGCAAGGGTTGGTCAACAAAATCCAAATAATTCTGTTGAATTACCGAAAATGGACCAATATATATTATACTGTATATAACAAATTTTATTATACTGTACATAGCAAACAGCTGATTACTAACATAATATTTATATTATGCAATTTATTTCAGGACTCGACAATGAAATGACAATGTACAGTATTCAGTCTTTTCATTGCCCTGAAACAAAGCAGTTCCTACGTCATCCACTAGGTGGAAGCAGAGTCCTTAAATGAACAGAACCTACCATATTCTAAACCAATGCAATAAAAGTTAGATTCATCTTTCACACTGTGCATATCAATCTGTTTGGCTGCCAAAAAGTATTTGCACTACAATGTTGCATTCTGTTTGCATTTTATAAAACCCACACATGTCAAAGACAACACTTAATATCGAGTCTTCAAAGGACCTCTGTGACCAATTTGCCCATTTCTTCACAGACAAAGTCTCCGCTAAAAGGTCCGCCATCCAACTTACAGCATCTGAGCCTAATATAGCGCCAAAGACCATTAGCAGAGACAACGTAAACTGCTCCGACCTGTTTGTACCGGTATTCCTCAAAATTGTTAACTGTTCCTTACAATCAGGGATATTTCCTGCTTTACTGAAGGAAGCAATCATCAGGCCTCTCCTCAAAAAACCCTCCCTGGACCCAGATGCAATGACCAGCTACAGACCTGTCTCTAACCTCCCCTTTCTGGGCAAGCTAATTGTAAAAGCTGTATACCTCCAGCTAGAAGCCAGAATCCTACAAAATAACAGTTATGACCCATTCCAGTCTGGCTTCAGGAAACACCACAGCACTGAAACTGCCCTCATCCAAATATGCAACCACCTGCTCATGGCAAGAGACAGAGGAGAGTGCTCGATCCTCATACTGCTAGACCTTTCTGCAGCCTTTGACACAGTTGACCATGACATCTTGATAAACAGGCTACAGGAATACTGCGGCATTGATGGCATAGTACTTCAGTGGTTCCAATCCTTCTTGAGTGGCAGAACCCACAAAGTGTCTATGGGGCCCTTCCTGTCCACCCCTGTAACACTTAAGTATGGGGTGCCCCAGGGCTCAATCCTCTCTCCCCTGCTTTTCACGATTTACATGCTACCGTTGGGAAAACTAATCCAAAAACATGGCCTGACATACCACTGCTATGCAGACGACACCCAACTATATCTTTCCTTCAAGCCTGGTGTAACAGACCCAACTCTAACTATAAAAACGCCTGCTTACGTGAACTACAGCAATGGATGAATGACAACTGGCTGAAACTAAATGCAGACAAAACTGAAGTCCTTCTGATTGGAGGGCAGAGCATGATAACAAAACAACTTAACTTGCAGTCTTCACCACTGGGAATAGGAGGCACGGATCTACGCAGCTCTGATCATGTGCGTAGCCTGGGAGTTCTAATTGATGGGGATTTAAACTTCAGAACTCAAATCTCTGCTGTGGTGAAATCATCCTATTTTCACCTGAAGAACATTGCAAAAATCAAGCACCTCATACCCCCAGAAGATTCTGCCAACCTTAGTCCACGCCTTCATCACATCCCGACTGGACTACTGCAATGCTCTCTACACTGGCCTTCCAAAAAAGGTCTTGTACCGCCTACAGCTGATACAGAATACTGCTGCCAGACTGCTAACCAACCAACCCCGTCACTGCCACATAACGCCAGTCCTGCATTCCCTTCACTGGCTACCTATAGAATGAAGGGTCCTATTCAAGATCGGCCTACTGACATTTAAATCCCTGAATAATCTAGGCCCTGGATACATGAAAGATATGTTACAGCTGCGTAGCAATTCCCGCATTCTCAGATCCACAGGTTCTAATAATCTAGTCATACCCAGAGTCCACTTGGAAACTTTTGGTCCCAGAGCCTTCTGTCATGCTGCCCCTACGTTTTGGAACTCCTTACCTCAACAGATCAGGACAGCACCATCCCTGGACATGTTTAAATCCAGACTGAAAACCCACCTGTTCAGTCTGGCATTTGCAGAAATATAACTTTTGTTGTGTGAATACTTCATCCTACTAATTACTGAATTTGAGAGAGCCTAAGCGCTTTGAGTCCTATGGGAGAAAAGCGCTATAGAAATGTTATTGTATTGTATTGTATTGAGATCAACACAAGAAAAAAATGCTGATGCAAAATAAAACATGCAGGCAAAGCGCTGTGTTTACACGCACGCATGCCATAGTTCCCAACTATCCCACTTTCGGAGGGACAGTCACTCTTTGGGAACCCAATCCCTCTGTCCCTTTTTCCTGCTCATTTGTCCCTCTTTCAGGACTGATGGACAGATCTGTGTAAATACTGTATACCGGTATGCGTTTTCCTACTGAAAAATGTGTTAAATTGACTCCAAACTTTATTCCCCTCCTTTAAATTGATATAGAGCAAAGTACCCGGTTATCCGGAATTCAGAAAACCGGAAGTCTCAACTAACAGGCATGCCTGTAGGATAGCAGGGCCTCATTTGGGGGGCTTTTGAGGGGGCTGGCAGGCTTAAAACTACTTACCGAGGCTCCAGCGATGGCTGGCAGTCTCCCTGAATCTGCTCGCGGGCTCATAGCAGTTTCCAGCATCTGTGTACGGAAGCCAGACTGTCACATGATGCGGGTCAGCTGACACTCTGGGTTCCGTACACTGGGGAAGCCAGAAAGCCAATCAGAGCCCACGATGAGGTTCAGGGAGACCGATAGCCATCGCTGGAGCCTCGGTAACTAATTTGCGGGGGGGAGAAGGTTTGCACAAGCAACTGGAAAGCACATGCATCTGGCGTAAGGCTATTCCGGGCTGGTGCCAGTTCCCGGGGAGTTTGCTGTATTTCTTGATTTCAAATGTTAATATGAAGAAAAATTAGTAATGATAATTACAATTTTCTTATGAATTTTTAGGGATATGCGTGGTGAGAGGTGGTGGGGGCGTGGTTAGAGGTGTGGCTTCACTATTTGATATGCTTCACTGTTAGACTAGTGGTTAGGTTCTCTCCCATGGGGGCCCGTCACCGCCGTGGGAGAGTCTTGTAGGGATAATTTGTGCACAACTTATGCTGAAGCTAACGCCCTCCTTTACTGTACCTGTTTTGAATGCAAGGTGTGTAATCTGCCCGTTATTCGAGCTCTGCATACTTGTGCAGGTAGTCAATTCAGGTGCAGCGTCTGTTTGGAAGCGCTGCCATTTCTTTCTGCAATACAGATGGTGGGGTTAGGGAGCAGCCCCCCTAAGGTAAGTAGTGCCTGTCACCCGTCAAACCCCCCCTCCCCCAAATGGCCCATCTCATTTACAGACTTTCCTTATAGATACCAGGTAGACAAGCACCCAACGGGGAAAGTCGTGTGCTTAAGTGGAAAGACTAAATAGCCCAAATGAGTCAAAAGAAATCTAATGCGAAGAATCCACAGCACCATGCCAGTAATGTATAGCTCTTTTATAGATAAAGCCATAGCAGCGACAGACGCCGTTTCGGACAAGGTCCTTCCTCAAGCTGTGTCAGGCTTACTCTGAAGTGTAACACACATCATCCCTTCTATATCAACCAGAAATACAAAAGACAACTTTACTTACGGTAACGTCTTTTCCAGTAGTCAGAAGGACAGCACCCCTGGTGAGACTTGTCTCCCTCCCAATCGTGGACAGGAACTGCAAAAGAAAAGATTTGCATAACAAATAGGCAGCCATACATAAGCCACTAGCTTACCATGAGTAACTCAGTTAATACAAAAGATGACACGGACCTCATAGATGCTTACTTACATAATTATTATTCCACCCAAAAGAAGGGCGGGTTGCAGGGGTGCTGTCCTTCTGACTACTGGAAAAGACGTTACCGTAAGTAAAGTTGTCTTTCCCAGAACGTCATAGGACAGCACCCCTGGTGAGACGATGTACAAGATATAGGCTCTAGGGAGGGACCACTGCCTGCAGCACCTTTCTTCCGAATGATAAGTCTGCTGCAGCCGAGATGTTTAGGCGATAATGTTTCACAAAAGTGTTCTGACTTGACCAGGTAGCAGCTCTGCATATCTGTTCTATAGATGCCCCTGCCCTCTCTGCCCAGGAGGTTGATATTGCCCTTGTGGAATGAGCTCTAATTTGAGAACTTAAATGCTTCCCCTGAACCTGATATGCCGATGTAATAGCCTGTTTGATCCATCGTGCCAGCGTTGCCTTGGAAGCTTTGTTGCCTCTTTGTTTTCCAGCAAATAGGGTGAACATCGCGTCAGTTTTCCTCCAGGGACCTGTTCTTTCCATGTAGTGTATGAGACATCTCCTTACGTCAAGGAAATGAAGTTTCCTTTCCTTATCATTACTAGGATTCTCGCAAAAGGAGGGTAGGAAGATCTCCTGATTTCTGTGAAATGAGGAAACTACCTTGGGTAGAAAGGCTGCATCAGGTCGCAATGTTATTCTATCCTCCGAAATGGTGCAGTAAGGTTCTCTAATAGATAACGATTGTAATTCACCTATTCTCCTGGCTGAAGTAATGGCCAACAGGAAAATGGTCTTTAAGGTAAGAAATTTGTCTGAAATTTGTGCTAATGGCTCAAACGGAGCCTCACACAAACCCTGTAAAACAATGTTTAAATCCCAAGCAGGTACATTAGTTTTAATTGCTGGCTTAAGTCTCTTTAAAGCTTGAAAAAAACGTACAATTAAATCTTCTGCCAGCCGTCTTTCTAAAAATACGCTCAGAGCAGATACCTGTACCTTCAGGGTGCTGATACTAAGACCCTTCTTATATCCACACTGAAGAAATTCCAATACGGACTTAAGAGATGTATTGTTAAAGGATCTTTCCATACACCAGTCGTTAAATATTCTCCAGGCTTTTTGGTATATTTTTCGAGTCACCTTCTTCCTACTTTGTATCAAAGTTTCTGATAGCTCATCTGAAAACCCTTTGGACTTCAGGATGCCCCATTCAGGTTCCAAGCTGAAAGGTGAAGCCTGTCTAAATTCGGATGCCATACTGGACCCTGAGATAGCAAGTGTGGTAGAGGAGGAAATATTATTGGATCTGTTACTGCTAGTGCCCTCAGTGACGTGAACCATGGTCTTTTTGGCCACAGTGGAGCTATTAAGATTACTCGAGCCTTGTCCTGTATAATCTTCTTTATCACTCGTGCTAGCAACGGAACTGGAGGAAATGCATACATCATTACTTCTCCCCAATTGATCGAGAAGACATCTACTTTCCATGGTAGGTCCTCTGGAAACAGGGCACAAAATTGTTGGCATTTTGTATTCACCCTCCTTGCAAACAAGTCTATGTTTGGGCAGCCCCACTGTAACGTCACCTGCTGAAATATTTCCTGATCTAATGACCATTCGTTCGCATCCAACCTCTTCCTGCTGAGGTAGTCTGCCAGTTGGTTTGAGGTTCCCTTTAA
Organism: Hyperolius riggenbachi; assembly: GCF_040937935.1. Lineage (NCBI taxonomy): Eukaryota > Metazoa > Chordata > Amphibia > Anura > Hyperoliidae > Hyperolius > Hyperolius riggenbachi. The sequence goes on along the minus strand of NC_090649.1, from coordinate 468,300,843 downwards.
GTGTGTCGCTGTTAAGGATGAGAGATTTCTTTCTGACCAAAATAGGATCTTCGTCGTCTTTTGCCATAAGGATTGACTCCTCGTACCCCCTTGTTTGTTTAGGAAAGCCACCACACTCTGGTTGTCTGTCCTTATCTTCACATGAGAGTTCTTGATTAAGGGCCCGAAATGTAGTAAAGCCTGTCACACTGCTTGCAGTTCTCTGTTGTTTGATGACTGTGAACTGATCGTCATACTCCAGGCTCCCTGAGCCGGTAGAGAATTGAAGTGGGCTCCCCAGCCCCATAAACTGGCGTCGGTTGTAATTGTATTCTGCTGAGGAAAACTCCACAGACGACCTGGAGACAGATGATCCAGCTGTTGCCACCAAAGCAGAGAAGCCTTTGTACTTTGTGGAATGACGATTTTCTTGTCTAGAGCCGTCAGAGACCTGTTCCAAGATCTTAGTATCCACATCTGTAGGAATCTTGCATGGAACTGCCCCCACTGGATTGCCGAAAAGGAAGAAGTTAGAAGACCTAGAAGTGCCATAGCTTTCCTTAGCGATATGCTTCTCAATTTCTGAAACGAGAGAACATTATTAAGAATAGCACTGATCTTCCTATCAGGTAACAACAATTTCTCCTTTCTAGTAGAAATAATGAAACCCAAAAACTCTAAGGATTGGAAAGGGACTAGGACAGACTTTTCCCAATTAATCAACCAACCCAAGTCCTGGAAGAGGCTCAAAGTTGTAGATATCTGATCAAAAACGGATTTCTCAGAAGACCCCCATAATAAAAAATCATCAAGGTAACCGACAATATTAATCTGTCTTAACCTGAGAAGGGCTAGTACCTCAGACATAACCTTGGTGAATAGCCATGGAGCTGAAGATAAACCGAAAGGTAAGGCATTAAATTGAAAATGTCTTACCTCTCCTTCCATCCACACGGCGAACCTTAGGTACTGTTGGCAGGATAAGTGGATTGGCAGATGTAGATATGCATCCTTCAGGTCTAGGGATGCCAAGAAGTCGTCCTTCTGTAAGAGATGAACTACAGATCGAATATTGTCCATCCTGAACTTTCTGTATTTGACCCTCAGATTCAGTTTCTTTAGGTTTAGAATAAATCGATAGGTTCCTTGAGGCTTCTTCACCAGGAAGACTGGGGAGTAGAATCCCTGTTCTTTTTGACATGCTGGAACCTGACGAATTACCCTTTTCTGAAGAAGTGATCTTATTTCTGACTGAAGGGCTATTCTTAAAGATGGGTCTTTTGGACAAGGGGTTAAGACAAAATTTTGAGGGGGAGGCTGCTCGAACTCTATACTGTAACCTTCTAATATTATATTCAGTAACCACTGATTGTTGAATAGTTGTTGCCATCTTTCGAAATAGTTGGCGATTCTCCCCCCCACTGGAATGATGGCGTCATTGCTTGCCTGTCTTTTTGGTATTAGTAGAGGTATTGGGGGGTCTTTGTTGTCTATAAGGAGCCCATCTTCTACCCCTGGAAGATTTATTATCCGCTTCATTTTTGGCGGGGGCCCGAAATGGCCGCTTATTCTGAAAGGGGCGCTTCCTTGGGAAATTCTTTTTATTATCCGCCGTACGATCCAGTGTATCGTCCAGCCTTGAACCGAACAGCAGATTGCCTTCACAGGGGATACCACAAAGCTTAGATTTTGATGAAGTATCCCCATTCCAGGTCTTAACCCAAACTCCTCTTCTAGCTGAGTTTACTAATGCCGTGGTTCGGGCTGCCAACTTTACTGTATCATCTGCCGCATCAACCATGTAATTTGAGGCATTCGTAATTTTAGGAAAGTCGTTAAGAATTTCTTCCCTAGAAACGCCATTAGCAATTTTAAACTGCAAGTCTGATAGCCAAGTCTTCAGAGAACGACTAACTTCCGTTGATGCCACTGCCGGTTTAAAAGTTAATGAAGCAGACTCCCAAGCCCTGCGCAAAACATTATCCATCTTTTTGTCTATTGGATCTTTTAGGTTACCGAAGTCTTCAAACATTAGGTCTGATTTTCTTGACACCCTGGAAAAAGAAGGATCCAGCTTTGGCGGAGGACCCCAACAAGCCTGGTCATCCTGGGCAAAAGGGTAGCGCTTAGATAAAGATTTGGGCCAAAAGGCCCTTTTCTCAGGATTTTCCCATTCTTTCTTAATCATAGATTTAAGAGTAGAATGGACCGGAATGAATCTGGATTGGGGGTCCGCCAAACCCTCATACATCTGGTCCAGGGGTGTCAGGGGTTTTTGCTCTGATATAATACCCATTGTTTCATGCATGGAGGTTAGGAGATCTTTCATTAAATCTGGGGAAAAAGCAAATTTCTGTGGTTTTTCAGCTTTTTCCATCTCTTCACCCTCAGATATCTCTTCTAATGCAGATATTTCCCCTTCAGAGAGTTCTGAGCCCTCTATATCACTCTCCCTACTTCTCCTAGCCTGCACAGGAATACGTGCTGCCGGAATAGGAGAAGACACAATATTGATAGGCATAACAGTAGCGTCACTGCTAGGGCCAGGCATATCAGCAGGGTTGGGGGCTACAGCTTGAGACGAAATAGCAGAATCTTTAATTTCTTTGATTGCTGAAGACATTTCTGCCCGCATCCAACCCATCAGATCTTTAAATATGACAGGGGATTCATCTTTAACAAGTTTATTTGTACAATCCTGGCACAACTTTTTAGAGGATGAGGATGACAAGCGAGTGAAGCAAATGGCACATTTCTTCGCAGATTTGCTAGATCCACTTGATCCATGCTGACCCTTGTCAGTTTTATCATGTTTTTCAGGCTGTTCATGTTTTTCAGGCTATAAAACATAATAATAAGCCAACCATTAGCACCCTCTCTAGTACACACATATATACATATACACACTGCATATTTATATTTCATTGTACTTGCCAGAGAGGAATCTTGGGCTGGCCTGGCAGACTGCGCAGGAGCTGACCCAGAAGCGTCCTCCATGCTCACATAAACCACCAGAGTGAGACAGGGAAAAAGATTAAATAAAGAATCACATGAACAACAGGGCTCAGCTGACTAGCCCATTAGCATAATTCATTTCTGGATTACCTCGTCGCGGCACCTGCCGCTTAATTGTTATGCGTAATTACCTACTTATCCCCGCAGCCCCTGCCGCGCTTATTTGCAAATTACCTCAGCGAATCAGCTGCTGCTGATTCGCAATCACCGCCGCGGCCCCTGCCGCCCGATCAGAGTCACGCTGGACGCCGTGCGTGACGACTTCCGGGTTGACCCGGAAGTACCTTGGTCTGAAAGCGCGCCTGCGCTATATCTCTGCTGCCTCGTACGGAGAAGCCTCCTCCACGCTGCAGGGCTCCGACTGTCCACTGTACAGCATGCCTGGAGCCCTGAAAGACGTTGCCCCCGACCACCTGTCATGGATAGCATCCTGGAGACCTCTCCTCTGCATTCCCGTCCGGGACAGGAAACTGAACTGAGTTACTCATGGTAAGCTAGTGGCTCATGTATGGCTGCCTATTTGTTATGCAAATCTTTTCTTTTGCAGTTCCTGTCTACAATTGGGAGGGAGACAAGTCTCACCAGGGGTGCTGTCCAATGACGTTCTGGGAAACAACCAATCAGGATGCAGAGAGGATACAGAGGACCTGATGGGGAACTGCAAAACACCTTCCTTATGGGGAGGTTCATTTTCTATATTTTGTCACATAGGTGGCACCTGCTTAGTTGTCTAAGTTTCCTTTCTCTTTTTAAGCCCCAAGTAAATGATTTTGGATGAGGCCGTTTGCAGGGGCGTAACTAGAGGGGAGCAGCCCCTGCGACTGCAGGGGGGCCCAAATACTACTTCACTCAGATATAGGAGTCCATCCTTCAGATCAGGTGTTTTAAAGGCTACACTTGTGATGGGTGTGAAGAGCCTGATGGCCACACCTGTTTTACGTCTCTTGAAAAATGAGCCCCCCACGCTGTGAGGGTCACCAGGGGGAGGCAAGGGAAGGGTGTAAACATTGGGTGGGCTTCAAAGTTTTGTTGGGGGGATTTATAGTTAGGCCACTGGCCGTTTGAGTAATTTCTCATAAAAACACCAAACTCAGAATTCCAGGAAACATGATTCATAGCTGCTTCTATAGCCATACATGTAACTCCTCATCCATGCCCTAATAATTTCCCACCTTGACTACTGCAATGCCCTTCTGTCTGGTCTCCCTATGACCCGAATAGCCCCGCTGCAGTCCATCATAAATATGGCAGCCAGAATTATCCACTCCTCCCATCGCTCCACTACGGTGGATCCCCTCCGTGAAGCACTCCAGCTTCCTATCCAGTCCAGAATCAGATTCAAGACACTGTGTCTGACCTACAAATCTGTCCACAAAACCTGTCCAACCTACATTTCCGATTTTACTCAGAGGTACACCCCTAGCCACTCACTCCGCTCCAATGAACTTCGTCTAATCGCCCCCCGCATCACCCAGTCCCATGCATGCCTCCAGGACTTCTCAAGAGCTGCTCCAACACTATGGAACTCCCCATCTCCACCCATTAGGGCAGCCCCCTCCTTCAACATCTTCAAGAAGGCCCTCAAAAACTCACCTTTTCACTCTGACCTACTACCCCTCACAAGTGCTCTAAACCCACAGCTGAACTCTGGTCCCCTACCTTTCGTGTCCTTACCTCTCCCTCTAGATTGTAAGCCTTTGGGCAGGGTCCTCCTCCTTTTGTGTCCTACCTGATCATGCACCTCCATTACTGTAAACCCATCCTATGGATCTGAGTGAACCTAACTCGCCTAATCTCCATGCTCCCATCCAGTGACTGACTAAGCATTACCTTGTACTCATACTGTGCTGTGTGATCTGGTTTGCATGTATTCCTGTACTGTCTTATTGCTGTATGTAACCCCTAAATATTGTCTGTAACCTCAACTAATGTCCAGTGCTGCGTAATATGTTGGCGCTTTATAAATACAATAAATAAATAATTGTGACAGAAGGAAATCCTCAAGGAGACGGAAGGTAATATAGAACCTTCCCGTTCCTCCTATAGACCCGCGTTCTACCACTGGCTCCCCCGTTAGTCTCCGACCGATGGGACCGAGACTGCTCTCAAGTACTCCTGAAGACAGGCTGCTCTGTACTGCACATGTGCAAGTGTGTGTGAGAGTGTGCTCACGCATGCGCAGTAAGGAGCAACCCATCTTTGGGAGCACTTGGGCTCCTGAAGACTGCCGAAGCCTGCCGCAGCAGTAGAGAGCAGTCTCTGACCCATTGGTCGGAGACTGCTAAGGGCGGGGGGTTGAGCCAGCAGTGGAATGCGGGGACCAGGAGAGGAACAGGAAGGCACTACAGGACCCAGAGCCTTCCCTCTCCTTAGGTATCTTTTTTTTTCTTTTTAATTTTCACTTCAGACTCTTTTTCAGTCAGAAACATCTGCATGCTTGTTCAGGGTCTATGGCTATAAGTATTAGAGACAGGATTATGGGAAGTTTTTTTTATTTTTATTTATTTTTTTAGCCACGGTATGAAGCTTATCTCAACATGCATATAACTGAAAGTAATTTGCATTGTTAAATAAGGAAATAAATATGGCAGCCTCCATATCCTTCTCACTGCAGGTGTCCTTTAAAGAGAAACTCCGACCAAGAATTGAACTTTATCCCAATCAGTAGCGGATACCCCCTTTTACATGAGAAATCTATTCCTTTTCACAAACAGACCATCAGGGGGCGCTGTATGACTGATATTGTGGTGAAACCCCTCCCACAAGAAACTCTGAGTAACCTGGTACTCCTGGCAGTTTCCTGTCTGTGAACCTTGTTGCATTGTGGGAAATAGCTGTTGCCAAAAAGGCAAGCAGCAGCTACATCACCTGCCAACAGTAAAAATGTCACCATGTGATAAATGTCAGAATGTAAATCAGGGATTTAAAAGATTTTCCAATGGGCAAACATAGACTAAATCATTTATACATAATTATTGTAAAAATGAAGCACTTTTTTAATTACATTATTGTCTCTGGAGTTCCTCTTTAAAGGATACCTTAGCGGTAATTGCCTTTTAAAAAGGACGGTGTGTGGTGTGTGGAGTTGTGGAGGTGCTTATCCCACTTCCTGTGCCCTGCCATCTCCCTCCGTTCTCCGTTACCGATCCACATTGTCTCCTTATTTGGAGCGGTCGGTATTCTCCGACCCAGACAGACTGTGCTGCACATGCACAATATGTCCACTTGGGCCCCTTGCGACCACGCTTCCCTCATACGGCATTGCCAGGGAGTGCGGCTGTAAGGCGCCCAAGTGGAAATACGGCACATGTGCATCATACAGGATCTTCTCAAAAAATTAGCATTTTGGGATAAAGTTCATTATTTTCTGTAATGTACTGATAAACATTATACTTTCATATATTTTAGATTCAAATACACACAACTGAAGTAGTTCAAGCCTTTTATTGTTTTAATATTGATGATTTTGGCATACAGCTCATGAAAACCCAAATTTCCTATCTCAAAAAATTAGCATATTTCATCCGACCAATAAAAGAAAAGTGTTTTTAAAACACAAAAAGTCAACCTTCAAATAATTCTGTTCAGTTATGCACTCAATACTTGGTCGGGAATCCTTTTGCAGAAATGACTGCTTCAATGCGGCGTGGCATGGAGGCAATCAGCCTGTGGCACTGCTCAGGTGTTATGGAGGCCCAGGATGCTTCGATAGCGGCCTTAAGCTCATCCAGAGTGTTGGGTCTTGCGTCTCTCAACTTTCTCTTCACAATATCCCACAGATTCTCTATGGGGTTCAGGTCAGGAGAGTTGGCAGGCCAATTGAGCACAGTAATACCATGGTCAGTAAACCATTTACCAGTGGTTTTGGCACTGTGAGCAGGTGCCAGGTTGTGCTGAAAAATAAAATCTTCATCTCCATAAAGCTTTTCAGCAGATGGAAGCATGAACCCACTTTTGAACCAGAAACAGCGGCAGAAGCGCCTGGCCTGGGCTACAGAGAAGCAGCACTGGACTGTTGGTCAGTGGTCCAAAGCACTTTTTTCGGATGAAAGCAACTTTTACATGTCATTCGGAAATCAAGGTGCCAGAGTCTGGAGGAAGACTGGGGAGAGGGAAATGCCAAAATGCCTGAAGTCCAGTGTCAAGTACCCACAGTCAATGATGGTCTGAGGTGCCATGTCAGCTGCTGGTGTTGGTCTACTGTCTGTGTTTTATCAAAGGCAGGGTCAATGCAGCTAGCTATCAGGAGATTTTGGAGCACTTCATGCTTCCATCTGCTGAAAAGCTTTATGGAGAGGATTTCATTTTTCAGCACGACCTGGCACCTGCTAACAGTGCCAAAACCACTGGTAAATGGTTTACTGACCATGGTATTACTGTGCTCAATTGGCCTGCCAACTCTCCTGACCTAACCCCATAGAGAATCTGTGGGATATTGTGAAGAGAAAGTTGAGAGACGCAAGACCCAACACTCTGGATGAGCTTAAGGTCGCTATCGAAGCACCCTGGGCCTCCATAACACCTGAGCAGCGTCACAGGCTGATTGCCTCCATGCCACGCCGCATTGAAGCAGTCATTTCTGCAAAAGGATTCCCGACCAAGTATTGAGTGCATAACTGAACATCATTATTTGAAGGTTGACTTTTTTTGTTTTAAAAACACTTTTCTTTTATTGGTCGGATGAAATATGCTAATTGTTTGAGATAGGAAATGTGGGTTTTCATGAGCTGTATGCCAAAATCATCAATATTAAAACAATAAAAGGCTTGAACTACTTCAGTTGTGTGTAGTTGAATCTAAAATATATGAAAGTCTAATGTTTATCAGTACATTACAGAAAATAATGAACTTTATCACAATATGCTAATTTTTTGAGAAGATCCTGTAGTATGTCCGGGCCGGAGGTCACCCATCTGAACACTGAAGACACCTACAGGGATGATCAATGAGATACTTATTCCTGCTTGCATGCATATTTAATGCAATTGTATGCGGCTTGGACCTGGGCCATTTGAAAGTACTGGATTCACAGAGGACTCCAGCTCAGCAATACTGCTATACACCAGCAGGAATCAGATATGGATTTCCTTGGCAAAAATACTGCTGTGCAAACCCTGGACCATGCATTACTTACAGCTCCGGTCTCATCTCGTAGTGTTGAAATTCTCCCGCTCAGTAAACTGCAACACAAACAGATTTTGTATTTATTTATATAGCTGTACACAGTACAAAACAAATAGTGGGGACTGGGAGCATAGATATTTATACATTATTATTAGTAGTAGTACTGATTTATAAAGCGCCAACATATTCCGTGGCGCTGTACGAAGTTAGAAAAACAAACATGGGGTAAATAATGATACAGACAATGGTGTGCACCAATATATGGACACTGCAACAAAATACAGAATTGGAGGTTAAAACCAGGAGGAGGTCAAAAGTAGCTCATGTGCAGATCTGAGGTTGGGTTGGTATTTGAAAACAAGTGAGGAGAGGTGTGTGGTGTGGTGTGTGTGTGTGTGTGTGTGTGTGTGTGTGTGTGTGTGTGTGTGTGTGTGTGTGTGTGTGTGTGTGTGTGTGTGTGTGTGTGTGTGTGTGTGTGTGTGTGTGTGTGTGTGTGTGTGTGTGTGTGTGTGTGTGTGTGTGTGTGTGTGTGTGTGTGTGTGTGTGTGTGTGTGTGTGTGTGTAGGGGAGGGGGGATTGGAGAGCTTTGAAAGCTAGATATTTGATAAGAGTTCAAAATTCTGTATACTCAGGACATCCAGCAATAACTTTTATAGAGCTTGGAAATGGACAACCTAGTCTCTCAGCACAGAAGGACTTGGATATCTGGAAGCCTCTCACAGGGCACAGATAACATACAGGCTGGCAGTGTGAAGTACAGAGGAGACTACGGACGAGTTATGCAGCTGCAGTCCTGCCAGTCGCTGACACACAGGCACAGATAGCATACAAGCTGTCAGTGTGGAGATTACGGATGAGCTGTGCAGCTGCAGTCCTGACAGTTGCTGACACACAGGCACAGATAACATGCAGACTGACAGTGTGAAGTACAGAGGAGACAATGGATGAGCTGTGCAGCTGCAGTCCTGACAGTCGCTGACACACAGGCACAGATAACATACAGGCTGGCAGTGTGAAGTACAGGAGACAATGGATGAGCTGTGCAGCTGCAGTCCTGACAGTCGCTGACACACAGGCACAGATAACATACAGGCTGGCAGTGTGAAATACAGAGGAGACTGTGGATGAGCTGTGCAGCTGCAGTCCTGTCAGTCGCTGACACACAGGCACAGATAACATGCAGGCTGGCAGTGTGAAGTACAGGAGACAATGGATGAGCTGTGCAGCTGCAGTCCTGTCAGTCGCTGACACACAGGCACAGATAACATGCAGGCTGGCAGTGTGAAGTACAGGAGACAATGGATGAGCTGTGCAGCTGCAGTCCTGTCAGTCGCTGACACACAGGCACAGATAACATGCAGGCTGGCCGTGTGAAGTACAGAGGAGACTGTGGATGAGTTGTGCAGCTGCATTCCTGTCAGTCGCTGACACACAGGCAAAGATAGCATACAAGCTTGTCAGTGTAAAGTACAGAGGAAACTATGATGAGCTGTGCAGCTGCAGTCCTGTCAGTTGCTGACACAGAGGCACAGATAGCATACAGACTGGCAGTGTGGAGATTACGGATGAGCTGTGCAGCTGCAGTCCTGACAGTTGCTGACACACAGGCACAGATAACATATAGGCTGGTAGTGTGGAGATTACGGATGAGCTGTGCAGCTGCAGTCCTGACAGTTGCTGACACACAGGCACAGATAACATGCAGACTGACAGTGTGAAGTACAGAGGAGACTACGGATGAGCTGTGCAGCTGCAGTCCTGTCAGTCGCTGACACACAGGCACAGATAACATACAGGCTGGCAGTGTGGAGGAGATTACGGATGAGCTATGCAGCTGCAGAGTCCTGTCAGTCGCCGACATACAGGCTGCACACAGCATTTTAGGACGGGGTGGCAGAGCTCTCTCTGCACTATTAAACACTGCCAAGTAATTTTTTCGAAAGTGGGTGGGGCTTTAGTTTGCAAGTGGGCACAGTCAGAGACAGGGGGTGACTTCTGAGTGAATTTTTGCGTTATTTGCACGAAAATTTGCATTAGATCCATGGTTACAGGAAGTTGTCAGCAGTCATGACAAAGCTGTTACTAGGCAGATTATGGCAGATTATGTATATTTAACTAATGCGAATTTTCACGTATGAAAATTCGCAAAAGAACGCGTACAAATTTACATGCGAATTTTCACCAAGCAGAAAAATCTTATACGATTTTTTGCAGGCAAAAAATGTCACGCTACAATGGAAACGTATTAGATTTCCTTTAAAGAGAATCCGAGGTGGATTTTTTAAATATTAAACTACTTTACCACCACCAGATAAGGCCCCGTTCACACTGCACGCGTTTCCAGCCGCGTTTTGGAAACGCGTGCAGGTGGCCGACACGCACGACATCAGACATTGCATAGAGTGCAATGTCTGATGTTCACACTGCATGCGTTCCGGACCTGTGCGGTCCGGGAACGCATGCTGCACGCATTTTTTGTAAAAACGCGTGGCTGTCCCATTCACTTTTCAGTGATGGGATCAGCCACGCAACGCACACAAACGCGGATGGTGTGCGTTCGTACGCGTTGCGTTCCGCACGCATGGCCATCCGCGTTTGTGATGTGAACGGGGCCTAAGAGTATCCCCTGTGTTTACACAAATATAAACAAACACACACTTGGTTCTGTTTCTATTTTTAGAACACACTAACTCTGTATCGCCATCTTGGGGCCAAAAACTAAAACCACATCCAAATACCCTATTATACACATTCCCATAGAAAAACGAAATACATTTCAATTATCTTTAAAAACCTTTGGAGGTCAAGTGGTTAATCGGACACAGAGGCATGTTCTGTGCACAATGACATGCCTCATATCCTGCTGCTGCTGCCAGTCTCCCCTCCCACCCCCCACCTCTGCTGTCCCCCCTGATAAATAGCACCAGGCTAGTGACAATCTGCTTGTCGCTAGCCTGATGCTTACCTGCACATGTCAATCAGTGTCCTCCTCCTCCCCATTACACACTGCTCTCCCCGCCTCCGCCAGCTTCCTCCAATCAGAAGCTAAGCAGCAACCAAATGACCGCTTACCTGGAAAAGAAGGAGTCTGGGATCCACATGAGAGTTTGTCTTGATGTACTGAATCTGGAACAACAGAAAACATTCAGTTAAAGAGACTCCGTAACAAAAATTGCATCCTGTTTTTTATCATCCTACAACTTCCAAAAGCTATTCTAATGTGTTCTGGCTAACTGCAGCACTTTCTACTATCACCATCTCTGTAATAAATCAACTTATCTCTCTCTTGTCAGACTTGTCAGCCTGTGTCTGGAAGGCTGCCAAGTTCTTCAGTGTTGTGGTTCTGTGATGCATCTCCCCCCTCCAGGCCCCTCTCTGCACACTGCCTGTGTATTATTTAGAGTAGGGCAGCTTCTCTCTTCTCTCTTATCTTTTACAAGCTGGATAAATCCTCCTCTGAGCTGGCTGGGCTTTCACATACTGAGGAATTACATACAGGCACAGCTGTCTGCACTCTGCAGGAAGAAACAGCCTTACACTTCAGTGGAAGATAGCTGCAGGGGGAAAGAAACATACAAATGATCTCGAGATTCAAAAGGAAGGGTGTTTACAGCCTGCTTGTGTATGAATGTATTTTTCTATGTGTGGACATACTGTACATCAACCTACTTCCTGTTTTGGTGGCCATTTTGTTTGTTTATAAACAAACTTTTTAAAACTGTTTTTAACCACTTTTAATGCGGCGAGGAGCGGCGAAATTGTGACAGAGGGTAATAGGAGATGTCCCCTAGCACTGGTATGTTTACTTTTGTGCGATTTTAACAATACAGATTCTCTTTAAGTCACATTAAAGAGAAACTGTAGGGAATAAAACGTAACAATTAATAAAATTGCTTTTTTTTTTTTACAATATTAATTTATTAATTGTTTTCAGAGTTTACTCATTGTAAAATCTTTCCTCACCCCAATGTAATTTTCTGTCTGAAATATTTAATCTCGGCATGTGCATCATATACTGGCTGTTCTGGTAGAAAGAATGAGCTATGCAGGAGGCTGTCATTGCTATGACATATCCGTGCTGCATAAATCTTTTTGTAATGCAGAGTTACTGATGGTCATCTTGCCATTTCAGTTTTCAGCCAACTGTGTAAGTCTTAAAGGGCCTGGAAGGCACCTACCATATTATTTTTTAAGTATGAAACCTGCACTTTTTAGTGTCTTCTATAAAGTATGTCCTATATGTGAATGCCTCTCTCCTTGCATGTGTGATAAGCTGCCCACAGCAAGAAGTATTGCAACTCTGGAGGAATAACAGCTGCACTAATCAAAAAAACTGACCATATACTGTTTGTCCAGGCAGATAGAATGAGCTATGCATGAGGCTGTCACTGAAGATAACACATTTGAAATAGTATTTGAAAAAGGAAAAAAGTATAGATCTGGAAGGAGGGGACTGCTCAGTATAGATCTGGACTGAGGCTGACATTTATTTCCTTTTAAACAATCCCGGTTTCCTGGCAGTCCTGACAATCTTCTGCCAATAATAGTGTTAGCTATAGACCCTGAACAAGCATACAGATCTAATATTTCTGCCTGAAGTCTGACAGGATTAGCCACATATGCTTGTTTCAGGTTTGTGATTCAGACATTACTGATGCCAAAAGATCAGCAGGACTGATTGCTTAAGGCTGCTTCCACACAGGGACGTTACAGGCGCACATTAGTGCAGCCGGTAACGCTCCCCAACTCACAGCAATACAAAGTCAATGGAGCTGTTCACACTGCCCACGTTGCGTTACATGTAACGCTGCACGTTCTTCAGAACGTGCAGCATACTATAGCGTTCCAGCGGCTTAAGCCGCGTTAGACTGTTTGCACATGCTCAGTGTTGGGGCGGAGAGGAGGCGGGGAGAGGCCGCTACGTAGCCACGCACATGGCTACTCAATATGCACTTCACTGGTGGCCGCTGATTGGCTGGCGGTACCACGTGATGCGGAGTGTTTCACTCCACATCATGTGGTCCCGCCAGCCAATCAGCGCCACTCTTACTGCCCTAATGCGGAAAGAGCCGCTTAACGCGGCTCACTCAACGTCCTCTACCAACACCGGCAGGCGTTGCGTTAGGGGACGTTATGCGACCATAACGTCCACTATAACGCAACGTCCCGGTGTGTATCTAGCCTAAAGCGACCTGAACCCAGAACTTCCTTTCTGCTCTAAAAGATAAGCAACAGCTAACATTTCTTTGTTACAGATGATATGTAGAAAAGGACCGGCATCATCTGTAGTATAATGCTCTTTTATTTGTTCATCAGAAGTCAAGTACAGCCTATATCAGCGGCAGGATGTAGGCTGTACTGGACTTCTGATGAACAAATAAAAGAGCACAGATGGTGCCGGTCCTGTTCTACATATCTGAAGAGAGTCTGTTGTGCTGACAGACCGACCAGGCACATCTACAGCTATAGAGGTGCGCTCCACCACATACAATTGCTTCGTTACAGCTGACACAAATCCTGCAATAAATCTTCACTGTTTCTACTTCCTGCTTTCATGGAAGCACACATTGTTAACCTCCCTGGCGGTTAATTTTTTTTTTTCAAATGGTCAAAAAAACTTTTTTTTTAATTTTTTTGTTTTTGTTTCATGTAAAGCTACCAGAGTGGTAGCTACATGAAACACCACTAGAGGGCGCATGTGGCCCTCTAGTCCGATCGCCGCCGGCAACAATAGCAAACATGGGAGCACGTATATAACGCGTTCCCCTGTTTGGCTTCTCCTGTCGCCATGGCGACGATCGGCATGACGTCATGGACGTCAGCCGACGTCCTGACGTCAGGCGCACTCAATCCAGCCCATAGTGCTGCCCGAGACTCATTGGTCCGGGCAGCGCAGAGCTCTGGCGGGGGGGGCCCTCTTCTGCCGCTGCGTGCGGGCGATCGCCGCAGAGCGGCGGCGATCAAGCTGTGCGCACAGCTAGCAAAGTGCTAGCTGCACGCACAGCACTTTACATGGTGAAAATCGCCCCACCAGGGGCTGAGATATCTCCCTGCGCGGCATAGTCCGAGCTCAGCTCAGGCTTACCGCCAGGGAGGTTAACATCCTGTGCTTTCAAAAAAGCTTATCTGCCATGGCAGTCAGGAGACACAGGAGAGATCAAATTACAACTAGACACAAATGAGGGGGGATTAGACGGGCTAAACTCTCTTAATACATACAGGGTGCATTTCTCTGTTTTCCTTCTCTTCAGTGCAAGAGTTCAGGTCCACTTTAAAATAAATATGTCAGCCTTCATATCCTTCTCACTTCAGGTAAATTCCACTGAAGTGAGATAAATGTTACTGACTTCTCCTGTCAGTGGTTGTGATGCTCTGGCTGATCAGTATACGCTTAGTTATTTCACAGCCGATATGCCTTCCTATAGGGTTACTGTCATCGATCCACAGCTGCTCCTGTGCCACCCGGCTACTCCAATTACAGCCGGTGACTCATCTCTATTCTCATACACTGTCACACTGATCCTTTCCTGCTACTATCTCACTGGGGTTCATCATTCCTGCATCACCAACGGCTCATGTATCAGCACATCTTTGTCTATTATCTCTGACTCTTTAAAGCGTTATTGTCATAAAAATCCCATTTCAACAGCAACTTGTCTGAGTGTATTACGTGATAAAGATGCTATTCCTGCATTCAAAACTTGCAAAACTTTTTCTGCTGTTATGGTTTGGAGTTATCACATACTTTAGGAGCACCGGGCCTAGTGCCAAACAGTGCCAAAGAGTTGAATGCTGGGAGTTCTTTTTATCTATAATATATTCCTCCTCTTCCATTTATTTCCCTGCCTAGCTGCTTATCAGAAACACCCTCTGATTACTTGCGTTTACAAGCAAAGCAAGGCTGAGGTGACTCAGTGATTGGATGTGCAAATAAAAAAAATAGACAGTGCAGTTCCTAGTATACACATCAGTGGGAGTGTCTGAAGACTCTGGGAGAAGGGCAGCTAATGAATACACAATGAGCAAGAGAAGGGAGGATGGGAAACAAGAGTCAGGGAGGATATGATGTCAGCATTAGCTTGGCAAGATGGCCACTGCCTAGAATAGGATATTCTGCTCTTCCCTTATAAAATTCACAGGAATCATTACGTGGATAGCACAATACATCTGTTATGTAAGTAGAAGTAGTATTTATCTACTTATATATGTAATTTTTATTTCTAGGTTAGCATGGGTGTCGCTTGTTCTTTAAAGAGGCACTCTAGAATGAGCCAAAAATATCCCCCTTTGATATCAGTTATAGCAATAATCTTTGAAAGCTTAGTTTACTTTCGTTATAATACGCTTTGAGAAATTTATTTTAAAAAAAAAAGTGTTTCTTCTGTGGAAACCACTAGGTCTCTTAAGAAATGGGCTTTGTCAGACCCGATGTGTTAAAGGACAACTGTAACAAGAGAGATATGGCGGCTGCCATATTTATTATCTTTTAAGCAATACCAGTTGCCTGGCTGTCCTGCTGATCCTCTGCCTCTAATATTTTCAGCCATAGGCCCTGAACAAGCATGCAGCAGATCAGGTGTTTCTAACATCATTGTTAGATCTGACAAGATTAGCTGCATGCTTGTTTCTGGTGTGATTCAGACACTACTGCAGACAGATAGATTAACAGGGCTGCCAGGCAATTGGTATTGTTTAAAGGGAAATAAATATGGCATCCTCCATATACCGTTCACTACAGTTGTCCTTTAAAGAGACACTGAAGCGAAACATAAAATATAATATGATTTGTATGTGTAATACAGCTAAGAAATACAACATTAGGAGCAGAGACATAAGTCTCTAATTTTGTTTCCAGTACAGGAAGAGTTAAGAAACTCCAGTTATCTATGCAAAGGAGCCATTGAGCTCCACGACTTTCAAAGTCGCAGAGAGCTCTGTCTTCTAAAGCTTGTTATCTCAAGTGTCAGTCATTGTACTTTCTTCTAAAGAGGACAGTTCAAAATATATATCATATAAACTGAAAATAAAAATTATTTTCTTTGCTACAAATGTTCTAGTAATTATCCGTACTACACAACCAATTCATTATATCATAATTTTTTTTGCCCCTGTGTGTCTCTTTAAGACTGATAAGTAAAGATAACCCGAATGGTTCGCCGGCGAACGGGAACCGGCAAACTTCCGGGGTTCACGATCGCAGAAAACTGTGAACTTTACCGGAAGTTCGATTCGCCCCATAGTGCATCATTAGGGTCAACTTTGACCCTCTACATCACAGTCAGCAGGCACATTGTAGCCAATCAGGCTAAACACCCTCCTGGAGCCCCACCCCCCCTTATAAAAGGCAGGCAGCGTCAGCCTTTTCACTCAATCGCGTGCCTGCAGTAATTAGAGAAGGGAGAGCTGCTGCAGGGAGAACTGCTGCAGAGAGAGCTATAGGAAAAGCTTAGTTAGGCTCTTGTAGGCTTGTTCGCTTGTTCCTTGCTGATTCTTATTGTTAAGAAAGCATCCCTCAACAGCTCTTTTGAGAGCTAATTTTGCTCCTGTGATCTACTTTTGTTTTTTTGCGTGGCCCACTTGTATTATATACAGCCCTGTCGGACAGTTGCAGCTGGCCTTTGGCCCCCTGGTTGTAGGGGGGGCATTGGGAAGCCTCCCCGTGGCGCTCCTGGATAGTGATAATGTAGCATGAACTAATTCCCGCAGGGCAACCGCTTTGCGGTATTGGTTTTTGATCCTGCATAGTTTGGCATGCGAAAGCAAATGCATATTTGCATGAGCTATGCCTCATGATAAGC
Source organism: Hyperolius riggenbachi (assembly GCF_040937935.1). Taxonomy (NCBI): domain Eukaryota; kingdom Metazoa; phylum Chordata; class Amphibia; order Anura; family Hyperoliidae; genus Hyperolius; species Hyperolius riggenbachi. The sequence continues at coordinate 468,283,927 of NC_090649.1, read as the reverse complement.
CAATTAGGCCAGATTTGCAAAGCCAGATTTGTTAGGTTTAAACTTGGTGTTTGAACACGCATACATTTTCTTGTTCCAAGTGTGATTACTACTGTGCCACTGCCAGGCCCAGCACATTCAGTGACTACCTATGTGTGTGACAGGCAGCTGCACATTTGTAATCCCAATCACTGCACCTGTTCACTATTCAGTGCACCCACCTACCTACGTGAGCGCACGCAGTGTCACTGTGCCTGTCCAGTACCTGTCTGTGTGTGACAGGTGCACATTTGTAATACCAGTCATTGCATAATTGTTCACAGTACCTGTGTGACCGCACGCTGTGTAATATACCACTCCGAGCAAACCTGTTAACTGCACCTGTGTGACAGCTGCACATTGTATTGTAATACCAGTCACTGCATACCTTTCACTGCACCTGTGTGACTGCACATTGTATTAGTCAAGTCAGTGCACACCTTTCACCCCCCTCCCCCCCCCCGATATGGACAAAACAGGTAGAGGCAGAGGCAGACCCAGAGGCGGGCCACCCGGCAGGTCTGTTCGTGGTGGTGCTGACGTGATTTTGTGTGGCCCTGGCCCAAAGTACAGTGCTCAGAAGAAGGCACGTCCCATCAACTCCAAAGATTGTCAGAAAGTGATTGACTATTTAACACAGAACACCTCATCTTCCGCAGCCACCAGCGCTACTACAAGCTCCACATCCGCTGCATTTGACACTTCGCAGGAGTTATTTGGTGAGGAAATCACTGATGCACAGCCATTATTGTTACAAGATGAAGGCGCTAAGCAAGTTACACCACCTCATATGTCTAAGTTAGGTGGCAATATGGACGTAACGTGTGAGGAGGAGGAGGATGAAGATGACGATGAAGTACCTGCTGTTGGTGCAGTTTATGAGGTGTCTGAGGCAAGCGAAGCTTTGGAGGATGATTACGATATGGATGCCACGTGGGATCCTAAGAGACAAGATGACCAAGGGGACAGTTCAGAGGGGGAGCCAGAGAGGAGTAAGAGGAGACGAGTTGCTGAAAGAAGCAGGGGGAGCTCGTCGTCCGAAACAGCTGGCGGCAGTGTCCGGCGCCATGTATAGCCACCTATGGACAGCCAGCCAACATGCCCTTCAACGTCAGCTGCTGAGGCCACCATAGTGCCCACACCCCAGGGGGGGGGGGGGGGATCAGAGGTTTGGAAATTTTTAGTGCGTCTGCCGTAGATCAGAGCAATGCCATCTGTTCTCTCTGCCTCCAAAAATTGAGCCGTGGAAAGGTCAACACCCACGTAGGGACAACTGCCTTACGAAGGCACATGCAGAATAGGCACAAACTGCAATGGAAAGACCACCTAAGGAAAAGCAGCACACAAAAGCAAAGCCACCCTCCTTCAGGTGCATCATCTTCACACGCTTTCTTCCTTGCACCTTCACAATCACAGCCACCCTCCCGCACTCCACCACTCACCTTGAGCGGTTCCTGCTCCTCTACCCACAGCAGCAGCCAGGTGTCCGTGAGGGAAATCTTTGAGCGGAAGAAGCCAATGTCTGCCAGTCACCCCCTTGCCCAGCGTCTGACAGCTGGCTTGGCGGAGCTGTTAACTCACCAGCTGTTACCATACCAGCTGGTGGACTCTGAGGCCTTCCGTAAATTTGTGGCCATTGGGACACCGCAGTGGAGGATACCAGGCCGCAATTATTTCTCTAAAAAGGCGATACCCAAACTGTACCATGAAGTTGAGAGGCAAGTGGTGTAATCTCTGGCACACACGTTGGGTCAAAGGTCCATCTGACCACGGATGCCTGGTCTGCCAAGCACGGTCAGGGCAGGAACATTACTTACACAGCCCATTAGGTCAATCTGGTGACCGATGGCAAGCAGGGAGTACGTGGCTGTGCAGCGGAACTTGTGACACCTCCACGGCTTGCAAGCAGGCCTGCTGCCACCTCCTCTCCTCCTGCTACATCCTCTTTGCTGTTGTCCTCCTCCTCGGCTGAGTAGTTCAACTCTACTGGTGCTTCGATCTCCTCTCCAGCTACACAGCTCCAGCTCCCCAGGGCCTATGCTGCATGCCAAGTACGACGGAGTCACGCCATATTAGACCTGCCTTGCCTCAAAGCGGAGCGTCACACTGGAGCAGCTCTCCTAGCTACTCTTAACAAACAGGTGGATCAGTGGCTGACCCCGCACCAACTAGACATCGGCAACGTGGTGTGTGACAACGGCAGCAATCTAATTTCAGATTTGAATTTGGGAAAGTTGACACCTGTTCCCTGCACGGCACATGTGCTGAATCTCATGATTCAGAGATTTGTGTCTAAGAAAGCCGTCACCCAGTATCTCTACAACTACAGTAGAAGGACAAAGTTTGGGGAGATGGGGATGTTCTGGCCAAAGAACTGGACTCTCATGCAAAATGCCCGCAGGCTCATGCGGCCGTTTGAGGAGGTGACAAACATGGTGAGTCGCAGTGAAGGCGCCATCAGCGACTTGATTCCGTATGCTTTTTTTCCTGGAGCGTGCCGTGCGTAGAGTGGTGGATCAAGCTGTGGACGAGCGTGAACAGGAACAGGAGGAAGAGTTGTGGGATCAATTCTCATCAGAACCAGATGTTTCCTCAACACCTGTAGCAGCACAGAGAGGGGAGGAGGAGGAAGAGTCGTGTGGGGAAGAGGAGTCAGACTCAGATGATGAGGAAGAGGCGGCAGAAGAACAACTGCAGCAAGCTTTGCAGGGGGCTTGTGCTGCTCAATGTTACCGTGGTATTGTTCGTGGCTGGGGGGAGGAGGAGAACTTACCTGATGTCACTGAGGAAGAGCAAGAGGAGATGGATAGTAGGTCTGGATCCAAATTTGTGCAGATGGCGTCTTTCATGCTGTCCAGCCTGTTGAGGAACCCCCGTATAAAAAAACTCAAGGGGAATGAGCTGTACTGGGTGGCATTACCTCAGTCGGTAATGCAAAAAACAGCTGACTTAACAAGCACTTAAGAAATTGTCATCAAGGCTGTTACCGCATGGAAAGCTGAAATTACCGAGCAGTGAGGTAATTACCTCAACACATATCAATTAATCAATGTTACAGCATGCGGTAAAACACAGTAACATGTTCGATTACTACCGGCAGCTCTCCTCTGTCAGAAACCAGCCTTGAATGCCTTCAGTGTTTATGTCCCCACGACTGACTGGAGCAGGGAGCTAATAGAAAAAGCCCCTGTCTCCTGCAAGTCACATTGATAGGACCCGCGGGCTTCTCCAGTGGGTCTAGCTTTTCTACCCCCTAGGCAGCGAGCAGAGACAACATGGTTTTCCCTGCCACCCTTCTGCAGTTTTAGGTTGGGTTCACACTAGAGCCGTTCCAGATCGGATCCGTGTTAAACTGATCAGTTTTTCTGTAAAACGGATTCGGTTGACACAGATCGGATCTGGATGGCAGACACGTTCCGGCCCGTGCACGCGTCGGTATATACGCGTCTATATGCTCGCCACCGCTTGTCCCATCGCTCGTTCCCTGGCACAGCCTGGAGGCCAGCAGAAGCATGGCTCTCCATAGGCTGGAACAGGCCAATTCTGCCAAGCAAGTGGGAATTTTCATTGGTTCATCATGCTCTGTTGCTGAGGATTCCCATTGGTCTGTTCCAGCTCAATGGAGAATCCCTGTGTTTCCTGTAGGCCTCCGGGCTGTTTAGAAGGACCAAGCGGTGGTGGATAGTGGGTTATGACGCCACGGTGGCGTGGATGTATCGAAAATGGCCGATGCGGCGACTAGCCCAGTGAGAGTGGACAGTGTCTGTTTTCATAGGCTTGCATTGGACAATTTTTTATATCCAGTCCGGGAAAACGTGTGAAGTCCGGACTCTCCGCAGTGTTTTCTTTCCATGCAACACGGATCCGTGTACGATCGGTGTTGCTGCACAAGTGGAAGCTGGTCCTATTTTTAACATAGGTTCAGCTTCCTGCGTTTTTAAAATCGTATCCCATGGATACGTTTAAAAAAAAGTGTAAACCGGCCCTGACCTCTTAGGTTCCTGTTTGAAGATGTGGAGGAACTAGTGGGGAAATTACCTAAGCATGGCATGTGTAAGGTCTCCTGGAAATTCATCTCAGCTGTAGCAATTAAATAAAATGTTAAGAAAAACTAATAGTCAGATTTACAGCAAGCAGAGGGAGTATAACAAACAGTGTAAAAAATACGTTCATCTAAAGAGAGGTGGTGATGCTTTTTACTATTATAATGCTTTCTCTGCAGGGAGACAAACAGCATGTAACAGAGACTCTTCTGCTGTTACCGAAAAGGTTTTTGTCAATAGGCTTCGGAAAATTACCGAACTTCTACCGTACCTCTGACAATATTGAGGAATTAGCAAAAAAAAAAGTCTAAAATACCGAATGCGGTATTTCCCGACTTTTTCTTTTTTTTAATTGAACAGCATTTGATGAATTGAAACCAAAGGGTTTTTTTTTTGTTCATTTTTTCCAGGAGAGAATGTATACTTACCGCATATACTCGAGTATAAGCAGAGTTTTTAGTTCCAAAAAAGCGGCCCAAAAGTGGGGATCTCGGCTTATACTCAAGTCACGCAAACATACTAACATTCTCTCCCCCCACCGCTAGATAGATAGCTCATAGGCAGAGCAGAGCTGTGCGGTAATGGGCTGTGTGGTGTCCTGCCCAATCATCAGCCAGCCACAGTGTGGCGGCATGCAGAGCTGATGTTTGTCCCCTCCCTGGCATGTGTAGATCAGTGTGTGCTTCAAGCTCACTGATCTGTGCCCCCGGGAATCCTCCTGAGGTCCGGGTGTATGCAGCAATGTGGTCGGGGCCCACCGGCTTTAGCATATGCAGAGCGTTGAGTGTTCGCTCTCGCCGTTGCTTTGGTTCCGTCTCCTGTCACTCTAGTCGCATTGTAATGATGTTTGCATTGGCGCACAGGCGCCACTAGAGGGCGTCATTACAATGCGACTGGAGTGACAGGCGAACAGCAAACGCATAAAAACGCACCCTAAACTCTTGAAAAACGTTTATGCGGAAAAAACGCTAACGCAAAAAAAGAAACCAAACGCACACAATCTAAAACTAAACCTTTCCCGCACAGCCATGTGTGCACCCAGCCTGACACTTCTCTCCCTTCTAGAGAAGGTCAGTGAGATGCAAGTAATTCCAGCTTGCATGCAAATATAATGTTAACTCATGCAGCCTAAAAGTGCACCAAACCAAATGTGTTTGCTTTTAAAGGATACCTGAAATGACATGTGACATGATGAGATAGACATGGGTAAGTACAGTGCCTAGCACATAAATAACTATGCTGTGTTCCTTTTTTTCTTTCTCTGCCTGAGAGAGTTACATATCCGGTAGGCAGACAGCTTATGCTGGTGTATGCGCATGGTGCACATGGACACATAACATTAGCTCCCTAGTGCGATTGGTAAGATGCACTGTCTTTCCCAGGAGAGGAAGTTAGGATGTGTGCTCCTAATCCATTGATAGGTTTGATGCAATGAATGTGTTTGCATGTCTGCACTATGCATGTTACAGGGCCAGAGTTAGGACACCTATGTTTACCTGGGTACTTCTACGCAGTATAGGTGACTAGGCATGGGAATGCATTCTTCTGTGAACTAAAACCCTGGCTTTTAATTTAGCTGTAGGGATAACAGTTGTGCCTGGATGAGTAAATCTGTAAATGCATTTGTTTGAACATTTGCATGTGAGTGTGCGAAGGGTTAATTGATTTTTGCTGTTTCTAGCCACACCCCCTTCAGCACCTCCCTTTCCCTAATAATTTATTTAATGTCCTAACTAGAGGCGATGTGCCTGGATATATGTATGTTTATTATTTACTTCTCTGTCACAATGTAATCAGAGGCAAAGAATCACTGCCTCATCCATCCTCCACCCCCTTACCTAGTGTGTCCCCCACTACCCATTAGATTGTAAGCCCGCAAGGGCAGGGTCATCCTCCTAATGTTTACTGTTTTGTATCAATATTTGTGCTGCTTGGAACTCTGCTGTACATTTGTTAGTTGTATCTATGTTCCCCTTGTCGTCTTATTGTGCTTTGTAAAGCGCTGCGGAATATGTTGGCGCTATATAAATAAAAAATAATAATAATACTGACTCCACAGCCCTGGCACTAGCATTTTAAAAAGCGTTCAGAAGTTAATCTAGATGTGCACCAGCCCTTTCTGACCATGTCCACTTATTTCCTGCCCTTGGGACCTACATGACGTTAAGACTCATCAATCTTTGCAATGGAGTGCCTAAAAAGATCCAATGTAAGCTCTGCAGGGAGAGGAAATGGGGAACGGCAATAAAAACGAAATGTTTTCTAATGGGCTGTACAAACATTAGGCATTTTAAAGGACAACTGAAGTGAGAAGGATAAGAAGGCTGTCATATTTATTTCCAGTTGCCTAGCAGCCATGCTGGTCTGTTTGACTGCAGTAGTGTCTGAATCACACCAGAAACAAGCATGCAGCTCAGTGTTCTCCCTAGAATTTTTTTCCAGCCGGGTGGCAGGAAAAATCAGCCGGGTGGCAGGAAAAATTAGCCGGGTGGGGTGAGATGAGAGAATGCAAGGCTGGTGCTTCTGTGTGCAACTTTGCATACAGCATAGGAGGAGGTGAGCTGATAACAGCCGGGTGCTCACCAAAACTAGCCGGGTGGAGCACCCGGCTAAAAGAGCCTGGGGAGAACACTGCAGCTAATCTTGTCAGATCTGACAATGTCAGAAACATCTGATCTGCTGAATGCTTGTTCAGGGTCTAGGGCTGAAAGTATTAGAGGCAAAGGATTAGCAGGATAGCCAGGCAACTAGTAATGTTTTAAAGGGCATTAACATGGCCTCCTTCATATCCCTCTTACTTCAGTTGTCCTTTAAAAATAACAGAATATGTCGCACTAATAATGAGAGCTATAATAATTATGATAACAGAAGCTGCAGTAGCCTCCACTCACTTAGCCTGCTCCCCATGCCTGGTGCCCCCTCCCCATACCATATGCCTGGTGCTCTCCTTCCCATACCCCACACCTGGTGCCTCCCTCCCTGTACCATATGCCTGGGGCCCTCCTCCCCATACCCCACTCCCATTGCCTGGTGCCACCCTACCGGTACCCAATGACTGATGCCTCCCTCCACTTAGTCCCCTCCCCATGACTGATGCCCCCCTCCCCATACCCTATGCCTAGTGAACCCATACCACGCTACCCATGCCTGATGCCCTACTCTGCATACCCTGCTCCCCATGTCTGGTGCTCCCCTCCCGGTACTTCGCAGCCGATGCCTAGTGCACACCCTCCCACATACCCAATGTGGTGCTCCTCTCATTTTACTCAATGCCTGGTACCCCCCTCCCCATACCCAGTGCCTGATGCCCCCCTCCCCATATCCAGTACCTAGTGCCTCCTCCCTGTACCCTATATGTCTGGTACCCTCATCAATGTACCCCAGTTCCCATGCCTGGTGCCCCCTCCACATACCCTATGCCTACTGACCCCTTACCATGCTCCCCATCCATGACTGGTGCCCTCCACCACATACCCTGCTCCCCATGCCTGGTGCCCCCCTTCCCGCACTCCGCAGCTCATGCCTAGTGCACGCCTGGTGCTCCCCCTCCTTGTAACCTATGCTTGGTACCCCCCTGCCTATACCCAGTACCTGATTCCCCTCTCCCCAGTCCTGGTGCCTTCTCCCTGTATCCTATGCCTGGTACCCCCCTGCCTATCACCAGTACCTGATGTCCCTCTCCCCAGTCCTGGTGCCTTCTCCCTGTATCCTATGCCTGGTACCCACTGCCTATACCCAGTACCTGATGCCCGTCTCCCCAGTCCTGGTGCCTTCTCCCTGTATCTTATGTCTGGTACCCCCTGCCTATACCCAGTACCTGATGCCCCTCTCCCCAGTCCTGGTACCTTCTCCCTGTATCCTATGTCTGGTACCCCCTGCCTATACCCAGTACCTGATGCCCCTCTCCCCAGTCCTGGTGCCTTCTCCCTGTATGCTAAGCCTGGTACCCCCTGCCTATACCCAGTACCTGATGCCCTTCTCCCCAGTCCTGGTGCCTTCTCCCTGTACCCTATGCCTGGTACCCACTGCCTATACCCAGTACCTGATTCCCCTCTCCCCAGTCCTGGTGCCTTCTCCCTGTATCCTATGCCTGGTACCCACTGCCTATACCCAGTACCTGATGCCCTTCTCCCCAGTCCTGGTGCCTTCTCCCTGTACCCTATGCCTGGTACCCCCTGCCTATACCCAATACCTGATTCCCCTCTCCCTAGTCCTGTTGCCTTCTCCCTGTATCCTATGCCTGGTACCCACTGCCTATACCCAGTACCTGATGCCCTTCTCCCCAGTCCTGGTGCCTTCTCCCTGTACCCTATGCCTGGTACCCCCTGCCTATACCCAGTACCTGATGCCCCTCTCCCCAGTCCTGGTGCCTTCTCCCTGTACCCTATGCCCGGTACCCCCTGCCTATACCCAGTACCTGATGCCCCTCTCCCCAGTCCTGGTGCCTTCTCCCTGTACCCTATGCCCGGTACCCCCTGCCTATACCCAGTACCTGATGCCCCTCTCCCCAGTCCTGGTGCCTTCTCCCTGTACCCTATGCCTGGTACCCCCTGCCTATACCCAGTACCTGATGCCCCTCTCCCCAGTCCTGGTGCCTTCTCCCTGTACCCTATGCCTGGTACCCCCTGCCTATACCCAGTACCTGATGCCCCTCTTCCCAGTCCTGGTGCCTTCTCCCTGTATCTTATGCCTGGTACCCCCTGCCTATACCCAGTACCTGATGCCCCTCTCCCCATACCCAGTCCTGGTGCCTTCTCCCTGTATCCTATGCCTGGTACCCTCATCCCTGTACCCCATTCCCCATGCCTGGTGCCCCCCATCCCATTACCCCATATGACCCCCCTCTATACCCCATGCACCCCTTCCCCGTACCTGGTGCCCCCCACATTGAGCTGGATGATCTCCCCGGTGCCGGGCGCGGTGAAGCCGCTGCAGTTCCCGGCCATGCTGTGGCCGGAGGAACGCGTGCTCCCGGGCTCCGGCTCAGCGCCGCATATCCCGGCCCGGTGACAGCCTGACGCCGCCACTTCCGCCGCCGCATCCACAGCTGGAGCAGGAGGAGGAGGAGCCGCTGTGTTCGGCCACACCCCCACAGGCGGAGCTGTCTCCCTGGCAACCAGCAGGCGCATAGCGGAAGACGCGGCCTGTTCCTGCGGGAAGAGCCATGGCCTGCCACAACGTCTCCATGGCAACAGATGCTCTGTGTGTATGCCTGAGCTGAGCTCCATATCTACAGTATAGTGTATGTATGTACATAGTAGTGACATACAATGGCTTCAAAGTGTACTTGCAAAGCTGCAAGAGCTTAACTATGTAATCCGGAGTGGTTGATTTTTTTAAAAGGGACTTTTAAATGAGTTCTGTGGAGCAGAAAAAAAAACCTGACACTTACCTGGGGCTTCCATCAGCCCCCTGAAGCTGTCATGTCCCGCGCCGTCCTCCGATCACCCGTTCCATGCCGCCGGCCCTGGTAGAATTGATCCAGATGAATTGATCCTCTATTTACCAAGAATCTGGTTTTTAAGCTCATTTAGCTTCCTTTTATCCTTTTGGCTCCTCTGTTCAGTGGTTGCCTAATGTTAACCCTGGTTTGGGAGCATTAAAGGGGAACTGAAGAGAGAGGTATATGGAGGCTGTCCTGTTTATTTCCTTTTAGACAATACCAGTTGCCTGGCAGCCCTGCTGATCCTCTGCCTCTAATACTATTAGCCATAGCCCCTGAACAAGCATGCAGCAGATCAGGTGTTTCAGTGGTTCAGACTTATAAGTCTGATCTGACAAGACTAGCTGCATGCTTGTTTCTGGTTTTAATCAGATACTACTGCAGAGAAATAGACCAGCAGGGCTGCCAGGCAACTGGTATTGATTAAAAGGAAATAAACATGACAGCCTCCATATACCTCTCTCTTCAGTTCCCCTTTAATATTTACTCTATCTAGTAACCATTTACCAGTACATATTACACTATTGGGGCTCTTGGTGTTCCTTGTTTTTACCAGGTAAGTGTCAGTTTTTATTCTTTTTTCTGATCCACAGAACACCTTTAACTGAAAAAAAGAATTGCCTGGCTACTTACCTGGGGCTTCTTCCAGCTCCATGAAGCCTCCCTGCTTCTTCACTGTCATTCCTCGTTTCTAAATCACTGCTATCCCCCTTCATGAGGTGCGCAAGTCACCCAGGCACTGTGCATATTGGCCGCGCACCTCCTCTATTGTGCTCTTGTGGCCAGGAGCATTCTGCGCATGAGCAGCAGTAATTTTTGATTACTGTGCAAGTGTGGAGCGCTCCGGTTACATTGGAGGGCACAGGGCCATGCGTCCAGCGTTTGGAGGGAGACACCGGAGGATCCAAGCAGCACGGGATGAAGGCGAAGGCAGAGCTGGATTACCGACCAGGCAACAGAAGCAGTTCCATTTAGAGTCTAAGAGGCGCCATCAGCACGTAATCCAGCCTTGGCAATTTCATCTGGTGCTGCGATATGAATTTGCGTGCAAGCGGCGCCTGTTGCCACGGTGATGGCGCCGCGTGCCAACACCACTCTCTCCAACAGCAACATCAAATAACATTTGTAAAGCACTTTTCTCCGATAGGACTCAAAGCGCATAAGCATGGCTCAGACCAATAATTGATTGAGTGGTAAATCATGGTACAGAGGAAGAATTCTATAAGTCCGGAAATGCCAGGCTAAACAGGTGGGTTTTCAGTCTGGATTTGAATAACTCCAGGGAAGGGGCTGTCTTTACTGTGCATGATAGGGAGCAGGTATGGGCTCACGAGTCCCTAAGCACTCTCAGCCTCCGTAGAAGCGCTCAGAAAGTGCGAAACGGCGTAAGGCTATTCCTGTACCCAGCACCCACCACCAGCTTACAGCCTACAGCCCCCACCGCACGGTATGTTTACCTTATTTTGTATTGCACGCAATGTGATGAACTACCATCTGTGAACTACCACCTGTGGATTAAAGCACAAGTTTGCAGCAGTGCCGACTCCGCACTCTTTGTTGTACCTACCTAAGAACTCGAATTCCTAATTTAAATGAGGCTTAATTGCCTCAGCTGTGCGGCTAGGAGAGAGGGGGTTAGTTACCCATGAGTCCGTCGGACTTCCTGTGTTTCAAACGTCTTGCACACGTCCTATTGGATGCATTGCAAGACTTCAAGACGGAAGGAGGAAGTTTATTTATTTATTTTAAGTATTTATATAGCGTCGACATATTACGCAGCGCTGTACATAGTATATTGTATTGCCACTAACTGTCCCTCAGAGGAGCTCACAATCTAGTCCCTACCATAGTCATATGTCTATCTATGTATCGTGTAGTGCATGTATCATAGTCTAGGGCCAATTTAGGGGGAAGCCAATTGACTTATCTGTATGTTTTTGGAATGTGGGAGGAAACCGGAGTGCCCGGAGGAAACCCACACAGACACGGGGAGAACATACAAACTCCTTGCAGATGTTGATCTGGCTGGGATTCAAACCGGGGACCCAGCGTTGCAAGGCGAGAGCGCTAACCACTACGCCACCGTGCTGCCCACAAGTGCGCAGTGTCATGAATGATACGGAAGTCGAAACGATTATTGATTCCGTATCGTTGTGCAAAGCAGAGCAGAATGTCAGTTCTGTTTAAATGTACAAAAGTTCATTTTTTCTCCTCTTCTTCTTTGGCTTCCCCCATCACCCACTCTGAATTAGAGTAGGCCCCTCACCTTTCCACTTCCTCATAGCTATTCACACCTAGGTGTGCTACGACCAAATGCTGGCCTGTACAGCAGAAAGCAGACAGCGATCAGTCCTTTTGGTTTCCTCTAAAAAAAAACCTCAGATTTTCCCTCTCAAAAATGTGGACAGACAATAGACAAACTTCATTTATTAATAATTCAAGATGTGGTTATTGCAGACAAAAGACAAATATATTTCCCGGTTCCTAATAATCAGCCTAATAGATCATCCAAGTTATAGCAGATTAGAGGCCCTGGAAACCGAGTTCTTTAGCGTTCACTAAGCGCACATTACCTTACTGCTATTTGGTGTCATTTGATCCAACATCGGCCGCAGCAGGTTACAAATCTGCCCTCAGATTTGTTGTGTGCCATTCCAGACAGAAATGGCGCAGGTTATTGGTAGATGGTGTCATTCTATGCTTTTACAAAAACCCCTGTCCATCGTGCTCCGCAATAGGTAAACCCACCTACTTTTCAGGTAAGCCAGCCCACTAAGTCAGATTTTATAAAAGTCTGGTCCATCGGCGACAATTTTAGTCTCCAAAATTCCATCAACTAAAGACCTTCACAGGGGCCCCAACCGCCCCGATTTCGTCGGGACGGTCCCGATTTTGGGGGGCCGTCCCGCTGTCCTGCGCTGCCCCCCTCCTGGCCCTGGCCTCTGGGGAGAGAGAGGGAAAAAAACGATCGAGGCACCAGCCCGGGAAGCGTATGCGGCATGGATGGCCACCGCCAATAAACTTATCCCTCCCTCCCTCCTAATATGCCCCGCAGTGTCCCCTTCCCCCCCACAGAGTAAAATGGGCAGCGGAGTAGGCTGTAAATCTTACCACTGCCTCTCCGTGCGTTCCGGGATCCCATCTGGTCTTCTCGGCTTCCGGCTTCCTGTGACGTCACAGGAAGCCTAGAAGAGCTAGATGACATTCCGGTGCGGAGAGGCAGTGGTAAGATTTTCAGCCCGCTCTGCTGCCCATTTTACTCTGTGGGGGGGAAGGGGACACTGTGGGGCATATTAGGAGGGTGTGAGGGAGAAGCTTAACAGCGGCGGCCATCCATGCCGCATCCCGGGCTGGTGCCTCGATCGTTTTTTCCCCCCTCTCTCTGCCCACCCACGGCCACCCTAAACTTTCTTCCCTTTCAGGAGTTATTTATTAACTTTAATTAATAATTATTTGTAAAAAAAAAAAAACAAAACAAAACAAAAAAAAAAAAAAAAAAAAAAAAAAAAAGGGTGGGCGTGGCTAGGGGGTTGGGGTGTGGCCAGGGGTGTGGCCTAAGTGTCCCGGGTTTTTAGCACTAAAATGTTGGGAGGTATGTCTTCACACACGTGCTCTAGGGCCTAGGTTCTCAACATGTGGTACACGTACCCCAGGGGGTACTTATGACAGTTCCAGGGGGTACTCAGACTTGATATACTTAACCAAGAATAACAAATTTAGAGTTTTAGAAAGTGATAATCTTATTTAAACAAAACCAAAATAGTATTTTGGCTAATTAAAAGCAATAGTAAATGTTTGGAAATTGTTTAGAACCAATTATCATATATTAAGATTAAATATATATTTTTGTCAAGGGGTACTTGTGGTAATGTTTACTGTGCTAGGGGGTACTTGGTGAGTACAGGGTTTTAAAAGGGGTACACACCAATAAAATGTTGAGAAACACTGCTCTAGGAGACCAGAGCTCATGGACTACCATAACATGCTTTGTTTCAAGGACTCTGATATCAATGCCTGCATTTCAACTGGACTTTATTTCTTTCAATATCCCCTCAAGGACTGCTAAGCTAAGTAAACCTCACCGTTATTTCCCTTTTATTTCAAGCTTTGTGTTTATATGTTAATTAGTGTATGTAAATGTGTGTAATGCATTTTTGTTATTAAAACGTTTAAAAATCGTTTTACGGTTATGACCTGTTCCTGAACATACCCAATCGTATTTAATCCTCCGAAAACGTTACCTTGTGTTCTATAGTATCTTGTATTTACAACCCGTATGCTTGAATCGGGCACAGATAGACAGATCTGATGCCGATCCCTGCATACAGCTAAGGGTTAAGTTACAGTGGTGTTCTCAGTGTGTTAAAATAGTTACAGTCGTGCGCTGACTCGCACGTGGTGGCAAGCATTTGAATTATATGTGTGTGGTAAATCCTTTGGAGTCAGAACACTCCTCTCGGCTAGTCGGTTCATAGATTGCGAATCCACATATGGGCATCTATGCACAAAGCGACAGCGAGACCGGGTTTCTGACTCTGAGCGAATTACCCAAGGATCGGCCCTTGCGGTTCTTGACACGCAGTAGTGAGTCTTGCAATGCGTCCAATAGGACACGTGCGAGACGTTTGGAACACAGGAAGTCAGTTGGACTTATGGGTAACTAACCCTCTTTTTCCCAGCCGTGCAGCTGAGGCAATTAAGCCTCATTTAAATCACGAATTCGAGTCCTCAGGGACTTGTGCGCCCACCACTGCTAGGGATTTCCAAAGAGTAGGAGCAGCATGACAGAAAGCGCTGCCTCCAAAGGTTTTGAGGTGCACTCTGGGAGTGACCAAGTTTATGGAACCTGCTGATCTGAGGTTGTGAGAGGTGTGGTGCAGCTTCAGCAAGTCCTTCATGTATCCAGGGCCCAAATTCTGCAATGATTTGAATGTCAGCAGACCAATCTTGAAGAGTATTCTCCATTTTTCTGGTAGCCAGTGCAGTAAGCGAAGGATAGGTGTAATGTGACAGTGGCGAGGCTGGTTTGTTAGCAATCTGGCAGCAGCGTTCTGCACTAATTGTAGGCGAGCAGGTCCTTTTTGGGGAGGCCTGCATAAAGGGCATTGCAGTAGTCCAGCCGTAATGTGATGAAGGCGTGAACTAGGGTTTGGTGGATCCTCTGGGGGAATCAGATGTTTAATTTTTGCAATGTTCTTCAGATGAAATTAGGAAGATTTGGCCATAGCCGGCCTTTGATATGAGCGACCGGAGAGGTCGCTCAGGGCGCCAGCTTCCAAGGGGGCGCCTATAGCTGGTTGCCTATACTGAGGGCACCTACACCTGATTTCCTATACTGAGGGCACCTATAGCTGGCTATTTTTTACTGAGGGCTCCAACACCTGACTTCCTATACTGGGGACACCTATAGCTGGCTACCTATACTGAGGGAGGGCACCTACTCCTGGCTACCTATACTGGAGGCACCTACGCTTGGCTACCTATTGGGGTATGGAGACCTTCAACTGACTTCCTATACTGGGGGCAACTATGCTTGGCAACCTATATTGAGGGCACCTATACATGAGATCCTATACTGGGGGCACCTATACCCGGCTACCTACCTATACTGAGTCTGAGGGTGTTTTGGAGGGGGGGGGGGGGGGGCGCACTGCAGCTATAATGCATGGTGCAAATTGTCAGTGCTGTGCTATCATTCTAAGGCGGCTAACTGTCCCACTGATTGTTTTTATTAATATTCCTGAAAGGTTCTAGCCTTCATTTTTAAGTGTATTCATGATAATGCACTGCTTCTATCCATTTGTGGTTATTAATAGTATTTTTTCTATTATACATGTGTGACGAGTCACGGAGATCTGTGCATTTGGCGTGTTGTGTCACAATGTCAAAAAGGTTGGGAACCACTGTTCTAGGAGATATCTCAGGAGAAAAGGGGAATTGCATATGGGCCTGTGTGTGTGTACGTGCGTGCTTGTGTGTATAGTGTGTGTGTATACGTGCGTGCGTGCGCGTGGGAAGAGGATGAAGGGGGGGGGGAGCACAAAAATCAGGTTTCGCTCAGGGCGCTGTGAAGCCTAAGGCCGGCCCTGGATTTGGCTATGGCCGAAATGTGGGTTCTAAAACTCAATTCCCCATCGATTAGCACACCAAGGCTGCGCACAAGGTTGGAGCTGTTTAGGTCTGAATTCCCAATCCTGATTGGTGTTGATTTAGGATAGAGCTGTTTTGATGGCGAGCGCTGGCTTTGGACAACAATGACCTCAGTTTTGTCAGCATTCAGTTTCAACCAGTTGTCATTCATCCATGCCTGTAGCTCAGCTAAGCAAGAATTTATTTTTGGAGTAGGGTCTGTTCCACCAGGTTTGAAGGACAGGTATAGCTGTGTGTCATCGGCGTAGCAGTTGTACATCAGGCCATGTTGTTGGATAACTGTACCAAGTGGTAACATGTAGATTGCAAACAGCAGAGGGGATAGGATTGATCCTTGTGGCACTCCAAATTTTAGGGCAGGGTTGGACATGACAGGTCCTAGGGCTACTCTCTGAATGATCTGAACCACTGGAGGACTGAGCCATTGATGCCACAGTACTCTTGCAGTCTGTTGAGCAAGATTTTATGGTCAACTGTATCAAAAGCAGCTGAGAGATCCAACAGGATTAGGATGGAGCATTCCCCTCTGTCCCTTGCCATGAGCAGCTCGTTGCAGACTTGGATGGGGCTGTTTCACAGCTGTGGTGTTTCTTAAAGAGAAACCGTGACTAAGAATTGAACTTCATCCCAATCAGTAGCTGATGTCCCCTTTTACATGAGAAATCTATTCCTTTTCACAAACAGACCATCAGGGGGCACTGTATGACTGATATTGTGGTGAAACCCCTCCCACAAGAAACTCTGAGGTACTAGCAATTTCCTGTCTGTGAACATTGTTGCATTGTGGGAAATAGCTGTTTACAGCTGTGCCAAAAAGTCTAGAACCGGCCCTGTACACACATAGCATAATATTGATTGGCTGATATGCTCCTCTGCACCTTCATGTGAGCTGGAGATGGCACAGAACTGTTGTTCAGGTCGCTGCTGGGCCGAGACCTCTGGCACAGGCTGGTGCTGGATAGGGACTTGCTGCCCTCAAACTGCAGAGAAAAATGTATCCAAAGAGAAACAAATGTGAGACGCCAACTCTGCCTTTTACATTAAACACATAGCCATGCTTACAGGAGGGGGAAGTTGGTTTCCGGAAAAATCTTTATTTTAAGCTATAAAACAAAGCAGTAATAATGCCCCTTTGAACTTTTCTGCAGTAAAACCTTATCTCAAGCTGTCTCTCACGATTTCTTGGCTGTTTAAATGTTTCAGATGACAGAACTGTATTGGCATTTTTTTTAACTCTTCCTGTACTGGAAAACAATAGGAGACTCTTTTCTTTGCTACTAATGTTCTATTTCTTAACTGTACTACACATACAATTCATTGATTATATCAGAAGTTTAAGAACTTCTCCAATGATGCATTTGCCTCCTTTTGAGGATTTAATGGAAATGTAACATTGCACAGCTCCTACACTCAGATTAAATAGAACCAGAGGTGGATCTTCGGGGAACAGATGGGACACAGAGCCATGTTCTCTGCCTGATGACATGGCTCTGTGTCCCCCAACCGCCGCTCTCTGCCCCCACTGCCACGCTATAGCCCCCCGAGTTTTGCAAGATTTGTTGCTAACTTGAAGGTAAACACATAAACACAGGGGAGAGGAATTCCCTGTTTAAAACACCCGCCAGGGGCGTTCCTGCAGGTTTTCCTGAGCTGCCATAGGGCAGCGCTCTCTCCATGGCCACGCCTCCTGCCGCTCCCCCACCTCCCTGCACGCTATGAGAGACAACACAGTAGCTCAGTGCAGCCAGAGGTCACAGGTCACGCAAGTGAAAGTGGGCCATTGCGGCCTACGGGAGCAGCGGTTTTGGCAGCTCACCACCCCCCTACCCCCCCCCCCCCCCCCCCCCCCCGGATCAGGTAGCCTACTTTTTTTTGTATTTTTGAGCCCACCTCGGGCTCTCTTTAAAGTGAACCCGTGGTGAAAATAAACTGATGAGAAAAACAATTACATTTATCCTCCTACTCCTAAAAATAACTTTTTTAAGTATCGCAGGGTTTTCTCTTATATTCAAACATTTACAAAGCTGGTTGAATGTTTTACTGTTTCTAATCAGTGGCAGCTTATTAAGTGTCCCAGAGTTAGAAAAAGTTCAATAGTTCATGTATTTTATCTCTCCCTGCCCTCAGAAGTTATCTTCTGCCAGGAAAACTTCTACGGCTGTAATTTGTTTATCAGTGATGTTTACTATATTCCTGACAAGCTACTGACAAGCCAGAAGCTGTCACTTCCATGCCTAGAAATTAACTCTTTCAGGCAGTAAAATAAAACAAGTAAAGCAACCTGATTATTCATATGTTTTGTACTGTACATACACATGTTTATCTCATCATGTCACATGTCACATATTGCCTCGGGTACACTTTAAGTACAATCCTGCAGCATCAGAGAAAGAAGAACCATCGGTTCAGTTGGGATGACGTGACCCACGTATATGTGTTCTGTGCTTGTATTGCAAGACGTTACTTGCTTTATCAAGTCAAAACTTCATGAAAAAGTTTGCTGGTCTTGTCACCTCCAGCTACTCCCCCGTTGTTGTCTACCAGGCTGTGTAGCACTGGTACTGAGTGCCAACCAGCTCCCAGCTGGTGCAGGAGAGCAGCTAACAGGCAGTGAGTTCACCACCTGTCAGTTGCCCAGGTGAAAGTGGCTTTAGGATGCCCATAATACACCTAGTTATGAAAGGCAGATTTGACAAAGAGACTTTCCTGTCACCGATCGAATCTGATTAGAGAGAGATCTGTCAGCTGCCCATACACTGCAGGCTGATTTCCGATCGATTGCAGCATGAAATCTCTTGGGAACCGTCAGAGTTTGCCGCTGCCCCCCTAGTGTATAAATGTGTCCCCCGCGTGTGCATTTATATATTACCTGCCCTGTGTCGCCCACCATGTGGTGCTGACCGTCTTCGGGAATCCCCCGCTCTTTCATTAGCGCTACCGGTATACAATGTTGCCGGTGTTTAGCACATGGCGCATAAATGATGTCACACATGCGTCATGGTGGCAGCATGTACAGCGCTAATGGAAGAGTGGGGGATTCTCAAAGACAGATGGGCAGTGCGGAGTGGGCGTCACAGGACAGGTAATGTATAAATGCACACAGAGGGGGCATTTATACACCTGGGAAAACAGCGATGGAGGTTTTGTAGCACGTCCCGATATTGCTCGCCATTACCGCTGCGCACCTGATCAACCACCACAGCCCGACATCTTGCAGCATGTCCGATCGATACATACGACCAATTTTGTCCCAAAGTTGGTGGCATCATCGATCAGACATGCTCTTGGCAGCACAGATTTTCATCATTGAAAATAATTACCGAATTGGATGGTTGATCGGCCGCCAAGTCGAGAGATGTAAGGCCATGTTTATACTATTGTGCCACTTCAACCTTGAGATCTTTGTAATTGGATGCAGTACATAGTAGCGTCCTGCAGAGGTCACTGTTGTCCATCTATATATATAATAGAGTAAGTGCCTCAACCTTCGCGCAAGAAGAAGTACTTTGCATGAGAAAATTTATGCGTGCTGAAACACCAAGTTTAAGGCCTCTTTTCCACGGACTGTTGAGCTGTGTGCTCAGCAAGCAGTTACCAGGCAGCAGCAAGCAGTTACCAGGCAGCAGCGAGCAGTTACCAGGCAGCAGCGAGCAGTTGTAAGAGTTTGAGAGGCATTTTACTGCCTATCAACTGTCCGTGGAAAAGAGGCCTACCCTAGCAAGTCTGGCTTTGCAAATCTGTCCTAATTGGCTATTCATGATGCAATGGCAAATTTGCTTTTGCATGCCAAACTATGCAGGGTCAAAAAACCAATAAAGTGGTCGCCCTGCTGCATGCCAGTGATGAGCGAACATTTTTACAGAATTTTCGCCTAATTTCGTTTTGACAGCCAAATTTTCCATCTAATTTTTTCGCGTTAATGTTCGCCTAATGCCAGTCATTTTCACGTTACTTGCGTATTATTGCGGCCATTTTCCGCATAAGGGCATTAGCGTCTGCAGAGAAGTTTCTTGCGCATTATTGCGGACATTTTTCCGTATAAACGTCCGCATAGACTTAATTTCCATGCGGATTATTGTGTACATTTTTCTGCATAAGGGCATAAGCATCCGCATACAAAGAATTTTCGAAAACGCAAATATTTCTGAAGATTTGCGTGAAAATTCGCCAAAAACGAAAACGGGAATTTTGATGCGAAAATGACTTAGGTGAAAATTCGCAAGCAACACTGCTACATGCTACATTAGCACTATCCAGGAGCGCCACAGGGAGGATTCCCAATGCCCCCTTTTTATACAACCTGGGGACCGCGGGGTCCCAGGCACTCTCACTGCCTGGGAACCACAGCAGCACCAGGCTGGGTGGCGCAGGCGACCCCCCCAAGCGTTGTCAGCGCCGGGGAGAGCCGTCCGCACCCACCTCCCAATATTAAAAACAGGCACTAACCTTAACGTCCATTGCGTTCTGCTACATGCGCATTAACTTGGGGGCACCACATGAGAAAGGAGAGAAGCATGGGTCACCCCGAGCTTTAGAGCTCAGGGCTGGCTCACATACAACACTCCGGGGGGGGGGGGGGGAAGGACAAGCGCAGACAACTAACTCCAGGGCTCACACCACCGGAGCAAGCCAATCCACCACCTGCCTCCAAAGGATACAAACTGCACAAAATGCTTTCCATGAGAAAATTAATGCGCATGTAGCAGAACGCAATGGACGTTAAGGTAAGTGCCTGTTTTTAATATTGGGAGGTGGGTGCGGACGGCTCTCCCTGGCGCTGGCCACGCTTAGGGGGGTCGGCTGCGCCACCCAGCCTCCCCCTCTGGGGTGCCGCTGTGGTTCCCAGGCAGTAAGAGAGCCTGGGACCCCGCGGTCCCCCCTGGTTGTATAAAAAGGGTGGCATTGGGAATCCTCCCCGTGGCGCTCCTGGATAGTGCTAATGTAGCATGAAATTATTCACGCAGGTCGACCGCTTTGCAGTATTGGTTTTTTGACCCTGCATAGTTTGGCATGCGAAAGCAAATACATATTTGCATGAGCATTGCCTCATGAATAGCCAATTAGGCCAGATTTGGAAAGCCAGACTTGCTAGGGTTAAACTTGGTGTTTGAGCACGTATACATTTTCTAACGGAAAGCCTAAAGGTGGGTACACACATCAGATAAAAGTCTTTGGAAAATGAAAGATCACAGACCAATGTTATCCCCTTCCACGTAGTATGTAGTTTATTCTATTGAGCTGAACTCCCCATCAGAAATCTTTGCAAGATGCTGCACACACAGATGCTGTACACATGCAACAGATCAGTATCTGCAAAAGATCTGTTCCTGCAAAAAAATCAGTTTCTGCAAAATGCATTTATAGTCTGATATCTGCAGATCTCATGCTGGGCATACACGGTATGTTTTCTACCATGTAATCGAGCCGTGTCCGATACCCTGCCGGATCGATTCTGCGCTTGATACCGGCGGGCAGGACAAAAGAAGAAACGAGTGGAAAATAAGAAAGCGCTCGCGGGGAGGAGCGGGAATCGATCCGGGCGCCCGCGGGGACGAGCGGGAATCGAGCCAGCGGCTCGATTACACGGTAGAAAACATACCATGTATGCCCAGCATAATGCACACCTTGTTTGACGGACATTCATATGCAGATCAGACAATCATCTGCAGATCCAAAGATCCATCCTGGTGGATCTGATCTGCAGATGAAGTCCGTTAAACAAGGTGTGTATGAGATCTGTAGATATAGACTATGAATGTATTTTGTAGGAACGGATCTTTTGCAAGAACAGATCTTTTGCAGGAACAGATCTTTTGCAGATACTGATCTGTTGCATGTGTACTGCATCTTTGTGTGCAGCATCTTGCAAAGATTTCTGTCTGATGGGGAGTTCAGCTCCATAGAATAGACTGTGTAGGTATGGCTCTCATACTACACGGAAGGGGGTAAAATTGGTCTGTGATCTTTGATTTTCCAAAGACTTTTATCTGATGTGTGTACCCACCTTTATTCTTCTTTCTTCAAGGTTGAGGCACGTACTCTATTAGATAGATCGAAGATGCGGCGTATGCTACGACGCGGGTCGGCTAGTATTATAGAATAAAACAACAAACCAAACGTTCTCAAAAATTCCTAGGCTTCAAAAAACCCAAAAACACCCCTTCCTGCAAATAATCGACGTATCTCATAAAGATGTGCAGTGAGGTACAACAGCTTCTCTACCATAGACTAAACCGAGATCTAATTGGTCACAAAATCACTGCACTAACTTCTTGCCTAATTGAACAAGCCCCAGAGCCTGGAGAGGTCCTCCAGCACCCAAGGCTGAGACACCAAGGTGCGCCCCTCCATCCCCCCCCCCCCCCCTGCCATCACACACTGATTGCTATTAAACTAAGGGGCAGCCCCACACCTTAATCTCTAGTTATCTGGCTTGCAGTCACTGCCATGTATCCCATTTTCTTATTTCTCTCTGCTTCAAACACAATAGGGGAATGATTGCTGAGTGAGTTGTGCACCCCACCTCCTACACTGCGCCCTGAGGCTGGAGCCTCTCTCGCCTCTGCCTCGGCCCTGACAAGCCAGAGCAGGTTATCTAATATATTTTTTTCCTTCAATATTTTTCACAGGGAGTTTTGCTTCTGCTGCTGCAGTGTTTAACCCTTTAGCAATTAATTTATTTTTGCACTTTTTTTTCCTTTTTCTTTTGTAAAATCTGCTTGCCACTAAATAGTACTGCTGTAATGTGTATTTATGGCCACTTGTCACTAGAGGGCAGTGTGAGACAATAATAGAGGACTTCTGCTTTCTGTTTCTGTTAGCAGGGAAAGCTCAATGCTTTCCAAGATATATTTACAGCACAACCAGTTCTACAGACTGCAAAAGCAGTGCACTTACACTATCTCAAATGAGAGAACTCTATTGAAGCTGCTAATGCGGTGGTTTCCAACCGTTTTGAAGTCGTGACACATCACGCCAAACGCTCAGATCTCTGCGATGCACCACACATGTATAATAGAAAAATACTAATAACAACCACTAAATGGATGGAAAGAGGGCATTATCCTGAATACACTTTAAAATGAAGTCTAGAACCTTTCATGAAATTTAATAAAAACAAACAATCAGTGCGACAGATAGGACCCTCCCCCCAAACCCAATTTGGAATGATCGCACAGCATCAGGTAATTTACACCGCACATTACGGCCGTGGTGCACCCCCCCCCCCAAAACAAATACGCCCTCAGACTCAGTACAGGTAGGTAGGTAGCCAGGTATAGGTGCCCCAGTATAGATAGCCAGGTGTAGGTGCCTTCAGTATAGGTAGCCAGGTGTAGGTGCCCTCAGTATAGGTAGCCAGATATAGGGTTCCCAGGTAGGCGTACGTTAAAAAACGGCGTCGGGAAAAAAGGGCGCAGGGTTTTAAACGATAAGCATGAATAACGTTAAAAAAAAATTTGTGCTATATTTCGTTTAAAAATAATGTTTTATAAAGTTATAAATCATTAAATAATGTGTATGAAATCGGCAATTGTAAAAACGTTAATCTTCCCTGTTTAAAAAGTGAAATGTATAATAACGTTTTATAAAAGATGAATAAGAATTTTACTAAAGCTATACCTAACCCTACTCTCACACAGAACCCTCCCTGTACCTACCCCTAACCCCTAGACCCCCCTGGTGGTGTCTAAACCTAAGACCCCCCTGTGATAAGCATTAATAACGTTTTAAAAAAATATTGTACTGTTTTTCGTTTAAAAATAATGTTTAAAAAATTATAAATCATTAAATAATGTGTAATCATGAGAAGCAGTTATAAAACATTAAAAGTCTCCGGGCGCCGCTTGTAAAACATTATTTTTCTCCGGCGCCCTTTTTTCCTGTTGGGCGCCCATTAAACGATATTTATTATGGGAGTGAACGGCGGCGGCCTTTTTGTCCACCACCTGCTTCATGTGCCCAAATTTCCTGCCTCCCCCAGGTAGACAGTATAGGTAGCCATGTATGGGTGCCCCCAGTAGCATAAGCTGGTGGTGGCTCACTCACCAGCCCCATGCATTCCACTCTTTAGCACCACACTCCGTCTCCCACCTCGCTGCTCCATTCTGCCTCCCTCTCCACTCATAGTTAGAGCAGGGCTACAAAAAACTGGCCACCATTGTCTGCATTTATGGACATCAGCGGTCATTTTCTTGTAGCTCTAAAGACAGATGGAGCAGAGGATGAGGCAGAGAAGGAGATAGAGTGGGACACGGGATGCGGCGAGTGGCGACCACCTGCAGCCAGAAGGGTTGCAGTGGAGCTGGACAACCGCATTTGGCCCATGGAACAGTTATTCCTTCCACCATTTTGCTTCTGTACTCTTGTTTATTCTGACATATCATCCTTATTACTGACAGAGGTGGCGCTGTTCAGTTTTGGATCCAGTTGGGCTTGACCTGAACCTGCCTAAAGGGTCATTCATGCAAATGGACCGGCAGCCTTTTTTTCCGGTGGTTCCTTTGCTAGAAATAATGGGTGTATCCGCTGAATGAGATTCAAAGGATGAGCTCCGGGAACCCAAAAAGAGAAACCAGGAGCACCAATATAGCGTAATATAGTCCAGAGACCTAGATCACTGGCGCAAGAAACGCTACCCACTGGCAACCACAGATGTGTGCAGAATTCAGTCTCTACGCGGATATATAGGATTCTTCTTTGCAATATGTCGAGTCACACTCTGACGGGAAAAAAAAAGGTGGATCTTATATCACGAGTGGCCCCAGAGACAGAGATGGGGGGAAAGGGGGGGGGGGGGAGTCTGTATCTTTGGACCATAAGACATACCTAGATTTAGAGGCCATAAATAAGAGGGAAAAAATATACTAAACCATGGTGCAGGGGCATCTTGTGGATCTTCTCCTCCCCAATTATTATGTCACTCTTGTACCTCGTGCTCCCTTAGTACCTCTTGTGTCCCCCTTGTATCATCTTCTGTCCGTTTCTTCCTCAGTCCGTGTCTTCTGTCCCTCTGTGTCCTCCTCAGTCCGCCCTCCTCTGTCCCTCTGTGTCCTCCTCTGTCACTCTGTGTCCTCCTCAGTCCGTCCTCCTCTGTCCCTCTGTGTCCTCCTCTGTCCCTCTATGTCCTCCTCAGTCCGTCCTCCTCTGTCCCTCTGTGTCCTCCTCTGTCCCTCTGTGTCCTCCTCTGTCAGTCCTCCTCAGTCCGTCCTCCTCTGTCCCTCAGTGTCCTCCTCTGTCCCTCTGTGTCCTCCTCAGTCCGTCCTCCTCTGTCCCTCTGTGTCCTCCTCTGTCCCTCTGTGCCCTCCTCTGTCCCTCTGTGTCCTCCTCTGTCCCTCTGTGTCCTCCTCTGTCAGTCCTCCTCAGTCCATCATCCTCTGTCCCTCTGTGTCCTCCTCTGTCTCTCTGTGTCCTCCTCTGTCCCTCTGTGCCCTCCTCTGTCCCTCTGTGTCCTCCTCTGTCCCTCTGTGTCCTCCTCTGTCAGTCCTCCTCAGTCCGTCCTCCTCTGTCCCTCAGTGTCCTCCTCTGTCCCTCTGTGTCCTCCTCAGTCCATCCTCTATCCCTCTGTGTCCTCCTCTGTCCCTTTGTGTCCTCCTCTGTCCCTCTGTGCCCTCCTCTGTCCCTCTGTGTCCTCCTCTGTCCCTCTGTGTCCTCCTGGCTGTCATGCTGTGCTTTAGGCTTTAGTTGTTTTTGAGTCACACACTTGCAACAAAAGCCTGCAGCTAGTGGAGCCAGAGCATCTGATCTCCATGCTCAGTTTGGACCAGTCTACTTGTAGTATTAGAGGCAGACCCTCAGCACAGAATCCATAGAGCTGGAATTACCTATAGAAAGAAGATGGCAGCCTCCGTATTCTTCTCTAGGTTTCCTTTAAGTCTGTCTTACAGGCCTATGTTGTACCACAAAGCTGTATTACTGGAGGCACGGTAATTAGTCACTCTGGTGTTTGTTTCATCTCTGCCAGGTCATGGGAGACATTCTGACTAGGGGCTTGATTCACTAAACCGTGATAACTCAAATATCACACCTTATCAAAGTTATCAAACGTTATCACACTTTATCAAAAGTTAACATGCCTTATCAGAGTAGCATAGAAAGCGCTACGAACCCAGAGGGGCTCAGGGCAGGACGAGTGCCATTGCCAATTAGCAGGCATAAGCTCGTAGCGCTCGTTATGCTACTCTGATAACGTGTGATAACTTTGATAAGGTGTGATATTTGTCTTATCACGGTTTAGTGACTCAAGCCCATACTGCCCAGAAGAACATATAACAAGTCATTTTTGTCCAGGCTCTTGGGCTATCACTGCCAAGCTTCTCACGGTGGGAAAACTGTTGAGAAAGACCTTGGGGTGTTCTCCAATGATCTGCTGGGACGAGGTGACTTCCAATACTTCACTCCAGATGTGCGTCTGCAGTGTGAACTCAGCAAGGCAGGGTGTTGCTGAACTTGTGAGGTGTACATCGTTACTGTGCATCGGCTATAAAGTGGCCATGCTACAGAGTTGCAGCCAGGATACTTGAAATCAACCAATCAAAAGAAGTTCTACACAGATACATGAAAAAGCCCTGCATTGGGACTAGCGAAACATTCCTGCAGAAAGTGGGTGGCCTTAAAGTAAACCTAAAGTGTCAGGGATGTGGGGACTGGCATATGGATTCCCTTTTATGTTGGGGTACACAATGCTTTTTTTTCGGTTGATTTACCATTCAATCATGTTTCGATTTGTTTTTCCGCACGATTCTCTTTTCTTATCTGATCAATTTCCATTCACTTCTATCAGAAATCGAGCGGTAAAACGATTGAAAGTGAAATCGGACATGTTGGAAATTGTCTATCGAACCATCTGTCTGCCTAAAAAGCATGGCTGTCTTTCTGATCCTCTGCCTCTAAAGGTGCCCTTACATTATGCGACTTGGTGGCTCATTGACCATCCCATTCGATAATTATAGTGGAATCAGATGAAAATCAGTGCCGCCAAGCAGAGCCGGATTAAGACCATGCAGGGCCCCAAGCAGAATAATACATTTACCCCCCCCCCCTCCCCCCACACACTGTTGAAAGGATGTCTCCCCAGCAGAGGCGGCCTTAGAGTACGCAGGGCCTGGGGCGAGTGTCACATGCGGGGCCTAGAGCCCTAAGTGTAGGCCATATACCGTATCGCCACGTTCATGGGCTTGTCCGCCTTTAATGCAGTATTCCTTATTATTATTGTTTGAAAACAATTATGTCAGGTAAAGGCCACTAAGCCAACAAATATAAAGACAAACATTTGTGTGGTGGTTTTAAGTGCGGGGGTGGGGGAGCTCATCCTTCAGTTAATTTGTAAATTCTAAGGTTCACGTTTCACAAAATTCACATTGTTGTAGTAACTTTTGTCTTGCAAAATTCAGCCAATTCAGCAATCATGAGGCCCCCAACAAGAAAAATTCAGCAATTATGAGGCCCCCAACAAGACAAATTCAGCAGTCATGAGGCACATAAATAGACAGCATTTCACATAAATAGGCAGAATGCCCCCTTAATATGGTAGACACCTCTCACCTGGCAGCAGTTCCTCAAAATACACTCAATCCGACAGCAGTGGTTCCCCAAAAATAGGTAGCCCCAGATCTATAGGTGTCCCCAGAATAGGTGGCCAGCGGTATAGATGTCCCCAGAACAGGTAGCCAGGGGTAGAGATGTCCCGAGAACGGTTAGCCAGGGGTATATGTGCCCAGTATATGTAGCCAGGGGTATATGTGCCCAGTATATGTAGCCAGGGGTATATGTGCCCATTATATGTAGTCAGGTGTATATGTGCCCAGTATATGTAGCCAGGGGTATATGTGCCCAGTATATGTAGTCAGGGGTATATGTGCCCAGTATATGTAGTCAGGGGTATATGTCCCCAGTATATGTAGCCAGGGGTATATGTCCCAGTATATGTAGGCAGGGTATATGAGCCCAGTATATGTAGGCAGGGGTATATGTGCCCAGTATATGTAGGTAGGGGTATATGTCCCCAGTATATATAGTCAGGGTTATATGTGCCCAGTATATGTAGGTAGGGGTATATGTCCCAGAATAGGTAGCCAGGTTTGCCCCCAGCAGGAGGGGAGCAGCGCAGAGAAGAGGGAGAGCTGTGAGCAGCGGTGGAGAAGGGGGGCCATCTCCCCCCCTTTCCTTACCTTAGGGCTCTCCCTCCCTCGCTTGCTCTTACCTCTAAACTAATGTGCAGGTGGCTGGCAGGCAGCGGGCGGGACTTACCTTCCGTCTCGATGCAGTGCCGGCGCGGGATGGATTAGCCGCTACTCTGGTCTGGTCCAGACCAGAGCAGCGGCACCAGAACTTCCGGCGTTGGCGCGAGACGGAAGGTAAGTTCCGCCCACTGCCAGCCACCTGCACATTAGTTCGGAGGGGAGAGCGAGCGAGGGAGGGAGAGCCCTAAGGTGAGGGAAGGGGGGGAGATGGCCCCCTTCTCCATCGCTGCTCACAGCTCTCCCTCTTCTCTCCTCTCCTCCAGCTGGCCGCACAGGCACGCGGCCGGGGGGGGTCGGGCCTACTCAAGCGCGGGGCCTGGTGCGATCGCCCCAGTTGCCCCCCCCCCAAAGGCCGGCTCTGCTCCCCAGCATATAGCATCTCACAGTAGTGAGTGCACCACTCACTTTTTTGTAAATATTCTATTTCATCTTTTCATGGAACAGACAGCACTGAAGATATGACGCTGTGATACTCTGTAGAGCAGTCAGTGTACAGCTTGTATAACAGTGTAAGGTTATTTGCTGTGCAATAACATCAACACACAGCCATTAAAGGACAAATGTAGCGAGAGGTATGTGGAGGCTACCATATTTATTTACTTTTAAGCAATACCAGTTTCCTGGCTGTCCTGTTGATCTTCTGCCTCGAATATATTTAGCCACACTCCCTGAACAAGCATGCAGCAGATCAGGTGACATTATTGTCAGACCTGGCATTAGCTGCATGCTTGTTTCTGGTGCGATTTAAACACTACTGCAGCCAAATAAACCAGCAGGGCTGCCAGGAAACTGGTATTGTTTAAAAGAAAATAAATATGGCTGCCTCCACATACTTCTCACTACAGTTGTCCTTGAATGTCTAAGCCACTGGCAACAAAAGTGAATACAGCGCGGCAGATTTAACCACCCTGGCGTTCTGATAAGATCGCCAGGGAGGCTGCGGGAGGGTTTTTTTTTAATTAAAAAAAAACTATTTCATGCAGCCAACTGAAAGTTGGCTGCATGAAAGCCCACTAGAGGGCGCTCCGGAGGCGTTCTTCCGATCGCCTCCGGCGCCCAGAATAAACAAGGAAGGCCGCAATGAGCGGCCTTCCTTGTTTTGCTTACACCGTCGCCATAGCGACGAGCGGAGTGACGTCATGGACGTCAGCCGACGTCCTGACGTCAGACGCCTCCGATCCAGCCCTTAGCGCTGGCCGGAACTTTTTGTTCCGGCTGCGCAGGGCTCAGGCGGCTGGGGGGACCCTCTTTCGCCGCTGCTCGCGGCGAATCGCCGCAGAGCGGCGGCGATCGGGCAGCACACGCGGCTGGCAAAGTGCCGGCTGCGTGTGCTGCTCTTTATTTGGCGCAAATCGGCCCAGCAGGGCCTGAGCGGCAGCCTCCGGCGGTGATGGACGAGCTGAGCTCGTCCATACCGCCCAGGTGGTTAAAGGGAACCAGAGATGAAGGAACTTTAAATCACTAGTGTGCTGTGTTGTGTGGCCCTGCAGCTTGGCCTTAAAGCTGCAGTGGCCAATTAAACAAAAAATAGCCTGGTTTTAAGGGGGTTTAGCACTGTGGTCCTGAAGTGGTTAAAAAGGGAAGGTCCGAGCACTTTAAAAATAAAAAATCAACTTACCTGGGGCTTCCTCCAGACCCCTTCCTGTGCCCTCGCCGCAGCTCCGGTGGCTCCCGGTTACCTCCGGTGGAGATGCCGACCTCGCCAGGTCAGCTTCTCCTGCACTCCAGCATGCGGCTTCACTGGTTGCGCTGACGTCATCCGGACTGTACTGCGCAGGCGCAGTGTGACTGCGGCAGAGAGGGACCCCGGGCCACCAGCGGGAAGCGGAGCTGCGGCGAGGGCACAGGACGGCTGGCAGGGGCTGGAGGAACCCCTAGGTAAGTGGATTTTTTTTTTATATTGAGCTCGGATGTGTCCTTTAACAGCAACCATATTGTACCACAATAGCAGCGACTGCAGTGGGATTAGTGACCTGTTCCAGCGTGGCATAGGCCTTTACAGCCATTTGGCTTCATGTATGTAACTACTGACAGGAGAGTTGGCTGTTTCCTCTGAACTGATTGCTGTTCGCACAGGATGACATGTGACCCCTTCCTGTAATACCGTGTAATACCGTGAAATTCCAGCAAGACTTGTGACAAGCTCCTAATGTGTAGTAAATCCTCATGATTAGACAGGGGTACCCTGCAGGGGAATAACAGTCTCCGGCTCCTATCCTGTTTGGTGTTACTGATCTAATATTTACCTTAAAGTGAACTTGAACCAAGTAAAATGATTTAAAATAAACAATTGATGTACCTGCAAATGAACATTATATACTTACCTTGCCGTCAGTTCCTCTCAGAAGCTCACCATTTTCTTCCAACGATTACTTCCAGCTCTGATAAGATTTTGTCAGAACGGATATATATAAGTTGCTGTCAGTTATATATTCATTGCCATCAGTTATAAATGAAAGGACAACTGATGTGCAAAGTAATGTCCATGATTCCCTATGGCTCAAGTGGGCGATATTATAGTTTAAAAGTGTACTGACCAGGAAGCGGTTATAGGGTAATGGCCATTTACAAAATGGAGGACGGAGAATTTTATTGATCACAGTGGACAAACAGGATGCAGGAGAGGAGAAAGATTGATGAGTAGACTACACGGACGAGCACATCAAAATCTAGCGCAGGAGATTTGGGCGCAGACGGCGCCACCTTGACCGTAATAGGAATTACGGCCATAGCGGCGCACAGTGAGTAACTTCAGCGCCGTGGGAAGACTGAGCTGAAGTTACTTTAAAGGATACCCGAAGTGACGTGACATGATGAGATAGACATGTGTATGTACAGTGCCTAGCACACAAATAACTATGCTGTGCTCCTTTTTTTCTTTCTCTGCCTGAAAGAGTTAACTATCAGGTATGTAAGTGGCTGACTCAGTCCTGACTCAGACAGGAAGTGACTACAGTGTGACCCTCACTGATAAGAAATTCCAACTATAAAACACTTTCCTAGCAGAAAATGGCTTCTGAGAGCAAGAAAGAGGTAAAAAAAATGGGAATTTCTTATCAGTGAGGGTCACACTGTAGTCACTTCCTGTCTGAGTCAGGACTGAGTCAGCCACTTGCATACCTGATATTTAACTCTTTCAGGCAGAGAAAGAAAAAAAAGGAACACGACATAGTTATTTGTGTGTTAGGCACTGTACATACACATGTCTATCTCATCATGTCACATGTCAGTTCGGGTATCCTTTAAAAACACTAATTTCCAGCAATAGCTGGAAATGAATGACATAATTTCCCTCCATCCACGTGGACCTGAAGGGGGAATAGTAATTAACGCCCCCGGGAGTTATGCAGGAGCAGCTAAGCCGTATACTGGCTGTATCTTGTGCCCAAGTCTCCCGGAGGCAATTTCACTTGTACACTACACAGGAGGTAAGTATGACTTGTGTATGTTTATTTTGACTTTTAACTTTAAGTTCAGGTTTGCTTTAAAGGAAAAACTCCCAAGAAAGAGCCTGAAAGAATGGAACCCCACCTTTTCTGCCATTTTAGTCAGTTGCTGCAAACATTTTCTCTTGTTTACTAGAGTTGGGCCGAACGGTTCGCCGGCGAACGGTTCCTGGCGAACTTCGGTGGTTCGCGTTCGCCTCCCGCAGGCGAACGTTTGTGGAAGTTCGCTTCGCCCAGTTAACAAAATTTTTACCCTCCATTTCACTGTCAGCAGACATGTTATGGTCAAACACACTGCTTGAGGACCCACCCACCCTTCAAGCTAGGTCCTTTATACCATTTGACTCAGTTGTCTGCCTACACTAATTAGTTATGGGACAGCTGCTACACTCTCTGCTAGTGAGATTTTAATTGGCCTCCCTCCTCCCTCCTCCCGCCTCCCTCCTCCCTCCTCCCTCCTCCCTCCTCCCTCCAACCCTTCAACCTATTCCCTCCTCCCTTCTGGCAGGGAATTATACTTTTTTAAAAGCCAGTATATATCATACCATAGCTGGGAATCGAACCCAGATCACACTGCATGGTGGACACGTCAGTGCATCACCCTAAGCACTGTACCACTACAGTAGTAAGTGAAGCTACCGTAAAATGTACCATTAATGCTCAATGCAATAGAACCATTAGGTTGCTTAAAGGAGAACTGTAGTGAGAGGTATATGGAGGCTGCCATATTGATTTCCTTTTAAGCTATACCAGTTGCCTGGCAGCCCTGCTGATCTATTTGGCTGCAGTAATAATAATAATTATAATCCAAACATTTGTATAGCGCTTTTCTCCTGTCAGACTCAAAGCGCTCAAGAGCTGCAGCCACAGGGACGCACTCAAGAGGCCACCCTGCAGTGTTAGGGAGTCTTGCTTTGAACTCCTTACTGAATAGGTACTTGACCTAGCCAGGATTCAAACCCTGGTCTCCCATGTCAAAGGCAGAACCCTTAACCAGTACACTATCTAGCCACTGTTGTGTGAATCCCACCAGAAACAAGCATGCAGCTAATCTTGTCAGATCTTACAAAAATGTCAAACACCAGATCTGCTGCATGCTTGTTCAGGGTCTAGGGCTAAAAGTATTGGAGGCAGAGGATCTGCAGGATAGCCAGGTAACTGGTATTGCTTAAAAGGAAATCAATATGGTAGCCTCCATATACCTTTCACTACAGTTCTCCTTTAAAGGGAACCTTAACTGAGAGTGATATGGCTGTTTCCTGTAAACAATACCAGTTGCCTGGCAGTCCAGCTGATCTTTGTGACTGCAATAGTGGCTGAATCACACCCTGAAACAAGCATGCAGCTAATCCAGTCTGACTTCAGTCAGAGCACCTGATCTGCATGCTTGTTCAGGGGCTGTGGCTAAAAGTATTAGAGACACAGGATCAGCAGGCGATTCAGGCAACTGGTATTATTTTAAAAGGAAAAATCCATATCCTTCTCCGTTTAGGTTCCCTTTAAGGATTTGTAGCATAAAAGCCAACTCACATTGGCTGGGATTCGAA
The DNA here is from genome assembly GCF_040937935.1 of Hyperolius riggenbachi. Lineage (NCBI taxonomy): Eukaryota > Metazoa > Chordata > Amphibia > Anura > Hyperoliidae > Hyperolius > Hyperolius riggenbachi. The sequence goes on along the minus strand of NC_090649.1, from coordinate 468,251,041 downwards.
CCTGGGTCTCACTGTATGGTGGACAAGCACACTAGCCACTATACCAACTGAAGCTGGCCTGAAATTGCTGGCCTGAAATTGCTGGCCTGAAATTGCTGGCCTGAAAACAAGCTGCATCACACCCTGAAACAAGCATGCAGCTTGTTTTCAGGCCAGCAATTTCAGGCCAGCATTTTCAGGCCAGCATTTTCAGGCCAGCATTTTCAGGCCAGCATTTTCAGGCCAGCTTCAGTTGGTATAGTGGATAGTGTGCTTGTCCACCATACAGAGAGACCCAGGTTCGAATCCCAGCCAATGTGAGTTGGCTTTTATGCTACAAATCCTTAAAGGGAACCTAAACGGAGAAGGATATGGATTTTTCCTTTTAAAATAATACCAGTTGCCTGAATTGCCTGCTGATCCTGTGTCTCTAATACTTTTAGCCACAGCCCCTGAACAAGCATGCAGATCAGGTGCTCTGACTGAAGTCAGACTGGATTAGCTGCATGCTTGTTTCAGGGTGTGATTCAGCCACTATTGCAGTCACAAAGATCAGCTGGACTGCCAGGCAACTGGTATTGTTTACAGGAAACAGCCATATCACTCTCAGTTAAGGTTCCCTTTAAAGGAGAACTGTAGTGAAAGGTATATGGAGGCTACCATATTGATTTCCTTTTAAGCAATACCAGTTACCTGGCTATCCTGCAGATCCTCTGCCTCCAATACTTTTAGCCCTAGACCCTGAACAAGCATGCAGCAGATCTGGTGTTTGACATTTTTGTAAGATCTGACAAGAATTAGCTGCATGCTTGTTTCTGGTGGGATTCACACGACAGTGGCTAGATAGTGTACTGGTTAAGGGTTCTGCCTTTGACATGGGAGACCAGGGTTCGAATCGTGGCTAGGTCAAGTACCTATTCAGTAAGGAGTTCAAAGCAAGACTCCCTAACACTGCAGGGTGGCCTCTTGAGTGCGTCCCTGTGGCTGCAGCTCTTGAGCGCTTTGAGTCTGACAGGAGAAAAGCGCTATACAAATGTTTGGATTATAATTATTATTATTACTGCAGCCAAATAGATCAGCAGGGCTGCCAGGCAACTGGTATAGCTTAAAAGGAAATCAATATGGCAGCCTCCATATACCTCTCACTACAGTTCTCCTTTAAGCAACCTAATGGTTCTATTGCATTGAGCATTAATGGTACATTTTACGGTAGCTTCACTTACTACTGTAGTGGTACAGTGCTTAGGGTGATGCACTGACGTGTCCACCATGCAGTGTGATCTGGGTTCGATTCCCAGCTATGGTATGATATATACTGGCTTTTAAAAAAGTATAATTCCCTGCCAGAAGACACCCTCCTCCCTCCTCCCGGAGGGAGGAGGAAATAGGTTGAAGGGTTGAAGGGTTGAAGGGTTGAAGGGTTGAAGGGTTGAAGGGTTGAAGGGTTGAAGGGTTGAAGGGTTGAAGGGTTGAAGGAGGAGGGAGGAGGGAGGTGGGAGGTGGGAGGAGGGAGAGTAAAAACTCCCTAGCAGAGTGTGTAGCAGCTGTTCCATAACTAATTAGTGTAGGTAGGCAAATGGTATAAAGGACCTTGCTTGGAGGAGGGAGGAGGAGGGAGGTGGGAGGAGGGAGAGTAAAAACTCCCTAGCAGAGTGTGTAGCAGCTGTTCCATAACTAATTAGTGTAGGTAGGCAAATGGTATAAAGGACCTTGCTTGGAGGAGGGAGGAGGGAGGTGGGAGGAGGGAGAGTAAAAACTCCCTAGCAGAGTGTGTAGCAGCTGTTCCATAACTAATTAGTGTAGGTAGGCAAATGGTATAAAGGACCTTGCTTGGAGGAGGGAGGAGGGAGGAGGGAGGAGGGAGGAGGGAGGAGGGAGGAGGGAGGAGGGAGAGTAAAAACTCCCTAGCAGAGTGTGTAGCAGCTGTTCCATAACTAATTAGTGTAGGTAGGCAAATGGTATAAAGGACCTTGCTTGGAGGAGGGAGGAGGGAGGTGGGAGGAGGGAGAGTAAAAACTCCCTAGCAGAGTGTGTAGCAGCTGTTCCATAACTAATTAGTGTAGGTAGGCAAATGGTATAAAGGACCTTGCTTGGAGGAGGGAGGAGGGAGGAGGGAGGTGGGAGGAGGGAGAGTAAAAACTCCCTAGCAGAGTGTGTAGCAGCTGTTCCATAACTAATTAGTGTAGGTAGGCAAATGGTATAAAGGACCTTGCTTGGAGGAGGGAGGAAGGGTGGGTCCTCGAGCAGTGAAGTGTATTTCACTCAATTAGGTGTGACTCCAGGCATTAGAGCTTTTGAAACATGTTTTCTATCATTTTTGCAGTGTATAGAATTTTTTAAAACTTTGAAAGTTCGCCTCCCCATTGAAGTCTATTGCGGTTCGCGAACTTTTTCGCGAACCGAACCTTTCGTGGAGGTTCGCGAACAGGGTTCGCGAACCGAAAATCGGAGGTTCGGCCCAACTCTATTGTTTACAATTTGCTTCAAAGCTTTGCTCCAACTGCATCTTTTTAAAATAGACATGAAGTGAGAAGAATAGGGAGGCTGCCATATTTATTTCCTTTTAGAACAATACTAGTTGCCTTGCAGCCCTGCTTATCTATTTGGCTGCAGTAGTGTCTGAAACCAGAAACAAGCATGTCACTAATCCAGTCAGATCTGACAGTAATGTCAGAAACACCTGATCTGCTGCATGCTTGTTCAGGGGCTATGGCAAAAGGTATTATGCTGGGAATAAACCATGAGATATTTTGGCAGCTGGTTCAATAGATAATTTCTGACAAGTCCGATCTGATTTTGAATGGAAATCAATCAGAAAAACGATCGGAAAATCGATCGGAAAGTAAATCTGCTGAAAAAATCTCATCATGTATTCTCAGCATTGGAGGCAGAGGATCAGCAGGACAGCCAGAAAACTGGTATTGCTTATCCGACTGACTTCAAGGAATCGTCAGGCAAAAAAAAAAAAAAAGTTTCACTTACCTGGGGCTTCTACCAGCCCCATGCAGCCATCCTGTGCCCTCGTAGTCACTCACTGCTGCTCCAGTCCCACGCCGCCAGCTAGTTTCGGGCCGCCACGCATACATTTGCATGCATTCCTGCTGGTGCATGAACATTAACGCATACATTGGGCAGCACGGTGGCGTAGTGGTTAGCGCTCTCGCCTTGCGGCACTCGGTCCCCGGTTCGAATCCCAGCTAGGTCAATATCTGCAAAGAGTTGTATGTTCTCTGCGTGGGATTCTTCCGGGCACTCTGGTTTCCTCCCACATCCCAAAAACATACAGAGAAGTCAATTGGCTTCTCCCTAAAATTGGCCCTAGACTACGACACATACACTACACAATACATACACATAGGATATATGACTATAGTAGGGATTAGCAGGGGTGCTCATCAGGACTCTCGAATTCGAATATATCCGAATATCCGGTAGATTTTCATGGTTGCCGAAGTCGAATTCGAAGAGCGATCCTGCTCCCAAATTCGAAGTCGAATTTTCCTGAATAGTGCCTCTCGAATTCGGCCGTGATCACGAATTTGGATTCAGCTACCGTCACCCAAAACCCGCCGACTTTAAAGGTTAATTGCAAAGCCCCCTTAAATGCCAGAATCACCAAATTTGCAGGTTATGTTAAGAAGAAAAGTGGGAGCAAGTGGGAAATTTTTTCAAAAAGACCTTATACTTTTTGAGAAAATCTATTTTAAAAGTTCAAAGAAAAAAAATCGATACATTTCAATGCCGCCGGTCAATGACAGATCGTGAGAAATATTTCCCAGCAGTTAATAGCAAAGGCCCCTTACATATTAGCAACACCAAATTTGCAGGATATGTTAAAAAGATAGTGGGAAACAATATTTAAAAAAAAATGTTTATTTTTGGGGAATGTTCTGAGTGTGGGAAATCTGAAAAAAAAAATGACGTGGAGTCCCCCTCCTGAGCCTCTTTAACCCCTTGTCCCCCATGCAGGCTGGGATAGCCAGAATGCGGAGCCCCGGCCGACTGGGGCTTCGCACCCTGAGCTATACCAGCCTGCCTGGTACATGGTATGGGGGGGGTATGGGGGGGCTCGGGGCGGCCAGGCCTGCCCCTCCCCCAAGAGCCCTTGTCCAATCTGTGGACAAGGGGCTCTTCCCCACCTCCGGTTCCCCAGGAGGAGGTAGGGGCGATGATTCCCTGGGGGGGTGGGGTTCATGGTGGCATCTGGGAGTCCCCTTTAAGAAGGGAACCCCAGATGCCCATCCCTCTCCCAGGAGAAATGAGTATAGGGGTACCCCTTACCCATTTCCACAAAGGGTTAAATGAAATAAAAACACAGCCACGAGAAAAGTATTTTAATAATCTTAATTAAACAGAAATACTTACCTGTACCTTTAAAAAAAAAATTCCCACGGCAATATCCTCGGTAATGATCCAACGTATACAGTATCCTCTATCTTGCGATCTTCAATTAAGATGATTGAAGATCTTCCATGGCAATTACCTATACTATACGTTAGAATGCGTCCTGCCGACGCATAGCGCCAGCTCCTGCTGTCCTCCCCGCCTCCTCACCTGTCACCCTCACCTAGCCTGGCATCTGGTGCACCCATGGGTGCACCGAGTGCCAGCCTAGGTGAGGGTGACAGGTGCAGGCAGGTGGGGAGAGACAGTGGGAGCCGGCGCTATACGACCTGCACAGGACGCATTCTAAGGTACAGTTACCGGCTCATCAATGAGCTGGTTCTTTTTGTATTGAATCAAATGAATCGGTTCAGAGCATGGACCCTGAACAAGCATGCAGCAGATCAGGTGAGTCACTTGGACAGCCAGGCAACTGGTCTTGTTTAAAAGGAATGAAATAGGTCTGCCTCTCTATACCTCTCACTACAAGTTCTCTTTAAAGCAAACCTGTGATGAAAATAAAAATAAATAAATAATGATACTTACCTCAGATACTCCAATCCTTTCCACCTCACCTCTGTTCCCTAGGACCTTCCTCTTCACAGCTGACCCTCCCCCATCCATGTATGAATGCAGTAGCATGTATACCCAGTAGCACAAAACTGCTTGTGCGCAGAGGAGAAAGCTATGCACAAGTGACTCTGAGCCGGCCTTCCCTGCACCTGTGCATTGTGGCTAGGGGAACGATTTTCAGTTGAAAACCGAAAAATAATGATCGCAGAAAGACGATCTTGCCTCTTCACCGCGGCTCACTGCGCATCAATTCAATGCGGTGAGCCTGAATGGGATCGCAACTTACTGGAGGAGGGGATCAGGTACCAGCGGCAAGATGGTTGGAAATCTGGCTATTTACAGTAAACGGGATCTTCCTATATACACTAGAGGGGGGATATGGACGAACACTGGCAATCCAGCACAGGAGACTTAGGCACAGCTGGCGCCACCATAGACCGTAATAGGAATTACGGCTGTAGCGGCGCACAGAGTGTAACTTCGGCGCCATCAGAAGACGGAGCTGAAGTTACTTTTAGAACACTGTAATTCGGCTGTCACCAATAGCTGGAAGCCAAATTACATCATTACCCACCATCCACGTGGACCTGGAGGGGAAATAGTAATTAACGTCACCGGGACTTGTGCAGCAGCAGGATAAGCCATACCAGCTGTATCTGCACCTATAGCTGGCTAAACTATACTGGGGGAACTCATACTCCCCATCAGTGTGCTGATCCATTGAAAATAGAGAATGGAATTGAAATAGAAAATTCTGACAGAAACCGTGCAATTCAATCTTTTCCTAAAATTGTTCAGGCCTAATTGTGGCTATGCTCTTATATGGAAGGCAGCAGAGTCACGAGAACATGGCTTGTCATGTAACTCCAGAGGGTTCCAGAGGTGGATGAGCGAATTTGAGAAAGATGGAGGCTCTGGACCATCCAGCAGCTTTCTATTACTGAGGTATTCAATTTTTTTTTTTTTAAACTTGGTTACCCTTTAAGCACTTGCCCTCCCATGGGACGAGTATTTACGACCCTACAAACTGCAGTTCAGCTCACAGGGACATAGACAGGGGCATCTCTAGCCATTTTGTCACTCCAGGCGAGAAAGCCTGTGGCGCAATTCCCCCCCCCCCCCCCCCCGTGTGGTGCCCCCCTGATGAAAATAATCGTAACGCAGCAAAGTTTCACCATAAGATAAAAGTAATGCGGCAACAGAAAATATTCATAAGGCAGCAATGATTCACTTAAAATAATCGTAATGCGGCAATCTTTCACCAGAAAATAACCATAACGGAGCAATGATTCACCATAAAATAATTATAATGCAGCAATGATTCACCATAAAATAATCGTAATGCGGCCAGCGTTCCCCAGGAAATAATCGTAATGTGGCCAGCATTCCCCAGGAAATAATCGTAATGTGGCCAGCATTCCCCAGGAAATAATCGTAATGCGGCCAGCGTTCACCAGAAAATAATCGTAATGCGGCAATCTTTCACCAGAAAATAACCATAACGGAGCAATGATTCACCATAAAATAATTATAATGCAGCAATGATTCACCATAAAATAATCGTAATGCGGCAATCTTTCACCAGAAAATAACCATAACGGAGCAATGATTCACCATAAAATAATTATAATGCAGCAATGATTCACCATAAAATAATCGTAATGCGGCCAGCGTTCCTCAGGAAATAATCGTAATGTGGCCAGCATTCCCCAGGAAATAATCGTAATGTGGCCAGCGTTCACCAGGAAATAATCGTAATGCGGCCAGCGTTCACCAGGAAATAATCGTAATGTGGCCAGCGTTCCCCAGAAAATAATCGTAATGTGGCCAGCGTTCACCAGGAAATAATCGTAATGTGGCCAGCGTTCCCCAGAAAATAATCGTAATGTGGCCAGCGTTCACCAGAAAATAATCGTAATGTGGCCAGCGTTCACCAGAAAATAATCGTAATGTGGCCAGCGTTCACCAGAAAATAATCGTAATGTGGCCAGCATTCACCAGAAAATAATCGTAATGCGGCCAGCGTTCCCCAGGAAATGATCGTAATGTGGCCAGCGTTCACCAGAAAATAATCGTAATGCGGCCAGCGTTCACCAGAAAATAATCGTAATGCGGCCAGCGTTCCCCAGAAAATGATCGTAATGTGGCCAGCGTTCCCCAGGAAATGATCATAATGTGGCCAGAGGTCACCAGAAAATTATGCTAATGTGGGCAACATTTACTCACCTGCAGAAGACTCCTGTAGCCAGCCAGTGGTGGCACTGGTCCCTGGTGCGTCACACGGTGCCTTCAAGCACGTGTGACAGGCGGAGGGCGGAGTTAGGGGCGGCGCCGCACGTATAGACAAACTAGCTTGCGGCCACTCGCTCTGCACAGAGAGGGAGAGGGGGCGGACCAGTAGGCGGCACCAGGCACAGGCTGAGCTGCCTGTCATAGCCGGCTGCTCGCTCTGAAGGGAGAGGAAGGGGGCGGACCAGTAGGCGGCACCATGCACAGGCTGAGCTGCCTGTCACAGCTGGCTGTTCGCTCTGAAGGGAAAGGAAGGGGCGGACCAGTAGGTGGTACCAGGCACAGGCTGAGCTGCCTGTCACAGCCGGCGCCGACCTGATAGTGAAATAATAAAAAAATAAACACACACACAGCGCGCAAAAGAGTGCCCACTTCCACCCACGGCGCTCTAGGCCAAAATTTATAGTTGCCTAATGACAGAGACGGCTCTGGACATAGATACTTGTCCCCTCCTGTTTACAAGCGGCACACGCATGCCCATGGCGGCGTGCAGTAGTGTACAGATTGGTGAATGGGAACATATGTTCCCAAAGCCAAAGTAAGGCCCATATGCAATTAACCTCCTGAGCGATATGCCCGACAGTGTTGGGCAAGAATATTTGCAGAAAGCAGTATGCCCAACACAGTGTCAGGCATGCCACTCAGCACTCTTACCGCCTAACGCTGATCGGCGGCTGCAGTGTGGTTTCACCATTAGTTCAAGTACCTCAAGTACGTCTGTTCAAGTACAACTAGTCTCTAATAAGTTTTGCTTAACGAATTTACAAAAGTGTGAGGAGTGTTCTTTTGTGAGAGTTACAAATTCATTAACCAGTATGTCATCTGGACAAACGGACAGGTGCCCAATGTAATTGTATGTAGGGGCTTGCTAGATAATACTAACCCCAGTCCTGCAATCTTCTCCCAGATAGCTGGCTCCATTTTGGCTTTGGAGCATTGTAGACCTGAGGACACAACACAGACATAAGCAGAGATTACAATGAGACATGAAACAAATTAACACATAGGGGTTGATTCACTAAGCCGTGCAAACTCACAGCAAGGCCGCGCTAGCGTTTTGCGTGCGTTATAACGCGTGTAACGGTTTCCACGCACAAACAGTATTTTGCGTGTGAAAATTCACGTTTGCGCGCAGAAACTGTTGCACACATTACAGCGCGCGCAAAACGTTAGAGCAGCCGTGCGATGAGTTAGCAGTTTAGTGAATTAACCCCTTACAGTGCTGCCCATAAATATTCCTACTCCTGGCAAATTTTGACTTAGTTGCTTTTATTCAACCAGCAAGGCGTTTTTTGATGCCAACAGATAAGACGATGTGCAAGTGGCATTATTGTGTGTGTATGGGGGGGGGGCAGCTTTTATTTACATTTGAGCAGGCGACACGTTTGTGTTTCGCGATTTTGGGTGATTTGCGGCAATTAGCGCAAATTGTCCAAGTAAGAACGGGCCCATAGGGTTTTATTACACTAGCGCTTTTTTAAAAAAAAAACAGCGCTAGCGTTTGAGCGTTTTGCCGAAATCACGGCAAAATGTTCTAGTGTGAATGGGGCCCTAAAGTTAGATCATTTTACCTCACATCATTACATATCACTCGGCATACAATGAAGGTAGCCATACACGTTTAGGCCACTACAAATCGCAAATCGCTAGCGTTTTTAATTAGCATTTTGTAAGCGATTTCATGAGCGTTTTCCGGCGATTTTACACAGTGTAAGCTTTTTGCCAGCAATTTGTGATTAGCGATTTTAAATTCTGATTCTTCCTTTTAACAGTTTGCAGTAATTTAAAATCGCACACAAATCGCTATGTGTAGAGATTCATGAGCAATTTGCCAGCGCTTATATACCTTATAGTGGAGCCCAAACGCTCCCATAATGCTACGTGTCTTGCGACTGCAATTTTGCTCACCGCAATCGCTACTGTGGAGTTTGTTACATTTATTTACACTGGCAGAGAGATTAGGGAAATCGCTAGCAATTTAATGCGAACCCTAAGGGCTCGTTTCCACTATAGCGAATCCGCATGCAGGCACCGCATGCGGATTCGCATAGTCAATACAAGTGGATGGGATAGTTTCCACTTGTGCGTCGTGCGGGTGCGTTTTGGCGTGCAGGGGAAATCTGCACGGCAGAGCCGTCAGATTTCGCGTGCGGCAGGAATGCGGGCGAATCGCCCGCAATGCTTTTAATAGGGAAATCGCATGCGGCTTTGTCATGCGGATTTCCCCGCGATTTCGCATGAAATGCAATGGAACTTTGCACAGGCAGTGACATGGTTAAATTTGCCTGGCTCCTTGCCATGCGAAATCGCATGCGAAATCGCAGGGAAATCCGCATGCGGAAACGCATCCGCATGCGATTTTGTCCGCGGTGGAATCCAGGCGATTCCGCACCGCAACAGTGGAAACGAAGCCTGAATGCGCAAAAAAGCGCTCTAGTGAGTTCCAGGCCTTAGTGTGCCACCGAATGTGGCAAACTGATCAATCCCTCTCTGATCTGAATCTGACAAGAGAAGTAGGGGTCGAGTCCTGCGTGGACGCGGGTGAACGGCGTTCACCCACTTTTTCTTCAGAGTGAACGCCGTTCACCCTGGCTTGTGTGGAGGGAGCAGAGCAGAGAAGGCGAGCTATGGGGACAGTGGGGATGTTTTGACATCTCCCCCCCCCCATCCCTCAGCTTTGTGCTCCCCTTCCTGCCTCTCCCCTCCAGCGCTGTTAAGTGTCGGGCTCGGCGGCGAAAGTGGGCGGAGACTTTCCGCCTTCTTCCAGCCGCAAGGGACGCTCCGCTCTGTGTGCGGCTAGAAGACCAGACTAGCTACACACAGAGCGGAGCGTCCCTTGCGGCTGGAACGAGGTAAGTCTCCGCCCACTTTCGCCGCCAACCCGACACTTAACAACGCTCGAGGGGAGAGGCAGGAAGGGGAGCACAAAGGTGAGGGATGGGGGGGGGGAGATGTCCGCCCATCCCCACTGTCCCCATAGCTCGCCTTCCCTGCTCTGCTCCCTCCGGGTGGGGGCACACCTGGGTAACCTGGGCACATATACCCCTGCCTACATATACTGGGGACATATACACCTGCCTACATATACGGGGGACATATACCTCTGGCTACATATACTGGGGACATATCCCACTGGCTACATATACTGGGGACATATACCCCTGCCTACATATACTGGGGACATATACCTCTGGCTACATATACTGGGGACATATACACCTGCCTACATATACTGGGGACATATACACCTGCCTACATATACTGGGGACATATACACCTGCTTACAAATACTGGGGACATATACCCCTGCCTACATATACTGGGGACATATACACCTGGCTACATATACTGGGGACATATACCCCTGCCTACATATACTGGGGACATATACCACTGCCTACATATACTGGGGACATATACACCTGCCTACATATACTGGGGACATATACCCCTGCCTACATATACTGGGGACATATACCCCTGCCTACATATACTGGGGACATATACACCTGCCTACATATACTGGGGACATATACCCCTGCCTACATATACTGGGGACATATACACCTGCCTACATATACTGGGGACATATACCCCTGCCTACATATACTGGGGACATATACACCTGCCTACATATACTGGGGACATATACCCCTGCCTACATATACTGGGCATATATACCCCTGGCTACATATACTGGGCACATATACCCCTACCTACATATACTGGGCACATATACCCCTGCCTACATATACTGGGCACGTATACCCCTGACTACATATACTGGGGACATATCCCACTGGCTACATATACTGGGCACATATACCCCTGGCTACATATACTAGGCAACTATACCTCTTGCTACATATATTGGGGACTACTATACTCATGGCTACTTATACTGGGGACACCTATAGACCTGGCTACCTGGGGGTACCTATTTTGGGGGAACTGCTGTCAGATTATCTGCATTTTTGTGGAACCGCTGTTATGTATTTTGGGGAACAGCTGCCAGATTATGTGTATGTTAGGGGAACGGCTGCTGCCAGATTACATGTATTTTGGGGAACTGCTGCCAGATTGTGTATGTTTGGGGGACCACTACTGCCAGACAGAGCTGGGACAAGGTCCTCCAGCACCCAAGGCTGAGACCCCAAAGTGCGCCCCTCCATCCCTGCCACCCCAGCCATCACACACTGATTGCTATTAGACTAAGAGGCGCCACAGGGCCCACAATTTCCCCAACACCTTAATATCTAGTTATCTGGCTTGCAGTCACTGCCATGTATCCCCTTTTTTTATTTATTTTTGCTTCAAACACAATTAAGAATGACAGCTGAATGAATTCTGCGCCCCCTCTTACACTGCGCCCTGAGGCTGGAGCCTCTCCAGCCTAGGCCTCGGCCCGGCCCTGCTGCCAGATTATATGTCCTTTGGGTGTTACGTCACGTAACTTACGTGTATTTTGGGTGATACGCTGCCAGGTTTCGCGTATTTTGGGGAACTGCTTCCAAATTATGTGTATGTTGGTGGAACTGCTGCTGCCACATTGTCTATTTTGGGGGAACCACTTCCATATTATCTGTATTTTGGAGGAACTTCTACCAGATTATGTGTCTTTTTGGTGAAATGCTGTGAGATTACATCTATTTTTGGGGGATACACTACGGCAGAGCTCAAACTTCCTCGGCAAACCTTTTACATCACTGCTAAGGTCATGTATATTTGGCCCCACCCATGACCACACCCACGGTGTGCTTGACCACGCCCATTTTTGGCGCGCTGTGCGCTGCGCAGGAATTCTCCAAGTGAGTCCACTCACTTTTTTCCCAGGACTAGATCCCTGAAGAGAAGTATCAAAACCGCCCATACACTAGTCTGCACACAGATATTTAATCGTTTTCACTATGAAATCCATTGAGAATCTATCATACTGCAGTGTTGCAATGTTCGATACCCCACAAAATTTACTGTATGTCATTTTGATCAATTTTTGCTGCAAATCAATTGACATTATGACTCATTGCATCATACATATGGATGGTCAATGAGATGCAAATAATTCCTAGTTGATGCAGTATTATGCATATTTTATATGCAAATATATGCAGCTTAAAAATGAACCAATCAAATCCTGCTGAGGTCAAATTAGATTGGTCCATTTTCAAGCTGCATATATTTGCATACTACGTTTGCATAATTCTGCATCAACTCAAAATTATTTGCATCTCATTAACCATCCCTAGTCAGGGCTGGTGTACACCAAGAGCGCTTTTTAAAACGCTTACGGTTGGCTAATGTATTTGAATGGGATGGAGCGCACCAAAGATTAGTATAAAACGCATATAAAAAACGTATACAAAATGCACAAAAAACCGCATGTGATTTTTATGTGCAAAATGCAAATGCATTATAATGACGCAATCACATGCACGAAATGCAAACGCACTCAAAACGCACAAACACATATGCAGCAAAACGCTACCTTTCACGCAATGCCTACTGTCTTTGCTGCCTCAATCACTGCAATCCAATCTGCCAGTAAAAATCGATACATGTGTGGTGACGCATTTTGAAAGTGGTTGAAAATGCGTCATTGAAAATGCCCTTATTCTGTAATAAGTTTTTATTTTTAGGTACTGGGATGTCCCCCTCCTCCCCCCTTCCTATTTCACATTGTGCATACACTCCTGTGATTTGGCAGAGATAAACCATGAAAACATGTGTAGGAATACAATCCCCTGTTTGGGAGGGGATATCCTGCGCCCAGCTAAACAAATAAACCATGCCTAATGGAACAATGTACCGGAGGATCCCCACTGTGTGAAAGAACAGAACTGCCCCAGACTAGACTGGGAGGATTGCCAGGGCTGTCCCATAGGAATAGTACTGTAGGAAATAACAAGCATTGCAGTTCCAGGCAGTCGCCGCTGGGTGGGGGTGGAGAGCACTGACATTCCTGTGCAGCAATAATACAAAGTCCAAGCTGAAGTTTCTGGCTGCTGATTTTTAGTTTACCTGTTCAGGGCAAGTCAGCTGGTAGCAGGGAGGCTGACTGGCTGTCATCATGGCCGGGGGCCCCAAGAGCAAAGGCAAGAAGAGGAGCAAGTGGAGGAAGCTGAAGCCAAAGAAGGAGCACATTCTGCTGCAGGAGGAGGAGGAGATGGTGGAGGTGAGCAGCAGCCAGCCAGAGACCCCAGGGCAGTCAGCAGAGGACAAGAAGAGCAAGAAGAAGAAAAAGAAGAGGAGCAGTAAGAAAGTGCACCTGTCACCTCTCCCCGACAAGTATGATCCCCTGGAGGAGGGGGTGGCGGAGGAGGCTGAGAGCAAGAAGGACAAGAAATACAGGAGGAAGCAGAAAGTGAAGAAATATGCTAAGGTGAGAGGGGGACAGGGCTGTGTCCAGGGCTGCTATTTGTATTTGATGTAGAGAGTGTGTGTGTAAGAGATATATTTATTATTGATTTATAAAACACCAACATATTCCGTGAAGCTGTACAAAGTTCTTTCTATCTATCGCTGCTATCTGTACCTGATGTTTGGCAGAGGTGGGAGACGGAGCAGTGCTTTTCAGATTTGGGCGCAGCCGGCGCCTCCATAGACTTCAATAGGAATCATTCCTATTGAAGCGCTCAGTGAGTAACGTCGGCTCCGTCAGAAGACGGAGCCGAGGTTGCTTAAAAACATAATAATTCGGCCTCCAGCAATCGCTGGAAGCCGAATTATATCATTCCCCCACTATCCATGGCGACCTGGAGGGGGAATAGTAATTAAATCGGCCTGGACTTGTGCAGAAGCAGGATCAGCCATATACCGCTGTATCCTGCGCCCAATTCTCCCGGCACCGATTTCAAATGTACTCGAGGTGGGAGTGGGGGGGGGGGGGGTGGTTTGTGTCCAGGGCTGCTATCTGCACCTGATGTATGGGAGAGGAGGTGGGGGAGGGAGGCATTAGGCAGTGTCCAGGGCTGCTATCTGCACCTGATGCATGGGAGAGATGGCTGGGGCCATATCCAGGGCTGCTATCTGCACCTGATGTATGGGAGAGGAGGTGGGGGAGGGAGGCATTGGGCAGTGTCCAGGGCTGCTATCTGCACCTGATGCATGGGAGAGATGGCTGGGGCCATATCCAGGGCTGCTATCTGCACCTGATGTATGGGAGAGGAGGTGGGGGAGGGAGGCATTGGGCAGTGTCCAGGGCTGCTATCTGCACCTGATGTATGGGAGAGGGATTGGGCAGTGTCCAGGGCTGCTATCAGTACCCAATTTTGAGGAAAGAGGAATAAATAACAAGGTTTTGGAGTCGGTACAAAAATCTTCCGACTCCTCAGTATATGAAACCTCCGACTCCAGGTACCCAGAAATTGCTTTGACTCCGCCTCCACAACCCTGCAAATAACTCCACTCTCCTGTAGCTTATGGTTCCCTCAGTAGTTGGAAGCGGTCAGATGGTCCAGAGGTTCTTCAGATCCTCACACAGCGCCTCCACTGTTCTACCACAGGGTGCCTCTTCTGGCCGTCGACAGTGAGAGTAAGGTCTGGACATGCCTTTCCTGCTTGCGATTTTCCATGAGCTTTCCTAATTTTTGGGGGTTACACCGCAACGTATTTAATTAAGAATTGGATAGAAATAGAATGCCGTGCGTTTTTTAAAATCGCTGAAAAAATATGTGAGCCAAAAATGCAAAGGAATGCATACAACGTGCGATTCTCAAACAGGCCATTGACTTCAAGTGTGTTCCCAGCCTGAATTGTGCAAAGACTTGTCCAGCTGTCAATATTTGAGGACATTTTGGAGTGGAATTTCCAAGTAACTGATTAATCAATCAGTCACTCCTGAATCTGATCAGCTCTGTTCTGGTTCAGCCCTCAGGCCCCAGGCCACTACAAAATGCTATCGCTAATCGCAATCGCTAGCGTTTTGTATGAGCAGTTTGTAAGCGATTCCAGGAGCGTTATAGGGAGCGATTTTAAAAAGTGTATCAATTTGCCGGTGGTGTGTAGCGATTAGCGGATTAAAGTCTGATTGGTCCTTTCTGTTAATTTTAATTTTTGTTACATTAACTTCAAAACGCTAGCAAAATCGCTCCATGCACGTTTTGATGAACGATTACGCCAGTGATTATATACGTCACATTGAAGCGCAAACGCTAAAAAAATGCTGCATGTCCTGCGTTTACGATTTTGCTAATCGCAATTGCTTCTGTGGAATTTGCACCATCCATTTACATTGGCAGAGCGTTTAGGGAAATCGCTAGCGATTTCTCACACTCCATAAACGCTCAAAAAATCGCTCTAGTGGGTTCCAGCCCTGACTCCTTCCAATTCCTGACGTGAAAGACATGGAGGCTGCCATATTTATTTCCATTTAAACAATACTAGTTGCCTGGCAGCCCTGCTGATCTCTTTGGCTGCAGTAGTGCGAGAATGACACCAGAAACAAGCTTGCAGATAATCTTGTCCGATCTGACAATGATGTCAGAAACGCCTGATCTGCTGCCTGATTGTTCAGGGTCTATAAGTCCCATATACACGCTCAACAGGGGTCTTTTATGCAGCACAATTATCAAGCAACTTTTGTTGTGAAACAAGTTGAATAACCAAAAAAAAAAAGTTGCTTGCTATTCTTCAAAGAACTGATAAGACTGATAAGCCGTCAATCAAACCGTTGGATTGACGTCTTATCATGTTGAGTGTGTGTATGGGGCGTATGGCTAAAACTATTATGCTGGGAATACTTTTAGCTATATAATTTCTGACGTCTAATCACCATTCGATCGTTTTGCCGCTCGATTTGTCAATTAGGTGAATTGAAAAAGTTAAGGAAAATGAGCGGAAGATAAGCGACTCGAAGGGGGTATCAAGCGGTAGATAAGATAATAGAGTGGGAATCGAGCGCCAAAAACAATCGGGCGCAGAATCGAGAGCCAGAAACGACCTGTGTATCCCCAGCATTAGAGGCAGAGGCTCAGCCCGATAGCCAGGCAAATGGTATTGCTTCAAAGAAAATAAATATGGCAGCCTCCAGGCTCACAACCCCTGTTCAAATCCCTCCCCTGGAGATATCGGCTCCGTTCTGCGCGAGAATTCGTGCTTGCGCATGCGCAGTATGGAGTGGAACGTCTTCTGGAGCACTCGGGCTCCTGAAAACTTTCGAAGCTTCCCGCAGAGAGCAGTCTCCAACCCATTGGTCAGAGACTTAATGGGGGAGCCAGCGCTGGAATGCAGGGACCATAGGAGGAAAGGGAAGGATCTACAGGACACAGGGCCTTTCCCCTGTATGGGTGAGTATATGTGTTGTGTTTTTTTTTTTTTTTTTTTTTTTTTTTTTTTTTTTTAATTTCGCTTCAGACTTCCTTTAGAGGGGTTCTGTGGAGGGAGAGAGGTTTGAAAATAAAAACCGACACTTACCTGGGGCTTCTAACGGCCCCCCCCTGCAGCTGTCATGTCCCGCGCCGTCCTCCTACGATCCTCGGTTCCCCGCCGCCGGTCCCAGTCTAATTACAAATGTAATAAGACTGTTGGTGCGCGTGTGCTCGCTCCCGCACGCGTCATTAGGAGCTTACTGCACAGGCGCAATACAAGAAAACTCCGTACTGCACCTGCGCAGTAAGCTGATGACATGCGTGGGAGGGGGCACTATTCGTTTTGTTAGACAAATATCAGACCGGCGGCGGGGAACCGAGGATCGGAGGTGGATGGCGCAGGACTTGACAGCTGCAGGGGGCCGGTATAAGCCTCAGATAAGTGTGTTTTCATTTTCAACCCCCCCCCCCCCCACAGAACCCCTTTAAGGTAGCCATACATATGGTGATTTCACTTCAGTCGACTAAGTGATTGACTTTATTGAGCGATCAACTTCAGCGTGGCTGATGAAAAGTTTATCGACCAGTGGCCCACACACTACAAGCTGAGATCCTATGAATTTCACCTCCACTAAGCAATCTGACAATGTGCCTCCAGGCTCTGAATGCAAAAATCGATTCAACGTCAATAGAATAATATGTGAACACAGTAGCCAATTCCTGTGCAATCGAACAATATCTTTCATCCTGCTCAATCAACCAAAGTTGGTTGATTCGACATATCGAACACTTTTCATGGATCAGGAATACTGGAACACACTTGACTCTCTCTCTATTCGATAAAAGGATCAAATCGAATGGTCGATCGTACAGCCAGTTTGCTAGATGTATGGCTACGTTCAGAGGCAGAGGATCAGCAGGACAGCCATGCAATCTGTATTGTTTAAAATGTGTCTGCTTCCATTTCTCTCTAACTTCAGGTTCCCTATACAGGAAATACAACACTCCGCCTCCCCTACAGGCTTGTTTGCCATTCTGTATTTGTGATGCAAAACAAAAGTTTACCTTCTTAAAACAGAAGGCATTTGTGATTATTCAGATTGGAGAGAGCATATGTCTCCCACAATGCAACACTGCTATGCAAATCATTTGTTGTCCCTGTAAAATGTACAGAGGGAAGGATGATTTGCATATTCAGCAGTGAGGTATCGTGGGATACATCATATGCTCACTCCAATCTGAATCATTGCAAATACCTTCTGCTTCAAGACGGCAAACGTTTGTTTTGCATAGCTTTTTGGTCCTAGGAGTTCTGGTTCACCATGAGCTTGCTGGGTAATCTGTAACTATATTTGTGATGTAACTTCTCTTGTGTGTGTAAACAATAGCTACTCAACCAAGAAGCGCCTCCTCCCAGCCCTGCCACAGAGCTCCTGGACCTGGTGTGTACTGTGTTCATATTGTATCCACCTGACCTGCAGATTACCCTTTCACAGGAGGTGATGGCTCAGCCCAGGTGATTGGCATCTGACGGGTGGAGAGGATTGGAGCAGTGCATTGTTTTGGTCACGTAGGAGGGTGGAAAATTGCCAAAACCTTTTCTTAGGCCTCTTTTCCACGGACTGTTAATAGGCAGTGAAATGCCTTTAACCACTTGAGAACCGCAGTGTTAACCCCCCCTAAAAAACCAGGCAATTTTTAGTTAAATGGGCCACTCCAGCTTTAAAGAGGAACTCCAGTGAAAATAATTCAATAAAAAAGTGCCTCATTTTTACAATAATTATGTATAAATGATTTAGTCAGTGTTTGCCCATTGTAAAATCTTTTAAATCCCTGATTTACATTCTGACATTTATTACATGGTGACATTTTTACTGTTGGCAGGTGATGTAGCTGCTGCTTGCTTTTTTGGCAGTTGGAAACAGCTGTAAGCAGCTATTTCCCACAATGCAGCAAGGTTCACAGACAGGAAACTGCCAGGAGTACCACGGTCCTCAGAGTTTCTTGTGGGAGGGGTTTCACCACAATATCAGTCATACAGCGCCCCCGGATGGTCTGTTTGTGAAAAGGAATAGATCTCTCAAGTAAAAGGGGGTATCAGCTACTGATTGGGATAAAGTTCAATTCTTGGTCGAAGTTTCTCTTTAAGGCCTTGCTGCAGGGCCATACTACTCGGCGCACAAGTGATTTCCTCCCCCCCCCCCCTTTTCTCCCCACCAACAAAGCTCTCTGTTGGTGGAGTCTGATCGCTGCCCCAATTTTTTTTAATAAATATTTTATATTTTTTTTTTAAATAAAATGTTGCTTTTTTTAAAAATTATTTTTATTACCCTCCCTCCCCTGGCCAGCCTTTCGGCGCGATCAGCTGTGGTAGGCTTCAGCTCCGGCTTCCAAGCAGGAGATGCACGCACAGGCTGTGCGCGATCTCCTGCTAGCCCTACAGACAGCCGTTCACGCCAATCGTCGTGGAGCGGTCCTGGGGCTGACGCACTGCTCACGCCAATTGGCGTGGAGCAGTCGGCAAGTAGTTAAAACTCTCCCAACTGTTCTCTGCTGCCTGGCAACTGCTTGCTAAGCACACAGTTCAACTGTCCATGGAAAAGAGGCCTTAGGCCTTGTTCACATTTCGTTCCGTCCACGTTTGACGATTTTTGACGCAATTTTTCTTTCCAATTTCCGGCTATTTCCTGCGAGCTGTGTTTTTTTTTTTTTTTTGTTTGTTTTGTGAATCGCTTTTCTAAGCGGTCTTGCCGAGCGATTCCATTTTTTCACTTCCTGACGTTAGACAGGAAGTGAACTCTTAGATCTGGAAAAGAATAAATACAATGTATTTATTCTTAAAAAAGTGAACGCAATCAGTGCACAAAGCAATTTTGTGAGCATCAGCGATGAGTGCAGTAATTCCTAGTCTGATTAGGTTCATGTTTCGCTCTGATTTGGAAGCGCTATACAGTAACTGTACAGCACTCTAGATTAGTGGGTTTAAAGGATACCCGAACTGACATGTGACATGATGAGATAGACATGCGTATGTACAGTGCCTAGCACACATAACTATGCTGTGTTTCTTTTTTTTTCCTTTCTCTGCCTGAAAGAGTTAAATATCAGGTATGCAAGTGGCTGACTCAGTCTCGACTCAGACAGGAAGTGACTACATTGTGACCCTCACTGATAAGAAATTCCCCATTTTTTTTACCTCTTTCTTGCTCTCAGAAGCCATTTTCTGCTAGGAAAGTGTTTTATAGTTGGAATTTCTTATCAGTGAGGGTCACACTGTAGTCACTTCCTGTCTGAGTCAGCCACTTAAATACCTGATATTTAACTCTTTCAGGCAGAGAAAGGAAAAAAAAGGAACACAGCATAGTTATTTGTGTGCTAGGCACTGTACATACACATGTCTATCTCATCATGTCACATGTCAGTTCGGGTATCCTTTAAGTATACTTACCAGATGTCCCAATGTCAGGCTTCTGTCTATAGCCCTGCCCCCTAATGGAAGAGGTCATAGGTGCTTCTATTGGACCAGAGAAGCACATGTGACCTCTTCTGCTAGGGGGTAGGGCTACGGCTGGAAGCCAGATATCAGGACACTCTGTAAGTAAAAATAACTTTATTTAACCCCCTTGCCGGTCCAATTCCCGCTGCAAGGGGACAGCAGAGCACTTTTTTTTAATTTTTATTTTTTTTAAATCATGTAGCGAGCCCAGGGCTAGCTACATGATAGCCGCTGAGCAGCGGCATCCCCCCACCCACTCCGATCGCCTCCGGCTTCCCCGGTCGCCATGGCGACGGGGCGGGATGACGTCATGGACGTCAGAGGGAATCCCGATCCACCCCTCAGCGCTGCCTGGCACTGATTGACCAGGCTGCGCAGGGGTCGGGGGGGGGGGGGGGGGGGCGCGGCGGGTAGCGGCGAATCGGCGGGTAACAAAGTGCTAGCTGCGTGTAGGGAAAAAAAATTTGAAAATCGACCCAGCCGGGCCTGAGAAATTCTCCTACGCAGGTTACCCCGAGCTGAGCTCGGGATAACCAGCAAGGAGGTTAAAATTCTAAATGCGGGGCCCCCAAATCGCTGCAAAAATGTGAATACATCGGCAAAGCATTTTTTGGAATTGTCGCCAATTCAAAAACTCTGCCCAAAACACCGTAGTGGGTCCCAGCCCTTACTGACATGTTGTTTACCACATAAGCCATTTATTTACCTTACTGCTCAGTAATTTCAGCCTGCCATGCGGTAACTGCCTTAGTGAATTAGCATTTGACACTTAGGCCTAGTGCACACCAGAGCGGTTCGGCTGCGGTTTGCGATCCGCTTGGGTAATGCATTTCAATGGGCTGGTGCACACCAGAGCGGGAGGCGTTTTGCAGAAACGCATACTCCCGGGCTGCTGCAGATTTTGGATTGCGGAGGCGTTTCTGCCTCAATGTTAAGTATAGGAAAAACGCAAACCGCTCTGAAAAACGGCGCTTCAGAGTGGTTTAGGAAGCCGGTTTTTGTTACAGTAGCTGATCAGTAACAGCTTTACTGTAACAATACATGAAATCTACTACACCAAAAACTCTTCACAAAACCGCAAAATGCTAGCTGAAACGCTACAGAAAAAGAAGAAAAAGCGTTTCAAAACCTGCTAGCATTTTACGGATCTGCTAGCGGTTTTTGGTGTGCACCAGGCCTCAGGGCTGGTGCACACCTAGAGCGCTTCTGATCGCTTTTTAAAACGCTAGCGCTTTGAAAAGCGCTTGTCTAATGTATTTGTATAGGATGGATCACACCAGAGTAATGTGGTCCCCCCTCCCAATACAAATGCGGGTCCTGCAGTATTTTTGAGGCAATTCAGCCATAATACTAAGTGTAGGGAAGTGAAAAAGTGCTTTTCCAAGGTGTTTTTTTTTTCTTTAACTGTACACTTCCAGCTCTACTGTACAAAAAGTGAAGAAATTGCTAGACCAAAATGCTCCAAAAATCGCAAGGTATAGCTAGAAAATCGCTAGGCACATGCCTAGAACCGCTTCTAAAAACGCTGAGTGTTTGCAATTGTGCTAGCACGTTTAGTTGTGCACCAGCCCTTAGGGCTCATTTCCATGGCCAGTTGAACTGTGCTCACTGCTGAGTGGTAACTGTTCACTGAGCACACAGTTCAACTGCCCATGGAAAAGAGGCCTTATGCCCCTTACCAGGAAGCAGCAAGCAGTTGTGAGAGTTTGAGAGGTTCTTCACTGCCTATCAACTGCTCATGGAAAAGGGGCCTAAAGCCTCTTTTCCATGGGCAGTTGAACTGTGTGCTCAGTGAGCAGTTACTAGACAGCAGTGGGCAGTTACCAGGCAGCAACAAGCAGTTTCCAGACAGCAGTGAGTAGTTGCGAGAGTTTGAGAGGCATTTCACTGCCTATCAGCAGTCCGTGGAAAAGAGGCCTAAATGTTCAGTAAAAATAAAATCTGCTATTTTCTGCATTACTGCATGCAGTAATACTTTGTGAATTGAAGTCTGTGTGTCTGCCATGAAAAGCGTACTTTTCTTCCATGTGTGTTTCTGTGTTTTATTTATGTATGTATGTATGTATGTATGTATGTATATATGTATATTATTAATTATTTATTTTAGGTTTTCATTTATTTATTTGTTAGAAAAATGCCATAAATGGAAGACGCCAGTCACCTGTAGGCGCCAGTCATCAGTAATGACCCTTTTCCACAGGCGGCTGAACTGCACGCTCAGGGCTCTTTCACATTAGATAATGTGTGCATGAACTAGATTACGTGCACGCATTATGACCTGTGGCGTGACGTTGGGAAGTTGCGGTGGGACGCTGATTAGCGGCGGTAGTTCTGATTCACCCGATGGGAAAACACAGCAGCTGTAGGTTAGGAAGCTCCCAGATGCGTTATGACGTAACGCTCTGGAACGCTTTGTCTAATGTGAAAGTTAACTTGAAAGTCAAATAGACTTTCAAGTTACCTTTCTTAGGGTGACCATATTTTGATTTCCAAAAAAGCGGACTATCGGCCCGGCCTCCAGACAAATTCAGACAAGCTTTGGTTGATGAACATTAAATATGAACTATTCTGTTCCAGCTTCTACAATATAACTCTGAAATGTAATAAAATAACAGAAGAGTCTCACAAAGACAAAACAACTTAACCACTTAAGGACCACGGGATTTTCTTCTGATCGGTGCTGCGTGGACTCTCCAGCCCGCAGCACCGATCAGGAAATAGCCAGGGCGATCACCCCCCCCCCCCCCCCAATTTTTTCCCCACTAGGGGGATGTCCTGCTGGGGGGGTCTGATCGCCGCCGGCTACCCGCACTTTCCGGGGGGGGGGGAGGGCTCTTCAAAGCCCCCCTCAGCAGCGCTTTACGCCCTCCCCGGATTTCCCTCCCTCTCCCTTACCCTGTGAGTGGCGCAGGACGGATATCCGCACTAACCTCAGAAGAAGCCAGGCGTTTTTGCCCTGCGAAACGGTCGTAAGGCCGTGCACCACATTGGCGCCCACACCTGCCACCTCCCACCATCCAGGTACAGCTTTTTAGCACCAGCAAGATACCTTTGTTTCCATATTTCACCATATGTCAGCTATCAGCAATTTGTTGTTTATGCTCTGATGGACACGATTTTGCACTGCTTTTCACGCTGCTAATAAACCATAGTGCCAGACTCTTTACGCTTCTCTCCATTTTTGCAGGACAGATATCCGTCCTGCGCCTGATAGGATAGGCCTCTGCCTATCAGATGCCGGCATTTCCAGGCCGGGGATCGCCGATCTACGTCACGGCGCTGCTGCGCAGCAGCGGCGTGTCATGTAAACAGCGGGGATTTCTTCCCCGGATTTTTACCTTATGAGCGCGAGCCGCGATCGGCGGCTCGCCCCTGTTCACGGAGACAGTCTCCGTGAACTGGCATGGAAAGGTTTTCATGCTATACTACTAACGACCCGCCGACGCCTATGGGCGTTAGGCGGTCGTTAAGTGGTTAAACAAGAAGAATCTAGACTTTTCATCTTTAGCTTTCTTCTTCATCCGGCTTCTCATCTTCATCCTCCTTGTCAGCCCATCCATATTTTGCTGAAGAGCTGATCTTTCTTAGCAGTTATTGATGGCTTAAAGAGACTCTGAAGCGAGAATGAATCTCGCTTCAGACCTCATAGATAGCAGGGGCATGTGTGCCCCTGCTAAAACGCCGATATCCCGAGGCTAAACGGGGGTCCCTTCACCCCCAAACCCACACCCGCATACCTTGGTCGCAAAGTTGGTCGAATATTTTTCCCTTCCTGGAGGCAGGGCTAACGGCTGCAGCCCTGCCTCTAGTCGCGTCTATCAGACGCGCATCGCCGCCTCTCCACCGCCCCTCTCAGTGAAGGAAGACTGAGAGGGGCGGGGGGAGAGGCATAGGTACGCGTCTGACAGACGCGCGTGGGGCAGGGCTGAGGCGGTTAGCCCTGCCCCAATGCGGAAGCGCTCCCCGGCTGCACGGAGGGGATTTGGGGGTGAAGGGACCCCCGTTTAGCGTCGCGATATCGGTGGTTTAGCAGAGGCACACATGCCCCTGCTATCTATGAGGTCTGAAGCGAGATTCATTCTCGCTTCAGACTCTCTTTAAAGGGAAGGTTCAAGCAAAATAAAAAAATGAGTTTCACTTACCTGGGGCTTCTACCAGCCCCATGCAGCCATCCTGTGCCCTCGTAGTCACTCACTGCTGCTCCAGTCCCCCGCTGGCAGCTTGCCGACCTCGGAGGTCGGCGGGACGCATTGCGTCCATTTTTACGCATTCCCGCTAGTGCAGGAACATCAACACATACATTTTTACGCGTTACTGATTCAATGCATACATTTTTTAAAAAAAAAATTTTTGTATTTTTTTTTGTATGAACTAGTAGAATCCCCTTTAGTGACTCTACGGAGAGCTGGTTCCGCTCCTTGTTCCACTGGCTTTGCATTAGTGAAAAGACCCTCTCAACCTTTGCATTGTGAGAGGGACGTGCAAAGACAAACTGTGCAATTGTCAGTAGCTCTGAGTAACATGCAATGCTTTTTGCCTTTTCAAAATATTTGGTCCACTTCTGGTGTACCTGCAGGCCACTGAACTCCTCCTCATGGTGGCACGTTTCTGTGAATTTCCTCAAGTTGGTGACCTGGTCAAAACACTTATCAACTGCCACCCCCTTCTCTCCAGGGTAATTGATGCACGCCTCCACATCATTCCAGTTTGGTGACTCACTCGGATCCATCCACATGAATGTTGAGAACTCTTCCATGGGAGTCATCCACTTCTCCAGATACTCCAGACATGCACTGTACAGGCCATGCACATCTGCACAGAACTGGTCACAGCCTTTATCAAGTCCATCTTTGCGCTTCTGTGCCAGTAGTCCCTTAACTTTAGGGGACATGAAGTTGTTGCTCTTGCGTTGAAGAAGAATGGCATGTATATCGTTTAATATCTTCTTCACTTCCATAATGGACATGTTCTCCTGTTCTATTTCTTGAATGTGGGTGTGGAACATACATGAGTGTGTGCATGTGCCAAAGGTAGATTTCAGCAAAATCATTTTCAAAAAAAACTCTTGAGTGCTATGGGTGGCTTTTGCTGAGACAGAAAATATGCTTTTGAAGCTGGAAAGGTCTGTAACATCCACTCAATGCTTGGGAACAATGACAGCCACCTTGTCTTGCTGAGAGAGCATCCTTCTGTATTCAATCTCCACAAAATCACAATACTCCTTCAGGCTCTCTGTGCGCACAGTGTAAATGTGGAAGTACTGGTAGATTTTGAATATGATATTCTCAATGTCAATTTCTATTGTGCCTGCCCCATGGTGTGCACAATTATTTAATATGTGTGCTGGGCAACCCACACCGATCAGAGTCTTGTTTTGCAGAAAACTCTTCAAATTTGCAAACACATTCTTTCCAGCTTCATCACGTCAGATTCCTCCAAAATTTGTGTTGCAATTGTCTCCAGTAAATGCAATGCATTTTTCCGACAAATTGTTTTTTGCCCGGGTTTCTGTGAGATATATTTTGCAATGGTTTCTGCTGTCTCATTGGGTGTGTCTTTAACTTCAATCCCTTTTGTTTGCACGCCGCCACCCTTCTTCCAGTCAAAATACTGGATTAATACTGGGAATATTTTCACTGCTCCGTGATTACTCCCGTCTGTGGAAACTCCACAGTACTGGATTTCTTTGAGTGCTTCATGAGTGATTTCAACAGAGTGGGGGGCTATAGCACCATTGATGGCTTCGGTCTTGGTGCGAGCACTACTAAACCTTTTTGCAATGTCAGAGTCCGGAAATGCCTTTTTAAACAAAGTACTGGTGCAATCGATGGACCTGTAACTGTTGTGATGTTTCACTGTATGAAAAGCCATTGCACCTTCTGCTGCATTTACATCATCCTCCTGTTTTTCCCGGTCTGACAAAAAACTCTGTCAACTTTGCAGATGAACTCTCACCTCGCACAGCTTTTTTATGATTCTTGGTGTCCATGTGGGCGTTCAGATCCCCGACACCTTTATTGGATACCGAGACATATGTACTGGGCTTGCACACGGTGCACTCCGCCTCCCACTTGTCCCGGCTGGGACGGTATGTGGAAAATTTTCTTTGCAGTTCATCGGTGAAGCTGCACTTACGCTTCGGCATTCTTCCTGCTATAATACTGCTCCGCTTTCCGGTCCCTGGCCTCTGGCCCTCTACAGTCTACCCTCTCTCTGCACTACTGCGTCTGTGTCACAGCTATAATTATTGCTCCCACAGGCCACACAGCACCAGCGTGACTTCACTTCACTGAACTTGGGCCCAATTACTGCTCCCACAGGCCACGCAGCACCAGCGTGACTTTTTCACTGAACTCAGGGCTCAGGCTGCTCCCACAGGCAACACATACAGCACCAGCCCAGCGTGACTACCACTGAACTCAGGCCCTGTCTAGCCCTTCGCCTAAACTACGCCCCTCGCTGCCGCCTCTCTGCTCCGCAATTTGCGCTGTCTCAGTGGATGGAGGCGGAGCAGAGCAGCAGGGAGGGATTGATTGCCTAAGCCCGAAGAAGAACCATTTGGTTTGGGTCGGGAGCCGAACGAGTCGACTCTTTGGGAGCCGAGCGGGAGCGGCCGCGCCAGAAGAGCCGATGCTTAAAGAGCTGGCATTCCCATCACTAGACTGAGACTCAGTCTAGTGATGGGAATTCCGGCTCTTTAAAGCATCGGCTCTTCTGGCTTGCGCTTGGCCTCTCTGCTCCCAAAGAGTCGGCTCATTTCAAGCATTGGCTCTAATGGCTTGCGCTTGGCTCCCAAACAGTCGGCTCGTGTTCGGCTCTCTTCACCTACCCGGACATTTCAAAAACCTGCAAGGACGGCCCGGACAAGCCGGAAAAAGTGGACCTGTCCAGGCAAAAGAGGATTCCTGGTCAGCCTACCTTTCTAAACTCGTCCTAGGAGCAATCCGTCAAAACACACGGAATCGGCTCCTAGTGTGAAAGAGCCCTGAGTGAGCAGCAGCAAGCAGTTGCCAGGCAGCAGCAAGCAGTTTTGAGTCTTTTCAACTGCTCATGGAAAAAGGCCCTAAAGGTACAGAAACCTGCTAAGGAATTTGGAGACAGACGTTTTGGTCTATGACTCTTCATTCGGACACACTATAAAGGATTGGCATGGACCGAGTCACAAGAACCAGCTCCTCACATGGAAGCCAGCAGATGCCTCAGAGCACATGCTGGTCACATGACTCGTGAGCTCACACATTACCAAACAGTGATGCTCAAATGGGGCCCTGGTTGGTATAAGTGCAGATCTGCTGAGCTCAGCTATTCGTGTTCCTGTAGGAAGTGGAACCAAATCCCACTGAAATGAGAGATGGAAATTGGAGCAATTGCTGCAAACGTCTCGAGCATGTCGTCTGGCACAGATCAAGGTGAAATAGTTTTGATTTCTCTTGCTTGCCACCTGGCAATTCCGGTTCAGTTAGGTGAGGGACTACCAGTATTTCCTTTTAAACAATGCCAGTTGCCTGGTGTCCTGCTGCAATAATGTTTGAATCCCACACCTGAAACAAGCATACAGCTAATCCAGTCAGACTTCAGTCCGAGCATCTGATTTGCGTTACTTGTTCAGGTATTAGAGGCAGGGGATCAGCAGGAAGGCCAGGCAATCTGCATTGTTTAAAAGAAAGTAAATATGGCCGGGGACACACGTAAGTCCCCAGAAAAACAGAAGCGGTTTTCCACAGACTAATCTGCAGTATTGGCCGACGGCCAGCTCAGAGCAGCTGACTTTTGGCTAAAGGGAAACGCACACACTGGCCTGGTGCACACCAAAAACTGCAAGCAGACCCGCAAAACGCTAGCATTTTTAGCTGCGTTTTTCTTCTTATTTTGAAGCGTTTTGCGGTTTTGTGCTGCGGTTTTTGGTACAGCAGAGTACAGATATTGTTACAGTAAAGCTGTTACTGAACAGCTTCTGTAACAAAAACTCCTGGCAAACCGCTCTGATGTAGCCTTTTTCAGAGCCGTTTGCGTTTTTCCTATACTTTACAATGAGGCAGAAACTCCTCCGCAATCCAAAATCTGCAGCAGCCCGGGAGTATGCGTTTCTGCAAAACGCCTCCCGCTCTGGTGTGCACCACCCCATTGAAATACATTACCCAAGCGTTTCCACATCCGCAATCTGATCTGAAAACTCGACCGAACCGCTCTGGTGTGCACTAGGCCACTGTGTAGAAAAAAAATAAAAATAAAATAAAAGCGGTACTAGCTACGCCCAGGAGGCCATGTGCGCATCCGCACGTTCCCACGGCCGATCTCGCGCGTGCTCCCGTGCCCACGGATCGTTAACCCACAAATCAGTGAATCGGGCTATGGTGCCCGATCACTGATTCCTCTCCCCCGCAGAAAAAGCGACAGCTTCTCTCGGAAGCTTCGCTTTTTCTGGCTGTTGCGTCCCCCATAC
Source organism: Hyperolius riggenbachi (assembly GCF_040937935.1). NCBI lineage: Eukaryota > Metazoa > Chordata > Amphibia > Anura > Hyperoliidae > Hyperolius > Hyperolius riggenbachi. The sequence continues at coordinate 468,222,573 of NC_090649.1, read as the reverse complement.
GTCCCTCTAAGCGTATGTTATGCTTAGAGTGACGTCATGTAAACAAACTCATGGCCGTCATCTTGTGGCCAAAAAGTAAAACTACAACTAAAAGTAAAAAAAAAGAACCTTAACACACATTTACATTATAAAAGTTCTGTTTACATCCCACCCTCCCAAAAAATACCCAAATAAAATGTTTAATATAAAAAAAAAATTATAATAATAATAAAAAAAACCTGTAAATATTTACCTAAGGGTCTAAACTTTTTAATTATCAATGTAAAGATGAAATATTTCTATACTTTTTTTTTTTTATTTTAAACTTGTAAATAATGATCGATGCAAAACAGAAAAAATGCACCTTTATTTCCAAATAAAATATTGTCGCCATACATTGTTATAGGGACATAATTTTAACGGTGTAATAACCGGGACATATGGGCAAATACAATACATGAGTTTTAATTATGGAGGCATGTATTATTTTAAAACTATAATGGCTGAAAACTGAGAAATAATTAATTTTTTTTCCGTTTTTCTCTTATTCTTCCTGTTAAAATGCATTTACAGTAAAGTGGCTCTTAGCAAAATGTACCACCCAAAGAAAGCCTAATTGGTGGCGGAAAAAACAAGATCTAGATCAGTTCATTCTGATAAGTAGTAATAAAGTTCTAGGCTAATGAATGGGAGGTGAACATTGCTCGGATGCATAAAGTGAAAATGACTGAAGGCTGAAGTGGTTAAAGAGGTGCCACAACACCCACATAAACTTTATACCGATACAAGGATATGTATAAAAGATATTGAAAACTCAAAAAGGTTTATATGCAAACATACAAAAATTCTTTATTGAAGACAAAAGTCGTGCAAAATTGAGGCCTCAATACTTACAATTGCACTAATCTTGATGTTAATCACTGCTGTATGTTCGCCATCCTCGGCTATGGAATATGCTCCTTGAAGGATACCTTTTTATGAATATTTTGCACGACTTTTGTCTTCAATAAAGACTTTTTGTATGTTTGCATATAAACCTTTTTGAGTCTCTTCAATATCTTTTATGCATATCCTTGTATTGGTATAAAGTTAATTGTAATTCGATTCAGATATCCACAAGCCAGCCATAGGGGGGTACTTACCCTATTTTTTGACATATAAGATGCTCCGGACGATAAGATGCTCCTTTGTTTAGAGGGCAAGAACCAGGGTACCTTGTACCTCCTGTGTCCCCAATTTGTGTCCCCCCACTCCCCTTGAATATAGGAAAGCAGTGGCAGCTCGGCTCACCTGATCTATTGGAGCCTGCGGTGATCAGAGACCTCTCCTCACCCTCACTGCTCCCCTAGTGCCGGCTTCTGTTGATGATGTGATCAGGAGAAGCCAGCACTAGGGTAGCAGTGAGAGAGAGGTCTTTGATCACCGCAGGCTTCGATGGATTAGGTGAGGCAGGCTGCAGCTGCTTTCATTTATTAAGGGAGAGCAGAGTAGGACCCGGGGACAATACAAAGGAGTCACTGACATACCGGCGGGTCAGCCGTTCGTATCGGCGGGCATTACTAATTCAGGGTATTCATGCATTTGGCACTTTTTCTCCCCATTTTCGGGGAGACAGAGTGAGTCTTATATGCCAAAAAATGTTATCTGCGGTGGGTGACCAGAGGCCTGCGATCGTCTCCTAGTCCCCGCCCCTTCCTGTTTTGCTGTCACTTTGCCTAGGTTCCATCTCACCTCAGACTATCTCTTCCTGTAATGTCACAACCTAATGACAGTAACATATAATCACTGCTTGTAAATGCTATATAACCTTAATCATAGCGATAATTTGACTTTACACCAGGAACTGACCTCAGCCTGTGATGGTGCTAATTGCATATATGTTTTATGGGATGTTGTCTTGGGCTGGGAAAGAAGTTCAGTTTGTACTGACAGGATTTGCAAACTCTGAGCTGGATACCCGAACTGACATGTGACATGAGATAGACATGTGTATGTATAGTGCCTAGCACACAAATAACTATGCTGGGTTCCTTTTTTTTTTCTTTTTCTGCCTGAAAGAGTTAAATATCAGGTATGTAGGTGAATGACTCAGTCCTGAATCAGACAGGAAGTGACTACAGTGTGACCTTCACTGATAAGAAATTCCAACTATAAAACACTTTCCTAGCAGAAAATGGCTTCTGAGAGCAAGATAGAGGTAAAAAGGGGAATTTCTTATCAGTGAGGGTCACACTGTAGTCACTTCCTGTCTGAGTCAGGACTGAGTCAGCCACTTACATAACTGATATTTAACTCTTTCAGGCAGAGAAAGAAAAAAAGGAACACAGCATAGTTATGTGTGCTAGGCACTGTACATACACATGTCTATCTCATCATGTCACATGTCCGGGTAGCCTTTAAGTGTTTGTTCACACTGAGGCCTCTTTTCCACGGATTGTTGATAGGCAGTGAAATGCCTCTCAAACTCTCACAACTGCTTGCTGCTGCCTGGCAACTGCTTGCTGAGCACACAGCTTAACAGTCCGTGAAAAAGACGCCTAAGGGTGTTTTTCAGCCTTTTTTCAAGCGCAGGCGACTTTTCAAAATCGCCCTCAAAATACTTGTGCAATGATTCTCTGAGAAGGTCAATATCAGCGCGTTTTGTCCACTTTGCGCTTCGCAAAGCGGTGCCTGTACCATTTTTGGGGCGATTTTGCTCTAATAAAAGGTATAGGAAGAGCACCAAGCGCTTACAAAATCGCTTTATGCGGCAATTGCGTTTGCGATTATAAGAATAAATACATTCCTGGGTGAAAGAGTTAACTTCCTGACTTGCGTCAAGGATTGCGTCAAGGATTGAATTAAAAAATTGCTCTGCGAAAGCACTTTAGAAAACCGCAGCGTGCAGACAAGTGCTGGGAGGGGCTAAAAAAATCATTGCATACAAAATCGTAAAACGTTTGCAATTTTTAAATTTGGATGTGAACAGCGCCTGAAGGACAACTGAAGTGAGAGGGATATGGAGGCTGCCATATTTATTTCCTTTTCAGCAATACCAGTTGCCTGGCATCCTGTAGTGTCTGAATCCCACACCTGAAACAAGCATACGCTAAATCTAGTCAAACACCTGATCTGCATGCCTGTTTAGGATCTATGGTGTATAGACATCCAATTTTGATTGGTCAATTTTACCACCTCCATCTAGTAGAAGATCTTACATACAGAATCTATTCAGAGAATTCAAAATCTGTTGGCCCTCCTACTACATGGAGGTGGTAACATTGGTCAGTGATTGGTCAATCAAAATTGGAAGTGTGTATGCACCCTAAGGCCACATACACACATCAGACCATAGTCTTTTGAAAATGAAAGATCACAGACCAATCTTACCACCCTTCCTGTAGTATAAGAGCCATACTCTACACAGTCTTTTCTATGGAGCTGAACTCCACATCAGAAAAAAATCTTTGCAAGATGCTGCACACACAGATGCTGTACAGACACAAAAGATCAGTATCTGCAAAAGATCTGTTCCTGCCAAAGATCCATTCCTGCAAATTGCAATGATAGTCTATGAGATCTGCAGATCATCATACACACATGATTTAACTGACATTCATCTGCAGATCAGATCCACCAGGATGGATTTTCAGATCTGCGGATCTGCAGATGAATGTCAGTTAAATCATGTGTGTATGATGATCTGCAGATCTCATAGACTATCATTGCAATTTGCAGGAATGGATTTTTGGCGGGAACAGATCTTTTGCAGATACTGATCTTTTGTGTCTGTACAGCATCGGTGTGTGCAGCATCTTGCAAAGATTTTTTTCTGATGTGGAGTTCAGCTCCATAGAAAAGACTGTGTAGAGTATGGCTCTTATACTACATGAAGGGTGGTAAGATTGGTCTGTGATCTTTCATTTTCCAAAGACTATGGTCTGATGTCTGTATGTGGCCTTTGTGTCTGTACAGCATCTGTGTGTGCAGCATCTTGCAAAGATTTTTTTCTGATGTGGAGTTCAGCTCCATAGAAAATACTGTGTAGAGTATGGCTCTCATACTACATGAAGGGTGGTAAGATTGGTCTGTGATCTTTCATTTTCAAAAGACTATAGTCTGATGTGTGTATGGGGCCTAAGGTGGCCAATAACGGTCCAATTATAGAGCATAAACTGTAGAGCAATAACCTATTTGTTATTGGATTGACAGAATATAAACTTTGATTTTCACTATTAGTTCTTAAAATTATTGTCTGGCAATTTTGTCAAAATTATGAAAACTGTTTTTATAATCAGTTGTGATCTGATCACTCGAACAATTCTTTTCTAAAAATTGGACCGTTAGTTGCCACCTTTAAAGGCAGAGGATACCATTATTTTTTTTTAACTGTTTGTTTGCGTAAAAAAAAAAAAAAAAAGAGAAATCCCATAGCATTGCGTTTGGTATGCTTTTTTGCGCCTCCATTCACTTGACCCAAACGCAATTGCTGAAAAAAATGCAGCAGGAGCAGCGTCTGGAGAAAAAATTGAATCGTACCACGGCAGTGGAAATGGTTTACCGCGCTTTCTATTATTCCAGCGGGAGCGTGATTGGCCAAACACATTAGTTTAAAAAAAATTGGATATGGAGGCTGCCATATTTATTTACAATGCACATTGCCTGGCTGTCCTGCTGATTCTCTGCTTCTAATACTTTTAGCCATAGACCCGGAACAAGCATGTACCGTATATTATAATAAAATTATTATTATTATTGATTTATAAAGCGGCAGCATATTCTGTGGCACTGTACAAGGTAAGAAACAAGCATGGGGTATAAAACAATACAGGCAAAGGTATACACCAATGTACAGAATACCGAATTGGTACAAAACCCGGAATTGGTACAAAATACATATTTGGGGGGGGGGCTGGAAACCACTATAGCGATTTTTTTTTTTTTTTTTTTTTTTTTTTTTTTTTTTTTTTTCTTTCTTTCTTTAGCGTTTGGAGAGCGCTTTGAATTGCTAGCGCTTTTCTTAAACACATTGCCAATGTAAATAAATGTAGCAAATTCAACAGTAGCGATTGCGATTAGCAAAATCGCAATCTCAGGACATGCAGCATTTTGAAAGTGTTTGAACTTCAATGTAAAGTATATAAGCGCTGGCAAATCGCTCATGAATCGCTACACATAGCGATTTGAGTGTGCGTGCAAACCGTAAATAAAATTATGATACATTAAAAGGACCAATCAGAATTCAAATCACTAATCGCAAACCACTACACAATCGCGGGCAAAAAGCTTACACTTTTTTAAAATCGATCCCAAAAGCGCCGGAAAACGCTCATGAAATCGCGTATTACAAATGCGAGACTTTGCATCATGGGTGTGCAGAAACTGTGTGATGCTAATAGTATACCGTAACCACAAAGCAGCAAACATAGCCATCTATGACCATTAAATAATAAATGCAGTAACAGTTACCCTGGACACCAGAAAATAAACGCAATAGGCAACATGTCAGCACAAAATAACCGCAATGCGGGCAACATGTCAGTATAAAATAAATACAATGCGGGCAACATGTCAGTATAAAATAAATACAATGCGGGCAACATGTCAGTATAAAATAAATACAATGCGGGCAAACATGTCAGTATAAAATAAATGCAATGCGGGCAAACATGTCAGTACAAAATAAACGCAATGTGGGCAACATGTCAGTACAAAATAAACGCAATGCGGGCAACATGTCAGTATAAAATAAATGCAATGCAGGCAAACATGTCAGTATAAAATAAATGCAATGCGGGCAAACATGTCAGTATAAAATAAATGCAATGCGGGCAAACATGTCAGTACAAAATAAACGCAATGCGGGCAAACATGTCAGTACAAAATAAACGCAATGCGGGCAAACATTTCACCAGAAAAGAAACGCAATGCGGGCAAACATTTCACCAGAAAAGAAACGCACTGCGGGCAAACATTTCACCAGACAAACGCAATGCGGGCAAAATTCACCTGGAATAAAAGCATTTACTCACCTGGCAGAAGTCTCCGGCCTCTATCACGCTGCTCCCGGGACCTCCTTCCTCCTCCTGTTCGTCTCCCGCGCTGACAGGGCTACGGCAAGATGGCGCCCGAAGCCCTGTACTGGAGACACAAATAGTCTCCAGTACAGGGCTTCGGCAGCCATCTTGCCGTAGCCCTGCTCGCCTGCCGGTGTCGGAACAGACACCGGAAGAGGAGGCTGGAGCGGGACTGCAGGCAATGAACTGGCACGGCGTCTATAGACGCCGCTGCCAGTTCATGAGTAGAGAGTGGCCAGAGTCCCGAGGCCGGGACGTCCCGCTGCTTTAAGCGGGACGTTTTCCAGGACCTCATGCAGCCTGGGACAGCGGACCCCGAATCCGGGACGTGTCCTGGGCAATCCGGGACGTCTGGTCACTCTAGCTTAGTTCACTTGCCAGTCATAAATAGTTACAGGTGCCCCAAAGAGTTAGGTAGCTAAAGGTGCACCCGACTGAAGGGAGATCTAGTCAGTGGAATGCCAATACCCAGGTGAGTAGCCTCTCATTTATGCTCCGCTCGGGACTCTGCATAGGTAAGGTGGGAGAGAGGCACTTGGGGAGGGGATTAAGCTGCCTTTTCATTATCAGGCGCCTGTAGGAGTGTGCCTACAGTGCCTTATGGTAAATCCGGCCCTGATAATGGGCGTATTTGGGGCTTCCTCCAGTCCCATGAGGTGCATGGGCTCCCTCATGGTTCTCTCCGGCCACTCTGTTCACTTGTTATACGCACATGCGCAGAAGAGCGTGTCCGGGGGGATTTCAGGAGGGATAGCAAAAAGAACAGAGTGGCTGGAGAGAACAGTGACGGAGCCATTGCACCTCATGGGACTGGAGGAAGCCCCAGGTAAGTATAAATACACCCATTATTGACATCTACGCTACACTTTTATGTGGACTTACCCTAAACGGGAACACTGAGACCAAGAACCAAGCAAATATTCTGACTACTTCAAATCCTTTAATTATTCTGTAACACTTGTTTCAATCTGTTATCTTTTCCCCATTTTTATGCAGTAAGGAAAAGAACATATGACTGAATTTCTAAGAGAAATGTGCTCACTTGTGTTCCTGGGAATGCTGCTGAACAAGATTAGCAACATGTTTTTGCCATAGTGACCTGGGTTGGCAGACTCCATTGTGACAGTGCCACCTGGAGGCAGCTGTGATATTGCAGCATACAAGTGCTTTTTTACAATGATGACCTACACTTGTTGTTGTTAATTTAAAAAGCGCCAACCTATTCCGTGGCGATGTACAAAGTAAGAAAGTTGGGGTACAGAATAACACAGGCAATGGTGTACACCAAAATACAGAATTGGTAATGACAGTGACAAAAGTAACACGATGAATAAAAAATGTATAACGAATTCTAAGACACAAAAGGGTGAGAGAGCTCTGCCCTTGCGAGCTTACAATTTAAACGTATGTGTGTGTGTGTGGTGAGTTTTGAGGAAGCATTTAAATAAAGGTTGGAGAGTGACAGATGTGTCGTGGAAGGGCATTCCAGAGGAGAGGTATGTTTGTGTCTGTTTGTGTTGTGTTAGGGCCCGTTTCCACTAGTGCGGTGCGGAATCGCCGCATATCACCGCTGACAAAATCGCATGCGGATGCGATTCCGCATGCGTTTTTGCCGCGATTTCGCATAGGCAGGGTATATGCGATTTTAACCATGTCACTGCCTGTGTCAATTTACATTACTTTCAATGCGAAATCGCGGGAAAAAACGCATGCAAAAAACGCATGCGATTTCCCTATTAAATACATTGCCTGCGATTCGCCTGCATTCCACACGCAGGGGAATTCTGCAGGGTCTACCATGCAGAAAAATCCTGCACATAAAAACGCAAATGAAAACTGACAAGTGGAAACAGTCCCATCCACTTGTATTGCCTATGCGAATCCGCATGCGTTGTCTGCATGCGAATTCGCGCTAGTGGAAACGGGCCCTTAATGTTTTTCCAAGGGATGCTATAGCTTGTTACCTATGTAAGATGCTTGTAAAGCTAAGTACACACATACGACAATAATTGTTCATTGTGAACGACGAACAAACTTTTTTTAATTGACGAAAGAACAACCTAAGTAAAGTTAGCTTTTAAAGGTGTGTAACGATCTGATCGTTAGAATGAACGTTACATCACGTAAAGCAACTATTGCACTTGCGCATATAAATGAAAAGTTCCAAGGAGTAATAGCGAAATGCGCATGTCAAGCCTGGTACGAACGACCGTTTCCAACGAACTACTTTTGCAAATGATCGTCGTTGGAAAAAATCTGCCAAGCTGATCGTTCATTTTTAACAATCTAGCTAGTCAGTGGCGTAGCTAAGAAACTGTGGGCCCTGATGCAAGTTTTACATTGGGACCCCCCAAGCACTCTATACATAACAATTGCTACGGCACACCAAATCTTGCCAATGGCAACTACAGTGTCTGAGGTGCAAGAAGGGGTGGGAAACAGTTTGTTAATGATTACCACTATTCAAAGTATCTATTAAAGTGATTATTATGAGCACAGCGCTAATAGAGAGCTAATACTGTAGTTGAGTGAGGGCCCCTCTGGCCCAAGGGCCCCGATGCGGTCGCAACCTCTGCACCCCCTATTGCTACGGCCCTGTAGCTAGTCCGTCAGACTTAACCTCCTTGGCGGTAACCCCGAACGTAGTTCGGGGTAAGCCGCCGGAGGGTGCCGCTCAGGCCCTGCTGGGCCGATTTGTTTAATTTTTTTTTTTTTGCTGGACGCAGCTAGCACTTTGCTAGCTGCGCCAGCACACTGATCGCCGCCGCCCCGCGCACGATCGCCGCTATCAGTCGCGCCGCACGGCCCCCCCCCCCCCAGACCCCGTGCGCTGCCTGGCCAATCAGTGCCAGGCAGCGCCGAGGGGTGACGCGGGACTCCCAATGACGTCCCGACGTCAGTGACGTCATCCCGCCATGGCGACGGGGGAAGCCCTCCAGGAAATCCCGTTCTTCGAATGGGATTTCCTGATCGAAGAGGGCGGGGGGATGCCGCTGAGCAGCGGCTATCATGTAGCGAGCCCTGGGCTCGCTACATGATATAGGAAAAAAAACATTTAAAAAAAACTGCTGCGCTCCCTCCTGGCAGATTTTTTTTTTTATACCGCCAGGAGGGTTAATGGTCGTTGGCTGCTTTTTTTTTAAACGATCGTCGTTTGAAATGATCGGGGAATGATTGTTTCAAACGACTATAGTCGCATGTGTGTACGCACCTTAAGTCTTGGTTTGTGTTCAATATTGGTTATCCTGTATGGGAGACATTAGTATCATGCATCTATATAGCTCTGACAACTCTCCGGACTGCTTTGCGGAGTACGTAGAACAGCTGATATTATCTCTCTCTTCCCTCAGAGGGACTCAGTGTGATGTCCTTATCATAGTCTAAAAGTGGCCATACACAATAAGATTGATTGATTTTTTTTTTTTTTTTTTTTTTGGGGGGGGGGGGGGGGGTTATGCTGGAAACATCTGATAGAAAAATATAAAAATTCTGGTGAAAACCCCCCAAATATTGAATTATGTATGGCCACCCTTTTTGCATGGCTGTCCTGCTGATCCTCTGCCTCTAATACTTTCAGCCATAGACTCTGAACAAGCTTACAGCAGATCTGGTGTTTCTGACATTATTGTCAGATCTGACAAGATTTAGCTGCATGCTTGCTTCTGGTGTGATTCAGACACTACTGCAGCCAAATGGATAAGCAGGGCTGGCAGGGAACTGGTAAAGGAAATAAATATGGCAGCCTCCTGTTCTCACTTAAAGTTCCCTTTAGGGCCAGTTTTGGGGTTTCAGAGAAATCAAACACAGGAGATACATACAAACTTCATGCAGGCATTTTCCAAGCTGGGATATGTGAGGGAGCAGGCTGGTGTTGTACTTTGTTCTCTGGTTGAACTCGATGGACGTATGTCTTTTTTTCAACCCAAATAACTATGTATCTATATATGAACATGAGATTCCAGTGCTGGGAGAATTATAGGATGGGTTTTATCGAGAGCCTAACTACTTTAGAAAGCAAACGTTTATTGAACCCTGAGATTATAGTGATGGTAATACTACAAGTCCTACTAATTCAGATGTAATTGTCAAAGTCTTGATTACTGTTCTGAGTTTAATCAATTTTTTTCCGTCTGTTTCCCACTTTTCTCCAGAATGTCGGCAAAGCGGTCCGGGCCAGCTGTCGCTATTTGTTGATCGGTCTCCAGGGATTGGCCACCGCCTATATTTCTCCGTTCAATACGACAGTGATGATGAGCGCCGTCGTGCCTCGCTGACGTCGCCTGACATTTGCGGTCCCGACATTTCAACCGTTCAACTGGAAAGCGCAGGATTGGAGACCTCAGCATTGAATTTTATGGGTTGTCTGTCTTCTCTTGAGGGGACTGCAGGGGGCGCTGTTATATCTTTACACACTCTTTCTGGTGCTGTGATCAGAGTTTGGAATTGCACTGAAGATACAGCCTGTGTTATAATTGTATATTAGAGGATACAGCGAACACATTTTATTAGTGCCTAAGATGAATTCCTCTGAAATCTATCGAATCAACCGACCATTTACAGCAGATGGAAGATGTACTGATACGATTCCTCATCAGAGGCCACGAAAGGCCACGTGGGTCTGCAAATGTGGATTATGCCCCTACAGGATGCAAAGTGTGGTCATTCTGATTCCTATACTGGGTTATTAAGATACAATTTTTATTCTACAGCGACTAACTGCACATTGCCGCAGTCTAAACTGCAAAGGTTGCATACACACATCCAATTTTGATTTGGCCAATTTTACCACCCCCGAGTAGTATGAGAGTTCCCCTGTTCATAGCATTTAAAATTTGCTGGCCCTTATACTGCATGAAAGTGGCCAATCATTGGCCTGCCAATATCGGATGTGTTTATGCACCCTAATGCTAGGTACACACGACGCAATTTTCTGACAGATTTACCATCAGATCGATTATTTCGATCATGTCCGATCTATGGAAAAATCGATCGGAAATCAGATCGGACATGCTAGAAATAATTGATCTGACAGTAAATCTGTCCGAAAATTGCATCGTGTGTACCTAGCATTAAGGCACCCATTAACGGTAAAATCTCCTGGCTGTTCGATCGTATGATCTATTGAATCGAGTACCATTAATCATTCTGACGATCATCCCATCAATCTACATATCTGAATAATTATTTTGATCGGATTGGTTATCATTTCCCCTCCATTGTTTGGCCCAGACTCTCATTTCTGTTCCATCAACAAGTAAAAGTTGATAGTTTTGGAAATTGTACCATTAGTGGGTACCTTTTTAAGGTGCCCATTAAAAATCAAATTTCTTAAACAATTTTTGGGCCCACCAACAAACAGACTAAAAGAATTGTTCAAAAATTCAGATCGATAGAGCGATCATTGTTGATTGGCACCATTGACCGTAAGATTCGATTGATTTTACGGTAAATGGTTCAGGAGATTGTACCATTATTAGGAACCTGAAGATCTTATTTGTGATTGGCCGTTTTGTCTGACTGTAGTTATCAAATCTACCACTGGCCTGTCAGAGCCCTTGTTTTTATTCTTTTTATGCATTTTATCAAACATTATTTTACATTCATTTCTCTTAAAGTTTTATATAAAATGTACTTAAAAAAAAAGACCTCTCCCTCTCCCCCCCCCCCCCCCCCCCCAAAAGAAACCCTGCTCAGGCCTTCATAGTTCCTGCCTGCTCACGCTTACTGTGTCTCAACCACACCCCCTTTAGTCACATGAGCATGCAGGAGGGAGAATGATTGGTTTGTCAGATGTAGCCACACCTCACCCTGACTGACTGATGATCTGAACCGGGGTTTAAATAAGCTCGATATTTATCTATGCTGAAGCAAAACTTCAGATCCTTCTGAGATACACCAAACAGTTCTGCCACGCCTCACAGCCAGGGGGTGGTTCCACAGTTTCCTGGCAGCACCTTGTCACCTGTGTACATCCAGACCGCTCGTTGGACAATGGATTGGCTGAAAAACGATGCAGATCTGTTGTCCAATGAGTAGGCAGATTACTGAGGAAACTGCATTGACATCTGACTATAGTTTGTTATGCCTGGTACACCATGCAATTTCCTTTCAGATTGATGGGTCGAATCGATCATTTCTAACAGGACCAATAGGATTTCCAATCGTTTTTCTGATCAATTTTGTATATGTGATCAGAAAATCTATCAGATAAACAATCGGAAATCAGATCTGACCTGTCTGAAATTTATTGATTTGACCTATGGATCTGGTGGGAAATTGCATGGTGTGTACCAGGAATTAGAGGTGTGTAAATCCTGTTTAACGTAAACCCAGACAAAATGGGTCAAAAGGGTTTTTACTTCATGGAGCTTCCTTTAGCTGCCTGTAGTCTGTCGGCTCCCTCTATGTCCTTCCTGTCCCATCGGTTGTGCTGCTGTGAAATCCGCGATGGCTTCTACACTCTTTACACATGCGCTGTCCTGGCTGTGCACCCCTAATTGCTCTCCCATGACCAGTAGCATTCTGCACAAGCTCAGTTAGTCTTAAAGTGAACCAGAGACGAAGCACCCTCATGTATGTTACCATATAGATCAGTGGGAATATTAGAGAAAACACCTACCCTGCTCTGTTTCATTCTACACTGCTCAGCCTGCTTGTTATCAGCCCTGATAAAATCCCCGACTGAGCATTCAGTCTGGCTTTGCTCAGGAATCAATATAGCGGAGTCATAGCAGAGCCAGAAGGGGGCAGGCTTGGGCTTGAAAAGACATCAGAGAAGACAGACTCAGCTATAATGATTCCTGAGCAAAGCCAGACTGAATGCTCAGTCAGGGATTTTATCAGGGCTGCTAACAAGCAGGCTGAGCAGTGAAGGATGAAACAGAGAGCAGGGTAGGTGTTTTCTCTAATGTTCCCACTGATATATATGGTAAAATACATGAGGGTGCTTTGTTTCTGGTTCACTTTAATGACCTGGGCGTGTACATAACGGTCCCAGCAACGGGAGCACGATTGGTTGGGGGCGTGGCTAGGATCGCACTTGCGCATTAGCCCGCGACTCAGCTGACTCCTGGCCTTAACAGGGCTGAGTGCAGCAACAGAGGGGACCGGGAGAACATCAAGGGAGTAGATGGACTACAGGGGCCTCGATGAAACCCCAGGTAAGTATAAATCCTTTTGACCCATTTTTTCTCGGTACACTTTAAGGCTACTTTCACACTGCATCCGTTTCGCTGAGTTGCAACGGTCAAAACAACCGCATACCAACGCGATGCAATTACATTGGAATAGTCCACATTTGCGATGCTGCAGTTGTTTCTGTCACTATAATGTGCAGCATGCCGTGTGTTACCAGATGGGAGCGCTATCGGTTGCGGGGTAAGCGTGCGTAATGGACTGTATGCGTCGAATCGCACCCAGTGCGCATGATACGACTTTCCAACAATATTGCATTTGAAGTCTGTTTTTCAGGATGCGCAACGCATATAGTGTGAAACCAGCCTGTAGAATCTGTGGCATGTAAAACTGCTCACCTATGTATTTCAGTTGTGCTTTTATTTTCTTAAATTTCTTGCCTGGCATTTGGCTTTTAACCCTCTCCAATCCATTTTATGGATCACCCACATCACCCGCCCAAATTCGCCCTTTGTTCCTGCTGTTTGGAGGGAGAGTGATCGATATGTGCTGCTGATATGGATGTTGGTGGGACCTCTAATCTCATTGTATTAGAGCTAGAAGGCGATCTGGCGTCTTACTGGGGGGGGGGGTGACTCCAGCTCATGTGCTGTAGCTCCACCCCAATGCGCGTGAACCAGTGTAATTATGCAGTGCAGCATGGCGTCGGAGGGGTTCAAACTATCAGCACTTTGTCCAACATGTTTATCCACAGACCGGATCTGGCAACAGTGCCCCTAGCGGCAAGCCCAAATGTGCGCACATAATACTTAATTCCATGATGGACTGAATCCGACACTTTGCCCTGCTGGTTTCGGCAGTGGCTCTCCTAGCAGTAGCCATGTATCCTATGTTTGTGCCTGAAATGGAAGATGCCAATGACAGACATAGTCCAACATGGGATTTGAGAGGGTTAATACTGACTCGCAGAAAAAGCAAAAAGGACTTTTTTTAACCTTGATACAACTGTAGCTGCTTATTTTTTAATTTTATACTTGAGTAATTACGTAACAGTATTGATTAGAGAGATTGTTTACTAAAGTGAATTATTTGAGGTTTGGGCTAGCTACTGAAAGCCACCGTAGATTGTGCCGACATGATCTGGTGCTCTCCAGTACTTGGTTTGACCGTATAAACAGGAATACACTGGCCCGGCCAATCTTCCCGGTTTGTGCCGCAGAAAGAGGAGGGCAGAGCTACAGTATCATTGCCTCTCATTGGTGGTGGTTGGAAGGAAACTATATGAAGTTGGACTTGTCCTGTTGAGTTTCCACCAATAGCTAATGGCTTAATAAAGACACCTAAAGCTGTGAGTTCGGCACTCTTGGCTGACTGATAACCAGTGGATGGAGAAACTGTTGTCCTGTGACTATTCCTGGCTGCTTACAGGTGTTGTATTTTGAGAAGATATAAATGCGATGTGGACCAAATAAAATGTCTATGTGTTGTGGATTGCAGTCAATCAGAATCGAGGCATCAGTTCTGCCAATGATCTGTAGTAGAAACTGACTGTAATTAGTGGTGGTTGATGTTTGTCTCCCCCCGTATTTTGTAAGGTTTTTGGAAGGAGAGGACACTTCACCTTGGAAAGGAACTGGTACCAAGATTTGGTATGAGATGGACATAAGTGGTGAATTATGATGGTACAAGCATGTTGAAGAGGGTCAGATGTAAGTGTTTATGAATTATGGAACCAGCATTGGCAGTGTCTCTTCATTACGTCACCTGGACAGTGTGGTTTCTGTTTTGCATACAGTAGAATCTCGTTATAGTAAATATAGTAAAACATAATAATCCTGACATTTGTATAGCGCTTTTCTCCTGTTGGATTCACAGTGCTTCATTAATTAAAATTAATTTTTTTGCTACACGCAGCTAGCACTTTGCTAGCTGCGTGTGCAATCCGATCGCCGCCGCTATCCGTCGGGTAGCTGCCCCTGGCGGATTTCGATAAACCGCCTGGAGGGTTAAAGGACAACTGAAGTGAGAAGAGTATGGAGGTTGCCATTTAAGCAATACCAATTGCCTGGCTATCCAGCTGATCCTCTGCCTCTAATCATTTTAGCCACAGACCCTGAACAAGCATGCAGCAGATCAGGTGTTTCTGACAGGGGCGGACTGACAACTCATGGGGGCCCCCGGGCAATAGGAGATTATGGGGCCCTGTACCAGTGTTGGACCACATTCCACGTTATTTTTTACAGACTAGATCTAATAATTTACTGACCACATATGGCAGCCTCCATATACTTCTCACTTCTGTTTTTTCCTTTAACCAGTACTCTGGATATATGTAGTAAACTCAGTCCTCAGGTCCTAGCAAATGTGCCTGTATAACTATACAATATATGACCAATTCTGATATAGTAAACTACTTTTCCTGCTCCCTTGGAGTTCACTATAAAGGGATTCTACTGTATTGCATTATACAAACTTATTTGGTGCCACAGAAATAAATCTGATTCTGAGATTGAGTGGAGAAGTCTCCAAACATGCAACTCTCCACCAATCCAAGCAGTGGAAGCCGTGGCTGTCAAATCAAAGCCACTTGCTGCCAGTTAGCTGACACAGTGGTCATTGAATGTGTCAATGTGTCAATAAGATGCAAATCGTTCAGGGTTCATGCAGTATTATGTAAATGCAGCTTAAAAATGGACCAATCAATTTAAACCTGGATCTGACTTGATTGGTCCATTATCAAGCTGCATATATTTGCATAAAAATGGACATAGTCATGCATGATCTTATACATTTCCGAGTAGTGTCTGATGCAATGATCTAAATTGATTCAGATGACATTTTGTGGGTTTACATTTGATAGACTTATTGTATTTTATTGAAAACTTTTACTATTTAATCCTTTTTCAAAAAGGAGACTCCTCTTTAAATTAAGGGCAGTATATCAATTTCAGCTCCATATTCTGCAAAGATTGACAAAAACATTCCCTACTTCCTGATGCTGGTGTCACTTACCCTACCCCATTTGCTTGATTTGTTTTCATGTGTGTATCCACCTCCCCAAAAACACTAGAGTTCCCCCGGGCCCCCTGATGCTAGCATTGATTCCCCACTCCCAATATCTTTGTGGCCCTGCATCTGCCATTCTAAAGATGTGCGGCCCTGCAATGGCTTATCTATTTCCGATACTAGTGTCACTTCTCAACTCCTTATGTAAGATTTGCTTCCCAACCCCGATGCTTATGTCACTTACTGACCACCCCGGCTAGTGTCTCTTCACTACTTCCCAATGCTAGCGTAATTTCTCTACTTCCCGATGCTAGTGGCATTTCCCTACTTCCCGATGCTGGCGTTACTTCCCGATGCTGGCGTTACTTCCCCACTTCCCAATACTGATGTCACTTCCTGACTTGCCAATGCTGGCGTCACTTGCTGATGCTGGCGTCACGTGCCGCCGATGCTGGAGTCACGTGAGGCCGATGCTGGCGTCACTTGCCGATGCTGGCGTCCCTTCCCTACTTTCCAATACTGATGTCACTTCCCGATGCTGATGTCACTTCCCTACTTCCCGATGCTGGTGTCACTTCCCGACGCTGGCGTCACTTCCCTACTTCCCGACGCTGGCGTCACTTCCCTACTTCCCGACGCTGGCGTCACTTCCCTACTTCCCGACGCTGGCGTCACTTCCCTACTTCCCGATGCTGGCGTCACTTCCCTACTTCCCGATGCTGGCGTCACTTCCCTACTTCCCGATGCTGGCGTCACTTCCCTACTTCCCGATGCTGGCGTCACTCACTTCCCTACCCCTTGACGCTGGTGTCACTTTCCTTCCCACGATGCTAGTGTCACTTCCCTACTTCCTGATGCTGGCATCCCTTCCTTTCCCCCGATCCTGGTGTCACTTCCCTGTACCCGATGCTGGCGTCACGTCCCTACTTCCTAAACTTAGCATCACTTCCCTACTTCCTGATGCTGGCGTCACTTCCCTAGGCCCCATGCAGTGGTCACTTCTCTAATGCTGGCGTTGCTTCCCTCCCCTCTAAGGGTGGCCACTAATGATCCAATCTTTTTCATCCAATCTTACCAAATCTATGTAGTATAAAGGTAAACTGAGTGAATGTACTGAATGGATACCTCAGGCAGTTACCTTATATTACATAGAAATGGTAAGATTGGATGAAAAAGATTGGATAGTTAGTGGTCAGCTTAAAGCTAAAACTACCTCCCTTCTTCTGATGTTAGTGTCCCTGTCCTACTTCCAGATGGCGACGTCCCTTCCCTACCACTATTGCTAGCGCACTTACTCCCCCCCCCCCCCCCCCCCATGCTGGCATTGCTTTCCTACCTCCAATGCTAGCATCCCTGCCCTTCCTCCTCATAGCTAAACAGCCTAGGCTAAACATCTCTTGAAGGGCGGGGCTACATACCAATATACAGCAATATATAGATATAGGTGTTTCTGATGCCGAAACCGGAAACCTTACCGTAAAAGCATCCTGAGTTATTTACTTCATTCTACTATGTCACTACAGAGCCTCTTTAAGAAAATTTCCAAAAAGATTAGAGATGGTGAATGGCATAAAAATTCTGGCTTGCATTCCAATGTCATGCAAATCGTATGCGATTGGCATTTGGCCAATCAAAATTAGCAGGCAGTGCCCTTTAATTGGCCCAGTTTCAAGTTGCATACAGCCTGCCTTCAGTTTGCTGGAGGTGCTATAATCAATGAGCCTATTTGTAATGTAACAATGTATTATAGCAATGTATGTAATTGTTTTATTTTCACGATCTCGTCCTGAATAGGAGTGTGTGTAGCAAAGGTGCGAGTACAGATGTATTTTAAAGTGGACCTGAACTCTTGCACAGGGCAGAAGGAAAACCTAGAGAAATGCACCCTGTGTGTATTTAGAGTGTTTAGCCTGTCTAATTTTCCCCTCATCTGTATCTAATCACAAGTTGTAATTTGATCTCTCAGCTGTCAGCTGACTGCCTCAGCAGAGCAGCTAATTTGTAAACACAGGATGTTAATATGCCTGCTTCCATGAAAGCAGGAAGTAGACACACTGCAGGATTTGTATCAACTGTAGCAAATAAATGTTTTTCTGTAAAGGTCATTCTGCTGTCGCTCATCTTTTAGAGCAGAGAGTTCTGAGTTCAGGTCCGCTTTAGTAGTGAATGTCCCTTATGATAAATGATAAAGTTGTTGCAAAATGAAGGACTGAATTTCTGCAGAAGCGACCTTTTTCTTGGGGAAAGTTCACATTGAATCCATGGTTTGTTGCACGTCTCTGCAACGGATGTAAAAATAAACGTCTTCAGGTAATGTGTGAGTTGCAACGCTCCCTACCGTGTTGCCAGCCGTTTGTAACATAGTATCTCGGATGCAATGTTTGGATGGAATCCGGCATGCTGTAGTGGAAACCTATAGATGCGAATGCGCCCATTTCCCAAACATTGCAGCATGTTGCTTTGCACTTAACTTGCAAAATAGGCCAAAATTGTACACCGGGACCTAGTCGTGGGCCAACTTCCATGTCTACTGGCTTCCGCTTCAGCCCCTATACAGTTCCCTGGTTGCCAGTGGTCCTCCCTCCCCTATACACTTCCCTGGTGTCTAGCGCTTTCCTCCTACCTCCCTCGTATGGCTTCCCTGGTGATCTAGGGCTACACCTCAAATATAGCTTCCCTGGTGGTCTAGAGTGGCCAAACATAATGCAAAGTGGGAAAACCACTGGAGGGCCAAATGTAATGGCTCTGAGGGCCAGATTTGGCCGTGGGTCAGAGTTTGACATTTATGCTCTAGTCTAGAGCTAGGGAGAGTTAAAGGACACCTGAGGCGAAAATAATGAAATAAACGATTGTATCTGTCTTCCTTCTCCTTAAAATGATTTTTTAAAGATATTCCACAGTTTTATTTTAAGTGTTAACTGTTTATTGTTTTTGCTCAATGACACATTTGTTGAAGTATGCCGGAGCAAAAATCCATGAACTATTCACCCTTGTTATCGCTTTCCTGCTCTCAGAAGCCATTTTCTGCTAGGACTGAGTCAGCCACTTACATACCTGATATTTAACTCTTTCAGACAGCGAAAGAAGAAAAAGGAACACAGTCTAGTTATTTGTGTGCTTGGCGCTGTACATACACGTCTATGGCTGCATTTCCACTTGTGCGGTGCAAATCGCCGCGGTAAAAATTAGCATGCGGATGCGAATTTCGCATGTGGGTGTATGCGAATTCGCATGAAAATTCGCATGGATGACAATGTATGCGAATTTAACCATGACAGTGCTGGTGTGCTTTTTCCATTGTTTTATGTGAATTTTCATGCGAATTCGCATGAAAATTCGCATACCCAAACCTCATGCGAATTTCCTCTTAAATACATTGTATGCGATTCGCATAGCGGTATGCGATATGTGAATTCTGATGGCTCTGCCAAGCGAATTTTTTCTGCACAGAAAAACGCAAAGGAATCTTAACAAGTGGAAACAGTCCCATTCTCTTGTATTGCTAGGCGAATTTGCTTGCGAAAAACGCATGCGAATTCGCGATAGTGGAAATGGGCCCTATCTCATGTCACATGTCACCTAGAAAATCTGTTAGAAAAAAAAAAACACTTACTTACCCCAGGAGGGGGAAGTCTCTGGATCCTAATGAGGTATCCCCCGTCCTCCTCACCCCCCCCCCCCCCCCCGGGATCCAGTGCTGGCAGCCCCAGAACACCGGCGAGGTAAATATTTACCTACAGCAATCCTGCGCAGGCCCAGTAGTGACATTCCGATCAGGCCAAGCCCAATCGGGACCGCTCTACTGCGCCTACACAGGATTGCGGTAGGTAAGTATTGCAGGCGCTACTGCACCACAGACTACATCCTTTTTGGCTGTATTTTTGGGGGAGACGGCGCTGGATCCCTGAGGCTTAGGAGGGTAAGAATCATTAGGATCCCGAGGTAAATATTCCACAGGGTGTGTTTTTCTCCTTACAGTGTCTAACTACTCTACGACCGCTCCACGCCAACGGGCGCGGCCGCAGCCCCAGGACTGCCCAACGCCAATTGGCGTCAAGTCCTGGAGCCGGCCACTGAAGGAGATCACGTGCAGGCTGTGCGTGCATCTCCTCGGGGGGAGGAGCTCCGTCCCGCCTTCAGTCTCCGGGCGGCTTTGGTTTTATAATAAACAAATCATATACAAAAAGACCAAATCATTATTGGGTTTTTCTTGCTGTCTGGATCCATGTATGTTGCTTTCATGGGTGTCACAAGCCATCCAGGAAGTGAGTGACAAATCTCAGTGACAAAAACAAACCATAAAGGATTTCATCTTTTACAATGAGAGTGGGTTTGGCTATTTTATGCTGCTTTTTTTTTTTTTAGTGACTTTTCATTTAATTCATTAACGTGTTTCCTATTCCTCATTTAAAATACAGAACGGGAAAGGAAATGTCCCCAGTGTGTACATAGATAGCAATAAAAAACTGACTGGTCACTGGTTCTTACTGCCAACAGAGACTTTTCCTATTTTAGTGCAGAGTGTCTGAAAAGGAAAAAATATTGCCAAAGCAGCCAATGAGATCTCTTCTTTTTGTTCGCCAACATGCTTTGTAAAAACAGGAATTTGATTGGCTGTGGTGGTCAGGAAGTGTGGCCTTGTATGCTGAGCAGATACTTCCTGTCCAGGAAATGATAGAATCCAAGGATGTACGGCGAAGTGGCAAAACAGTTTGTGTAGTTAGAGCTGCTAGTAAATGTATGTGTATTTTTTGTACATTGTGTTAATTGGTGATGTACATTTTCTGCAAATAAAGTTTGCGTTTGACAATAAAACCCAGAAAATTGTGTGAAGTTATTTGAGTTGTAGAAGAGTGATTGCAAAGTTCACCTCGTAATCGCCATGAAAGAAAATCTGAGGGCATTTTTGCCCTTTTTTTTTCAAACATGGGCAATTTTCAAAATCGCCCGAAGAACGCTTGTGCAATGATTCTCTGACAGAGTTCACATCTGAGCGGTTCGTTTTCGATCCGCTCAGAGGAGTGCTGCATGAGCCATTTTTGAGGCGATTCCGCCTCAATGGAAGGTGTAGGAAAAACGCAAAACGCTCACAAAATCGCCTTGTGCAGCGATTGCATTCGTGTTTTTAAGAATAAATGTACTGTATTTATTTTTTTCCGGGTCAAAGAGTTCACTTCCTGACTTCCGTCAAGGAGTGAATTACAAAACTGCTCCAGAAAAATGCTTCGAAAACCACTTCATACAAAAACGAATTGCCCACACAAGCTTCCGGAATCAAAAAAAGAAAAATGCGTCAAATACCCAATGCAAACGGCCACACGAACGGAATGCAATGTGAACAAGGCCTCAAAGGACAGGTACAAGTTGTAAAAAAATGATCTACTTACACGGGGCTCCCTCCAGTCCCTGGCAGCCTATATGTCTTTCACCACAGCTCTGGTGTCCCAGGATCCCCTTGCCAGGTCCGCATCTTCTGCATAAGCGCGTGGCCTAGCCGCTCGCGATCGTGCGCACGTGGTCTGGAGCGTTCTGTGCAGGCGCCGAACACTGGAGCTGCAGTGAGGGACAAGTAGGCTGCCAGGGGCTGGAGGAAGCCTAGGTAAGTAGATTTTATTTTTTTAGACCTCGCTCCTGTCCTTAACCACCTTAGCGGTATGGACGAGCTCAGCTCGTCCATTACCGCCAGAGGTTGCCGCTCAGGCCCTGCTGGGCCGATTTGGATCAAATAAAAAGCAGCACATGCAGCCGGCACTTTGCCAGCCGCGTGTGCTGCCTGATCGCCGCCGCGAGCAGCGGCGAAAGAGGGTCCCCCCAGCCGCCCGAGCCCTGCGCAGCCGGAACAAATAGTTCCGGCCAGCGCTAAGGGCTGGATCGGAGGCGGCTGACGTCAGGACGTCGGCTGACGTCACTCCGCTCATCGCCATGGCGACGAGGTAAGCGAAACACGAAAGGCTGCTCATTGCGGCCTTCCGTGTTACTTCTGGCCACCGGAGGCGATCAGAAGAACGCATCCGGAGCGCCCTCCAGTGGGCTTTCATGCAGCCAACTTTCAGTTGGCTGCATGAAATAGTTTTTTCAATTAAAAAAAAACCCTCCCGCAGCCGCCATGGTGATCTTAATAGAACGCCAGGGTGGTTAAAGGACAACTGTAATGAGAGGGATATGTAGGCTGCCATATTTATTTCATTTTTAAACAATACTAGTTGCCTGGCTGTCCTGCTGATCCTCTGCCTCTAATACTTTTAGCCATAGACCCTGAACAAGCATGCGTCAGATGTTTCTGACAAGATTATATGCATACTTGTTTCTGGTGTTATTTAAACACCACTGCAGCCAAATAGATCAGTTGGGCTGCCAGGCAACTGGCATTGTTTAAAAGGAAAATACATTTGGCAGACCCCATATTCTTCTCACTACAGTGGTCTTTTTAAGTTAAAAAATAAAGATTAAATTACCTGGGGCTTCTTGCAGCCCCCTACAGTCATCCTGTGCCCACGTCGGCTTTCCACGACTCCTGCAAAGCTGGCAGCTCTGCGCAGGCGGGCGGAGTATGGAAAAATTGCCACTGCGCAGAACGCTCCTGGTAATGGGAATGCGATCAGGGTGCGCGCGGCTCAGGGCCAGCTTTGAGGGAGTGGCCGCTACTGGTTGGAGGGTTGTGTAAGGACACTCTGAGGGGGGCTGCAAGATGCCCCAAGTAGGTTAAAGTGATTTTTTTTTTTATATGGTTATAAAAAAAGAAAGCCAGATACTTTTCCTCAGGAGAGGGATGGCTCTGGATCCTAATGAGCCTTCCCTCTCCTCTCGTTCAGGCGGCAGCTCCCCCGTTTAAATCCCCCGCCGCGGGAGACTTTGGAAATCTTCGGGAGCGGAGTCCTTCCAAAGACAGGCGGCTCCACACTGCTCACGCGCGAGTACATCATAGAGGTGGCACTTGGGCTCCAGAAGTCTGCAGAAGCCTCCCTTTGGCTGCGGAAATAGCAGTATTTGACCAATTTAGTCAAATGCTGCTACGGGGGAGCCAGCGCTGGAACGGGACCCGGGAGAGGAGAGGCTCATTAGGACTCTGAGCCTTCCCTCTCCTTAGGTAAGTATCTGGCTTTCTATTTTTTTTATGGATTCCCATTTACTTTAAAGTGTACCAGAGACCCGGAAAAGTAAAGATTTGATACTTATCCGGGGCTCCCTCCCGCCCCATAAACACATCGGAGTTTGAGCTTTTCCTATACTTTACATTGAGGCAGAAACGCATCTGCAAACCGCAAAAGTGCTGCAGGACCCACGTTTGTGGTTTGCTAAAAACCTCAAACCGCTGGTGTGCACCATCCCATTGCAATACATTAGCCAAGCATTTTTTACAGGCGGAAGCGGTTTGTGGAACGCTTCAAAAACCGCTCGGTGTGCACCAGGGTTCAGAGGCCATTTTCTGCTAGGAAAGAGTTTTAGTTGTAATTTCTTATCAGTGAGGGTCACACTGTACTCTAACTCAGTCCTGACTGAGGCCTGGTGCACACCGAGCGGTTTTTGAAGCGATCCGCAAACCACTTCCGCCTGTGAAAACTCTTGGCTAATGTATCTCAATGGGATGGTGCACACCAGCGGTTTGAGGTTTTTAGCAAACCGCAAACGTGGGTCCTGCAGCACTTTTGCAGCTTGCAGATGGGTTTCTGCCTCAATGTAAAGTATAGGAAAAGCTCAAACTGCTCTGGAAAACGCTAGATCAGAGCAGTTTTCCAGGCGTTTTTGTTACAGAACCTGTTCAGTAACAGCTTTACTGTAACAATATATGAAATCTGCTACACAAAAACGCTCCAAAAACCGCTAGGCATGTTTAGAAAATGTCTCTAACGCCTAGAATCACTCTGAAATCTGCTCCAAAAACCTCTAGCGTTTCCAAGCTCTGCTAGTGGTTTTGATGTGCACTGGGCCTCAGAAAGGAACTGCCACTTACATACCTGATGTTTAAGTCTTTCAGGCAGAGAAAGAAAAAAGGGAACACAGCATAGTTATTTGTGTGCTAGGCACTGTACATACAGATGTCTATCTCATCATGTCACTTCGGGTATCCTTTAAGGTCCGTACACACGCAGGACTGGAGGCAACGACGGGTCCGTCGTCACCTCCCGCTGGGTGGGCGTTCCAGTGACAGTCCGGCGTGTGTACAGCCTGTCGCCGGACTGATACGGCGGTTTGTGAGCGATCCGCCCAGCGTGTGGTCTTATTTCTTTCTGCTTTATACACAATTAGGAATGACAACTGAATGAATTGTGCGCCCCCTCCTACACAGCGCCCTGAGGCTGGAGCCTCTCCAGCCTATGCCTCGGCCCGGCTCTGAATGTTAACCATTGTTCTGTATAACTGCCTCTTCCCCCTAACATGTGGCTTTGTTCAACCAGCATGGGCCTATGGCTACTCCTCCCCCCTTTGTATTCCAACAACCTCAGCTTTATTCTTCAAGGAGTGACATTGTACAGGGTAAAAGGCTAGCTGAATACAGTAGGATCTCCTTGTAGTAACTCTGGGATGGGAACTGGCATATAGAAAACTAGGTCCTCAGGGCCTGACCATTAGGGTTGCCACCTGCCCGGTATTCCCCCGGCCCAGCCGGAAAATCAATTAAAAAGCCGCTGCCGGAAAATGTTTTTACCGGCAATGTATCTGCCCGGTAATTTGGACAGACTGTTCCAACTTCCAGAAGTGCAGAGGGGGAGATGCGGAAGATGCGGTAGAATCCTCGTCTGTAGTGTTGTCCGGATCATGAACGATTCGGATCTTTGATCCGAATCTATTTTATGAGTCGATCATCCGAATCATCAAAATGAGTGATTCGGATCGCAAAAGGGGCGGGGCCAGGAGCGACACGCCCCCTCTCAGCGGGCAGCGGGGTCCTGGAAGCAGAGCTGAGATGGATCGCTCTGTTGTATGGGAGGCAACCTTGCAGGGAGACAGGTAGATGAGAGAGAGGGGACATGGGTGCCACTGCCAGATATGTGTAGAGCACACATACTGGCTGCAATGCGCTGCTGATTACAGGCTGTCTGTTCCGTAGTGCTGCACAGTGAACACATTGGAAGCTTTTGGCTCAGCACAGCTCAGTAACTTTGCAGACAGTGTGATTGAAAGGCAATATGATCCTCCTGCACTCGGCACTAAACAGCTGCACTTATCTTCTGGGAATGCTTTCTTTCACTGTGCGACCTTTTCTTTCAAAGTGTACAGATGAACATATAGGTGAAATACATGTAAAGCATATGATTGCTGCATGTGGGTATTGTGTGCAAACATTTCTGCTCTCTGCTCGTCCCTCCTCCCATCTCTGTCTACTCCCTGCCCTCTGTCCATCTTCTCCCCGTCTCTGTGTGTCCACTCCCTCCCCTTCTCCTGTCCACAGACCTGTCCTGCTGTTCATTTCACCCCCGAATGCTTCCGGTAGTAAAATGATCCGAGATTCGAATCAAAGATCCGGATCTCTTCAATGATCCGATTCGAATCATCCGGATCATTGAAAAGATCCGAACTTCCCATCTCTACTCGTCTGCACTACAAATGTTACATTTTCCCTGTCACGGAGCGGAGACTAGACCCGCCCTCCTCTCCTCACAGATCAGGAGTTTGGCCAATAGCAGCAGCAGCAGCTTACGACTAGCTAATGCTGTTGCTGTTGTGGCCATCCAAATGTCCAATAGGAAGTGGAGGGAGGGGCAGCATTTCAAAGAAGCCCGCGCAGTTCTGCACTACAGAAATCATGTGCACTACTGCACTCTGCACTGCAGAGAAGTCAGCTGGGATCACCTCTGCCCGTCTGCCCTGCTTCTCTCACATGATGACCGAGACAGTGAGCTGTGCGAGTGAGTGCAGAATGATTCAGGAGGGCCCTCCCCTCCCCCCTTCATGCCTGGGCTGCGACTTCTGAATGGAGAATCTCCACATGTCCTCCCTGCTGTGATCTCTGGCCTGGCTCAATGTGCTGCTGTCACTCTGGAGGAGAAAGCCTGGAAGTAGTAAAGTCCTTCAAAGTGCTGGTGCTTTCATTAACAGCAGCTGGTAAGCTTTGACATTTTGTTTGTTTGTTTTTTTATAGCTTTTCAGGGTGAGATTATGTGTTGTTGTATGGAGAGGAGAGTGCTTGTTATCAGCATTGTGGTCCTGTTGTAAAGGGAACCCCTGCAGTGAGCTAATTTGAGAATGGGATACACATCAATCAAGTGTTCCAATGTCTCTGGCACAAACTTGTTTTATCACTTAAGGCAGCCATACACTGGTCGATTTGCCATTAGATCGACCAGCTGACAGATCCCTATCTGATCGAATCTGATCAGATAGGGATCGTATGGCTGCCTTTACTGCAAACAGATTGTGAATCGATTTCAGCCTGAAACCGATCACAATCTGTTCAGCTGCTCCTGCCGCCTGTCCTCCCCCCGCGCATACATTACCTGACGCTGGCTCCCGGGCATCTTCTCCACGCTGCACCGCTCTGTTCTTGCTCCATCTCGGCGCTTCCTGTGTCACTCCGTGACCAGGAAGTTCAAATAGAGCGCCCTCTATTTGAACTTCCTGGGTCACTGCAGTGACCCAGGAAGCGCCGGGATGGAGCGGGTGCAGCGCTGAGAAGATGCGGAGAAGACGCCCGGGAGCCCGCATCAGGTAATGTATTTTTCATCGGATCGGCCGCCGCTAGCGACGCGCACTTTACCCGCGGGCGATCGAGGGTAATTTCCCGCACGGTGCGATCGACGGACCGATCCGATTTCGGGAGGAAATCGGATCGTCGGCGGCGTTTACCGCGAACGATTGGCAGCAGATTCGATCCCAGGATCGAATCTGCTGTCGAAACGGCCGGGAATCGGGCCAGTGTATGGCCACCTTAAAGAGAATCTGTATTGTTAAAAATCGCACAAAAGTAAACATACCAGTGCGTTAGGGGACATCTCCTATACTCTGTCACAATTTCGCCGCTCCTCACCGCATTAAAAGTGGTTAAAAACAGTTTTAAAAAGTTTGTTTATAAACAAACAAAATGGCCACCAAAACAGGAAGTAGGTTGATGTACAGTATGTCCACACATAGAAAATGCATCCATACACAAGCAGGCTGTATACACCCTTCCTTTTGAATCTCAAGAGATCATTTGTGTGTTTCTTTCCCCCTGCAGCTATCTTCCACTGAAGTGTCAGGCTGTTTCTTCCTGCAGAGTGCAGACAGCTCTGCCTGTATGTAATTCCTCACTATGTGAAAGCCCAGCCAGCTCAGAGGAGGATTTATCCAGCTTGTAAAAGATAAGAGAGAAGAGAGAAGCTGCCCTAATCTAAATAATACACAGGCAGTGTGCAGAGAGGGGCCTGGAGGGGGGAGATGCATCACAGAACCACAACACTGAAGAACTTGGCAGCCTTCCAGACACAGGCTGACAAGTCTGACAAGAGAGAGATAAGTTGATTTATTACAGAGATGGTGATAGTAAAACGTGCTGCAGTAAGCCAGAACACATTAGAATAGCTTTTGGAACTTGTAGGATGATAAAAAACAGGATGCAATTTTTGTTACGTAGTCTCTTTAAGAAAAAGGAAGACCTGATTGATAGTATTCCATCCCACTTGCTGTTTAACTGGTCACTGCTGTTCACTTAGAAGAAAAGCACCCCGTTAGGGACTGAGCCCACTAACGTAGTTGTGCGCAGGTGTGTCTACTTTTCAGAAACACATAAATGTTACAGATGCTGAAAAGCCGACACAACTGCGTTAGTGGACTCAGGCCCTAAACGAAAACAATTTAGCTTTACCTGTGGCCTCTGCCAACCCCCCATAATCTCTGTGGCTTCTGTTTTTCTTGTCCTGAAACATCAGGTTTATTTACCTGGAGCTCCTATAGCCCCGGGCAGCTTATGCGTTCCTTGACGCAGCTCCGCTCCCAGCTGGTCGCCCTGTGTCTCCACCGTAGCAGCTGCTGACGTAGCCAGGTTGGCGGCTACTGCGCATGCTCGTGGCCGCACTGCTTGCGGTCCCGATGTTGGGAGTGCTCTGCGCAGGTACAGAAGTACTGCACCTGCACAGAACACACCTGGTGACGGGAGCATGAATGTGAGTGTATCGCTTACAATTAAACAGTAGCCGCTGACCTATCTTTAAAATGCCTGGTGCTTCCTTTAAAAAGTTGCGACTGGGCTTACTTTTAGCTATGGTGCATGCTCTGAGTCTGCCCCATTGGCTCGACTAGCTCCTATGTGGCTTTGCATAGCAGTATTCAGTGCATGCATGGTTCCAATTCTTTGAAAACCACAGATGTACCGTATATAAGCTCTCAGACCAACAAAGCATGTGCCATAGCTACAACACTTTTATTTAGGAGGGGAGACAGCTGAACAACATAGCGAGGACAAGAGAAACTGAGGGCCACACAGATTACGGGGGGCTAGAAGAAGGCACAGGTAAAGCTTTTTTTTTGTTAAGTTATGCTTTAAAGCTTTTATTTTATGATATTCAATGAGGGGTGCAATACTGCCACAAGATTTATGCACAGTTGGCTCTGCCGACCACATCTATGCATATTATGATGGCCACAATCCTTTTTTTGTAGCGGCGCAATTCATGTGCCGTATGCACTTTTGGCCCCCGTATAAGTGTCCCTTGTTTCCTGTCTCCAAAGTTGGGAGGTATGCTTTAAAAATGGTGCAGGTGCCAGTTGCCATCAGGGCTGAGGAGTCGGAGTCGGGGCAATTTTGGGTTCCTGGAGTCGGGAAAAAATGCACCGACTCCTAATGAATTTGTAACTGTAATTAAAATAGAAAATATGATAAAATGTTCTATTTCTCAGATAATAGTCATTAAAATAGTGTATATATACAGTAATAGCTGTGCTTAGTCCACAAAAATGAAATAAACCAATCAAAATTAGTTACTTGTGCTGCTTTAATAAAGCAGTCCCCGTATTTTTAAGGTCAGATATACATATCTGATTGTGACTGTATATATGATGTGTACACAGGAATCTCTTATATATACTAAATAACATCTATGCTGTAAGAATAAAGCCTGATGTGTAGCCGTGTCACTAATAGAGATGGTCAATGAGATGGAAATAATTCTGCATTGATGCTGATTTATGCAAATGTATGCACTCTCTTTGCTCATGAAATCAAATAATTTGATATGTTGTTAAAATTTGGTTTGGTGACTGCGAATTAAAGGGTACCTGAGACTGATGAAAAGTAAAGTTTTATACATACCTGGGGCTTCCTCCAGCCCCTTTCAGGCCAATCAGTCCCTCGCTGTCCACCTCCACCACCTGGATCTTCTGCTATGAGTCCTAGTAATCCAGCCATGTGCCGCTCCCACAGCCAGGAACATTCTGCACCTGCGCAATAGGTGTAGTATGCTCCTGGCGGCGGAGTGTGTGCATGCGCACTACGCCCGACTGGCTCAAATACCTGGACTCCTAGCAGAAGATCCAGGTGGTGGAGGAGGACAACGAGGGACTGATTATCCTGAAGGTGGCTGGAGGAAGCCCCAGGTATGTATAAAACTTTAATTTCATCTGTCTCAGGTTTACTTTGTTACACAGTAGTACTATACTCTACCTATGCACTCCCCACAGAGCTGCAGGGAATCCACTGAGAATGTTGTGCACATTGAACAGAGAGGTGTTGTCTGTCACCCATAAACCTTGTTCAGATTGTGCATGAAGAATGCGTAATAGAGGAAGAATCTCCTCATTCCCCTGCAGAGTACCTGCCCATCATTCTTACATGTACCCACACTTACATTGCCTAGGGCCTGATAGATGTTTTTTGTTCCAGTTTGTACCTTTTACAAGTACTCTTACCAAGGACTAGTTTTAGTCTAAAGGGAATAAATATAGTAGTCTCCATATCCTTCTCACTTCAGTTGTCTTGTAAAATTCCTAAGCATTGGCAGTTAAGAGACGAATTTCACGTTAAATACTTTTAATCAACAAAATTGTAATATGCAAATTAGAGGAGGCGGAGTCGGTGGAAACCTAAACTGAGGAGTCGAAGTCGGTGGATTTTTGGACCGACTCCACAGCCCTGGTTGCCATGGCACCAACGCTGCCCTCTTATGGCGCCCCCCCATCCCCCACACAGTGTGCCTCCCAATCCCAGCTGCCTCTCTTCATATCTCAGGTGACCAGATAGAGGCAGAGCAGGGCGCACACTATGTGCAGGACGTGGACACTTCAAATGCGGAAGTAATTGGTCACTTTCTGCATGTGAATTGTACTAGGTCCAGGTGGGTAGTGTGCACCCTACTCTGCCTCTCTCTGGTCGCTGCTGATCTGAGGTATGAATCTGATGGTTACATGCGCACGCCGCAGGTAACCATATCCCACGACAGTGAATCCAGCACCTGCATAGCCTTGTCATGGACGGTCCTCAGAAGAGCTCACAACCTATTCCCTACCATAGTCATAGTCTGATGTCCTACCAAATTATGTATTTATATAGCACTGACATCTGCTCAAAATTTCCAGAGTACATCCGTATGTGAGCTCCAAATCGGGAGGTGGTAGGGGGCTGAGCATGTGGGCCTCAGGCTTAAACTTATCTGGTGGACCCTTAGTGTCCAAGTCCGACCGTGGGCAGGAGGGGTGGGGGAAGCGGCCGTGGCGAAGCTTCAACTCACCTTCCTCGACCCCCCCCCCCCGCACGGTAGCCTCTATCTTCATCCTGTCCCGGCATCTTTTGTGATGGTAACAGTGCCCCCTGTGATGACGTAACAGCTTGTCGTCACAAGGGGAGCTCTTACCGATGCAACAGATGCCGGGACAGGATGAAGATAGAGGCTGCATGTGGGGAACGAGGAAGGGGAGTTGAAACTTTGCTCTTCCCGCTCCCCCCGCCCCTATATAAATAAACAATAATTTTTTTTTTATGTGTAACAGCCTGCTGCCCACGATCGTGGGCAGGCAGGCTGATCTCGGAACTCCACTCCATCATTCAGCGTCCTCCCCCAGGACTTGATGCTTGAAATGTTATTATTGGGTGTATTTATACTTGGGGCTTTTTCCAGCCCCATGAGGTGTGTGGGCTCCCTTGCAGCCTCTCTGTTCACTTGATATTCTCCCCCTCCCCCGGTAATCTGGACAATAACGGCCAGCCATGTGCTTCTGCACATACGCAACCCGGCCACTACTGCACAGGTGCAGAATGCTCTCCGCTGAGGGAGCATTACAGAGGGTAGACACATAACACAGAAGAGCGTGGCCAGCCAGAATTTAACAGGGGGAGCATATCAAGTGAATGAAGCAGCTGGCTAGGGAGCCCATGCACCTCATAGGGCTGGAGGAAGCTCCCCAGGTAAGTATAAATACACCCATTAAAGGGAACCTTAACTGAGAGGGATATGGATGTTTCCTTGTAAACAATACCAGTGGCCTGGCTGTCCTGCTGATCTCTTTATACAATACAATAACATTTCTATAGCGCTTTTCTCCCATAGGACTCAAAGCGCTTAGGCTCTCTCAGATTCAGTAATTAGTAGGATGAAGTATTCACACAACAAAAGTTATATTTCTGCAAATGCCAAACTGAACAGGTGGGTTTTCAGTCTGGATTTAAACACGTCCAGGGATGGAGCTGTCCTGATCTGTTGAGGTAAGGAGTTCCAAAACGTAGGGGCAGCATGACAGAAGGCTCTGGGACCAAAAATTTCCAAGTGGACTCTGGGTATGACTAGATTATTAGAACCTGTTGATCTGAGAATGCGGGGATTGCTACGCAGCTGCAACATATCTTTCATGTATCCAGGGCCTAAATTATTCAGGGATTTAAATGTCAGTAGGCCGATCTTGAATAGGACCCTCCATTCTATAGGTAGCCAGTGAAGGGAGTGCAGGACTGGCGTTATGTGGCAGTGACGGGGTTGGTTGGTTAGCAGTCTGGCAGCAGTATTCTGTATCAGCTGTAGTCGGTACAAGACCTTTTTTGGAAGGCCGGTGTAGAGAGCATTGCAGTAGTCCAGTCGGGATGTGATGAAGGCGTGGACTAAGGTTGGCAGATCTTCTGGGGGTATGAGATGCTTGATTTTTGCAATGTTCTTCAGGTGAAAATAGGATGATTTCACCACAGCAGAGATTTGAGTTCTGAACTTTAAATCCCAATCAATTAGAACTCCCAGGCTACGCACATGATCAGAGCTGCGCAGATCCGTGCCTCCTATTCCCAGTGGTGAAGACTGCAAGTTAAGTTGTTTTGTTATCATGCTCTGCCCTCCTATCAGAAGGACTTCAGTTTTGTCTGCATTTAGTTTCAGCCAGTTGTCATTCATCCATTGCTGTAGTTCACGTAAGCAGGCGTTTATAGTTAGAGTTGGGTCTGTCACACCAGGCTTGAAGGAAAGATATAGTTGAGTGTCGTCTGCATAGCAGTGGTATGTCAGGACATGTTTTTGGATTAGTTTTCCCAGCGGTAACATGTAAATCGTGAAAAGCAGGGGAGAGAGGATTGAGCCCTGGGGCACCCCATACCTAAGTGATACAGGGGTAGACAGGAAGGGCCCCATAGACACTTTGTGGGTTCTGCCACTCAAGAAGGATTGGAACCACTGAAGAACTATGCCATCAATGCCGCAGTATTCCTGTAGCCTGTTTATCAAGATGTCATGGTCAACTGTGTCAAAGGCTGCAGAAAGGTCTAGCAGTATGAGGATCGAGCACTCTCCTCTGTCTCTTGCCATGAGCAGGTGGTTGCATATTTGGATGAGGGCCGTTTCAGTGCTGTGGTGTTTCCTGAAGCCAGACTGGAATGGGTCATAACTGTTGTTTTGTAGGATTTTGGCTTCTAGCTGGAGGTAAACAGCTTTTTCAATTAGCTTGCCCAGAAAGGGAAGGTTAGAGACAGGTCTGTAGCTGGTCATTGCATCTGGGTCCAGGGAGGGTTTTTTGAGGAGAGGCCTGATGATTGCTTCCTTCAGTAAAGCAGGAAATATCCCTGATTTTAAGAAACAGTTAATTTTTAGGAATACCGGTACGAACAGGTCGGCTGCAGTAGTGGCTGAATCACACACCTGAAACAAGCATGCAGCTAGTCCAGTCTGACTTCAGTCAGAGCACCTGATCTGCATGCTTGTTGAGGGGCTGTGGCTAAAAGTATTAGACACACAGGATCAGCAGAAGAGTCAGGTAACTTGTATTATTTTAAAAGGAAAAAGCCATATCCTTCCCAGTTTAGGTTCCCTTTAATGCTGCCTCTAAGAGACCCAGATCGAGTCTAATGCTAGGTACATACTATACCATTTTCTGACTGATTTACTGTCAGATTGACTTTTGAATTTTTTCCATAGAAGTGAACAGAAAATCGATCGGACCTGTTGGAAATAGTCAGAAACTGACCTAAGAGAGGGATAAGGAGGCTGCCATATTGATTTCCTTTTAAACAAAGCCAGTTGCCTGGCTCTCCAGCTGAGCTTTCTGGCATTAGTATGTCTGCATCAAACACCCGAAACAAGCATGCAGCTAATCTTGTCAGACTTTTAGTCAGAAAAATCTGATCTGCATGCTTGTTCAGGGGCTATAGCTAGAGGAAGAGGATCAGCAGGACAGCCAGGAATTTTGCATTTGTAAATAAATTATGGCAGCCTCCATATCCCTCTCAGGTCAGTTGTCCTTTAAAAAGTCCGTGACAAACCACTCCCACTTTTAGACCACACCCCCAGGCCACACCCACAAGCCGGTATTTTTTTACCCTAAAGGTGGCAACCCTACTGACCATGCGGCCGGAGGGAATACACCATGAATGGATGATTTTGCAGCAGGCTTTTTCCCTAGGGCTTAGTTGGCTAGGTCTCTTGAGGTTTAATGCAAAGAGATTTTACTGTCCTGAGAAAATAACAAAGACTTACCATGCCTTTGATCCTGAGAGAGGAGAGTGTCCTGTATCCTAGGAGAGTTCGCTGTATCCTTTTTGTGCAAAGAGAGAGAACTTTCCCTGCTCATGCCTTATATCTGCCTGGGGGGGATACCTCAGGCACTCCTCTTTAATTCGCCTGGAGCCCAATTGTGTCTGGTCAGTCTGTCCCAGGTCCCTGTCCCGCCCAGTCATGCCCTTCTCGTTCCAGCTCTGCTTGACCTCTCAGGTTACTGTCTTTTCTATGGAGCTGAATTCCCCATCAGACAGAAATCTTTGCAAGACGCTGTACACACAGATGCTGTACAGACACAAAAGATCAGGATCTGCAAAAGATCTGTTCCTGCAAATTGCATTCATAGTCTATGAGATCTGCAGATCACCATACACACCTTGTTTAACTGGCATTCATCTGCAGATCAGACAATCATCTGCAGATATGAAAATCCATCCTGGTGGATCTGATGTGCAGATGAATGTCTGTTAAACAAGGTGTGTATGATGATCTGCAGATCTCATAGACTATGAATGCGATGGGCTCTATTCACAAAACCATGTGCGGTAACTCTTTTTTGGGTGAAAAATTACCTCCAGTGATAATTCACTAAAAATAGTGAAAAAAGTGAGTATTCACTAAAAATGTACCAAGTGTGATAAATGTTTGATAAAAGTGCGGTAAAACAGGTGATAAAACAGGTGATAAACAGGTGATAAAACCGGTGATAAAACTGTCAGTAAATATGTACGAAAATAAAGCTTTTTTGACCACTGTAGGGCAGCCCATATACTTGCCACCCATTACACAGAGACGACCCAGGAAAGCCTGTCACATTTACAGTGGGACCTCTACTCTTGCACAGGACAGAATGAAAACATATAGAAATGCACCCCGTATGTATATAATTTAGCCTGTCTAATTCCCCCTCATCTGTGAATAATCACAACTGTAATTTGAGCTCTCAGCTGTGCCAGCTGGCTGCCTCAGCAGAGCAGCTAATGTGTAAACACAGGATGTTAACCCAATGTCTGCTTCCATGAACGCAGGAAGTACATACACTGGAAATTGTTTGCTGGATTTGTATCAGCTGTAACAAAGAAATGTTTATCTTTAAAGGTAATTATGCTGTTGCTTATCTTTTAGAACAGAGAAGAATTTCCTCCTCGGCATCTATTAAATCATCTAAAAGATTATACTAGGTCTGAAAGTGCGCCTTGAGATTAGACACACTCGTCTTTTCTGCCTTCTCTGTAAAACTGACATAAACTCGAGCAAAAAAAAGCTCAAAAGGCTCCATCCTGAAGGCCAAAAGCAGAGAAGTGATAACTATCACCTACCATTTGTAGGTGATAAAAACATCCTTAATTAACACCAACTTTTCAATTGAGAATCTCAAATTGGAGATAAATTTGAGGTAATTACCACACTTTTACCGCATGAGGTAAAACATTTTTGTGAATTTGAAAAGGGAGATATTTTGGTCGGTGTTTATCACTACCTAATTTAACTCATGCGGTAACTCATTGAGAATAGAGCCCATTTTGCAGGAACGGATCTTTGGCAGGAACAGATCTTTTGCAGATACTGATCTGTTGCATGTGTACAGCATCTGTGTGTGCAGCATCTTGCAAAGATTTTTATCTGATGGGGAGTTCAGCT
The DNA here is from genome assembly GCF_040937935.1 of Hyperolius riggenbachi. Taxonomy (NCBI): domain Eukaryota; kingdom Metazoa; phylum Chordata; class Amphibia; order Anura; family Hyperoliidae; genus Hyperolius; species Hyperolius riggenbachi. The sequence continues at coordinate 468,186,881 of NC_090649.1, read as the reverse complement.
CAATAGAATAGACTGTGTAGAGTATGGCTCTCATACTACATGGAAGGGGGTAAAATTGGTCTGTGATCTCTCATTTTCCAAAGACTATGGTCTGATGTGTGTATGAGCCTTTAGGAGTTGATTAACTTTGTAGGATGAGATCCAAGCACTTTAGGTGGGTACACACATCAGATAAAAGTCTTTTGAAAATGCAAGATCACAGACCAATTTTACCCCTTCCATGTAGTATGAGAGCCATACCTACACAGTCTATTCTATGGAGCTGAACTCCCCATCAGATACATTTTTTTGCAAGATGCTGCACACATGCAATAGATCAGTATCTGCAATAGATCAGTTCCTGCAAAATTGCATTCATAGTCTATGATATCTGCAGATCTCATACACACCTTGTTTAACGGACCTTCATCTGCAGATCAAACAATCACCTGCAGATCTGAAGATCCATCCTGGTGGATCTGATCTGCAGATGAATGTCTGTTAAACAAGGTGTGTATCAGATCTGCAGATATCATAGACTATGAATGCATTTTGGGGCTCATTTCCACTGTTGCGGTGCGGGATCGCCTGGATTCCACCGCAGAAGAAATCGCATGCTACAGCATCTGTGTGTGCAGCATCTTGCAAAGATTTTTTTCTGATGAGGAGTTCAGCTCCATAGAAAAGACTGCGTAGAGTATGGCTCTCATACTACATGGAAGGGGGTAAGATTGGTCTGTGATCTTTCATTTTCTAAAGACTTTTATCTGATGTGTGTACCCACCTTGGCCCAGTAGGCTGCCTGTCAAGTGACAGGCAGCCTATTGGCCCAATAAAAGTGCAGGGATCTGGTCCTACAAAGTCACTGTACCTGAGAGAGTCCAGAGTGGGACAATTGGAGCAGCTGTTGTTCATTTTGGGGTAGCGCGAGTAAGGCCACATACACACACATCAGACCATAGTCTTTGGAAAATGAAAGATCACAGACCAATCTTACCACCCTTTATGTAGTAAGAGAGCCATACTCTACACAGTCTATTCTATGGAGCTGAACTCCCCATCAGACAGAAATCTATGCAAGATGCTGCACACAAACATGCTGTACACATTCAACAGATCAGTATCTGCAAAAGATCTGTTCGTGCAAAAGATCCATTCCTGCAAAATGTATTCATAGTCTATGATATCTGCAGACCCTGCATACACACCCTGTTTAACAGACATTCATCTGCAGATCAGATCCACCAGGATGGATTTTCAGATCTGCAGATGATTGTCTGATCTGCAGATGATTGTCAGTAAGGGCTCGTTCCCATTTGAGCGAATCTGCATGCGTTTCCTGCATGCAGATTCGCTCAACAAATACAAGTGAATGGCGCTGTTTCCACTTGTCAGGAATTCTGTGCGGCTCGCTATGCAGAAAAAATCTGCACAGCAGAGCCGTCAGAATTCGCACGCCGCACACCCGCACGCGAATTGTCGGTAATGTAACTAAATAGGAAAACCGCAAGCTCTTTAGTCTTGCGGTTTTCCCGGCGTTTCCGCGTGCGATTTCGTCTAAAAACCCATGTCAATGCTTGCCGGCATTGACATGGTTAAAATCGCGTCGTTAAACCGCAGGCGATTCCGCGTGAAAATCCGCATGGAAACGTCAACGAATCCGCAACCGCATGCGGATTCGTTGACGCGGTTTCCGCGAGCAAATCGCGCCGCTCAAGTGGAAACGTACCCTTAAACAAGGTGTGTATGATGATCTGCAGATATCATAGACTATGAATGCAATTTGCAGGAACGGATCTTTGGCAGGAACAGATCTTTTGCAGATACTGAGCTTTTGTGTCTGTACAGCATCTGTGTGTGCAGCATCTTGCAAAGATTTTTTTCTGATGGGGAGTTCATCGCGTACGTTAAAAAAGGGCGTCGGGAAAAAAGGGCGCAGGGTTTTAAACGATAAACATGAATAACGTTTAAAAAAAAAATTGTGCTATATTTCGTTTAAAAATAATGTTTTATAAAGTTATAAATCATTAAATAATGTGTATGAAATCGGCAATTGTAAAAACGTCTTCCCTGTTTAAAAAGTGAAATGTATAATAACGTTTTCTAAAAGATTAATAAGAATGTTACTAAAACTATACCTAACCCTACACACAGAACCCTCCCTGTACCTACCCCTAACCCCTAGACCCCCCTGGTGGTGTCTAAACCTAAGACCCCCCTGGTGGTGCCTAAACCTAAGACCCCCCCTGGTGGTGCCTAAACCTAAGACCCCCCTGGTGGTGCCTAAACCTAAGACCTGTGATAAGCATTAATAACTTTTTAAAAAAAATATTGTGCTGTTTTTCATTTAAAAATAATGTTTAAAAAATTATAAATCAATAAATAATGTGTAATCATGAGAAGCAGTTATAAAACATTAAAAGTCTCCGGGCGCCGCTTGTAAAACGTTATGTTTCTCCGGCGTCCTTTTTCCCTGTTGGGCGTCCATTAAACAATATTTATTATGGGAGTGAATGGCGGCACCCTTTTTGTCCACCTGCCTCATGCGCCCAAATTTCCTGCCTCCGAGTTCAGCTCCATAGAAAAAACTGTGTAGGTATGGCTCTCATACTACATGAAAGGTGGTAAGATTGGTCTGTGATCTTTCATTTTCCAAAGACTATAGTCTGATGTGTGTATGAGCCTTAAGTTAGTACAGCAGGGGCGCCGCGAGGCATAAAGCAAACCAAGCAGCCGCTTGGAGCCTCAAGATCGTAGGGGCCTCGGCGGCTCAGTGACGTCGGCGTGACGTCACTGTTTTCCCGCAGCCCCGCGGGGCTGGCAGAGCAGAGCAGGGCTATGGGAAGATGGCCACCGCCGAAGCCCTGCTCTGGAGACTATTTATGTCTCCAGTACAGGGCTTCGGGTGGCCATCTTCCCGTAGCCCTGCATTCAATCAGCGCTGGAGATTGGAGGAGGGAGGGAGCTCCGTGGGAACTGCGCGCCTGAGGAGCCGGCCACCGGCCAGGAGAGGAGACAGGGAGAGAAGACTTCTGCCAGTGCCAGGTGAGTAAATTCTTTTCTTTTTGCAGCCCTTATCTGCTGAAAATGTGCCCTAATTGCATTTGATATCTGCTGAACTGTGCCCTAATTGCGTTTGATTTCTGCTGAACTGTGCCCTAATTGCATTTGATTTCTGCTGAAAATGTGGCCCTAATTGCGTTTGATTTCTGCTGAACTGTGCCCTAATTGCGTTTGATTTCTGCTGAAAATGTGCCCTAATTGCGTTTGGTTTCTGCTGAAAATGGGCCCAAATTGCGTTTGATTTCTGCTGAAATGTGGCCCAGATTGCGTTTGATTTCTGCTGAAATGTTGCCCAAATTGCGTTTGATTTCTGCTGAAATGTGGCCCAAATTGCGTTTGTTTTCTGTTGAAATGTTGCACAAATTGCGTTTGTTTTCTGCTGAAATGTTGCACAAATTGCGTTTTTATTTTCTGGTGTCTGGGGTAACTGTTGCTGCATTTATTATTTAATGGTCATAGTTGGCTATATTTGCTGTGCTACGGTTAAGCTCCGCCCATACAATGTCATGGCCACGCCCATTTTTCAATCGCCCCCACATCCATTTTCCCCGCAAACAACCCCGCCCCAATCCGCCCTCCCGCTCCACCCACATGACATGGCCACGCCCACTTATGCGGGATAGCCACACCCATTTGGATAGGGCCACTTACTACAGTCCGCTTGGGGCCACAAAAACCTTAGCTGCACCCCTGTAGTACAGCATGCTACAGCAGTAGCATGCACCACTTTGAAAATTTTACTTGCACTGCCACACTAAGCTGCTCTGGGTGTGCACCTGCTCTGTTCACATAATAAATCACCAACGCTGTCACAAGCGCTGATCGATTTATTCTGTGATCTATGAAAAGCTTTTCTAAGCGTTTTTGTGGAGCGACTATTTTTTTCACTTCCTGACATCAGTCAGTGAACTCTTGTAACCGGAAATGAATAAATACAATGTATTTATTCATAAAAAGTGCTCGGGAAATCGCCATTCAAATCGCTTTTTCACGCACTTTGCGATTTCCCTATACTTTCTATTGAAGAGCAAACGCTCAGAAAATGGTACAGGTAGTGCTTTGCGATTCATTAGAAAGCGGAGCGCTCATATGTGAACACTCCCATAGGAAATCATTGCACAAGCGCTTTTAGAGCGATTTCCAAAATCGCCAGCGCTCAAAAAAAATCTGCAAACGCTCAAAGTGTGAACACGCCCTCAGTCAGTTTTTCTTAAGATGGACACTAATGATCCAATTTCTACGGAAAAACCATTTGAGCGATCAGATGTGAAATGTAGTAATACATCGTTCACTACACTATCAACGAACCAATCTTTCATTTCTATCTATTACAACCGCCAAGGAAATCCAAATTTTGGTTACATGAAAATCCAATTAGATGACTATTTTTTTAATCTTCAATAGAGATTGATGGGCAAAACCAATCCGATCACATCCAACTAGAATTATCTGATCGCTCAACGATTTTTTGCTAGAAAATTGGACCGTTAGTGGCCACCTTTAGAACGCAGTTACTGTTTTATTCATACAACAGAGAAGTATAGAAGTCTCAGAAAGAGTTAACACTCATAGGGCCCAACCGTCCCGTTTTCGACGGGACTGTCACAATTTTGGGGGGCTCTCCCGCTATCACGGTATGAGCCCCCCAAGTCCCGGGCAGCAGTGGGCAGTGAGGGTGGAAAAAAAAATGATCGAGGCGCCAACCGCGGGTAAATGGGATGCGGGACGCGTGCATCCCATTACCACCTCCCTCCCTCCCTTGGAATCTAACCCCCCCTGTGTCTCCCCCCTGTTTGCAGAGTGCGCAGCTAAGCGGAGCGGGCTGTCAGCTTACCGGTATCCATGGACGCATACCGATGTCCGGCTTCAATCTGCTTCCTGTGACATCACAGGAAGCAGGAAGCCAGATGGTGGTACGCGTCCATGGATACCGGTAAGCCGACAGCCTGCTCCGCTTAGCTGCGCACTCTGCAAACAGGGGGGAGACACAGGGGGGGGGTTAGATTCCAAGGGAGGGAGGGAGGGAGGTAGTAATGGGATGCACGCGTCCAGCATCCCATTTACCCGTGGCTGGCGCCTCGATCATTTTTTTCTTGCATTGGCACCCTCCTCCTCACCCACCCATCCACCCACCCACGGACACCCTCCTCCTCCTCCTCATCATTATGGGAGAGACATATGTATTAAAAAATTATTAGGGGATATTATTAATTGAAAAAAAAATCAATTTTTTTTATGGTAGGTGTGACGGGGGGATTGGGGGGGGGGCGTGGTTAGGGTTGTGGCCTAAGTGTCCCGATTCTTAGATTTAAAATGTTGGGAGGTATGGGGTTAACACTGCAGAAGGTGGGTCCTCTAATCTCTGGAAGGAGAGCCTGTTCCAGTAGTTTGGCAGGAAGGAGTACAGCTTGCTTGTTTACTCCCTGATAGGAGTCCCTATCTAAAATCATGGAGGTCCTGTCTAAGCATCGCGCCCTGCTGCTGGGCCTGGCCGGTCTGGGGGCCACGGTGGCCGTCACCTGGCTATACCTCTCCAGCAGGAAGAAGAGGCAGCTGCAGAGAGTGGGAGAGGTGTCACAGCTGTTCATGTACCCTGTCAAGTCGTGCAAGGGGATCCCGCTGCAGGAAGCAGAGTGCAGGGAGTACGGGCTGAAAAATGGCCAGCTCAGTGACAGGTACTCTTTACCTCCTAACTTTCTGAGATGAGAAAGAATAACTTCCTCTAGCTCAGAGGTAACAGGTATAAGACACGGCCCCACCCTGCCTTCTCTTCTATATACATTAGTATCTAAAGGTGCATACACACATCAGACTATAGTCTTTGGAAAATGAAAGATCACAGACCAATCTTACCACCCTTCATGTAGTATGAGAGACATACACTACACAGTCTTCTCTATGGAGCTGAACTCCACATCAGAAAAAAATCTTTGCAAGATGCTGCACACACAGATGCTGTACAGACACAAAAGATCAGTATCTGCAAAAGATCTGTTCCTGCCAAAAATCCATTCCTGCAAATTGCAATGATAGTCTATGAGATCTGCAGATCATCATACACACATGATTTAACTGACATTCATCTGCAGATCAGATCCACCAGGATGGATTTTCAGATCTGCAGATGATTGCTTGATCTGCAGATGAATGTCAGTTAAATCATGTGTGTATGATGATCTGCAGATCCCATAGACTATCATTGCAATTTGCAGGAATGGATTTTTGGCAGGAACAGATCTTTTGCAGATACTGATCTTTTGTGTCTGTACAGCATCTGTGTGTGCAGCATCTTGCAAAGATTTTTTCTGATGTGGAGTTCAGCTCCATAGAATAGACTGTAGAGTATGGCTCTCATACTACATGAAGGGTGGTAAGATTGGTCTGTGATCTTTCATTTTCCAAAGACTATAGTCTGATGTGTGTATGAGCCTTAAGAATATCTTAAAGGACCATGCCAAAAAAAAACATAAGCAGTTAAAATCTGACAGAACTGACAGGTTCTGAACTAGTCCATCTCCTCATGGGGGATTCTCAGGGTATTCTTTTTTTTCAAAAGTATTTCCTGAACAGCAGTTGTTAAACTACCAAAATAGTAAGATACCAGCCAGCCTTCCTACTCACTTGCACACTATTTTGGCATTTCCCATTAAGGCCTCTTTTCCACGAACTGTTGAGCTGTGTGCTCAGCAAGCTGTTGCCAGGCAGCAGCGAGCAGTTACCAGGCAGCAGCGAGCAGTTACCAGGCAGCAGCGAGCAGTTACCAGGCAGCAGCGAGCAGTTACCAGGCAGCAGCGAGCAGTTACCAGGCAGCAGCGAGCAGTTGTGAAAGTTTGAGGGGCATTTCACTGCCTGTAAACAGTTTGTGGATAAGAGGCCTAAGGAAATGCTTTTGACAACAAAGAAAACCCTGAGAATACCCCATGAGGAGATGGACCGGTAAGTTCTGTCAGATTTTAACTGCTTATTTTTTTATTTTATTTTTTCTGCAGTGTGCTTTTAAACTGATAAATAACAGGCTGAAAATATAGTTTAGTGATGATTTTAAAATTCAACGAAACTAGAGGTTGCAGGGCTGACCGGGGATACTGCAGGCTAGGTCAACGAGATGCAAATAATTCCAAGTTGATGCAGGAATATGCAAATTTATACAAGGATGGTTGATGAGATGCAAATAATTCAGGGTTGATGCAGGATCATGCAAATTTAAAGCAGCTTGAAAATTCACCAGTTTTATCTGTCTGAAGTAGGATTCGATTGGTCTGTTAATTTGGCCTGGTGCACACCAAAAACCGCTAGCAGATCCGCAAAATGCTAGCAGATTTTGAAACGCTTTTTCTTTTTCTGTAGCGTTTCAGCTAGCATTTTGCGGTTTTGTGATGCGTTTTTGGTGTAGTAGATTTCATGTATTGTTACAGTAAAGCTGTTACTGATCAGCTACTGTAACAAAAAACGGCTGGCAAACCACTCTGAAGTGACGTTTTTCAGAGCGGTTTTCCTATACTTAACATTGAGGCAGAAACGCATCCGCAATCCAAAATCTGCAGCAGCCCGGGAGTATGCGTTTCTGCAAAACGCCTCCCGCTCTGGTGTGCACCAGCCCATTGAAATACATTACCCTAGCGGATCTGCACCCGCAAGCGGATCGCAAACCCGCAGCAGAACCGCTCTGGTGTGCACTAGGCCTTAAAGCTGTGCTAATTTACATACAATATTTGCATAATCCTGCACCAACTCAGAGGCAGGGAACGCACAAGGCAGAAATGCTAACTTTACGGAAATTGCCGCTAATGCAAGTCTATGGGCTGCAAGTAAAAACACATACATGTGCGGTTTTGAAAACGCAAAATGTCCTCCATTTTCAAAAACGCATGTGATGTATCTGAGGGCTCGTTTCCACTATCGCGAATCCGCATGCGTCCAACGCATGCGGATTCGCACATGTAATGCAAGTGGATGGGCCTGTTTCCACTGTAGCGTTGTTGAGGTGCGTTTTTTTCAGCGGTAAAAAAACGCACAAAAGAGCCAATGAATTCGCCTGCGAGTGGAATGCATGCGAATCGCCGCTAATGTATTTAATAGGAAATTCGCATGCGGCTATGGTATGCGAATTTTCATGCGACTTCGCATGCGAATTCGCATAGGTACCAATGTAATTCAAACAGGCAGTGACATGGTTAAATTCGCATATACCCTCACCTATGCGAATTCGCATGCGAATTCGCGGCAAAAAACGCGCAAAAATTTGCATCCGCATGCTATTTCATGGAATTTCAACAGCGGTGGAATCCAGGCGATTCTGCACCGCAATAGTGGAAACGAGCCCTGAGTGGAGACACGGGGGAATGTGTTTTTGATGCTTTAAAAAAATAAGTTACTGTATTTTGCTTCATTGATTATTGAAAATCATTAAAACGCAAATGCGAAACGCAGCATAAAAATGAAAATGCACACACAAAACGCCACCGCATACAAAAATGCAGCAGAAAATGAAAACGCATGCTTTTCTGCACTGCCTAGTGTGCTCCCAGCCAGATTCAGGAGCGTTTTAAAGCCTAGTACACACCTTCAATTATGATTGGCCAATCAGTGACCGATTTTACCACCTCCCATGCAGTATGAGGGTTTACCTACACAATCTGCTCATAGTATTCAATATCTGTTGACCCTCATACAACACGGAGGTGGTAAAATTGGTCAGTGATTGGCCAATCGTAATTGAAAATGTGTGCCAGGCTTTAAAGGATACCCGAAGTGACATAATGAGATAGACATGTGGGTACTTATCCATTAGCCGGGCGCATCCGGCAGGTGGTGCTAATTACTATTCCCCCCTCCAGGCCGCCATGGATAGTAGGTAAAGATGTAACTCTGGTGGAGACTTGTCGCCACCTAGAGGATGCGCCCGGCTAACGGATAAGAACCGACATGTGTATGTACAGTACCTAGCACACAAATAACTATGCCATGTTCCTTTTTTTTCTCTCTCTGTCTGAAAGAGTTAAATATCAGGTATGTAATTGGCTGACTCAGTCCTGACTCAGACAGGAAGTGACTACAGTGTAGCCTCACTGATAAGAAATTCCCCTTTTTATCTCTTTCTTGCTCCCAGAAGCCATTTTCTGCTAGGAAAGTGTTTTATAGTTGGAATTTCTTATCAGTGAGGGCCACGCTGTAGTCACTTCCTGTCTGGCCTGGAACTCACTGAAATCAGCAAACGCAACCGCTAGCGTTTTGTCTGAGCAGTTTGCAAGCGGATTCATGCGCGTTTTTGGTCATGTTTTGCAACATTGTATTTTTTTCCCCAGCGGGTGCCTAGCGTTTAGCGTTTTGCGTTTTTATCCTGATTGGTCCTGTGAATTATTTTTCATTTTGTTACAGTGTGCTGAACCGCAAAACGCTAGCAAAACCGCTCAGTTTAGGTTTTGCTGAGCGTTTCCGCTAGCGGTTCAATACTTTACATTGAAGCGCTAACGCTCCCAAAATGCTGCACGTCCTGCGTTTGCGTTTCTGAGAAACGCAAACGCTCCTGTGGAAGTTGCCCCATCCATTAATATTAGCCCAGCGTTTTGGCAAACTGCTAGCGTATCGCAGTGCTGCCAAAACGCTGCCAAAAGCGCTCCTGTGGGTTCCAGCCCTCTGAGTGAGGACTGAGTCAGCCACTTACATACCTGATATTTAACTCTTTCAGACAGAGAGAGAAAAAAAGGAACACGGCATAGTTATTTGTGTGCTAGGCACTGTACATACACATAGGTCTATCTCATCATGTCACATCGCGTATCCTTTAGGCCTCTTTCACAGTGCGACGTTAAAGTCGCACATTAGAAACTGTTCCAACGCAGACTAACGCACAGCAATGCAAAGTCTGTGCGACATTTACAGTGCACACGTTGTGTTGTGTGAAACGTGTAGCAATATTCCTTTATGTGTGTTGCACATGCTCAGTAATGTATTATTTTTTTTTATATATATATATAACGCATGCGCCGCTTTCGTTCCATCAGTATGCAACGAAAACGGCGCACTAAAACACATAACGTAGTACAAAATTACGTCCAATTTTATAACCTGCATGTGCTGCATAAGGGGCACGTTGTGCGACTTTAACGTCGCATCAAATGCACCATCCCACTGTGAAAAAGGCCTTAAGGTACCCATGTGGTACAATTTCCACAGATGCAATCAATTGATCAAATTTGCGGATTTGTAAGTAAGGTAATTGGAAGGTAATTTATTGATTATTGTGAGGAAACGCGGAAAAGCCGCCGCGTGTACTGATAGCAAGGCGGCTGGTCCAGCGCGGCGGTTTGCACGCAGCAGCATGCGTCTGGTGTGGCTGGGCCTGTTAGTTCACACAGATTCAGGAATACGCGCGCGCGCTGAGAGCAGGGTTGCTCAGCAGGACCCTGAATGCGAAGTTTCCCCGAAAAATTCAGGTGTTTTTAAAGTTTGCCGCATGCGAACCCGAATGCTGCGATGCCGAACCCGAATACGAAGCATGCCGAATGCGCGCGCTGGAATTCGGCCGGATGGAGCTGTGGGTTCGGCTTCGGGATTCGGGGATGACGTCATTGGGCCAATCAGAAGTCCTCCTGCCGAGGAGCTGGCAACCCTAGCAACCAATCAGAGGAGGGGAGCCTGGCCCTCCCCTCCTCTATATAAGGCGGCGGCCATGTTGCGGAGCCAGGCACTTGTGTGACTGCTGCTGGTACCGAGAGATTCTCCAGTGCTGTGCAGTGTCTGAGCAAGTGCTTTTCACTGCTAAACCTAGCGTTTTGCTTCCTAAACACCTAAACACATTTATTGTTGTCTTATATAGTTAGCTAGTATTTTGATTGTTTTTAGTCAGCTAGTGTATAGTGTATACTGTGCTAGGCTAGTGTTAGTCTGTGAGCAGGCTAGGCCTGCTAGCCTAGGTAGCCTTAGCCTACTACTAGCTTAGGTAGGTTAGGGATTCTAGTTAGTTGTGTACTAGTTTAGTTAATTATTACTGCTGTAGTCTGTTACTTTATTAGTTTCAGTACTTTGTTAGTTAGTTACTGACTGTAAGTGACAGGTCACCACCAGCATCCATTGTGAGTGACCTGACCTGTGACTGTCTGTCACCTCACCTGCCCGAGCCTATTGATTGATTGCGTCTGACTGTGTGTGACCGTTTGTAATTGTCACCGATTGTCTGCCGCACGACTTACTTGTAGCCTATTACGCTAGGTGTTTCTTAGTTACGTGCGTGCATACTTCTAGTGTCTACTACTGTACTACTAGTCACCACCAAGTCACCACCAAGTCACCACCAACACAGACTTTATTAAAGTTTACACCCTTTCCCGCCCTCTTCTACTTATTTTTTTTTTACTGTATTTGTATAGTGCACTATGACTGGTAGAGGGCGAGGCACCACCAGGAGAGGAAGCGCCATTGCAGGAGCCACTGCCAGCAGCAGCAGGTCTGGGACTGGTGCGCCGCCAGCCACTGACCACAGGGAGGAGGGAGCAGAGGCGCAACAGCAGCGTGTTGCGCCCATCTTTGAGACGGGTCGTCGCCCACGGCCCATTGGGGAGAGTCAGGTGCAGGCTGTGGTGGAAATGATGGCGGGGCAGGAAGCCACCTTTTCCAGCCAGGCCTCCAGCAGCAGCGAGACTAGTGCCACCAGCACTCCTATCCGCAGCAGGTCTCCACCAGCGCTTGAGGCCATGGTCACGGTGACCCCATCGACCAGCCTGCCCTCAATGAGCACGCTCTTCTCCCCTGAGACTGTGACCATGTACAGGGATGTTTTGGAGAAGTATGAGTTGGAGATGATGGGGCCATGCAAGGAGGAGGAGGAGTTACAGGTGCAGAAGTTTGTTGTTGGCGCTGAGGAGGAGGGGCGTGATGCAGGGGATGTTGGGGTAGAGGAGTTGGTTGAGTCGGGCTCACAGGATTTGTTTGGGGTTGATGATGATGACTTGATAGATCCTTCCTATGTGCCACCAGTACCACCAGCACAGTTGGTTGAAGGCAGCTCATCATCGGAGGAGGAGGCGTCTCTGGCGCAGAGGCGCGGCAGCAGTAAGGCGGCCAGCACAGGGCGCGGAAGGCAGGAGCCACAGCCTACTGCTTCAGTCGCTACCACCACTTGCAGCAAACCTCTAACTACAACCAAAAAGGCACAATCCTCCAAGGGCACCCAAAAACCCCAGCCCTCAAGCGCAAAGAGCAGGTTGAAGTCCCCAGTCTGGCGGTACTTCACCAAGTGCTTCCCCCCCCCCCCCCCCGGGCAGCCAGTCCTCAGTGGCCTCATCAGCTCCCTCCACAGTGGCCTCCTCATCCTCCCATGCAGGCAAACACCGCCAGACCCTGCTCAGCGAAGCATTACCCGGTGTGACCAAGGTGCTGCCTCCCACCCACAGGCGCATCCGGTTGCTGAACGGGTTGCTTGCCTGGGCCATGTGCTCCCAGCTCCTGCCATATTCCTTTGTGCAGGAGGGGAGTGACATCAGAGCGCTGCTGCAGGTTGGGATCCCGGAGTGGCAAGTCCCCAGCCGCCACTATTTTTCCCGCAGGGCAATCCCAGCACTGCACCGCTCTGCCATGGAGAACGTGGGCCGCGCGCTGGATCACGCTGTCAGTGCGTGGATCCACATAACCATGGATTCCTGGAGCAGCCGGTTTGGGACAGAGCGCTATCTGTCCTTTACAGCCCACTGGGTCAGCCTGGTGGAAAGCCCGAGCAAGGAAACAGCAGGTCCATCCTTGGGCACAGCAGCACCAGTCGCCCACTACGTGGTGCCACCGCACTGGGTCAGGGGAGAAGCAGCAGCTCCCACCGCCAAGCGATCCCGTCTCTCCAGCAGCGTGAAGGCCTGCCACTGCCAAGCGCTGCTGGAGATGAAAAGCCTGGGGAAACACTCCTTGACGGCAAGTAACGTGCTCCGGTACCTCAGGGAACAGGAGAGGACGTGGCTGACCCCCAGAGGCCTCACTGTGGGATTGGTGGTGTCCGACAATGCCGCCAACCTGCTGTCTGCCATCAGCAGTGGAGACTTGCTCCACGTCCCTTGCTTGGCCCACGTCCTGAACCAGGTGGTGCAAAAGTTCATGCGCACCTACCTGGGGATGGAGGAGTTGTTAGAAACGGCGCGGAAAATTGTGCGCACTTTCCGCCGCTCAGCAGCTGCCAGACTGGCAGACATCCAGCAGCAGGAGGGCCTGCCACGACACCGCCTTATCATAGATGTGCCAACTCGCTCGAACTCCACCCTGGCGATGTTGGAGCGGCTGGTTGAGCAGAGGAGGGCTGTCAACCGGTACATCTATAATGCCACTGTCGCCGGCACCGGCAGCACCACACTCCAGCTCCTCACCAACGCGCAATGGGGGCAGATGCAGCAGGTCTGCTTGGTGTTGGCTCCCTTCCTGCAGGGAACCAACCTGGTGAGTGAACAACGGGCATCCCTCTGCCAGTGGGTGCCCTTTGTTTGTCTGCTGGACAGGGCACTTGGCGATTTGGTGGATTTGGGGAGAGGAGGCCCTGAAGCAGCTGGAACAGCAGCCGCCTGTGCAGTCCACTGCTCCGCAGGTATTTGAGTCCCTGGAGGAGGAGGAGGAGTTGGAGGTGCTGGACGTTGCTGCTGGGGGGAACATCGGAGCGCAGCAGCAGTGGTGCAAGGGTGGAGAGAGGAGGAAGAGTCTCAGGGGCAAGAGGAGGAGGAGGAGGAGGACGCTGACCCTGATGTCTCTGTTAGACGGTCCACCCTGTTCCCCCATGGCAGCGCACATGCTGCGCTGCCTGCGCACAGATCCCAGGGTCAAGCGGATGCAAGCGAGGGAGGACGCCTGCATCAGCATGATCCTGGACCCACAGCTGAGGGGGAGGTGGGATCAGTTTCTGCCTGCCAGAGACCGTGAGCAGCGAGCAAGGGAGTTGCAGGAGATCCTTGTTCGGTGACTGGAGGAAGCCTTCCCCTTCCCCCCCCCCCCCGCCTTCCACTCCCTCTGTCTCTGTCCAGCAGCACAGCAGCAGGTGCCTGCGGGCAGCAGCAGCATCAGGCGCCCAGGAAACCTTCTTTCATTGACGCAGGCATTCTACATGAAGGTACAGCAGCCGAGAGAGGAGGTGCGGGCAGCCACCTTCGGTGAGAGTCACAGCCAGCGCATGATCCGGATGGTTGCCGACTACATGGGGTCCTTCAGTGGGCTTGACACCGGCAGCGAAGAGCCTGTGGACCCCATGGAGTACTGGGTGGAGCGCTTGCACATCTGGAGGGAGCTTGCGCAGTACGCCCTGGAGGTATTGTCTTGCCCCCTTCCAGCGTGCTGTCTGAGAGGTGCTTCAGTGCGGCCGGTGGCGTGGTCACCGAGAAGCGCTCTCGTCTGTCCACAGAGGGTGTGGACAGACTAACATTTTTGAAGATTAACCAGGCCTGGCACCTGTTGTCGGCGAAAGGAGGACATGAGGTGCCTGCCTGGGAATTACAATACATTGCCTGCTGCCTGCCATACGTGACGACGACTCCTCCTGCTGGCCTGCTGCATTGATTTACCTATGAATTTACTTATGTATTTATTTATTGTATTTCTACCGGACTCCTGCTGGCCTGCTGCATTGATTTACCTATGAATTTATTTATTGTATTTCTACCGGACTCCTGCTGCTGGCCTGCTGCATTGATTTACCTATGAATTTATTTATTAATTTATTGTATTTCTACCGGACTCCTGCTGCTGCAGGCCTGCTGCATTGATTTACCTATGAATTTATTTATGTATTTATTTATTGTATTTCTACCGGACTCCTCCTCCTCCGGCTGGCCTGCTGCATTGATTTACCTATGAATTTACTTATGTATTTATTTATTGTATTTCTACCGGACTCCTGCTGGCCTGCTGCATTGATTTACCTATGAATTTATTTATTGTATTTCTACCGGACTCCTGCTGCTGGCCTGCTGCATTGATTTACCTATGAATTTATTTATTAATTTATTGTATTTCTACCGGACTCCTGCTGCTGCAGGCCTGCTGCATTGATTTACCTATGAATTTATTTATGTATTTATTTATTGTATTTCTACCGGACTCCTCCTCCTCCGGCTGGCCTGCTGCATTGATTTACCTATCAATTTATTTATGTATTTATTGTATTTCTAAAGCGGCAACATATTACACTGCGCTCATTTTCATCCTGCTGCTGTCAGTGGTCCCACTGCCCACACAATGCATTGCCTGCTGCCAGTGCCACACGTCACTCCACCTCCTCCTGCTGCTGTTGTACTTATCCTGCTGCTGTCAGTGGTCCCACCACCAGAGTCCACACTATGCATTGCCTGTTGTCAGTGCCACACGTCACTCCTCCTACTGCTGCTGTTGTATTTATCCTGCTGCTGTCAGTGGTCCCACCACCAGAGTCCACACTATGCATTGCCTGCTGTCAGTGCCACACGTCACTCCTCCTACTGCTGCTGTTGTATTTATCCTGCTGCTGTCAGTGGTCCCACCGCCAGGGTCCACACTATGCATTGCCTGCTGTCAGTGCCACACGTCACTCCACCACCTCCTGCTGCAGTTGTATTTATCCTACTGCTGTCACAGGTCCCACCGCCAGGGTCCACACTATGCATTGCCTGCTGTCAGTGCCACACGTCACTCCTCCTACTGCTGCTGTTGTATTTATCCTGCTGCTGTCAGTGGTCCCACCACCAGAGTCCACACTATGCACTGCCTGCTGTCAGTGCCACACGTCACTCCTCCTACTGCTGCTGTTGTATTTATCCTGCTGCTGTCAGTGGTCCCACCACCAGGGTCCACACTATGCATTGCCTGCTGCCAGTGCCACACGTCACTCCACCTCCTCCTGCTGCTGTTGTATTTATCCTGCTGCTGTCAGTGGTCCCACCGCCAGGGTCCACACTATGCATTGCCTGCTGTCAGTGCCACACGTCACTCCTCCTACTGCTGCTGTTGTATTTATCCTGCTGCTGTCAGTGGTCCCACCGCCAGGGTCCACACTATGCATTGCCTGCTGTCAGTGCCACACGTCACGCTTTCAGTTTTGTTTTTTAAGTACACCTATTTCAATGTGAATTCACTTTAAAAAAAACACAAAAAACCCCCGAATTCACGAATACGAATTTTTAGGCGTAACCTCGAACCGAATATCAACTCGAACCGAATTTCGTGGTCGAAGGCGAATTTGAATGTCATGCGGACCCGAATTCGAATGTACCCGAACCGAATTTTGGTACATCTGAGCATGCCTGGCTGAGAGGCAGAACTTTTATGACGGCCAAGGGGGGGATCAGCTGACCTGGCTGATCAGCTGACCTCAGAGCTAGTAACTATTGGCCTATCACTTAAGGGTGGCGCCAGAGAGCGCTGCTCTATATATAGTTACTGCGGGCCAGTCACAAGTTGTCTGCCGTTGCGAACACTTACGTGGAAGCACTCAGACCTTAGTCAGATCCCACAGTGTGTTAGAACCAGGAGGACCTGGGAATTCACACTGAGCCAGATTACTTCTGTGTATTATTGTGTTATACTTCAGACTAGTTCCAGGGTGTCGAGACCACGGACCTCACACCCAAGATTAGGAACTCTGTGTTATCATTCTGTTATACTTCAGACTAGTTCCAGGGTGTCGAGACCACGGACCTCACACCCAAGTCTAGGGATACTCTGTACCATCATATTATATTCCAGACTAGTTCCCGGGTGTAGAGACCACGGACCTCACACCCAAGACTAGGCATTGTTTGTATCTGTTATGACCTTTTGCATTCCTGACTATCCCTCTGCTTACTGATTCGGTGCCTACGTATATCTGATTACCTGTTGCCAAACCCGGCCTGTCCTGGATACCGAATCAGTCTTCTGTCTTTGTACTTTATCTGTATGTGTGTTGCCGACCTGGCTTGCCCGACCTCGAGAGCTATCTCTCTCTCTTTAAGAGATAGTCTCCAGACCTGCTAGTGACATCCGCCTTTAGGTGTCACTCACTTGCAGGTTCCTCCTACCTTCACCCTGGGACTCCGGCCACCGTGGGGTCTCAGGCTGCTGGAAGGTTGTTGTGCTTTCCTTAAGGCAGTATATCCCATACTGCCAGAGACCACCTGCTCCTCAGGTGGTCCTACTCAAAGTCATTACTGTTGCACCAAACACTCACACTATAAAAGTGTCCAGAGGTTAGTTATACTTGGATTATCGGTGATTCTGCAGATCATCAATAATCAGGTATAATCTGTATTCTTGGTGATACTGCAGATCACCAATAATCAGATTCTCTCTGTGTGCTGACACCGATCGTTACAATTATTCCTTAAATAAGTAAATGAGGGCACTTTCTCTCTTCACATACGACTGTAAATGCAACATTCTACAACATTCTGTATTCTAATCGACCATAGAATCGTTTCATGATTATTTTTTTCAAAATACCAGTCAAATGATCGCATCTGAGGAAAATATTGTACGGTTAGTCTCCTCTCCTAAATGCCTTGGGGCGTGAGATCACATTGCACAATACGCCACAATTAAGTTGGCCAACATCCACTCTAAAGGTGGCCACACACGATACAATAAAATGATCCAATTTTACTGCAATTCGATCAAAACGATCAAATCATAAGCTCGTTTTTTTTTTTTTTTTTTTTTTTCCCCAATTGACAGAACAATAAAATCGTATTTCCCATTCTTTCTTCAATTTTTATTGATCAGGAATGCCAGATATTTTTCTTCAATCTTTCTACAGATTGTATGGTGTGTGTGTGTGTGTTAGATTGTCAATTCATTAATATACACACCCTAGCAATTTTCTCAGTTTCCAATCATTTTTATCATAATTGGGGGAAAAATTGAACATACATGTGTTGTACATTGGTCATATTTTTGAAATGTTACAATCAGTCAGAAAAATTGATTGCAATTCTTAAATTGAACAGATATTTAAAAAATTGTATGGTGTTTGGCCACCTTAAGGCTTTGTGCACATTATAAATCGCTGGCCGTTTTTATGCGTGTTTTTTTTTTTTTTTTTTTTTTTTTTTTTTTTTTTTTTTTTTTTTTTTTGTGTAAGCGCTTTTCTAAGCACTTTTGCTGAGGTCCTGACATTAGTCAGGAAGTGAACTCTTTGACCTGGAAAATAATAAATACAATGGGCTTGATTCACAAAAGGGTGCTAACTTAGTTAGCACGCCTAAAAGCCCCTTAGCACGCCTAAAGCCCTTTAGTGCACGCAAAGTTTAGTGGTGCGAGCGACACGTCATTCTGGGTGCACCTAAAATGTTGCGGCGGGTGCGCCCGAAACGGTGCAGTATGTGACGTTTCGGGTGCACCCGGTGTGAGATTTTGAGGCGCACCGCACAGCACTAAACTTTGCACGCGATCAAAAGGTTTTAGGCGTGCTAACTGAGTTGGCACCCTTTTGTGAATCGACCCCAATGTATTTATTCTTAGAAACGCTCCAGTAATCGCTATACAAAGCACTTTGCAAAGTGCTTAGCGATTTCACTATACCTTCCATTGAGCCAAAGCGCTCAGAAAATGCTACAGGCAGAGCTTTTGGAAGCGGAATGCAATCGAAAGGCTTGTATGTGAACACTCTCATAGGGAATCTTTGCACAAGCACTTTTATGGCGATTTCTAAAATCACCAGCATTTAAAATATGCAAAAAACCCATAGTGTGAGCAAGCCCTCAGTTTCGATACCACCTGTGTGATAAAAGCTGTTTTCTTTCAAAATATTAAAAACAGCAACTGTATACTGTACCACTCCAGGTGAGTCTGCAGTTAGCCCAGGTGAAGGTTTGCTGTAATCCAATGGCAGGGTCCTGATCAAACCTCGGAACACACATGAAGTGTGCAGGCAGTCAACTGAGCGGTGCCAGTCCCTGCAGCGTGAGACTCTAGAAGAGAGAGTCAGCGCTGACAAGCGCAGGAGTCTGATGCTGGTGGGTTGCCGGGCGCATCAAAAGGAGCCCCAGCGTGTGACGTGTCCCCAGTGGAAGCACCAAAGCCCAGCAGAGGGAAGGCGGCCGGCAGGCCGCGAGGCACGGAATCAGGTATCAGACACGACGGGAGGACCCGACGTTTTCTAGTTGCCTGGCAGCCCTGCTGATCTATTTGGCTGCAGTAGTGAACTGAATTACACCAGAAACAAGCATGCAGCTAATCTTATCAGTTCTGACAATATTGTCAAACTCCTGACCTGCTGCGTGCTTGTTCAGGGTCTATGGTTGAAAGAATAAGAGGGAGAGGACCAGCACGGCAGCCAGGCAACTGGTATTGCTTAAAGTGAACCTCCGGACTAAAAATGTACTCAGCAGTACTGAAAAGGCTTGGTGTTTAACAGTTTCACAGCATCAGAACTTTGTTTTTCTTTCCAAAGCATCATTTTAAGCTTTTTTTCCCTGATGCTGTGCAGAGCATGATAGGATT
This sequence comes from Hyperolius riggenbachi, assembly GCF_040937935.1. Classification (NCBI taxonomy): domain Eukaryota; kingdom Metazoa; phylum Chordata; class Amphibia; order Anura; family Hyperoliidae; genus Hyperolius; species Hyperolius riggenbachi. The sequence continues at coordinate 468,167,426 of NC_090649.1, read as the reverse complement.
TCCTATGTTGTTGTTCACGTTGCCTAGCAACTGGGAGAGGTGGTCAGGACACAGGACAGTTGCTACTGTCTCATGCTCCCTGTCACCTCCTTTCAACCAAAAAGATGGCCGCCCTCATGAAATTAAACATTTGCCTGTTCTTTTAAAACAGGGTGGGTAAGAGATTATATTACCTATCTATTTTAATTAACATAACTAATGTAACTTAATGACAGTATATTTGTTTAGGCTGGAGTTCCTCTTTAAAAGGAGATAAATATGGCAGCCTCAATATTATTCTCACCTCCGGTTCCTTTTAAAAGTGCAACGCAAAGACAGTGGGCCCAAATTTTGGTGACCCTTTCCCCAGAAAATTCACATAATTGTGCAGGTTTTCTCAAGAAAATACACGTAATGTGAGCAGATTTGCCTGGAAAACACGTTCAATCATGTCGGCAGATTTGACCAGAAAACACGTTCAATCATGTTGGCAGATTTGACAAGAAAATACGTGGAATCATGTAGCAGATTTGACCAGAAAATACATGGAATCATGTCAGCAGATTTGCCCAGAAGATACATGCAATCATGTGGCAGACCTGGCCAGAACATACACCTGCTGCTAATATAAATAATAATAATAAAAAAAAAATTTACTTACTCACCTGCAGCACTGCAGACCTCCTCCCGTCCGGCGTGCAGCTCCCACGATCCTCTGCAGAGTGCAGCCGGCAACTGTCTGAAACTCCCGCGCTGAGCAGGGCTACTGGAAAATGGCGCCCGAAGCGCTGCAGACTCAGTCTCCAGAGCAGGGCTTCGGGCGCCATTTTACCATAGCCTTGCTCTGCCTCTGTCGGAGCTGCGGGCTGCTGCTGTCAGTGAACTGACACGGAGTCTATTAGACGCCGAAAGGCCGTTCACGCTGGGAGGTGCTTTGGGGGTGCTTGGAGAATTTTAGGGGGTGCTTCAGCACCCAAAGCACCCCCCTGGCGCTGCCACTGCTCACCAAGAACTTACCAGACGCAATCAGTTCAAGGTACAGTATTATGAGTCTGTTGACCTTCAGACCGACTTCACACTGCAGGCCAGCTTCACCTTCAGGCTGGCTTCATGGGGGCTGCACTGCACTGACAAAAACAGGCCTTCAGGGAGTACAGGGTTAGTACGCGGTAATCTCCGTCTGGCATCCGGCCAAGCAGAAAGGGACGCTCACTTTCTGTTGGGAAATCAATATTGTTCGCAGAAGCGTATTTCTAATATATACTTACGCGCAACGCTAAAAACTGTGGCAGGTTTTTTTAAAATGGTGATCACCTGACATTTTGAAGCGCTGTGCATTAACATGAACAGCGCTTCTGATTTGCAATTTGCGTTTTTTTTTGTTTTGTTTTTTTTAAAATAAAACTATTATACTTACCAGGCATTCTTCTTCCGCCTGTCCCCCTAAAGGAAGAGATCCAAGGTGCTTCTCTATAACCAATAAGAGTAGCGCCTGTGACCTCTTCCTTTAGGGGGCGGGGCTACAGACAGAAGAAGGTAATACAAAGACCCGGTAAGTGTATTCAAGTTTTATTTAACCATTTGCCGACCGCCCACAGCCGATGGGCGGCGGCAAGGGCTGGGCCCAAACGACCGCAATACGCCCATCGGCGGCGTGGTTATGCGGTGATCGCGTCATTCTAGCACCCGGATCGCCGCTGAAACAAGGTATAATAGGCTTTGTAATGTATACAAAGCCTATTATACAGGCTGCCTCCTTCCCTGGTGGTCCCAGTGTCCGAGGGACCACCAGGGCAGGCTGCAGCCACCCTAGTCTGCACCAAGCACACTGATCCTGCCCCCCCTTCCCTCTGATCGCCCACAGCACCCCTCAGGCATTTTAGGGGCCCTAAACCGTGAGGAGTAGTCTAGAATCCAAATGCCTCAAAACGACCTGTGAATAGGACGTTAGGCCCCTTAGCGCACCTAGGTTGCAAAAAAGTGTCACACGTGTGGTATCGCCGTACTCAGGAGAAGTAGTATAATGTGTTTTGGGGTGTATTTTTACACATACCCATGCTGGGTGGGAGAAATCTCTCTGTAAATGGATAATGGTGTGTTAAAAAAAAAAAAATTGTCATTTACAGAGATTTCTCCCACCCAGCATGGGTATGTGTAAAAATACACCCCAAAACACATTATACTACTTCTCCTGAGTACAGCAGTACCACATGTGTGGCACTTTTTTGCACCCTAAGTGCGCTAAGGGACCCAAAGTCCAATGAGTACCTTTAGGCTTTCACAGGTCATTTTGCGACATTTGGTTTCAAAACTACTCCTCACGGTTTAGGGCCCCTAAAATGCCAGGGCAGTATAGGAACCCCACAAATGACCCCATTTTAGAAAGAAGACACTCAAAGGTATTCCATTAGGAGTATGGTGAGTTCATAGAAGATTCTATTTGTTTGTCATAAGTTAGCAGAAAATGACACTTTGTGAAAAAAAAACAATTAAAATCAATTTCCGCTAACTTGTGACAAAAAAAAAAAAATCTTCTATGAACTCACCATACTCCTAACAGAATACCTTGGGGTGTCTTCTTTCTAAAATGGGGTCATTAGTGGGGTTCCTATACTGCCCTGGCATTTTAGGGGCCCTAAACCGTGAGGAGTAGTCTTGAAACTAAATGTCACAAAATGACCTGTGAAATCCTAAAGGTACTCATTGGACTTTGGGCCCCTTAGCGCAGTTAGGGTGCAAAAAAGTGCCACACATGTGGTATCGCCGTACTCAGGAGAAGTAGTATTGTAATGTGTTTTGGGGTGTATTTTTACACATACCCATGCTGAGTGGGAGAAATATCTCTGTAAATGGAAAATTGTGTGTGCTAAAAAAAAAAAAAAACACACGTGTGGCACTTTTTTTGCAGCCTAAGGCCACATACACACATCAGACCATAGTCTTTTGAAAAAGAAAGATCACAGACCAATCTTACCACCCTTCATGTAGTATGAGAGCCATACCTTCACAGTCTTTTCTATTGAGCTGAACTCCCCATCAGAAAAAAATCTTTGCAAGATGCTGCACACACAGATGCTGTACAGACACAAAAGATCAGTATCTGCAAAAGATCTGTTCCTGCCAAAGATCCATTCCTGCAAATTGCATTCAGAGTCTGAGATCTGCAGATCCGCATACACACCTTCTTTAAGTGACATTCATCTGCAGATCAGACAATCATCTGCAGATCTGAAAATCCATCCTGGTGGATCTGATCTGCAGATGGTTGTCTGTTAAACAAGGTGTGTATGATGATCTGCAGATCTCATAGACTATGAATGCATTTTGCAGGAACGGTTCTTTTGCAGGAAAAGATCTTTTGCAGATACTGATCTTTTGAATGTCTACAGCATCTTTGTGTGCAGCATCTTGCAAAGATTTCTGTCTAATGGGGAGTTCAGCTCCATAGAATAGACTGTGTAGGTATGGCTCTCATACTACATGGAAGAGGGTAAAATTGGTCTGTGATCTTTCATTTTCAAAAGACTATGGTCTGATGTGTGTATGAGCCTTAACTGCGCTAAGGAGCCCAAAGTCCAATGAGCACCTTTAGGCTTTACAGGGGTGCTTAAGCACCCCCCCCCCAAAATGCCAGGACAGTAAACACACCCCACAAATGACCCCATTTTGGAAAGTAGACACTTCAAGGTATTCAGAGAGGAGCATAGTGAGTCTGTGGCAGATTTCATTTTTTTTCTTTTTGCAAGTTAGAAGAAATGGAAACTTTTTTTTTTTTTTTTTTTTTTTTTTTTTTTTTTTTTTTGTCACAAAGTGTCATTTTCCGCTAACTTGTGACAAATAATATCTTCTATGAACTCACCATGCCTCTCAGTGAATACTTTGGGATGTCTTCTTTCCAAAATGGGGTCATTTGGGGGGTATTTATACTATCCTGGAATCTTAGCCCCTCATGAAACATGACAGGTGGTCAGAAAAGTCAGAGATGCTTCAAAATGGGAAAATTTACTTTTGGCACCATAGTTTGTAAACGCTATAACTTTTACCCAAACCAATAAATATACACTGAATGGATTTATTTTTTTTTTATCAAAGACATGTAGCAGAATAAATTTGGACAAAAATGTATACAGAAATTTTACTTTATTTGAAAAATGTCAGCACAGAAAGTAAAAAAAAAAAATCTTTTTTTTTTTTTTTTTGACAAAATTCATGTCTTTTTTGATGAATATAATAAAAACTAAAACTCGCAGCAGCAATCAAATAGCACCAAAAGAAAGCTGTATTAGTGACAAGAAAAGGAGGTAAAATTCATTTAGGTGGTAGGTCGTATGACCGAGCAATAAACCGTGAAAGCTGCAGTGGTCTGAATGGAAAAAAAAGCTCTGGTCCTTAAGGGGCGAAAAGACTGTGGTCCTTAAGTGGTTAAAGCCAATTGCTCGGTCGGCCCCCAAAGCACTTCATAATCACTTTGATAAGTGATTTATGCAGCACTTATATATTTTGCATTGAGCAGTGAGCACTAACACACTCAAAATGCTGCATGTCCTGTGATTGCGATTACTCCTAATTGCAATCGCACTTATGGGTACTCCCCACCCACTTTCATTGGCAAAGTATTTTTGGGAATTGCTGGCAATCGGTGGCGATCCCAAAACGCTGCTAAAAATGCCCTAGGGACCCTTTCACACCGCGGTGCGATGGAGGTGACGTTTTTACATCCCCGACCCAGGTCCAAAACTATGTTAACCACTTAAAGTGGACCCAAATTAAAAATACAAGATTTCAGAAATAAAATCTATTTTCTAAATTATAATAATAAACAGCAGCCTTTTTTCAGCTGCATGATGACAAATATAAAATATTTTACATTTATTAGAGGAACCCCTCCCTTCCTTTCAGATTGCCGGGACAAAATCCGGCAAACTGGTGAAGTAGATGGTGTCCGGCAATGGAGGAATTGCTAATGGCTGCCCCCAGTATAATCCTAGTTATGAAAAGAGAAGGGTGAAAAGCATGCACTGAAATGCCCATAGGCTTGAAGGAGTGTTTACTTATCTTTGTATGTGTCAGAGTGGTGCAACTAAATATTTTTAATAAAAAAAGTTTTGGTTTGGGTCCGCTTTAAAGGGGAACTTCAGCCTAAACAAACATACTGTCATCAAGTTACATTAGTTATTTTAATTAGAATAGATAGGTAATATAATCTCTTACCCACCCTGTTCTAAAAGAACAGGCAAATGTTTGTGATTCATGGCGGCTGCCATCTTTGTCATGGGGGCAGCCATCTTTTTGGTTGAAAGGAGGTGACAGGGAGCAGGAGACACAGTTCCAACTGCCCTGTGTCCTGATAACCCCTCCCAGCTGAATGCGCCAGGTTTCAAATGTCAAATTCAAAATGTAAAAAAAAAAAAAGCACCAAAACAGCAGAACGAGAACAACATCAGAAATCCCATCATGCTTTGCACAGCATCAGGGGAAAAAAGCCCGGGCAGTTTTCTTCTGTGCAGCTAAAAATGAGGCTTGTATAAGAGAAACCAAGTTCTGATGCTGTGAAACTGTTAAAGAAACACCAAGCCTTTTCAGTTCTGCGTCGAGTTTCAGAGTCGATTTTTATTCCGGGAGGTTCACTTTAAGGACCAGGGGATCTTCCTATGATCAGTGCTGCGTGGGCTCTCCAGCCCGCAGCACCGATCAGGATTGAGCCAGGGCAACCAGACTTCTCCCCCCCCCCCCCTTTTTTTTCCCACTAGGGGGATTGTCCTGCTGGGGGGTCTGATCGCCGCCGGCTATTTCTGCTTAGCGGGGGGGGGGGGCAGGGGCGTAGCAATAGGGGGTGCAGAGGTAGCGACCGCATCGGGGCCCTTGGGCCAGAGGGGCCCCGAGGAGCCCTCCCTCAACTACAGTATTAGCTCTCTATTGGTCCTGTGCTCATAATAATCACTTCTATAGATACTTTGAATAGTGGTAATCATTAACAAACTGTTCCCCTCTCCTTCTTGCACCTCTGACACTGTGGTTGCCATTGGCAGGTTTTGGTGCACCGTATCAATTGATATATATATATATATATATATATATATATATATATATATATATATATATATATATATATATATATATATATATATATATATATATATATATATATATATATATATATATATATATATATATATATATATATATATATATATATATATATATATATATATATATAGTGCATGGGGGGCCCCATTGTAAAAGTTGCATCGGGGCCCACAGCTCCTTAGCTATGCCACTGCGGGGGGTGCTCCTCAAAGCCCCCCTCCACAGCGATTTCCGTCCTCTCTGCCCTTCCCTCCCTCTCCCGCAGGCTATGGGCTGCGCAGGACGGATATCCGTCCTCCGCCTAGGATAGGCTTCAGCCTATCAGATGCCGGCAATCTCCGGCCAATCAGAGGCCGGGGATCGCCGATCTCCTTTACGGCGCTGCTGCTAGGAGCATTTCAGGGATTTCTTCCCCGCGTGTTTACATTTTAGCCTGCGAGCTGCGATCGGAGGCTCACAGGCAGTTCACGCAGACACCCTCTGTAAACTGACATGGAACGTTTCCATGGTAACACCACTTCGACCTGCCAACGCCTATCGGCGTTAGGCGGTCGTTAAGTGGTTAACGCGCGGCTTCTGCGTCGACTTAGGGCAATCTGTGTCGGCCCTGAAGTCATGTTAACCTATGGCGACACGTGGATTTAAAAACAATTACCGTCGCAATGGCGCGCATGTGCGGGAGCGTATTTTTACAATACACTTTCATGCACTTACGAAGAACCCCGAAGCAGGAAGTGACTGCCAGCAGCCAACAAGTCGCTAGCACGTTAGCGATGCATCGCTTCCACCACACCGCTCTGCCAGTAACAGGCCTTCAGGAAACACCGCGACAGTATGCAGTGTTCCCAGTCTGGCCACCAGCCAAGCAGGAAGTGACACGTGCTGTGTCACTTCCTGCTTGGCTGGTGGCCAGACTGGGAACACTGCATACTGTCGCGGTGTTTCCTGAAGGCCTGTTACTGGCAGAGCGGTGTGGTGGAAGCGATGCATCGCTAACGTGCTAGCGACTTGTAGCGGCCGATCAACCAATAGATCTCTCTTACCACCCCGGCCGCTGTCCCCTTATTGTTTTATGTTCTCCCCATGTACTTGAAGTGGTACTTTCCCTGCTGCCATCCCCGCTGAATGTCCTATTTATGCATATGCACCCCCACGTGGCTACTGGCATTACAACACGCATGCATCTGTGACGTATACCTACATGGGAACAGGGCGGGGGACGACCAGGGCCCGTTCTAGACTTTGCCTGAGGCAAACTTGTAAGGATGCCTCCCAACCCTTTCCCCGATTTGGAATGATCGCACAGCACCTGACAAATTATTCTGCTTCAGTGAATGTTCTCACATGACCTGCTGCTGCTTTTCCGCGATGATGGCCTCTTCACCTCGCTCGCTCTCCCCTCACTTCTCCTCCTACTCTGACTTCAGTGGAAACACACAGTACAAACATGCTGCCCCCGTCATCTCTGTACCTGATGCAAATGTTTCACCTTGCTTCATGAGGGCACAGCGTGTGACTTGCAGTGGTGTGTGTGTGTGTGTGTGTGTGTGTGTGTGTGTGTGTGTGTGTGTGTGTGTGTGTGTGTGTGTGTGTGTGGGGGGGGGGAGTCTGTGACTTGTAGTGCTGTGTGTGTGTGTGTGTGTGAGACTTGTAGTGCTGTGTGTGTGTGACTTGTAGTCAGGGCCGGCCCGCCCATGAGGCGGGGTGAAACTTTTGCCTCAGGCGGCACTTCTGGGGGGCGGCGCCCGTCCGTGGGTGTGGGGGGCCGCCCGAGCTGGAGGGGATAGCGGGCAGGAAGGGGGTATTGGGCCTAGCGGCGGGGAGGGGGGTCGGACCCCCCCCCCTCCCTGGCCTGGGTCCCCCGTCCTCCGCTCCCCACCAGCTTTAAAAAGTGACGTCGATGGCTGCAGCTATAAGAGGCAACGGGCGGGGATCACTCACCTCTTCCTCGTTCCAGCGTGCGCTCCACTGACGTCACTTCCTGCAGCGTACCCTCCATTCCCAAAATGGGCACAACTGTAGTGCTTGCCATAGGCAACCTTTTCCCTAGATATGCCACTGCCCCACCAGCATGGTAATCCAGTCCCGGCTTCCCCTTGGACTCCTTATGTGTGTATTGGGAGTCTTACCCCACTTCCTGTGCCCTGGTGCCATCCTTCGTTCTTCTCTAATTCACCTCGCTCTTTTTTTAAATAAAATAAATTTTTTGTACAATTTTTAAAGGGTTTTTGAGGGAGGGGGCCCAAATTGGCTACTTTGCTTAGGGCCCCATTTGGTCTTAAAGGGAAGGTTCAGGGAGGGAGGTAAAAAAATAAAAATCAATATCCACTTACCTGGGGCTTCCTCCAGCCCGTGGCAGGCAGGAGGTGCCCTCGCCGCCGCTCCGCAGGCTCCCGGTGGCCGACCCGACCTGGCCAGGCCGGCTGCCAGGTCGAGCTCTTCTGCACTCCAAGGCCCGGCACTTCTGCATCCCACGCGGGCGCGATGACGTCATCGGACGTCCGCCGGGCTGTACTGCGCAGGCGCAGAACTACTGCGCCTGTGCAGTACAGCCCGGCGGACGTCCGCTGACGTCATCGCGCCCGCGTGGGACGCAGAAGTGCCGGGCCTTGGAGTGCAGAAGAGCTCGACCTGGCAGCCGGCCTGGTCGGGTCGGCCACCGGACACCACCGGGAGCCTGCGGAGCGGCGGCGAGGGCACCTCCTGCCTGCCACGGGCTGGAGGAAGCCCCAGGTAAGTGGATATTGATTTTTATTTTTTTACCCCCCCCCTCCCTGAACCTTCCCTTTAATCCGGCTCTGCACAGCAGCCAGGGGTTTCCTGGTATATGGATGTTTCCTTTTAAACAATACCAGTTGCTTGTCAGTCCTACTGATCACTTTGGCTGCAGCAGAGGCTGAATCACACACCTGAAACAAGCATGCAGCTAATCCAGTCTGATTTCAGCCAGAGCACCTGATCTGCATGCTTGTTCAGTGGCTGTGGCTAAAAATATTAGAGACACAGGCTCAGCAGGAGAGTCAGGCAACTGGTATTATTTTAAAATAAGAAATCCATATCCTTCTCAGTTTAGGTTCCCTTTAACAATTACCAGGGGCGTCGCTAGCCCTGTTTTAGGGGGGCACGTGCCCCCAATCTTTCCTGGGGTGCCACGGATCTCCCGGCCGCCGCTGCCCCCTCTGTCAGCGGCTCCCTCCAGCCGCCGCCGCCGCGTCTCAGACCTCAGGATCAGGCGGCGAGCCGGCGACCAATCGTGCGGGCGCTAGGACCCAGCGCCCGCACTGATATGCGGAAGTGACATCACTTCCGCATATCGAGCGGGTGCGTCCAGCGCCCGCTCGTACATCTGGTCGGGTCGCCGCTGATCCTGAGGTCTGCTGAGAGGTAGGGGGGGGAGCGGCGGCGGCTAGAGAGGGGGCCTCCCTGTCACTCACTCACTCACTCACTAAAGGGGCTCCCTGGCACGCACTCACTCCCTAAAGGGGCTCCCTGGCACGCACTCACTCCCTAAAGGGGCTCCCTGTCACTCACTCACTCCCTAAAGGGGCTCCCTGTCACTCACTCACTCCCTAAAGGGGCTCCCTGTCACTCACTCACTCCCTAAAGGGGCTCCCTGTCACTCACTCACTCCCTAAAGGGGCTCCCTGTCACTCACTCACTCCCTAAAGGGGCTCCCTGGCACGCACTCACTCCCTAAAGGGGCTCCCTGTCACTCACTCACTCCCTAAAGGGGCTCCCTGTCACTCACTCACTCCCTAAAGGGGCTCCCTGTCACTCACTCACTCCCTAAAGGGGCTCCCTGTCACTCACTCACTCCCTAAAGGGGCTCCCTGTCACTCACTCACTCCCTAAAGGGGCTCCCTGGCACGCACTCACTCCCTAAAGGGGCTCCCTGGCACTCACTCCCTAAAGGGGCTCCCTGTCACTCACTCACTCCCTAAAGGGGCTCCCCTGGCACTCACTCACTCCCTAAAGGGGCTCCCCTGGCACTCACTCACTCCCTAAAGGGGCTCCCCTGGCACTCACTCACTCCCTAAAGGGGCTCCCTGGCACGCACTCACTAAAGGGGCTCCCTGGCACGCACTCACTAAAGGGGCTCCCTGGCACGCACTCACTCCCTAAAGGGGCTCCCTGGCACGCACTCACTCCCTAAAGGGGCTCCCTGGCACGCACTCACTCCCTAAAGGGGCTCCCTGGCACGCACTCACTCCCTAAAGGGGCTCCCTGGCACTCACTCACTCCCTAAAGGGGCTCCCCTGGCACTCACTCACTCCCTAAAGGGGCTCCCCTGGCACTCACTCACTCCCTAAAGGGGCTCCCTGGCACTCACTCACTCCCTAAAGGGGCTCCCCTGGCACTCACTCACTCCCTAAAGGGGCTCCCCTGGCACGCACCCACTCCCTAAAGGGGCTCCCTGGCACGCACTCACTAAAGGGGCTCCCTGGCACGCACTCACTCACTAAAGGGGCTCCCTGGCACGCACTCACTCACTAAAGGGGCTCCCTGGCACTCACTCACTCCCTAAAGGGCCTCCCTGTCACTCACTCACTCCCTAAAGGGGCTCCCTGTCACTCACTCACTCCCTAAAGGGGCTCCCTGTCACTCACTCACTCCCTAAAGGGGCTCCCTGTCACTCACTCACTGCCTAAAGGGGCTCCCTGTCACTCACTCACTGCCTAAAGGGGCTTCCTGTCACTCACTCACTGCCTAAAGGGGCTTCCTGTCACTCACTCACTGCCTAAAGGGGCTCCCTGGCACTCACTCACTGCCTAAAGGGGCTCCCTGGCACTCACTCACTGCCTAAAGGGGCTTCCTGGCACTTACTCACTGCCTAAAGGGGCTTCCTGGCACTCACTCACTGCCTAAAGGGGCTCCCTGGCACTCACTCACTACCTAAAGGTGCTCCCTGTCACTCACTATCGGGGTCCCTGTCACTCACTACCTAACTGGAGGCGCCTGTCACTCACTAGCTAACCTGGGGGTCCCTGTCACTCACTACCTAACTTGGGGGGGCTACCATATTAAGGGGGCATTCTGCCTATTTATGTGAAATGCTGTCTATTTATGTGCCTCATGACTGCTGAATGTGTCTTGTTGGGAGCCTTATGATTTGTTGGGGGCCTCATGATTGCTGAATTTGTCTTGTTGGGGGCCTCATGATTTGTTGGGGGCCTCATGATTGCTGAATTTGTCTTGTTGGGGGCCTCATGATTGCTGAATTTGTCTTGTTGGGGGCCTCATGATTTGTTGGAGGCCTCATGATTGCTGAATTTGTCTTGTTGGGGGCCTCCTGATTTGTTGGGGGCCTCATGATTGCTGAATATGTCTTGTTGGGGGTCACATGATTGCTAACTGCGAGACTATGGGAAAAGCTGAATCCTTATCATATGAGACAATAGCATTAAACCTACTTTTTTAGCGTTTTAAAACAGAAAATAAAACTGGGAGGTTCTAAAAAATTGAATACATTTTTCAGGAGTAGGATGGATGAAATTGTTTATCTTCACAGTTTATTTTCAACTTGGATTTTCCATAATGTTCATGTATGAGTTAAAACGTTTGTACAGTATTTAGTTTAAATTGCTGTTGCCACTTTGCGATAGATACCGGTAAGTGACTTTTGGGTTGCAGTTTGGGCACTCGGCCTCCAAAAGGTTCGCCACCACTGTCCTAATCTGATGTCCCACCATTGCTAGGTTCATGTAAATTTGTCTCCACCCGTTACCACACCTATATTCTGGTCCATGGCCCACCCATTTTTTGGTGCGGCGCGATAAGCACGCCACACAACGTGATCGTCATATTTTTGGCACGCTAGCTGCAGTGTGCTGAATTCTGCTGCCTACAGTATGTACAGTATACGCTGTTCTCTAGTGCTTGCACTGTGTGCTGATTTACCTCCAGTGTGTACAGTGTAAGGTGTTACTCTGTGCCTTTATTGATTGTAAACCAGCTGTATTGTATGCTGATCCCTGCTACTTTCAGTATGTACAGTATTAGCTGTAAAGCCTGGTACACACATACAATTTTGATTAGCCAATTTTAGCTCTGTTCATAAAATTCATTGTCTGTTGGCCCACTTACTGCACGGGGGTGGGAAATTGGGGGTCAGTGATTGACCAATCAAAATTGTATGTGCGTATACATCTTTGATCTATGCCTATACTGATTGTAAATGATCGAAATAAAGGACAGGGGGCTCCGTCCAATATTTCGATGGGCAGGCCCGTTATCCGTAGCTTACACCGCTGCTAAGTTCATGTACATTTGGCCCCACCCATGGCCACGCCCACTCACCGCATGGCCACGCCCATTTTTTGCCACGGCGCGCTGTGCACGCCGCATGTACCTCCCCTCCTGGTGCCCACAGGTGCCACTGATCTCCAGGGACCCTAGAAACGCCCCTGACAATTACCCTACGCTGTTACCGCCGCTCACCCAATCGAGCAGGACGGCCTAAGATTTTTCACCATATCTGATCGATACACGCGACCAATTTCCACATAAAACTGGTTGAATTGTCGATTATCAGCATGCTCTTGGCGGCACAGATTGTCATCAAATGAAATGATAAATATTGAATCTGATGGTCGATCAGCGGCCAAGCTATCACCATAATACTTTTAGTCATAGACCCTGAACAAGCATGCAGATCACACATGGGAGAGTAACTATGTCAGTACACTCACAATTATCTCTCTGCTCCAGTGCTGATAACATTTGTGAACACCGTGTACAGGCAGAGAAAAGGACTGCTGAGTCATTTATGTCATTCCAAGCAGAGGGAAATAAATATATGTTGGAGTAGAGACAATCCATGTTAGTAGGGAACTGAATTATTGATAAAACCTCATGTTGTCAAGCTTCCTGGGCTGGATTTACCATAAGGCACTGTAGGCATGTGCCCACAGGCGGCAGGCTCCCCTCCTCAAATGCCTTTCTCCTTCCTTGCCTATGCAAAGTCCCACGCTGAGTATAAATGAGAATTACTCACCCAGGTGTCAGAATTCCACTGACCAGATCTCCTATCATTTGGGGGAACCTCTCGTTACTTAATACTGAGGGTACTTCTGGCTACATAATGCTAAAGGGCACCAGTAGCTGCCTATGACAGGTAAGGGAGAAGTGACCAGGCCAGCCAGCACATTTGCGGTGTGGTTCGGCGGGGGTTTGTAGGTTCATGGAGGGCAAAGTCTACAGTGCCAGGACATCTGTGTCTATAGGCTCCTGTGAGGTAAATCCGGCCTGCAAGCTTGTTTGTTTATGCACTCTTAATTATGAATACAATACCAATGTGAAGGTGCCCATACACTGGCTAGATGGTCTGCAGATTCGACCATCTTTTGCTGCCAGTGCAGTGCAAACACATTTCCAATAGATTTCAGCGTGAAATCTATTGGAAGTCTGTCCAAGCGCCTCCACCTGTGTCCCTTGTCTTTTGCATCTTTCTCCATGGCCGCCAGGGTGCCTGTACCAAGTGACCCCCCCCCCCCCCCCCCCCTGCATGTACTGACATCACAGCACGGCTTGGCCTTGGCTATTGAGAAAGATGAGGGACACAGGAGGAAGTTACGCAGCAGACAGGTGAGCCTGTGATACTCAAATGGACCCGGGGAGTACATATTTTACATGGGGGGGGGGGGGGGTCGACCGGCCTGGGGTCTGACTCATCGGTAAATCGAATGCTGCTACCTCCATGCACCTAACTGAGCCCTTTTGAGTGATTTACAGCATGACTGTTTCAATCTCAGTTGGAAATCCAAGTTTAGGAGGCTACTTTGCGGCACTGATTTCTGTCTGATTCGATCATTATAATCGATTCGTCTGGCTAGCCAGTTCACCACTGAGGGTTTTTCCCCTTATGGACCAGAGCAATTTCCACATTTCAGTGCTCCTCCCTTTCATTCGCCTACAACTTTGTTACTACTTATCACAAGAAAATGATTTTTAACTTGTTTTTTTTCGCCATCAATTAGGCCTTCTTTAGGTGGTATGTTTTGCTAAGAATTATTTTATTCTAATTGCATTTTAATGGGACTACTAAGAAAAAAATGGAAACAAAATCATGATTTCTCTGTTATAAAATAAAATGTGCTTGGAATGAGGGGAGGAGAGGGAAGGGGTCGGCACTACAGTACACTCTGCATGGAGAGGGGTCTTGGCAGGATAAACAGCCTCCTTTCACATAGCTGGCGTGCTCTGACTTGATGGGTACAGATTTAGTGAGGAGGAGATAGGAAGATGCAAAAGTCGGCACTGCTGGCAATTGTATTTATTTTTCAGTGAATGGTACACATAAAACAGTTCATGTGGAACAAAAATTCAACATACCGTGCTGATGGAGGCTGTGAGCTAATGGTGGGTGCAGGGCACAGGGTAGCCTAAAAATAAAATGTGCTACAAGTGATAAAACCCACACATTTTATTTGCCCATCTGTCCCGGTTATTACAATGTTTACAGTATGTCCCTAGTGCAATGTATGGCGACGATATTTTATTCAGAAATAAAGGTGTATTTTTTCTGTTTTGCGTCCGTCATGAATTACAAGCCCATATTTGCAAAAATAACAGTAATATACCCTCATGACATACCTATTAAACAAAAAGTTGAGTCCCTAAGGTAACTATTAATGTATTTTTTTTTCAAAAAACACTTAATGTTTTAATTTTTCACAATTTTTTTTTTATTATGTTAACTAAGAGAGGGGAGGTAAGGGGTTAATTTATTTTTATATTTATATATACACGCCGAGGGGACTTCGGAAGTGTTTGGGAGCCGAGTCCTCCCGAAGACAGGTGGCGCACACGCTAACGCGTCATAGAGGGCGCATGCGCAGTGTAGAGCGGCCCGTCTTCGGGAGCACTCGGGCTCCCGAAGCATCTCCGAAGCCTCCCTTCGGCCAGGAGAAAGCGGCATTTGACTGAAACGGTCGAATACCGCTACGGGGAGCCAGAACAGCAGCGAACACCGGGAGAGGAGAGGAAGTACTCTATGGGACCCAGAGCCTCCCTCTCCTTAGGTGAGTATCTGACTTTTTTTTTTTTTTTTTTTTTTTAATAACCCGGTTCCCATTAGCTTTAAGGAGCCATACAGAGCTCCGATACGCGTGAGCTGTTGTCTGTGTTTTTGCTGATGTGTTAAATAAAGTCTCAGAGATCCTTTTACCCTACAACGGTGCAGCGGGACATCCTTTCCTTGTTTACTGCTAGTTGATGCTTTGGGTCCCAGACTTCCGTTGGTTACATTGGTGGTTGCAGCGATCCATCCTTCCATTCCTGTGCATAGTACGCTAATAAGAAGTAGTGTGTGTATGTGTGTATATTTTTACTTTTGTTTTATCAATGACCACAGCATCTCATTGATGCTGGTGGTTATTGATCACAGGCGCTTAGAGCTGTGAATGGGACCTGTGCTCCCATTCACTAATCCTGTGTATTAACGGACGGCGACGTGAATGCGTACGGGGCACGCGCAGCAGCGAGTCATTGTATGGGAACTAATGGTTTGTTTTCTTTTGACTGTTTTTCTCCTCTAGACATTGGCTTGTTGTGAAAGAGGACAAAGTCCACGTTACGGCCACACAGGAACCTCGGATGGTGCTGATAACGGTAACCTGTGAAAATGGACGTTTAACTCTCAGTGCGCCGGGAATGGATAATCTGGACGTACCCCTGAGATTGCCGAGAAGTAACGCCATTTTCACCTGCAAGTACATATCTGGGGGCCCAGAGTATAGCAATAGTATGGATTTATACAGCCTCATTCTCTTCTATAGCACTGCACACCTCCCAACTTTTATTTTTAATAAAGAACAGGGACTCTGAAGACACACCCCCACCACACCCCTAATCAGGCATACTGACAAATTAGGACTCTGAAGACACACCTTCAACCACACCCCCAGCCAGGCATACTGTGACAAATTAGGACTCTGAAGACACGCCTCCAGCCACACCCCATCACTTCCCTAGCCAAACGTACTGTGACAAATTAGGACTCTGAAGACCAGGGCAGAGGCGAGAGAGGCTCCAGCCTCAGGGCGCAGTGTAGGAGGGGGCACACAACTAGAGATGGACCGAACCTCCGATTTTTGGTTCGCGCGAACTTTCGCGAATCGCAATAGACTTCAATGGGGAGGTGAACTTGAAAAACTAGAAACGCTTATGCTGACCATAAAAGTGATGGGAAAGATGTTTCAAGGGGTCTAACACCTGGAGGGGGGCATGGCGTAGTGGGATAGACTGCAAAAGTCCCGGGGAAAAATCTGGATTTTACGCAAAGCAGTGTTTTATGGGCAAAAATCCCATTGAATGCTAAATTTCAGGCCTAACGTGCTTTAAATCATCTTACATGTGTATACATCAATCAGGGAGTGTAATTAGAGTACTGCTTCACACTGGCACACCAAACTCACTGTGTTACACACCGCAACCAGCTGTTTGTGTAGTGACGGCCATGCTGGACTACTGCGCAACATGGCGAGATTGCTCTTCCTCACTCAGTGATGTCGGTTAATGTGTGACTGCCTTATCAACTTTCCATGGCATTGTTAAAAAGCTTACGTTTTTTTGTTGTGTTTTTTTAAATTACATTTTCTACTTGCTGTGTTCAGTACCGCTACAATGAGAATCATATGGAGGCGGGAAAGTCTGCCATTGTGACCCCGGGGAAGAAGGGTTTGAATCCGGTGTGGAGCCTGAGAAACGGCTACCACTACATATCCAAGGAGGGCAGCAGGAAGGCATGCCCGCCCCGAGGTAGTGACCAAAAATAACAATACAGGACTCAAGAGGACTTTTGAGGCCCTAATTGTAATGAATCAGCTTTTAAATCCTTTAACGGGAATCAGTTATGGAGGGCAAGTCTGCCATCCATTCAAGTGCAAGTTATGTTATGCACTGACTGCCAGGTATAATACAATGTGCAGTCACAGATGCAGTGAAAGGTATGCAGTGACTGCAAACATCCGTTTGTGTAGTGACGGCCGTACTGGACTGGTGCGCACTATGACGAGAGTGCAGGTGACGGTGGCTTTACAGCCCATATGGTTGCCCGGCTGATGTAGCTGAATGACAGAACAATGACTGTCCAGCTGATCAAATTTGGTCTGACCACAATGAAACAACGACCTTATTATCTTTGGTGTGCCACCCCCACCCGAGACACTCATATAGCCGGCGGTCATTGCTTCATTGTGATACGCAAGCCCCTTCACCGCGGCAAGGTAATGATCATGAAGGGGGATGGGCACATGTACATGCCTTTTTGTTTTGTTGTTGCAGCTGCAGTGCAGCCAGAGAAATTAGGCAGGCATGTACACGCACCACAGAGATTATTATAGTGGCCGCTGCTAGCCTTAAAAATTCAGGAATCCACCTTGAGTCCTGGACCCTGTTGGTGGTAGTGGAGAATGCAGTCAAGCGGCCTGCGGGCAGAGGTGCTGTGTGGGGAGCGACTTAGTCTTGGGGCAGGCAGTCACACGGCCTGCAGACAGAGATGCTGTGTGTGGGGACTGACTAAGGGTGCGTACAGACATGCGACTATAGTCGTTTAAAACGATCGTTACCGACGGCATTGCCCGACGATCGTTCGTAAAAAGTGCACGAACGATCGTTTAAACGACCGACCAACGAGATATGTCGTTGGTAAAGAACGATCCATTCTGCCAGATCTTTTCCAACGACCATCGTTCAAAAAGTAATGTCTGTACAACGATCGGTCGTTGATCGTTCGTTCTCAAAGCTTTGCACATGCTCAAACAGTTCTTTTTGACACTTGTGTTTGAAATCAGTTTATAAATCATGTTGCGCACGCAACGCTCGTTCCAAGATCGTTCGTACACGAACGATGTTCAAAGTAGCCTTTCTTCAAACGATCATCGGCCGATACCTCCTTTAACATCGTTCGTCGTTCAGAACGAACGATCGTTATTGTATGTCTGTACGTACCCTTAGTCTTCGGGCAGGCCTGGCTGTGCTTTGCAGACCAGGTGGTCAAATGGACCCTTGACCCAACGCTGTGTGCCAGAGATGACACCACTTGCCTTTCAACATCACGGTACAGTTTGGGTATCGCCTTATTTGAGAAGTAATTGCCGCCTGGTATCTTCAATTGTGTGTGGCTTTGCTTTTGTGTGCTGCTTTTCCTCAGGTGGTCATCCCATTGCAGTTTGTGCTTTGTCATCATGTGTCTTCGTAAGGAAGTTGTCCCTACGCGGGACTCGGTCTTTCCACGGCTCAATTTTCGGTGGCAGAGAGTACAGATGGCATTGCTCTCATCTGAGGCAGACAAACAAAAAAATTTCCACACCACTGAGCCCTGGGGTGATGGCACTTTGGTGGGGCGGCAAACTGAGTGTTAAGTGGGGTGCCAGAATCAGAGCAGCAGGAGGAAGATATGTCACGCTTCCGTGCAGAAGTTGAGGAAGATGAGGTGTTCTGTGTTAAATAGTCAACTATGTCCTGACAATCTTGGGGGTTGATGGCACCCCCCTCCCCCCCCCCCCCTTCTTTTTTTTTTTTTTTTTTTATGCAGCCGCCCGCAGTGCAGCCAGAAAAATTAGGCAGGCATGTACACGCAGCAGAAAAATTAGTATAGCGACTGCTGCTAGCAGCGGCCTTAAAAATTCTGGAATCCGCCTAGAGTCCTGGACCCTGTTGGTGGTGGCGGAGAAGGCAGTCAAGTGGCCTGCAGGAAGGGATGCTGTGTGTGGGGACTGACTTAGTCTTCGGTCGTGCAGTAGCCCTCCGGGATCCATGCAGGGCCGGCGCTACCATTAAGGCAAAGGAGGCAGCTGCCCCAGGGCCCCAGAGCTTGTAGGGGCCCCCAGTGGCTACAAGAAGAAAAAAATTTTTTTCAAATCGGCCTTATAGTTTTTGAGAAAATCGATTTTAAAGTTTCAAAGGAAAAAAACAAATACACATTTAAAAACCTGCCGACTTTAATGGTTAATAGCAAATCCACCTTAAATGCTAGAAACCCTAAATTTGCAGGATATGTTAAGGAGATCATTAGGCATAAGAGGAAAAAACAATTTTTCAAAAAGACCTTATAGTTTTTGAGAAAATCGATTTTAAAGTTTCGAATGAAAAAAGTATACTTTTAAATGCGGTAAATGTCACTTTTAGTAGCAAACCTAACGGTAGTGTAATTTTACATGCATCAAACGAAAGCGCAATAAATTTCCTGACAGGGTCTCCAGGGGGTCTATACGCAGCCGCAGCGCTTTGGCCAGGGATCACTATACAGCCGCAATATGGCTGTATGAAGATCCCTGGCATTTTTTCCTATTTTCCCATTTTTTTTTTTATGTTTAGAGTGTAGGAATTAAAAAAAAAAAAAAAAAAATTATGTGGGATCCCCCCTCCTGAAACTTTTTAACCCCTTGTCCCCCATGCAGGCTGGGATAGCCAGAATGTGGAGCTCCAACCGATTGGGACTTCACACCCTGACTATACCAGCTGCAAAAAAGGTCCCCTAATGCCGATTTTTGTTCCGGGGTATATGTTGGGGGGGGCCCCCCCCAGGTTTATTTTGCCCTGGGGCCCCATTGTTGCTTAAACCGGCCCTGGATCCATGCCTCATTCATTTTGATAAAGGTGAGGTACTGAACACTGTTGTGACTTAAGCGACTTCTCTTCTCAGTGACAATGCCTCCAGCTGCACTGAAGGTCCTTTCTGAGGACCTAAGCTCCCTTAGCTTGCTATTTCAATTGGCCTGGCACTGCTATTGGCCTGAGGAAGCGGGCTCAGACCCGTGAAACGCGTTGCCTGTGCTACCAATAAAATCTTTTGTCCTTACAAAGATTTGTCGTCCTTGAGGTAAGCAACCTCAAACCTTTCTCGGTTTTAAACTGCTATTAAACGCTTTTATATCCCACCAGGGCGCCTCTTTAAACCATTTAGTGCATCCCGAACCCCCATACGATACCCGTATGAGGGGTGGAGGCAGAACATATGTGGTTTACACCACGGTGGACATCTGCCTCCCTTCTTTTTTCCAAGGAGAGCGACCGCATCCAGGTCCCTAGTGACCTCCCCGAGTGGAGTTGGGCTAATTGTCTCCACCTGCTTCCTGTGGTCGGTTGCCCCCTTGCAACCCAAGGGGGCAACCGACCTACATCTTCTACATTGACAATTTTGACTAAATATATTACACTATTGGGCTCCCGTGTTTTTTGTTTCCTGTGTCTTTTCCCCAGAAGGTGTCCTGACACCAATCATCCACTAATGACAGCGAAGAGGATGTAGCAGGAGGAGAAGAGGAGGTGGCAGGAGGCCTGCCTGCAAGCCGTGGAGGTGTCACAAGTTGGTCCGCTGCGCAGCCACGTACTCCCTGCTTGCCATCGGTCACCAGGTTGCCCCAATGGGCTGTGTACGTAATGTAGCGGTCCTGCCCGTGCAGACCAGGCATCCGTGGTCAGGTGGACCCTTGACCCAACGCTCTTCGCAAGAGATGACACCACTTGCCTCTCAACTTCACGGTACAGTTTGGGTATGGCCTTTCGTGAAAAATAAGTGCGGCCTGGTATCTTCCACTGCGGTGTCCCAATGTCCACAAATTTACGGAAAGCCTCTGACTCCACCAGCTTGTATGGTAATAGCTGGCGAGCTAATAGTTCCGCCACGCGAGCTGTCAGACGCCAGGCAAGAGGGTGACTGGCAGAAATGGGCTTCTTCCGCTCAAAGACTTCCTTCACGGAAACCTGGCTACTGCTGTGGGCAGAGGAGCAGGAACCGCTCAAGGGCACAGGCGGTGTGGAGGAGGGTGGCTGTGAAGGTGCAAGGGAGAAAGCGGATGAAGATTATGCACCTGAAGGAGGAAGAGAAGGAGGGTGGCTTGTCTTTTGGGTGCTGCTTTTGCTCAGGTGTTCTTCCCATTGCTGTTTGTGCCTTTTCTCCAGGTGCCTTCGTAAGGCACTTGTCCCCACGTGAGTGTTGGCCTTTCCACGGCTCAATTTTTGGAGGCAGAGAGAACAGATGGCTTTGCTCCGATCTGAGGTACACACGTTAAAAAATTTCCAAACCGCTGAGCCCCCCTGGGGAGATGGCACTACGGTGGCATCAGCAGCTGACGTTGAAGGGCATGTTGGCTGCCTGTCCATAGCTGGCGATACATGGCATCAGACACTGCCCCCAGCTGTTTCTGAGGACGAGCTCCCTCTGCTTCTTTCATGGACTCTTCTCCTCCTCCTCCTCTCCGGCTCCCCCTCTGAACTGTCCCCCTGGTCATCTCCTCTATTGGGAACATACGTGGCATCCGTATAATCATCGTCCTAATCCTCCTGCCCAGCTTCACTTTCCTCAGACACCTCCGCAACTGCACCAACATCAGGTGCTTCATCATTCCCCTCCTCACACGTTACGTCCATACTATCGCCACCTAACTCAGATGTATGAGGTAGTGTACCTGCGCCTTCTTCTTGTTGTTGCAGTAGTGGCTGTGAATCAGTGATTTCACCACCACCAAATAACTCCTGCGAAGTGTCAAATGCAGCGGATGTGGTGCTTGTTGTAGCGCTGGTGACTGCGGGAGATGAGGTGTTCTGTGTTAAATACTCAAGCGCGTCCTCACAATTTTGGGAAGTGACGTGCCTTCTTTTGAGCACTGTACTTTGGGCTAGGTCTGCACGAAATAACAGCAACACCACCTCGCACAGAGCTGCCGGTGCCAGGTGGCCTTCCTCTGGGTCTGCCTCTACCTCTTCCTCTACCTGGTTTGTCCATTTTGTCCATCTCGGGGGGGATGCTAGGTATATGCAGTGAGGTGGGTTCACTCAACCCAAAGGGAGTTATATGCAGTGAGGTGAGTTCACTCAACACAAAGGTTGTTATTATATGCAGTAAGGTGAGTTCACTCAACACAAAGGTAGTTGTTATATGCAGTGAGGTGAGTTCACTCAACACAAAGGTAGTTTATATGCAGAGAGGTGAGTTCATTCAACATAGGTAGTTATATGCAGAGAGGTAAATGCATTCAATAAAGGTAGTTATATGCTGTGAGGTGATTTCACCCAACACAAAGGTAGTTATATGCAGAGAGGTGATTTCACTCAACATAAAGGTAGTTATATGCAGAGAGGTGAGTTCACTCAACACAACAGCTAGTTATATGCAGTGAGGTGAGTTCTCTCAGCACAAAGGTAGTTATATGCAGAGAGGTGAGTTCACTCAACACAAAGGTAGTTATTATATGCAGTGAGGTGAGTTCACTGAACACAAAAGGTAGTTATATGCAGTGAGGTGAGTTCACTCAACACAAAGGTAGTTGTTATATGCACTGAGGTGAGTTCACTCAACACAAAGGTAGTTGTTATATGCAGTGAGGTGAGTTCACTCAACAAAGGTAGTTAAATGCAGTGAGGTGAGTTCACTCTACAAAGGTAGTTCACTCAACACAACAGGTACTAGTAGTAGGTATATGCAGAAGACACACCTTGAGATACACCTCCATCACTCCCCTAGCCAGGCATACTGTCAGGGCCGGCCCTAGACTTTTTGCCGCCTGAGGCAAACTTGAAAGAAATCGCCGCCCCCCCACGCGTGGGTGGGGGGGCGCCGAGCTGGAGGGGGTAGCGGGAAGGAAGGGAGTATTGGGCCTAGCAGCGGGGAGGGGGTTCGGACCCCCCCCTCCCTCGCCTGGGTCCACGCGTTCCACTGTCGTCCCTTCCTGCAATGCCGTCTGTGGTGATATACTGTACTGGGGTGCTTATGATGTAAGGATAATACAGGAACCTATTTCTTAATTTTCCTGTCTGCTGTGTACTTCAGATGTGTATGCCGGCTACAAGCAAGTCTGGCTTTGGGGGAAGCTACTAATTGTATATAGTACATTTGTGAACAGGAGAGCAGGAACCTCTGAATGGATTTGCTAATGTGTCAATAGACCTATGTTTGCCTTAAATTCCTCTGGAAGCAGGGAGCTTGGACATTAGTATACAGTTCCTCTGGCCATCAAAGATACAGGTAATTAGGTAACGATCCCCTTTTGTCTGGCATCCTGCAAATGTGGGGCATTGCTTGGATCTTTTGTATTAATGTAGACGGCTGCCTGTTGATCAAAACAGTATACGACTAAGTGAGTCTGCCAAGTTCAAAGTGGACAGGAATGTTTGACATTTACATATGACAGGCATGCTGGAATGTGAGGAAGCCTTAATCAATTTTCACCTGGAGTGGGGGAAGTCCTTTTTGATGATCTGAAAACGGAGACAGGAAAAATCTTGAAATTCGCATGTCACAGCTAGCCCAGATGTGACAAGTGGCTTGGCAGACCGTGATGTCACAAACGGGGAAATTGCGTTAGTCTTGGGGCAAGAAACTGCCTCTGGCCAGGAAATGGCTTATTATGCCAAGAGCAGTCAAGTCCCCACCTTTGATCTGCTGTGAAATACACTTTTAAAACTAGTTCCTCCCCTTCCCATTGAAGTTGCAACCTCCAGGCATATCTCCCAGTATAAGAAGCACGTCCAGATGCCTAAAGAATTGTAGCTCTCTGGAGATAGCAAGGACGCTAAGGGCTGCCCGACTACTGGTCGAAGCGGTGTTCTCCCGCCAATGACTTTCAAACAACGCTGATGACCATGGCCGGCCTTTGACCTGAGCGACCGGAGCGGTCGCTCAGGGCGCCGGCTTCCAGGGAGGCGCACTTTCCCCTGGAGTCACATAAGGCACCTACTGCATCGCTTCCCTCCCTCCAATAAAAGGGTCTTCCCCGCCGCACAGCTTTCCTCCTTCCTTCTGAATGTCCCCGCTCTGAGCTTCTCGCAGTTCCCTGCCTCTCTTCATCCCTCCAATGTAGAGAACGGTGCAAGCAGTGGCTCTCAC
This sequence comes from Hyperolius riggenbachi, assembly GCF_040937935.1. Taxonomy (NCBI): domain Eukaryota; kingdom Metazoa; phylum Chordata; class Amphibia; order Anura; family Hyperoliidae; genus Hyperolius; species Hyperolius riggenbachi. The sequence continues at coordinate 468,143,533 of NC_090649.1, read as the reverse complement.
CGTCCATCTCGCAAACAGCGGCTTTGCTGCGTACCCGGGGCATTCTTCTTTTCTTGATGACCTCATCAAGCGAGGACCCTTAAAGCCACAATGCAGAAGAATGTCCCGGGAGCTGCGCAAAGCCGCTGTTTGCAAGATGGATGGTGAGAGCTGTTATAAACTGTTCTAATCACCTTGCTTCGACACCATCATCTCACAGACTGTGAGATCACTTGACTCTCCACACCGCAAACAGGATATAGACTTTCTCAGGCTTCTTCAATGTTTACGTTATTTATTCAGGAAACAGGAATACAGATAGATACATACATCATATCCTAGCCATGCCAATCTTCATGTTGCATTACAAGCTCGTGATTAGACTCCCTGCTGGAGTCTATCAGGTACCTTCTTCCTAACTACGTTACACTAAACTACCTATGTACAGCATACATTATATCAGATTACAGAAAGGAAGAACATGCTTAGAAGTCGTCCCAGTCAGCCTTGCTAGCTAGTGCGGAAGGAAGAAGCAGAAGTGAATTCTCCATCCCTCGCTCCAGATTTAATACCGACTAGGAAAGAGTTAAATATGACATCATCTTCGCCACCCCCTATATCAGTCTATTGGTGGACCCACTCGTGGTGTCATCATACCCGCCTACTCGATTAATAATCAACGAGGCATTTGACCCATATGCAGGAACGTGGATGTTTAGTAAATATGGCCAATGTTTTCTGTTCCTGTGGTGTAGTGTTAAGGTCAGAGTAGTCCGATGGCCTTCTTTTAGGAACATGTTCTCAGTATCTGCGTGTATCCTCTGCTACACGCAGACCCTGAGATGCCTCTGCCTGCATCACAAAACCTCTATTTATTTTAAAGGCATACACTGCGGACAAGCCTTTTACATAAAACTCAGGCCAAGTAACTGAGGCCTACTTAAATTATAACAATCCCCCCTAAAACGGCTTGACCCGCAGATCACAGCGTCTGAACCTCCCAGTACCTGGTTTCTTTTCTTTTATGTTTCACTTTTCGATGTTCGTGCTCACACAACTTCTCTGCTCTAGGCAATTACCCCTGGAAGAGAGAGAGCAAGACCTCTTGGTCTTCCTGTAACCAGGCTCTCTGGGGAGGCCCTACTTCTAAGTCCCTCTATACCACATGCTCAGCATTTACGTCACTTGCGTATCACTCACACACTTGCATGACCACAGAAAAGTGAAACTCGTTTGTTTGTTACTCGATGGAGCAGTGTCAGGTGCCTTCTAAAAGAGCGCCTTTATACAATCAGCTCCATCACAGGTACTACTAAACCTATACCCGTAACCCTGTATATCCCTTAATTTAAACTATTGGTTCAGGAGATTGTTTATGAGGCACCAATCTCTGAACCAGGTTAATTTGTTTTACGTAATTTTAACACGCAACCTCACCTGGATAATGATGCCTAAAGTTGTCATCCCCATCCAGACGACCAGTGGGTGTAGAAAGAACTTTGGAACCGCAGAGGCCCAGTCCGAGTGTCCCTGGAACATCACCGGAACCTTTGTCCACCAGGTCAGACTGGAACTCACCTGCTCATTTTTGTATTCTACCTCGTGAAGATCACCTGTATCATGGTGAAATCTTACCTCTAACTTAGTGTACTGTTTGTTTAACCTTTGTAACAAAATGTGGTCATCTTGGATCAAAACCTGTTCCCCTTTGTCCCATGTCATGTTCTCTTTCAGGACGGGAACTACCCGTGAAACTTTGCACTTTAGAGTTCTCTTAACAATTTGAGAAACAACGTCATCCAACCTGGATGACTGGATCCATATGGGATCTCCGCTCCCACAATATGTTCCCCTTGGAAACTCCCCCTTATCGGAACAATTATGAGAATATACCTTGAATGTATCATTAGAACTTATGTTAAAAAACCAAACCTTTCCTTCCGCCACCGGAACTATCGGTTGGGCTTCAGGGTGGATCTTTTGAATGGTAGCCTCGCATTCTGCGTTATTGAGCCTGCAGGCTTCTTCACTAAATTTGACTTGCCCCGGCCAACGCAGGTACTTCTGCAAGAATTGCCCGCATGAGGACAACTCTACTTGCTTCACCTCCCCGTCTAGCACCAAAAAAGGTTGACCTCTCAGGTCCTGGTGTAAGACCCGGGTTGAGGTGGGAACTAAGGAAGTGGCGGTGCCTAAAGGAATGTTGCACCGTTTCCATTTGTTCACCCAAACATCTCGAAGCTGCCATGCAAAAGATCCTTCTCCAGAAAAATTAATATATCTCCCCTTGTCCAATCTCAGTTGGACAGGATCTTTAAGCATCTCCCTGACAAAATATGCCCCCAACCTTCCTGATTGGACCTCTTCCCCCCTTACGTCCTGAGGCACAATATGTACCTGAGGTCGGGAAGACAGTACTCTCTGCAATCTTTCAATTAAGAGTACCTCTTCACTTACCCAACTATCATGAGGATAAGCTGCTGCATATGGACTGTGTAATATCGTCCCCTGTTGGGACCCGTGTGGTGTGAATGGGGTTCCCTGTGTGGGCTTTCCCTCCCCCGGGACCGCTCTCCCCACCCTCTTTGTCACCTGGAAATGTGGCTTGATCTCGATTTTTACTTCTTGTTTCGAGAACCACCCACCCTCGGCTTTCCAGCCTTTACGTGTGTAAAGTTGTTTCAGAGGCACTCTCTGTTGGTAGCTCCAGAGTGTGATGTTGTCCCCCGCGTCTCTCCGGCAGGAGAATTGACGCCTCCTACTCGTTCCTCTCCAATCTGGAACCATCTCACTCTGCATAACCAAGACAAGGTACCCCTGAATCACACACTCCACCTTTTGCACGTACCCATTGTACTGCAATGTACCTTTTAACAAACCTTTGGATCGGTGCGTCGATTCTGGGAGTGTGGTATTAAATAGCAGATTTACACTGCCATTCAATCCCCACTGCCCGCACACCTGACCCTTCAGACCTTTCACCCACATTGTGCCATGAAATTTGTTTTCTCCTGGCACAAGTGCTCTTTCCCTCTATCCCTGCTTGGTCCATCTGTGCCAATCCGAGGGAGGTGTGAAAGGATCAGTACCTTTGTCACCAAACATTAACATGCTTGGGCCTTGCATTCTCATTAACCCCTTATTATACATGAGAATGTCCTCTCTTCGTTCTCCTAGGACGGAATGGCAACCTAGGATCACCATCAGCATGGTACTCTTCATTATAAAAGCACCACCTTGGGAAAGAAAAACATTAGCACTTTGCATTATGCTTTGCTCCGACAGTTTTGTTAGTCTCTTTCCGATCTCCGAAATCTCGTGTTTTAGTCTCTTTCCAATTTCAGGAATCTCGTGTTTTAGTCTCTTTCCGATTTCAGGAATCTCGTGTTCCTCCAAGCTTAGATTGGCATCTGGAACCTTTCGCTTATCCGAATGATATCTCCATCCTTGCTGCCAGCACTGCAGCTGTCTCCATTCCATATTGCCAAACACCTGAAATCGAAATACAAACAAATCAATTCTTATTAATGATTTGGGATTCGCCCTGCGGCTTGTACTCTGTACACTTTAAATTGATCAATATATATCGTAACGTAATTGATCTCGTTGCTTTATGGTTCTCATGAACTCTGTTTACTCTTTTTGGTAGATTGGAGTTAAACTTCACCCCCCTACCTCCGTACTATCCTCAGTACTTACCCGTTTAAAATATGCTCCCGCGGACTTCACCTTTGGAAGCTCGCTTCACCTTTGGAAGCTCTCACCCCATTGCAGCTCACTCCACATCCCCCCTCATCTGTCCATGCGCGGCCGTCGCATGCACAGATTACGGATGCCACACCTGATGCTGCTTTGCAGGTGAGCCTGCAATGCTCTTACTCATTATCGCATTTACTTATCTAGAACTTCATCGCGATACCAGCTCTGCTAGAAGTTCTGTGTGTTGTACCCTCTGACCAATGTTTGCCGTGCCACTACCCCCAGACTTCACAAAAAAAGGCTGCCTCCCTGTAGGAAGGAGCACTTTGCACTTAAACTACACAGGGTGCAGGGCTAAGCATACCAGCGTCGCATGCCTGTATGCAGATCCCTGAATACCCACATGGTAGGTAGTCACATGGCAAACAGCGTACTGATACACTGTCACTCTGTACATGGCAATTCTATCATCTGTATAATTGCCCCAAGAACTGCGGTCAGTTTTTGTTCTTTGTGTTACAATTGATAGGAGCTGGAAAAAACATATTTGACCAATCAGTGGACGAAAAAAAACGCACAAAAAAAACAGCCCCAGCCCAGCATAGACCACTCAGTCAAGCTCTGGCCCTGTCCACGACAAAAACCGGAAAAAAACGTTACCGCTCTGCAGAAGCGGCGACGGAAACCCAAATTGGTCAACTCCCTTTTTTCCAACTCCGGCACCCCCCTGATGCACTGTCCCCCCCTATACGCTATTGGGAACTCATGCTGCACCACCCATTAAGGTGCCCCACTTACAGGAATAATCCCGTAAGCAACTCAGTACAGACACTTCCCTGACCTGCACTGCTACGTGTGTCCCTGCACCTAGCTGGGACACTTTTCCTATCCGTGCTCCTGCTAATCTTTCAGTAATCGCTTGGCGCACGTATCCTGGCATTCCTTTCCATGGACTCAGGGAAAACCTCTGGGGAAATACTTTGAGACCTGAGACACTCAGTAGACTGTCTCTGTATTTCTACCCCCCTCCCTTTCAGCTGCTCTGCCCGGAGCCGCGAGCACAGCCTGACGTGACGTGGATCCCCCAGCCCCTCCTCCCCCCCCCCCCTGCCATGACGTGTGGGGGCCATGACTCTCGGGGGCGGGCTCTCTCCACTGCCGCCATTTTGAGTCCTGGACTGCCAGCTAAAATGGCTGCTCCCATAGCAGCCTCTCGTTTCCTATATCTTAGGAGAGAAAACAAAATACACACAGAACAAACATTTTTATGCATAGTTACAAAGCATCTATCCACAATGCAGAGTAAAAAAAAATCATACATTCCTGGATGTCCGTAAAAACCTAAGGAGAAATCCTTGGGACGTGGAAAACTCCCTCTCTCCACAAATCATCTGCAGTTTATCTCCGCCATAACTCAGATCAGAACTACTCAAGCGCGCAGCGTAACTATAAACCATATTAACAGCTAGTACTGCTGAGACGAACAACAGACGAGCTGGCTGAACAACATAACAGATGCAGATATTTACAAGCATGTTAGCAACTCTGACTGGAAACGCACGGAGAAAAAATAAACAAAAACCTCACCCATTATCTCAGCTGTCACTATGCAAACTTATGGCCCATACTCACGAGTGACATTTGTCGCCGCAACACGCGGCGCGCGCGTGTTGCGGCGACAGGTCGCCCGTGAGTATGGGCCGCCGCACACGCGCGCACCCCGAACTGTCGCCCGTCGCTCATGTCGCCAGGCGATTGAAACTTTCAATCGCATGGCGACAGTCGCCGCTGCCCCCCCGCCGCAACTGTCGCTAGTCCGCGTGAGTACGCGGACTAGCGACAGCAACCTCCATGTAGGTACATGGAGCTTCCGGCGGGGGGAGGAGGAACGTCAGCGACAGCTTCCGCCTTGCCGCTGGTCCCTCTTCCGCGTGTGTACGCGGAGGGACCTGGCGAGAAGCTGTCGCCGGCCTGTCGCCCACACGCTCACGTGTGCTGGCGACAGGCCACATTTCTCGCCCGTGAGTATGGGCCTTAACACAGCTACCCAGAGACAAGGGCTGTCCACCCAGCTCCCCGAAAAAAAAAAAAGAAAAGAAAAAAAACAGCTCACCGAGAGAAAACTTACTTCTAAGTTCTACAACTGTTCTCTCCTTGTCTACTCTGCTACCTCTCTCCCCTGTCCACCACTAACACTGATGGTTTCCCTCTGCCGCGGGGGACCCCCCCCCCCCCTCCCTTATCTATCATCCTGCCCAGTCTCTGGACAGGGAGAGAAAAACAAAACAAAACCCAGAGAAAGAGAAAACAAAACATCTGCCACACAGGAACATCGAATCCTAAGAAACAATCAAAGCGCATAAACTCTGAAAACACATTCTGTATTTATATCGGAGCTGCACCTCTCCTCACCCCTCCCTTCACGCACAGGAGAGATGAGAAGCCCGCAGCCTCCACACTGCAATTAACACAGAATGTACACATTAACACATTATCCTCTCCTTGTTATAACACCAAATACAACGTAAATCAAACTTGCCTGAGCAGAGGACTTCGTACGCCTGCTAATTCGACCAGCTTTTGGCAACTCCACGAAACTGAGTGGATCATCCCTGGAACTACTGAGCGTCATCTCTGTGTACCCACACTGGCTCAGCGGATCGATCTCCAGCGGCAGCTGCCAGCCGGCCTCGGAGCCTTCCAGTCACCTGTGATCCGGTTTAGGCTATGACTGCGTGCACTTACAGCCAAAGTTTAACATCCACGAGTTTCGCCGCTGGTTCCCTCGAATTTCAGCCCGTGTGTGCTCGGCTCCCACACACTCACACCAGCTTATCAGTATCAGCTTGATAAGCTTTACAGTCCGTGTCCGTCTATTCCGCTTGTTTTGCTGTGGAATATCTTGAAACCACTTTCTTCGGCCCCGGCCCCGTCTGCCTGTATTGCTAGGCAGGGAAGGATTTCAGCACCACTGTTATAAACTGTTCTAATCACCTTGCTTCGACACCATCGTCTCACAGACTGTGAGATCACTTGACTCTCCACACCGCAAACAGGATATAGACTTTCTCAGGCTTCTTCAATGTTTACGTTATTTATTCAGGAAACAGGAATACAGATAGATACATACATCATATCCTAGCCATGCCAATCTTCATGTTGCATTACAAGCTCGTGATTAGACTCCCTGCTGGAGTCTATCAGGTACCTTCTTCCTAACTACGTTACACTAAACTACCTATGTACAGCATACATTATATCAGATTACAGAAAGGAAGAACATGCTTAGAAGTCATCCCAGTCAGCCTTGCTAGCTAGTGCGGAAGAAAGAAGCAGAAGTGAATTCTCCATCCCTCGCTCCAGATTTAATACCGACTAGGAAAGAGTTAAATATGACATCATCTTCGCCACCCCCTATATCAGTCTATTGGTGGACCCACTCGTGGTGTCATCATACCCGCCTACTCGATTAATAATCAATGAGGCATTTGACCCATATGCAGGAACGTGGATGTTTAGTAAATATGGCCAATGTTTTCTGTTCCTGTGGTGTAGTGTTAAGGTCAGAGTAGTCCGATGGCCTTCTTTTAGGAACATGTTCTCAGTGTCTGCGTGTATCCTCTGCTACACGCAGACCCTGAGATGCCTCTGCCTGCATCACAAAACCTCTATTTATTTTAAAGGCATACACTGCGGACAAGCCTTTTACATAAAACTCAGGCCAAGTAACTGAGGCCTACTTAAATTATAACAAGAGCCACTGCTTGCACCTGGACTGGAGGCAGGACTACAATAAAGGCAAATAGGGTATATGCCCCAGGGTCTGAAGAGGCCCCCAGGCTTTCCAGGCCGGCTCCAGCCGTGCAGTAATATAGACGCGGCAGCGCATGTGTGACAGTAAGAGGGGACAGGCAGCAGCAGGCAGGGGAACTTCTCCGTATAGTGTCAGCTTATTTTGCAGCATTGCCACTCTCAGTCCTGCCTCCCGACCCGACCTGATCCAGCTATGGTTCCCTCCTTGAGAGCACAGCAGGCACAGGATGTAATTTCAGGAAGGAAGGAGGTGCCGTTCTGTAGTAGGAAGCCGACGGAGTGTGTGGAGTCCTTGGCAGCTGCATCCACAGGTAAGAGATGCTGCTGGCCTGCTGTACTTTCTCACTGCACGTTTGGGTAGGGGAGGGGTGTATGGAGAAGAAAGAGAGAGCTGCGTGTGTCACTGTAATTCACACTGGGAACTTTTACTCTTCCTTAAATCAGCTATCTACACACAGCAGCAGGAAGGGGGATGGGGGTTGGACGGACTTAGGAACGAAGAGAGAGAGAGAGAGAGCTGCCTTCATGCTGGGAATAGTTAAGTTACTGAGGGGGGTAGGTGCAGAGGGACCACCATGTACAAGGCTGAAAACTTGTACAGGAGGCTGCAAACATGAGCAGGACCCTCATTCAGAGAAGGGACTGGCTGGAGATCTGCATTCCCCTGGAGTTGTGTAAAATCTGTCATGACTTTGTGGATTCTCTGCAGTCTCTTCCTGTTTTACATCCCCCTTTCTTTGCATTGGATGGGACACCACAGCTGCACTACATGTAGTGGTGAGCATTGTGGCTGCCCTTCATGTAATAGGGACATTATGAAAGCATGTGTTACACGAAAGACATAATGCCCACACAATTGCACGCAGCTGCCCTTCCCCCGACTTGTGCACCCTGGGGCCCCTGCAAAGTTTTTGACAACATAGCAAAAACTCGCCTGTCCCGACTGGCACTGCTTCATTAGTCCCTGCTACATGTCTTCATCCTCATTAGACACATCTTCTCAGTGACCTGGCACATGTCATTATGTAATAATATGCGCCAGCCATTGAGAAGAGGCGTCCCTGCGAGGATGAAGACGAGAGCTCGGACTAATAGAGCAGCACATCTACAGGGACAAGTGAGTTGCTGTGTTGCCAAAAACTTTGCAGTGGGCCCTGGGATCAGAAGGCCTGGAGAGGGGGAACTTCAACAGCCAGTTTGGGGACCCTGGGGGGTGAATTTGCTGCCTGGAACGGCGGGGTCAGGGGACCCCCGGGCTACTTTTGTCCCAGGGCCCCATTGTAGCTAGAACCCGCCCTGATCGGAGGAAGGGAGGGAAGGGAACTGAAAGGAGTTTAGAGCGGGGGACATTAATCGGAAGGAGGGAAGCTGTGCGGCGGGGAAGACCCTTTTATTGGAGCCTGGATGGAGGGAAGCTGTGTGCCATGGGGAGATATTTTAATTGGAGGGAGGGAAGCGGTGCAGCAGGTGCCTCCTATTTGACTCCAGGGGGACGTTCATGCATCTGACACACACACCACACACCACACACCACACACCACACACACCACACACATACCACACACCACACACCACACACACCACACACATACCACACACATACCACACACACACACCACACACACACACACCACACACACCACACACACCCCCCACACACACACACACACGGATCTTGTGTGCACGCGTGCATGATGAGGATGAATTGGGGGGGGGGGGGGGGCACCAAAATCTGGTTACGCTCAGGGCGCTGTGAAACCTAAGGCCGGCCCTGCTAATGATGCTTATTTTTCCCTGTTTATTTCGATAAGCAAATAGCTTTGTGTGTACCTTTTGTAAACTCTTAATTTTGTAACTTTTTACTTTGCTTTTGTATATATTATTTTCTGCAATGTTCCACCTTTTTTTTTTCCTGGAATATTAAATTGTTATTTAATAAGCTTGACTTCTACTGTACTAAACTAACACTCATAGCCTAGAAGAGACTGAAGTGTAACTGTGTAAGTCCATGCCGGATTGTACGTTTGAGCAACGCTACCGTATGAGATTGTAATTGCATTGTGTGTATGGGGCACTTTTGCGCTCGACAGCAGAGTGGCTAACAGTATCATTCGGAACGACTGTTAGTGCTTTTGCTGCACGACAGTGTAACTTGCATTACAAGTCAGTGCCTGATTGTGCTGTGTTACTGTATAACTGTACTGTGTGTGTGTGCGTGGCGTTCCCATATTCGGCCTAAATCGCAAAGCTGACCCGAATACGAAAACGCGGATTGCGCACTGAGCCCTCGACAGCCGAGTGGACATGTCTAGCGACAGCTAGTGGTGGCAGTGAGAAGTGTTCTGAGGGGCCCCAGCCTTGTTTTAGCTTGACTAAGGCTGCTTCCCCTCTCGATCTGGTCAAACCCGCAGCCGGGAACCGTGTACGCAGGCGTGCCGCAGGCCGGTTCCTGACACAGTCCACTTACAATACAGTGGGCGGCATTGCAGGAAGTGACGACAGTGGAACGCGGAAGAGGTGAGTCATCCCCGCCCGCTGCCTCTTACTAGTAGCGACTGCTACTTAACTTTTTAAAACTGGAGGGGGAGTGCAGATTGGGGGACCCAGGCGAGGGAGGGGGGTCCCCCCCCCCCTGCCCGCCGCTAGGCCCAATACCCCCTTTCTGCCTGCTACCCCTCCAGCCCACACATTAGGACTCTGAAGACATACCTCCAGCCACACCCCATCACTCCCCTAGCCAGACATACTGTGAAAAAAAAGTTGGCAAAAGAGTACTTTTCTTTCATGTAACCTATGTAACTATCTAGAGGACATGAATAAAATTTCGAGTCACATAAATACATTTTAGAGACATACCTAAATGTACACAGAATTGTTCATCAGGGTGGATCTGAAGTCAGTTTATTTACTACATTTCCAAGAGAGCAACGTTAAAGGATACCCGAACTGAAATGTGACATAATGAGATAGACATGTGTATGTACAGTACCTAGCACACAAATAACTAGGCTGTGTTCTTTTTTTTCTTTCTCTGCCTGAAAGAATTAAATATAAGGTATGCAAGTAGCTGACTTAGACAGGAAGTGACTACAATGTGACCCTCACTGATAAGAAATTCCAACTATAAAACACTTTCCTAGCAGAAAATGGGTTCTGAGAGCAAGAAAGAGGTAAAAAAGGGGAATTTCTTATCAGTGAGGGTCACACTGTAGTCACTTCCTGTCTGAGTCAGGACTAAGTCAGCCACTTACATACCTGATATTTAACTCTTTCGGGCAGAGAAAGGAAAAAAAGGAACACAGCACAGTTATTTGTGTGCTAGGCACTGTACATAAACATGTCTATCTCATTATGTCACATTTCAGTTCGGGTATCCTTTAATGACTTCCACAAAAAAACAGTAATGTTTACACCTAAAAGTTTTGGCATTGCCCCCTTTATTTGGTGGCTGAGGAAATCTACTGTTTATAGTTACAGAGCCATGTGAGGAAAATGGAAAAAAAAAAAGTACAGTTTGTGAGCAACTAGCGCCACCTTGTGGTAAACAAGTGCTTTGGATTGTGGGAGTTTATAACCACAAACTAGAATGTTTGTACCTGGAACGAAGCAGGTTATTCGGGCGATGGTGGCACTTTGGTAAAATAGGCACCCAGAGGGTAATTTAGGGGTTAGTGGCGTCCAATAAATTGAGTAGCACGGATATCGGCGTGTTGTCAGCAGAGAAGGCGCCGCAGATATTGGGGGATATTGCGTCAGGGAAGGAGGGATCAGTTAAGCATGAATAGAGAGTGAGTTTAAATAAGAATAGAGTTAGGTTTAGGGATAATAAAACATTAGGAAAAATGACCGATATTTTACTATTATGTTACCCACTGGGAAATAGTAGAATATCTGTAATTTTACCCATATTCTGCCAGGGTCGGATTTCTGGAAAGGCAATCTAGTCCCGGGCTCTGGGCGGCAGCAGCCTAAGGGGCGGCTGGACATGGAAGAGGCATTGCTACATATGTGAGAAGAGGCTGCAAATGGAATATGGAAGCGGCAAATATTGAGCAACACATGGAAATAGACAGCTTCTACCCAATGGACCTGTATAGAACGCAGAGAGGAATGAGGGGGCAGCACAAGGAATAGGAGGGCAGTGCTGCACATGTAAAGGAAGCTACAAGAAAGTTGGCCTTGGGGCGTAAAAAGTATAAATCCGGCCTTGTATTCTGCTAGTAGCCATCCCCGGTGCTCAAATTACTGAGGCACCTTTTTCACATGTATGCACCTAGAGTGGTTTGTTAATGTACAAATTGGTAATTTTGGTCTTGTGACTTGAAGGGTTGTAGCCCCTGACTCCATAATGTCCTTTTGTGTCATTGAGGGTCTTTGGAAATGAAGTCCAGGGCAGGGATTGTGGAGAAGATGCTTCTCGTTGGATCACCAGCTTCCTGAAGAGCGTTCAGAAGTACCGCCTTGTGCAGTTCGAGGATAACATGAGGCGCCGGAATCCAAAGAATGAATATCCAAAATACGACGAGGATGACCAGGTGAGGTTATGTTCAGACTCTGTTACCGGGAAATCCAATTACATTAAAGGGAGTCTGAAGCTGTTCCATCAAAATAACTCACCAGACAGCCATTCATGATTAAACCGCTGGCAACAAAAGTTAGTTCACCCCTACGTGAAGAATGTCAAAATTCTGCCCAGTTAAAGCTTGTACACACGTGCAACTTAATGCACGACCAACCGCACATGATGATCAGCTACACGACTTGTTTACACGACAAGTACGTACACACCAGGCATGGTCGGAAAATTCCGCGGAATTATTAATTCCGAGATTCCGGTCGCAATTAATAATTCGATTTTGTTAGTCGGAACGGAATTTCTCAAACGGAATTGCGCGGAAATTTATAATTCCGACGGAATTTTCTGGAATCACATCAAAATTCTCTCTCTCCCTCCCTCCCTCCCTCCCTCCCTCCCTCCCTCCCTCCCTCCCTCCCTCCTCCTCCTCCTCCTCCTCCTCCTCCTCCTCCTCCTCCTCCTCCTCCTCCTCCATCCATCCATCCATCCATCCATCCATCCATCCATCCATCCAGTAGGGAATTGCAGATTTTCAAAACAGCTTATATACCATAGCTGGGATTTGAACCCAGGATGCAGTGTGTAGTAGGTATCTGTCTTAACCTCTAGACCATGAACCACACTACATGGTAAAGCTATCCTAGCATAAACCATACTACCATTATGATCAATGCAATAGAAAAAGTAGTATGATTAAGGATCAGTACTTTTTGAAAAGCATGCTTATATACCATAGCTGGGATTTAAACCCAGTATGCAGTGTGTAGTAGGTATCTGTCTTAACCTCTAGACCATGAACCACACTACATGGTAAAGCTATCCTAGCATAAATCATACTACCATTATGATCAATGCAATAGAAAAAGTAGTATGATTAAGGATCGATACTTTTTGAAAAGCATGCTTATATACCATAGCTGGGATTTGAACCCAGGATGCAGTGTGTAGTAGCTAGTAGGTATCTGTCTTAACCTCTAGATCATGAACCACACTACATGGTAAAGCTATCCTAGCATAAACCATACTACCATTATGATTAATGCAATAGAAAAAGTAGTATGATTAAGGATCAGTACTTTTTGAAAAGCATGCTTATATACCATAGCTGGGATTTGAACCCAGTATGCAGTGTGTAGTAGGTATCTGTTACCCTCTAGACCATGAACCACACTACATGGTAGTAGGTATCTGTCTTACCCCCTAGACCATCAACCACACTCAGGGCCAGGCAGAGGCTGGAGAGGCTCCAGCCTCAGGGCGCAGTGGAGGAGGGGGTGCACAATTCATTCAGCTGTCATTCCCAATTGTGTTTGAAGCAGAAAGAAATAAGAAAAGGTGATACATGGCAGCGACTGCAAGCCAGATAAGTAGCGATTAAGGTGTTGGGGGGGTTGGGGGCCCTGGGGCACCTCTTAGTGTAATAGCAATCAGTGTGTGATGGCTGGGGTGGGAGGCATGGGGGCACACTTTGCTGTCTCAGCCTTGGGTGCTGAAGGACCTTGTTCTACATGCTAAAGCTGGCCTAGCATGTACCATACTACCATTATGATCAATTCAATAGATATGCTATGGTATATAAGCATGCTTTTCAAAAAGTACCGATCCTTAATCATGCTACTTTTTCTATTGAATTGATCATAATGGTAGTATGGTTTATGCTAGGACAGCTTTACCATGTAGTGTGGTTCATGGTCTAGAGGTTAAGACAGATACCTACTAGCTACTACACACTGCATACTGGGTTCAAATCCCAGCTATGGTATATAAGCATGCTTTTCAAAAAGTACCAATCCTTAATCATGCTACTTTTTCTATTGAATTGATCATAATGGTAGTATGGTTTATGCTAGGCCAGCTTTACCATGTAGTGTGGTTCATGGTCTAGAGGTCAAGACAGATACCTACTAGCTACTACACACTGCATCCTGGGTTCAAATCCCAGCTATGGTATATAAGCATGCTTTTCAAAAAGTACCGATCCTTAATCATACTACTTTTTCTATTGCATTGATCATAATGGTAGTATGGTTTATGCTAGGATAGCTTTACCATGTAGTGTGGTTCATGGTCTAGAGGTTAAGACAGATACCTACTACACACTGCATACTGGGTTCAAATCCCAGCTATGGTATATAAGCTGTTTTGAAAATCTGCAATTCCCTACTGGATGATATAAGTGGATGGATGGATGGATGGATGGATGAGGAGGATGAGGATGAGGATGAGGATGATCCGTGTATCTGGGAATGAAACGGTAGCGGAATTTCGGTAGTGGCGGTATGCGGAATTACCACGGAATCGGAAATTGGCTATTCCGACCATGCCTGGTACACACGCGCTGATCAACTAAACAACCAACTCCTTTAAATACTCAGCATGCACCAACATATCCGCATTCAAAAACCAGTAGTTGAAATGACTTGTACACATGTGGCCAACCTGCATGATCGTTGGGCAAGTTAATCTGGCGGTTAGATCGGGCAAACTGCCTGTTATCAGTTGGATGTCTTGTCTCTTGCAAGTGTACACATGCCCAACTATCGGCCAACAGCAAGGGCGTAGCAATAGTCATAGCATCTGCTATGGGGCCCTGGAGCATAGGGGGCCCATGTGATACTTAATGTATCATTAACTTTGACTTTCTTGTGTTCCTCTACCTTCAAACTTTGTCTCATTGCCCATGAACTATGTGCCATGTTGATTGCATGAGAATGTAAGTTTCCCAATTAATTGAGATCTATAGGGTAGGGGCAGGTCACATTTCTTAAGAGTGCAGGAAGCCACGCCCACCATGTGGGAAGCTCCTCCCTTTCAGGACAGTTTGTAGTAAAGAGGTGTCATACAGGAATCCTAGTGTAACCATCCTCACAACTGTGTGGGAGCAGGTAAGATTGTGTCTCTCTAACAGCAGTGACCCCAGAATCCACAGTGACCACTCCCTTAACGTTACACCCACAGTGACCTCTCCCTCCACCTAGGACCCATACTGACCTCTCCCTCCCCAGCATTAGGACTGCAGGTATACTGCCTCCCCCAGCACCCTCACTGACCTCTCCCAGCGGCACCCTTCCGGTCCCCAGCAGTACCCATAGTGGCCTACCCCAGCACCCCCAGTGACCTCTTCCTCTCCAACACCGCCAATGACTTCCCCTTCCTGCAGCACCCATACTGACCTCTGCTTCTGCCACCCGCACCCAGTAGAGATGGCCCGACCTTTTATTTTCGTTTCACAAACTTCCGCAAAAGTTCGGTTCGCGCAAACTTTCGCGAACCGCAATAGACTTCAATGGGGAGGAGAACTTTGAAAACTAGAAACACTTATGCTGGCCACAAAAGTGATGGAAAAGATGTTTCAAGGGGTCTAACACCTGTAAGGGGGGCATGGCGGAGTGGGATGGATGCCAAAAGTCCCGGGGAAAAATCTGGATTTGACGCAAAGCAGCGTTTTAAGGGCCGAAATCACATTGAATGCTAAATTGCAGGCCTAAAGTGCTTTAAAACATCTTGCATGTGTATACATCAATCAGGGAGTGTAATTAGAGTACTGCTTCACACTGACACACCAAACTCACTGTGTAATGCACCGCAAACAGCTGTTTGCGTAGTGACGGCCGTGCTGGACTGGTGCACACCATGGCCGGAGTGCAGGCCGTGGTGGTTTTACAGACCATCTGGTCACCGGGCTGAGGTAGCTGAATGACAGAACAGTGACTGTCCAGCTGATCAAATTTGTCTGTCAACAATGAAGCAATGACCTTATTATCTTGGGTGTGCCCCCCCCCCCCCACGAGACACTCATATAGCCGGCGGTCATTGCTTCATTGTGATACGCAAGCCCCTTCACAAGGTAATGATCACGAAGGGGAATGGGCACATGTACATGCCTTTTTGTTTTGTTGTTGCAGCTGCAGTGCAGCCAGCGGCCTTAAAAATTCAGGAATCCACCTGGAGTCCTGGACTCTGTTGGTGGTGGCGGAGAAGGCAGTCAAGTGGCCTGCGGGCAGAGGTGCTGTGTGGGGAGCGACTTAGTCATGGGGCAGGCAGTCACACGGCGTGCAGGCAGAGATGCTGTGTGTGGGGACTGACTTAGTCTTGGGGTGGGCAGTAGCCCTCCAGGATCCATGCCTCATTCATTTTGATAAAGGTCAAGTACTGAACACTTTTTTTGTGACTTAGGTGACTTCTCTTCTCAGTGACCATGCCTCCAGCTGCGCTGAAAGTCCTTTCTGACAGGATGGCAAATTGGGTCAGCTCTGGCCACAGGTCAAGCCTGCGTACCCAGCAGGGGTCTAGTCCTGGAAAAAAGAGGTGAGTGGACTCACCCTAAAAACCCCTGCGCCGTGCGTAGCGCCAAAAATGGGCGGGGTCAAGCATTATGTGGGCGTGGTCCTGGGTGGGGCCAAATATACATGACCTTAGCAGTGATTTAAAAGGTCTGCCGAGGAAGTTTGAGCTCTGTCGTAGTGTATCCCCCAAAAATAGATGTAATCTGACAGCATTTCACCAAAAAGACACATAATCTGGTAGAAGTTCCTCCAAAATACAGATAATATGGCAGTGGTTCCTCCAAAATAGACAATGTCACAGCAGCAGTTCCCCCAACATACACATAATTTGGAAGCAGTTCCCCAAAATACGCAAAACCTGGCAGTGGATCACCCAAAATACACGTAACACCCAAAATACATATAATCTGGCAGCAGTGGTCCCCCAAACACACAATCTGGCAGCAGTTCCCCAAAATACACGTAATCTGGCAGCAGCCGTTCCCCTAACATACACATAATCTGGCAGCTGTTCCCCAAAATACATAACAGCGGTTCCACAAAAATGCAGATAATCTGACAGCAGTTCCCCCAAAATAGGTACCCCCAGCATAGGTAGCCAGGTCTATAGGTGTCCCCATTATAAATAGCCATAAGTATAGTAGTCCCCAGTATATGTAGCCAAAGTATCGTTGCCTAGTATATGTAGCCAGGGGTATATGTGCCCAGTATATGTAGCCAGGGGTATATGTGCCCAGTATATGTAGCCAGGGGCATATGTGCCCAGTATATGTAGCCAGGGGTATATGTGCCCAGTATATGTAGCCAGGGGTATATGTGCCCAGTATATGTAGCCAGGGGGATATGTGCCCAGTATATGTAGCCCGGGGGATATGTGCCCAGTATATGTAGCCAGTGGGATATGTGCCCAGTATATGTAGCCAGGGGGATATGTGCCCAGTATATGTAGCCAGGGGGATATGTGCCCAGTATATGTAGCCAGTGGGATATGTGCCCAGTATATGTAGCCAGGGGGATATGTGCCCAGTATATGTAGTCAGGGGGATATGTGCCCAGTATATGTAGTCAGGGGGATATGTGCCCAGTATATGTAGTCAGGGGGATATGTGCCCAGTATATGTAGTCAGGGGGATATGTGCCCAGTATATGTAGTCAGGGGGATATGTGCCCAGTATATGTAGTCAGGGGGATATGTCCACAGTATATGTAGTCAGGGGGGATATGTCCACAGTATATGTAGTCAGGGGGGATATGTCCACAGTATATGTAGTCAGGGGGGATATGTCCACAGTATATGTAGTCAGGGGGGATATGTCCACAGTATATGTAGTCAGGGGGGATATGTCCACAGTATATGTAGTCAGGGGGGATATGTCCACAGTATATGTAGTCAGGGGGGATATGTCCACATATGCCCCCCTTCCCCACCGCTGCTCACAGCTCTACTTCCACTGCGCTCTCTTCCTCCACACATGCCAGGGTGGACGGCGTCCACCCTCTGAAAAAAGCAAGTGGACGTCGTCCACCTGTCTCCAAGCCCCACTCGACCCCTGGTACCCAGTAGTCCAAGGGTTCATCGCTGCTCAGTGTCTACATCCACAATTAAGGCTAGGTAGTCAGCTACCTGCCGGTCCAGGCGTTCGTGGAGGGTGGATTCGGAAGTGCTAAGTCGAGGCATTGGACTAAAGAATGTCCGCATGTCCGACATCACAATGAGATTACTGGAGCGTCCTGTCCTTGCCTGCGTGGACATGGGAGAAGGATTCCTGGCAGTGGTACCTTTTATTCCCGTGTGCTGTGACTTAACCCTTAAAGGATACCACAACTGACATGTGGCATAATGAGATAGACATGGGTATGTACAGTGCATAGCACAAAAATAACTATGCTGTGTTCCTTTTTTTCTTTCTCTGCCTGAAAGAGGTAAATATTAGGTATGTAAGTGGCTGACTCAGTCCTGACTCAGACAGGAAGTGACTACAGTGTGACCTTCACTGATAAGAAATTCCAACTATAAAACACTTTCCTAGAAGAAAATGGCTTCTGAGAGCAAGAAAGAGATAAAAAAGGGTGAAATTCTTATCAGTGAGGGTCACACTGTAGTCACTTCCTGTCTGAGTCAGGACTGAGTCAGCCACTTACATACCTGATATTTACCTCTTTCAGGCAGAGAAAGAAAAAAAGGAACACAGCATAGTTATTTGTGTGCTAGGCACTGTACATACCCATGTCTAACTCATTATGCCACATGTCAGTTGTGGTATCCTTTAAACGCTCTGTAAAGCATAGTTGCCAGCTTGTTCTGCAAGTACTGCATCCTTTCTGCCTTCAGGTGACTTGGTAACATGTCCCGGCACTTTGTGCCTATACTGAGGGTCTAGTAGTGGCCACCCAGTACAGCTCATTCCCCTTGAGTTCTTTTATACTGGGGTCCCTCAACAGTCTGGACAGCATGAAAGACGCCATCTCCACAAAGTTGGATCCAGACGTACTATCCATCTCCTCTTGCTCTTCCTCATTGACGTCAGGTAAGTCCTCCTCCTACCCCCAGCCACAAACAATACCACTGGAACATTGAGCAGCACAAGCCCCCTGCGACGCCTGCTGCGGTTGTTATTCTGCCGCCGCCTCCTCCAAGGAAATGCCTTCCTCATCATCCAAGTCTTACTCCTCTTCCCCACACAACTCTTCCTCCTCCTCCCCCCTCTGTGCTGTCACAGGTGTTGAGGAAACATCTGGTTCTGCAGAAAATTGCTTCCACAACTGTTTCTCCCATAGCTGTTCCTCTTCACACTCCTCTACAGCTTGATCCACCACTCTACGCACGGCACGCTCCAGGAAGTTACCGTACGGGATCAAGTCGCTGATGGTGCCTTCACTGCAACTCATCAGGTTGGTCACCTTCTCAAACAGCCGCATGAGCCTGCATGCATTTTGCATCAGTGTCCAGTTATTGGGCCAGAACATCCCCATCTCTCTAGATTGTGTCCTTCTACTGAAATTGTAGAGCTACTGGGTGATGGCTTTCTCCTGTTCTAGCAGGCGAGAGAACATAAGGAGGGTTGAATTCCAGCGAGTCGGGCTATCGCAAATGAGGCGTCTCACCGGCAACTTGTTTCTCTGCTGAATCTCGGCAAAGTGTGCCATGGACGTGTAAGACCGCCTGAAATGCCCACACAACTTCCTGGCCTGCTTCAGGATGACCTCTAAGCCTGGGTACTTTGACACAAATCTTTGAATGATTAGATTGAGCACATGTGCCATGCAGGGTACAAGTGTCAACTTTCCCAAATTTAACACGGAAATGAGATTTCTGCCGTTGTCACATACCACGTTGCCAATCTCCAGCTGGTGCGGGGTCAGCCACTGATCAACCTATTTGTTAAGAGCAGCCAGGAGAGCTGCTCCAGTGTGACTCTCCGCTTTAAGGCAAGACGTGTCTAAGATAGCGTGACACCGTCGTACCTGGCATGCAGCATAGGCCCTGGGGAGCTAGGGCTGTGTAGCTCGATAGGAGATCGCAGCATCAGTAGAGTTGAACTGACACTCAGCCAAGGAGGAGGAGGATGATGACAGCGGAAAGGAGGTGGCAGGAGGCCTTCCTGCGAGCCGTGGAGGTGTCACAAGTTGGTCCGCTGCACAGCCCATGTACTCCCTGCTTGCCTTCGGTCACTAGGTTGACCCAATGGGCTGTGTTAGTAATGTACCTGCCCTGACCGTGCTTGGCAGACCAGGCATCCGTGGTCAGGTGGACCATTGACCCAACGCTGTGTGCCAGAGATGACACCACTTGCCTCTCAACTTCACGATACAGTTTGGGTATTGCCTTTTTAGAGAAATAATTGCGGCCTGACATCTTCCACTGCGGTGTCCCAATGGCCACACATTTACGGAAGGCCTCAGAGTCCACCAGCTGGTATGGTAACAGCTGGCGAGCTAACCGTTCCGCCAAGCTAGCTGTTGGGCAAGGGGGTGACTGGCAGAAATTGGCTTCTTCCGCTCAAAGCTTTTCTTCAGACACCTGGCTGCTGTGGGCAGAGGAGCAGGAACCACTCAAGGTCAGAGGCGGAGTGGAGGAGGGTGGCTGTGAAGATGCAAGGGAGAAAGCGGCTGAAGATGATGCACCTGAAGGAGGAAGAGTAGAAGGAGGGTGGCTTTTATTTTGTGTACTGCTTTTGCTCAGGTGCTCTTCCCATTGCAGTTTGTGCCTTTTCTCCATGTGCCTTCGTAAGGCACTTGTCCCTACATGGGTGTTGGCCTTTCCACAGCTCAATTTTTGGAGGCAGAGAGAACAGATGGCATTGCTCCGATCTGAGGCAGACACATTAAAAAATTTCCAAACCACTGAGCCCACCTGGGGTGATGGCACTATGGTGGCATCAGCAGCTGACATTGAAGGGCATGTTGGCTGGCTGTACATAGGTGGCGATACATGGCGCCGGACACTGCCACCAGCTGTTTCTGATGACTAGCTCCCCCTGCTTCTTTCAGGAACTTGTCTCCTCCTACTCCTCTCTGACTCCCCCTCTGAACTGTCCCCCTGTTCATCTCCTCTATTGGGAACATACGTGGCATCCGTGGCATCCGTATCATCGTCATCATCATAATCATCCTGCCCAGCTTCGCTTGCCTCAGACACCTCCAAAACTGCACCAACAGCAGGTACTTCATCATGCCCCTCCACACGTTACGTCCATAGTGTCGCCTAACTCAGACATATGAGGTGGTGTAACTTGCTTAGCGCCTTCATCTGGTTGTAACAATAATGGCTGTGCAACAGTTATATTCCTCACCCAATAACTCCTGCGAACTGTCAAATGTAGCAGTACTTATAGTAGCACTGGTGGCTGCTGAAGATGAGGTATTCTGTGTTAAAGTCAACCATGTCTTGACAATCTCGGGAGTTGATGGGACGTGCCTTCTTCTGAGCACTGTACTTTGGTCCAGGGCCGCACAAAATCACATCACCACAACCTCGCACAGACCTGCCGGGTGGTTTTCCTCTGGGTCTGCCTCTACCTCTGCCTCTACCTGTTTTGTCCATATCTGGGGATGAAGTGAAAGGTATGCACTGACTTGAGTAATACAATGTGCATTTACACAGGTGCAGTTAACAGATATGCACGGAGTGGTATATCACACTGCGTGCACTCACATAGGTGGGTGGGTGCACTGAAGTGAACAGGTAGTAGTCGGTATATGCAGTGATGGGTATTACAATGTGCACCTGTCACACACAGACAGGTACTGGACAAGCACAGTGACACTGCGTGCACTCATGTAGGTGGGTGGGTGCACAGTGAACAACAGGTAGGTATATGCAGTGGGTATTACAATGTGCACCCAGGGCCGGCCCTAGACTTTTTGCAGCCTGAGGCAAATTTTTAAAAAATTGTCACCGCCGCCCCTCCCTCCCCCCCCCTCGGGGGGGGGGGGGGGGGGCGCCGAGCTGGAGGGGTAGCTGGCAGGACGGGGGTATTGGGCCAGCGGCGGGGAGGGGGGTCGGACCCCCCCTCCCTCGCCTGGGTCCCCCGTCCTCCGCTCCCCTCCAGCCTAAATAGAAGCAGCCGTATGTGTAAGAGGCACGGGCGGGGAGGACACTCACCTCTTCCCAGCGTGCGCTCCACTGATGTCACTTCCTGCAGCGTCCTGCAGGAAGTGATGTCAGTGGAGCGCGCGCTGGAGCGAGGAGGAGGTGAGTGTCTCCCCGCCCGTGCCTCTTACACATACGGCTGCTTCTATTTAGGCTGGAGGGGAGCGGAGGACGGGGACCCAGGCGAGGGAGGGGGGGTCCGACCCCCCTCCCCGCCGCTGGCCCAATACCCCCGTCCTGCCAGCTACCCCTCCAGCTCGGCGGGCCGGCTCCCCGCACCCACGGACGGGCGGGTGCCGCCCCTGGAAATTTGCCGCCTGAGGCAAAAGTTTCACCCCGCCTCATGAGCGGGCCGGCCCTGTGTGCACCTGTCACACACACAGGTAGTAGTCACTGAATGTGCTGGGCCTGGCAGTGGCACACACAGTAGGAATTAGCAAGGCTGTCTATGCAACACAAGTGTCAGTGGGACACACAGAAAAAAAAATAGATCACAAGAACCAAATTAGCTCTCAAAAGAGCTGTTTTGGGTGTTTTTTTTTTTTTTTGTAATAAGAATCAGCAAGGAGCAAGCTAACAAGCAGGCATGCTCAGATGTACCAAAATTCGGTTTGGGTACATTCGAATTCGGGTCCGCATGACATTCGAATTCACCTTCGACCACGAAATTCGGTTCAGGTGTCGGGCTCAAAATTTGGTAAAAAATTCGTGTTTGGGAATTGGGATGCGTTTTTTTTTTGTTTTTTTTTTAAAGGGAAATCACATTGAAATAGGTGTAATAAAAAAAAAAGTGACGTGTGGCACTGGCAGCAGGCAATGTATTGTGTGGACCCTGGCGGTGGGACCACTGACAGCAGGAGGATAAATACAGCAGCAGTAGGAGGAGTGACGTGTGGCACTGGCAGCAGGCAATGCATTGTGTGGACCCTGGTGGTGGGACCACTGACAGCAGGAGGATAAATACAGCAGCAGTAGGAGGAGTGACGTGTGGCACTGGCAGCATGCAATGTATTGTGTGGACCCTGGCGGTGGGACCACTGACAGCAGGAGGATGAAAATGAGCGCAGCGTAATATGTTGCCGCTTTATAAATGCATTAAATACATAAATCAATTCATAAATAAATAAATGCAGCGGGCCAGCAGGAGGAGGAGTCACGTATAAATACAATATATACATAAATAAATGCAGCAGGCCAGCAGCAGCAGGAGTCACATAGAAATACAATACATAAATAAATTCATAAATAAATGCAGCAGGAGGAGGAGGAGGAGTCGTCACGTATGGCAGGCAGCAGGCAATGTATTGTAATTCCAGACAGGCACCTCATGTCCTCCTTTCGCCGACAACAGGTGCCAGGAACGTGCCTTCTATCCAGGCCTGGTTAATCTTCAAAAATGTCAGTCTGACAACGCCCTCTGTGGACAGACGAGAGCTCTTCTCGGTGACCACGCCACTGGCCGCACTGAAGCACCTCTCAGACAGCACGCTGGAAGGGGGCAAGACAATACCTCCAGGGCGTACTGCGCAAGCTCCCTCCAGATGTGCAAGCGCTCCACCCAGTACTCTATGGAGTCCACAGGCTCCTCGCTGCCGGTGTCAAGCCCACTGAAGGACCCCATGTAGTCGGCCATCATCCGGATCATGCGCTGGCTGTGACTCTCAGCGAAGGTGGCTGCTGCACGCACCTCCTCTCTTGGCTGCTGTACCTTCATGTAGAATGCCTGCGTCAATGACAGCAGGTCTCCTGGGCGCCTGAGGCTGCTGCTGGCCGCAGGCATCGGCTGCTGTGCTGGCTGCTGGACAGGGATAGAGGGGGTGGAAAGTGGGGGGAAGGCTTCCTCCAGTCGCCGAACAAGGATCTCCTGCAACTCCCTTGCTCACGGTTTCTGGCAGGCAGAAACTGATCTTACCTCCCCCCTCAGCCGTGGGTCCAGGATCATGCTGATGCAGGCGTCCTCCCTCGCTTGCATCCGCTTGATCCTGGGGTCTGTGCGCAGGCAGCACAGCATGTGCGCTGCCATGGGGAACAGGGTGGACCGTCTAACAGAGACATCAGGGTCAGCGTCCTCCTCCTCCTCTTGCCCCTGAGCCTCTTCCTCCTCTCTCCACCCTCGCACCACTGCACCTGCACTCCGATGTCCCCCCCCCAACAGCAACGTCCAGCACCTCCAACTCCTCCTCATCCTCATCCTCCCCCAGGGACTCAAATACCTGCGGAGCAGTGGACTGCGCAGGCGGCTGCTGTTCCAGCTGCGTCCGGGCCTCCTCTCCCAAATCCACCAAGTCGCCAAGTGCCCTGTCCAGCAGACTAACAAAGGGCACCCACTGGCAGAGGGATGCCCATTGTTCACTCACCAGGTTGGTTCCCTACAGGAAGGGAGCCAACACCAAGCAGACCTGCTGCATCTGCCCCCATTGTGTGTTGGTGAGGAGCTGGAGTTTGGTGGTGCTGCTGCTGGTGCCAGCGACAGTGGCATCATAGATGTACCGGTTGACAGCCCTCCTCTGCTCAGCCAGCAGCTCCAACATCGCCAGGGTGGAGTTCCAGCGAGTCGGCACATCTATGATGAGGCGGTGTCGTGGCAGGCCCTCCAGCTGCTGGATGTCTGCCAGTTTGGCTGCAGCAGCTGCTGATTTGCGGAAAGCACGTACAATCTTCCGCGCCGCTTCTAACAGCTCCTGCATCCCCTGGTAGGTGCGCATGAACTTTTGCACCACCAGGTTCAGGACGTTGGCCAAGCAAGGGACGTGGAGCAAGTCTCCCCTGCTGATGGCAGCCAGCAGGTTGGCGGCATTGTCGGACACCACCAATCCCACAGTGAGGCCTCTAGGGGTCAGCCACGTCCTCTCCTGCTCCCTGAGGTACCGGAGCATGTTCGATGCCGTCAAAGAGTTTTTCCCCAGGCTTTTCATCTCCAGCAGCGCTTGGTAGTGGCGGGCCTTCACGCTGCTGGAGAGACGGGATCGCTTGGCGGCGGGAGCTGCTGCTTCTCCCCTGACCCCGCACGGTGGCACCACATAGTGGGCGACTGGTGCTGCTGCGCCTGCGCCCGAGGGTGGACCTGCTGCTTCCTCGCTCGGGCTTTCCACCAGGCTGACCCAGTGGGCCGTAAAGGACAGATAGCGCTCTGTCCCAAAATGGCTGCTCCATGAATACATGGTTATCTGGATCCGCACACTCACAGCATGATCGATCGCGTGGCCCACGTTCGCCATGGCAGAGCGGTGCAGTGCTGGGATCGCCCTACGAGAGAAATAGTGGCGGCTGGGGACTTGCCACTCTGGGATCCCAACCTGCAGCAGCGCTCTGATGTCACTCCCCTCCTGCACAAAGGAATATGGCAGGAGCTGGGAGCACATTGCCCGGGCAAGCAACCCGTTCAGCAACCGGAAGCGCCTGTGGGCGGGAGGCAGCACCTTGGTCACACCGGGGAATGCTTCGCTTAGCAGGGTCTGGCGGCGTTTGCCTGCACGGGAAGATGAGGAGGCCACTGTGGAGGGAGCTGATGAGGCCACTGAGGACTGGCTGCCCGGGGGGGGGGGGGGGAGGTGGGAGTGAGTTGCTGCTGTGCTGCTGCTGCTGGATGGGCAGGAGGGTCGGCTGCTGCTGCTGCTGAAATCTGTGCAGTGGCTGTCTGGCTCTGACCACTACCTGCACCACTTTGCATCAGCCTCTCCAACTCACTAAAGTCTTCAAAATGTCTGCTCTGTAAGTGGGTCTGCAGGCACGAGGTACCCAACTTGAGCAGATCGCGACCTCTGCTGAGACTGACACCGCAACTGTTGCAAATTGCACGTGCCGCGTCCACTGGGCACTTGGTGAAGTATCGCCAGACTGGGGACTTCAACCTGCTCTTTGAGCTTGAGGGCTGGGGTTTTTGGGTGCCCTTGGAGGATTGTGCCCTTTTTTGTTTTACTTGGTTTGCTGCAGGTGGTGGTAGCGACTGAAGCTGCAGGCTGTGGCTCCTGCCTTCCACATCCTGTGCTGGCCGCCTTGCTGCTGCCGTGCCTCTGTGCCAGAGACGCCTCCTCCTCTGATGACGAGCTGCCTTCAACCAACTGTGCTGGTGGTACTAGTGCCACATAGGAAGGATCCAGCAAGTCATCATCATCAACCCCAAACATATCCTGTGAGCCCGCCTCAACCAACTCCTCTACCCCAACATCCCCTGCCTCACGCCCCTCCTCCTCAGCGCCAACAACAAACTTCTGCGCCTCCAACTCCTCCTCCTCTTTGGATGGCCCCATCATCTCCAACTCATACTTCTCCAAAACATCCCTGTACATGGTCACAGTCTCAGGAGAGAAGAGCGTGCTCATTGAGGGCAGGCTGGTCGATGGGGTGACCATGGCCTCAAGCGGTGGTGGAGGCCTGCTGCGGACAGGAGTGCTGGTGGCACTGGTCTCGCTGGTGCTGGAGGCCTGGCTGGAAACGGTGGCTTCCTGCTCCGCCATCATTTCCACCACAGCCTGCACCTGACTCTCCAAAATGGGCCGTGGGTGACGACCCGTCTCAAAGATGGCCGCAACACGCTGTTGTTGCGCCTCTGCTTCCTCCTCCCTGTGGTCAGTGGCTGGCGGCGGACCAGTCCCAGACCTGCTGCTGCTGGCAGTGGCTCCTGCAATGGCACTGCCTCTCCTGGTGGTGCCTCGCCCTCTACCTCTGCCAGTCATTGTGCACTATACAAATGCAGTTAAAAAAAAAAAAAAAAAGTAGAGGGTGGGAAAGGGTGTAAACTTTAATAAAGTCTGTGTTGGTGGTGACCTTGTGGTGACTAGTAGTAGTAGTAGTAGTACGCATGCAGGTAACTAAGAAATACCTAGCGTACTACACAATAACCAAGTCGTGCGGCAGACAGTTGGTGACAATTACAATCGGTCATACACGGTCAGACGCAATCAATCAATAGGCTCGGGCAAGTGACAGTCACAGGTCACTCACTATGGATGCTGGTGGTGGCCTGTGTTGTAACTCTTATTTATTACACACTACAGATGATAATAAAATCACACAGTAACAGTGAAAAAAAAATAAGTGAACGGGTACTAGTAGTATAGTAGTAGACACTAGTAGTAAGCACGCAGGTAACTAACAAATACCTAGCGTACTACACACTATAACTAAGTCGCGCGGCAGACAGTTGGTGACCATTACAATCAGTCACACACGGTCAGGCACAATCAATCAATAGGCTCGGGCAGGTGACAGTCACATGTCACTCACAATGGATGCTGGTGGTGTCCTGTACACAGTCAGTAACTAACTAACACAGTACTGAAACTAATAAAGTACCAGACTACAGTAGTACTAAATAATTAACTAAACTAGTACTAAGTACACAACTAACTAGAATCCCTAACCTATCTAAGCTAATAGTAGGCTAAGGCTACCTAGGATAGCAGGCCTAGCCTGCACACAGACTAACACTAGCCTAGCACAGTATACAGTGTACACTAGCTGACTAAAAACAATCAAAATACTAGCTAACTATATAAGACAACAATAAATGTGTTTAGGAGGGGTTTAGGAAGCAAAACGCTAGGTTTAGCAGTGAAATGCACTTGCTCAGACACAGCACAGCACTGGAGAATCTCTCAGTACCAGGCAAGCAGTCACACAAGTGCGTGGCTCCGCAAGATGGCCTCCGCCTTATATAGAGGGGAGGGCCAGGCTCCCCTCCTCTGATTGGTTGCTAGGGTTGCCAGGTCCTCGGCTGGAGGACTTCTTATTGGCCCAATGACGTCATCCCCGAATCCCAAAACCGAACCCACAGCTCCATCCGGCCGAATTTGAGTGCGCACATTCGGGAGACTTCGGATTCGGAATGGATTGCTAACAAGCCTACAAGACCCTAACTAAGCTTTCCCTATGAGAGTCTGCAGCAGCTATCCCTTCACTAATTACTGCAGGCACACGAGTGAGGGAAAAGCCTTACGCTGCCTGCCATTTATAAGGGGGGGTGGGGCTCCAGGAGGGAGTGTAGCCTGATTGGGTACAATGTGCCTGCTGACTGTGATGTAGAGGGTCAAAGTTGACCCTCATGATGCACTATGGGGGTGAGCCGAACTACCGGGAAAAGTTTGCGGTTCTCTGCGATCGCGAACTCCGGAAGTTCGCCGGGAACCATTCGTCGGCGAACCGTTCGGGCCATCTCTAACACCCAGTACTCCCACTCGCATGACACCAAGTATGTGCACCCAGGCCTGACATTGCACTCAGTACTCAAACTTGCACATGGCACCCACTATCTGCACCAAGCATGCACTTAAAGAGAATCTGTACTCTAATATTCTTACACTAAAAAGCATACCATTCTATTCCTTATTTTCTCCTGTGCCCCTCTGTGCTGTTTCTGCCACTCTCTGCTGCAATCCTGGCTTGTAATTAACAGTTTTAGGCAATGTTTACAAACAAACTAACCAGCTTCTAATAGGCTCAGCTAAGCATAGTGTGTGAGTATGCAGGGGGCCTGCAGAGGGTGTGTATCGCTTCTACCAATCACAAGCAGCCCTGCACATTCCACACAATCAAAGCCTTAGCCCGACAAACAGGACAGAGGAAAGATACATTGATTTATTACAGAGACAGTGTAATTAGGAAGAGCTGCAGTAAGCCCCAGCACATAAGAACAGGCATAGGAACTCATAGGATAGAAGAACTAAGGCTGAAAAAAATTGTTACAGAGTCTCTTTAAAGTGAACCAGAGACGAAGTATCCTCATGTATTATACCATATATATCAGTGGGAACATTAGAGGAAACACCTACCCTGCTCTCTTTCATTATTTACTGTTCAGGTTGCTTCTTATCAGCCCTGATAAAATCCCTGACTGAGCATTCAGTCTGGCTTTGCTATAATGACTCAGCTATAATGATTCCTGAGCAGAGCCACAAGGGTGCAGGCTTGGGTTTGAAAAGACAGCACAGAAGACAGACTCGGCTATAAAGATTCCTAAACAAAGCCAGACTTAATGCTCAGTTGGGGATTTTATCAGGGCTGATAAGAAGCAATCTGAACAGTAAATAATGAAACCGAGTGCAGGGTAGGTGTTTTCTCTAATGTTCCCACTGATATATATGGTAAAATACATGAGGGTGCTTCGTCTCTGGTTTACTTTAACCAGTACCTGCCCCTTAAGTACCTGCATTTAAAACCCACGTGACCCCCAATGCTCACCCATAGTCAGCACCCAGTACAGCCATGGAACCTAGTATTCGCACCCACGTCCCATCCAGTACTTGCACCCAGATCTCACATGACACTGAGTACCTGCAATCAACTACTGCATGGCACCCATAGCCAGAACCCACATGGCGCCCTGTATCCTGTACCTGCACCCAGAACCCTCATGACACCCAGCATCAGCAGCACCCACATGACAACCAATACCCACCTAGCCAGAAGGAGGGAGGAACATGGGGCCACCGATGACAGGTCACACTGACTCCACACCATTGAATGCAGCCAGCTGTTCTGTGACTGAATGTATGTGTCAAGCCGAGGAGCTCAGGGGGGATGGTTTGGGGCAGCTGGAACAGTTGGAGAGCCGGGGGTGGGGGGACAGAGGGGGGGGGGGGGGGTTTGTGAAGGTCACATGTCACTGCAAGGCAAGGGGTTTGGGGTGCAGGTCCCCCCCCCCCCCCCCCCCCGGGGTCATGTCAAATGGAAGGTAAATGAGCGGAAGGCCTCTGACATCCTTCTGCCTAAGAGAGTTATAGGAAAATAATAGTGACACTTTGGGCACAATTTTGACATTCTTCACTTAGGGGTGTACTCACTTTTGCTGCCAGCGCTTTAGACATTATTGGCTGTGTGTTGAGTTATTTTGACGGTTCAGCGAATTCACACTGTTCTACACGCTGTACACTGACTTCGTTACTTTGTATCAAAGTGTCATGATCTCATTGTTCTGTTTTTGCTACAGAACTTTGTTCACCTGTCCTATCTTGAGCAATAGTCACTGAGCTGATTATGTGATGTCAAAGTACTGTGGCTGAGATAAGTTAGTTCAGCCTACTTTTTATTTAAAGGTGCACTGAGCCAGGGTACAATAGTTAACTTTTACTTACCTGGGCCTTCTTCTAGCCCCCCCCCCCCATAGTCTTTGAGTTGTCTGTGTGCTCAGAGTCCCTTCTATTGTTCCACTGTCACCCCAAGTAAAGTCCGTGACCTGGCTGAGTTGCAAACTCATGGGTTGGGTGTATGAGCTGTCCTTGCTGTGTGCCTCTTCAATGGGGCTCCTGTAGTTGGGAGCATTTTGCGCATGCACAGTTTGTAAAGACAGCTATCTGCACATGCACAGACATCCACTGCGCTACAGTGGTCAGTACGGTGGCGTAGTGGATTGCACTCTCACCTATCTGGGCTCCCGGTTCGAATCCCAGCCAAGGCACTACCTGCATGGAAATTGTATGTCCTCCCGTGTCTGTGTGGGTTTCCTCCAAGTACTCCAGTTTCCACCCACTTTTGAAAAAACAGATAAGTTAATTGGCTTCCCCTTTAAAATTGGCCATAGACTACAATGGACAAATGACTACGGCAGTGGCGTACCTAGGGCATTTGGCACCCGGTGCTGGGTATTAAAAGACGCGCCCCCCCCCCCGTAAAAAAAATGGGCGTGGCCACAACCTGCGGCGTGCTTCGCGTCAAATGGGCGTGGTCATGACCGGATGAGGGCGGAGCTAACTGTAATTTAAAGTATTAGCTAGTATAGTTGCCCCAGTATAGCTAGTAGTTGCCCCCAGTGAAGCTAGTATAGTTGCCCCCAGTGAAACTAGTTGCCCCCAGTATAGCTGGTTTAGTTGCCCCAGTATAGCTGGTTTAGTTGCCCCCAGTATAGCTAGTTTAGTTGCCCCCAGTATAGCTAGCTTAGTTGCCCCCAGTATAGCTGTCCCCAGTATAGCTAGTATACCTGCCCCCAGTATAGCTGCCCCCAGTATAGCTAGTATACCTGCCCCCAGTATAGCTAGTTTAGTTGCCCCCAGTATAGCTGCCCCCAGTATAGTTGCCCCCAGTATAGCTGGTATAGTTGCCCCCAGTATAGCTGGTATAGTTGCCCCCAGTATAGCTAGTATAGTTGCCCCCAGTATAGCTGGTATAGTTGCCCCCAGTATAGCTGGTATAGTTGCCCCCAGTATAGCTGGTATAGTTGCCCCCAGTATAGCTGGTATAGTTGCCCCCAGTATAGCTGGTATAGTTGCCCCCAGTATAGCTGGTATAGTTGCCCCCAGTATAGCTGGTATAGTTGCCCCCAGTATAGCTGGTATAGTTGCCCCCAGTATAGCTGGTATAGTTGCCCCCAGTATAGCTGGTATAGTTGCCCCCAGTATAGCTGGTATAGTTGCCCCCAGTATAGCTAGTATAGCTGCCCCCAGTATAGCTAGTATAGTTGCCCCCACTATAGCTGGTATAGTTGCCCCCAGTATAGCTGCCCCCAGTATAGCTAGTATACCTGCCCCCAGTATAGCTGCCCCCAGTATAGCTAGTTTAGTTGCCCCCAGTATAGCTAGTTTAGTTGCCCCCAGTATAGTTGCCCCCAGTATAGCTGGTATAGTTGCCCCCAGTATAGCTGGTATAGTTGCCCCCAGTATAGCTGGTATAGTTGCCCCCAGTATAGCTGGTATAGTTGCCCCCAGTATAGCTAGTTTAGTTGCCCCCAGTATAGCTAGTTTAGTTGCCCCCAGTATAGCTAGTTTAGTTGCCCCCAGTATAGCTGCCCCCAGTATAGCTAGTACAGTTGCCCCCACTATAGCTGGTATAGTTGCCCCCAGTATAGCTGCCCCCAGTATAGCTAGTATAGTTGCCCCCACTATAGCTGGTATAGTTGCCCCCAGTATAGCTGCCCCCAGTATAGCTAGTACAGTTCCCCCCCAGTAAAGATGCCCAGGAGGGGGGGAAGCAGCGCTAGAAGAAGGGGCAGTGGGGGCAGCGGTGGGGAGGGGGGAAATATCCCCCCCTCCCTCACCTGGGACCCCTCCTTCTGCCTCTCTCTCCCCCTCCAGAATAGCTGCGACAAGTGCGGGGCGGCCGGAGGCGTATAGACAATTACTCACCTAATCTCCGCGTTCCCAGCGTCATGACGTTACAGGTCTCCGCCTCCAATGCCGCCCACTGTGCTTCCGCTAATCAGGAAGCACAGTGGGCGGCATTGAAGACGGAGACCTGTGACGTCATGACGCTGCGTTCCACGCTTGGAACGCGGAAATCAGGTGAGTAATTGTTCATACGCCTCCGGCCGCCCCGCACTTGTCGCCGCTATTCTGGAGGGGGAGAGAGGCAGAAGGAGGGGTCCCAGGTGAGGGAGGGGGGGGATATTTCCCCCCTCCCCACCGCTGCCCCCACTGCCCCTCCTTCTAGCCCTGCTTCTCCCTCCTGCTGTGCTGCTGTGGGGGGTCGTAGTGACACCCCCCTGGGTGTCTGACACCCGGTGCGCCCCGCCCCCCTGCGCACTATGGTAGGGACGCCACTGGACTACCGTAGGGATAGGTCACACTTCCAGAACCACTGGAATTCAATGACTTGCATATTCAACAGTGATGCATTGTGGGAGACCTTATATGCTTACTTCCATCCTGAATAATCACAAATACCTTCTGTTTTGCATGGCATTTCTAGTAAGGAGGTTTTGGGTCCTTTTTAGCCCCTTACACCTTCCTAGGTGTTCTGGTTCACCATGAGCTTGCTGCTGGGCAATCTGTAAGGGATCAAACCCGCCATCAGCCTTTCTAAGTGCTAGTGATATGAAAAGCTCTCGCTAATACAATGTTATGGGGTATTTTAATAAAATCACATCACTCAAGCGGGATCACACCCATAGAATGGCATTAGCAAGAGCTTTTCAAATCACAAGCGCTTAGAAATGGCTTAGTAATTGTCAGGCTTGGCAAGTTATCAGCTCACTGCTCAGCTCCTATGCCCCAATCTAACACCACCTTCTTCACCCTGTGTGGTGCGTCCCCACTTAAACGGGAGGTGAGGAAACACCTGCCCGACTTCGGTTACACCCAGGCCTTGTAGGTGCAAGGTATAGGAGCTGAACGTAGAGTGAACTATGTAACTCACCAGAACCTAACAGGAGATGAGCAAAGTCCAGTAGCAATCCAAGGTCATACACATATATCAGAAGTATTGAGGTACACAAGGAGCAGGCAATCCTAGGTCAGTCCGGGCAGAAATCAGATAGTAGTCAGATATCAAGCGGAGGGTCGGTACAAGCAGCAGGCAGGGAGTAGCCGGATTCCAGACAAGGGTCGGTACAGGCAGCAGGCAAAGAGTAGTCGAGTTCCAGGCACGGGTCGGTACAGGCGGCAGGCAAGAGTAGTCAGTTTCCAGGCAAGGTCGGTACACAGATAATCCAATACGTAATAAATCTCTCCCGGGCCAAAAGCACACCGCCAAAGCTATCACAGGCAATCTCAAACTGTCAGAGCAGGCTTTAAATACAGGCAGCATCCAATCAGTGGCCAGCCACACAATGCAGCAACCAATCATACACACTGCAGCCCTGCCTGAGTGTCAGCTGACTCACAGATCAGCTGACACAAAATGACAAAGCCTACCTATGTGTCAGCTGACTAGAACTGTCAGCTGACACCAAGTCTTAGATTTCTTCAGCGAATAGGACGGGCGTCTGCTCCAAAACGTCCGTCCCCTTCAGCGCTGGAACGCAGTGTTAGGAGCGGCGCGCGCAGTTCTGTCGGGAAGGACGCCAGCGTTGCTAGGGCCTGTGCGTGCAGAGGCAGAAGAGGATGGAGCGGCTTGACTGTCGCCGAGGGAGCCCTCATCGGGGGAGCGAACAGGTAAGTCCCTGACTGTAATATATTGCTAGTGGGTTATGGCTCTGGGCCCAACTCCGTTTTCATCAGAATGTTACTTTCTCTGTGTCCACTAGGTGGCGTACCCTTACCTCAGCCCCCTGTTGCTGCTCTCAGAAGCCTCTGTGGTGGATCTAAACTCCAAACTGGAGAAGAAAGTCTCAGCCAGGAACTTCAGGCCCAATATTGTGGTCTCCGGATGTAGTGCTTTTGACGAGGTAAAGATTACATCTTTTAGCACGTCTCTGTTAGTTTTCAGATCTCTCTGCTAAAATGAAAGGATAAGTCAACTTTATCTGCAGAGTTTGTATGTTCTCCCTGTGCCTGTATGGGTTTCCTCCGGGCTCTCTGGTTTCCTCCCACATCCCCAAAACATACTGATATGTTAATTGGCTTTCCCCTAAATTGACATCAAACAAATGACAGCGCTCATAGGCTGCAACTGAAATGAAGACCAACAGAGGCATGCAGAGCCCCACAGGGGCTAAATACATACCTTGAATGCAAATCAGATGCAAATTATGCACTGGTCCCTAATCTAAAATTTGAATGCAAATTGAAGCACTAGCCATAAGTATACTTGAGTTTTGTACAGCAGGAGTCATTGGCAGCGCTTCCAAACAGAAGTTGCACCAAATTAACTGCCTGCAATAGATGTGCAAAGCTCCACAATATGGACAAACTTCAGTATACATATGTGCACAAATTATTCCCTACTAGACCTCCCCACGGCGATTCCCCTACCGCTAGTCTACCGATGAAAACATATTTTTTTGTGTTTGGAAGCGCTGACAATGTCTCCTGCTTTCCCCTAAATTGGCCCTAGACTTACGATACCTAGACTACAATGAACATATGACTATGGCAGGATTACATTGTGAGCTCCTCTGAGGTACAGTTAGTGACATGACTATGTACTCTGTACAGCGCTGTGAAAGATACCAGTGCTATATAAATACTAAATAATACTCAGGCCACTCTGGAGCATTAAAGGGGAGCTGAAGAGAGAGGTATATGGAGGCTGCCATGTTTATTTCCTTTTAAGCAATACCAGTTGCCTGGAAGCCCTGCTGATCCTCTGCCTCTAATACTATTAGCCATAGCCCCTGAACAAGCATGCAGCAGATTAGGTGTTTCAGACTTTAAAGTCAGATCTGACAAGACTAGCTGCATGCTTGTTTGTTGTGTTAATCAGATACTACTGCAGAGAAATAGACCAGCAGGGCTGCCAGGCAACTGGCATTGATTAAAAGGAAATAAATATGGCAGCCTCCGTATACCTCTTACTTCAGTTCCCCTTTAAGGAGGTGAAGTGTATGGCTGTCAGAAAGAGGAGTCCCAATACAGAGCTGGACCAAGTAAATATTTCTCTGCTCTGCTGTGCTTACTCTGCAAGGAGGAAAGGACTGTGAGAGCTATTCAGACCCAGATCATCCACAAGGCAATCTAGGCAGGTGCCTGGGGCCCAGTGAATGCTAAAGGGAACCGAAACTGGGATATGGATTTTTCCTTTTAAAATAATACCAGTTTCCTGACTCACCTGCTGATCCTGTGTCTCTACTCTCTAACACTTTTAGCCACAGTCCCTGAACCAGCATGCAGATCAGTTGCCCTGACTGAAGTCAGACTGGATTAGCTGCATGCCTATTTCAGGTCCGTGATTCAGCCACTGCTGCAGCCAAAGAGATCAGCAGGACTGCCAAGCAACTGGTATTTTTTAAAAGGAAACATTCATATCCCTCTCAGTTTAGGTTCTCTGACTCCTCTCCCTCTCAGATTACCTAAAGGAGCCACTGCTAGTACCTTACCAAGGTCCCAGTTTATCTTAATCCATCTCTGGAGCTATTGTTGGGTCACTGGCCTGTATTGGGAGATTAGAACAATCTGTACAATGGTTAGGCCAGGTTCGCTCGAATCGCATACTGTTATTGCCAGCAATTGTGATTTTAAAGTGGGATTTTATCTGCAATTGCATTTTGCGATTCTAGCTCCCAAAATGCTAAAAGTTTCTCTGCACGTAGCATGTATACAATTTATACAAATCACCAGAGATCGCAAATTACAAACGCTGCAGTGAGAATGGTCCCATAGGGATACATTGTTACAGCACTTTGCTGATGACCGTCAATCAGCAAATCCCTGAAAAGCACCCCAGTGTGAGCCAGTCCTTACTCCTCTAATGCTGGGCATACACGGCTCGACGCAGGCTTATCAATCGAGCCGCTGATGGCTTGATTGATAATATCCGACGTGTCCGATCACCGCGGAGATCGATCCCGCGCTCGATACCCGCGGGCGAACAATAGCGTCGAATCGAGCGGAAGATAAGAAGCGCCGGTGGGGACGAGCGGGAATCGATCGGGGCGCACGAGCGGGGACGCGGCGGGAGTCGATCCGGTGGCTAATCGACCCGTGTATGCCCAGCATTAAAGAGAGTCTGAAGCCATAAATAAATTCCTTTATATATCATGCCCCTGCTTAAACGCTGCTATCCCGCTGCTGAACGAGGGTCCTTTCCCCTCCAAATCCCCCCTGTGCTGCCCGGGGAGCGCTTCCGTGTGAGGCGGGGCTATGAGCTGCAGCCCTGCCTCACACGCGTGTATCAGCGGCGGATCTCCGCCTCTCCTCCCGCCCCTCTCAGTCTGCCTTCACTGAGAGGGGCGGGGGAGAGGCGGAGATCCGACGCTGATACACGCGTGTGAGGCAGGGCTGCAGCTCATAGCCCTGCCTCACACGGAAGCGCACAGGGGTAGCAAAATCTACAACCAAGTTGGTCGTGGATTTTGCAGGGGGGATTTGGAGGGGAAAGGACCCTCGTTCAGCCGCGGGACAGCGGCGTTTTACCAGGGGCAAATATGCCCCAGATAGATATAGATAGATAGATAGATAGATAGATAGATAGATAGATAGATAGATATAGATATCTATCTATCTATCTCTCTCTCTTTCTCTTTCTCTTTCTCTTTCTCTCTATCTATCTATATCTATATCTATATCTATATCTATATCTATATCTATATCTATATCTATATATATATATATATATATATATATATATATATATATATATATATATACGTATACATACATACATTTTTATTAAGGCTTCAGAGTCTCTTTAAGCCCCATCTACACGATAAGATTCTTTATGCGATTCGATTATGATTCTATTTACGTTCCAAATAAATCTGACATGTCCGATCGGGATTCGATTCATTTTGATTTGCCATTGTTTTGCAATGGCAAATCGAATCGAATTCCGATCGGACATGTTGGATTTAATCGGATCGTAAATAGAATTGTAATCGAATTGCACAAAGAATCGTATAGTGTAGATTGGGCTCAAGCTATTACAGTATAGAATTCTTTCATGCTATCTTCTAGTGCCCTCTGCTGGTGAAATGGAAGAATCTTTGACAGAACTTCTGAAAAATGTTCACAAAAGCTACTTTTCAAAACAGCGGGCCTGATTCTGGAGAAGTCGGCAGTAAAATCATTTTACCATCAGATATACTTATGAAACTTGTAGCCGGTAGAGCTGTTATTTACAGTAATAATAAGGTCTATCTCGCAGCAGGTAGCTCCTTGTTACTATATATTTTCCTATAACTATACCACATTGCCTACTTGTATACCACGCACATTAGTTACTTACAGGATGCACTACTCTGATCTTACTGTACTCTATCTTGTTTATGTTTGTCTGAAAATTTAAATACAATTTCACTGTTAAAAATTGGTAAATTGAATGTCTGTAGTGAACACAACGTCTAACCGAAAAGAAAAGAGAGAGAAAAAAAAAAGTCCTGTTGCATTATTACCAGTAATTATAATGTTGAAATCCAAGTTTAAGGTACAAAAGATTTAATGCCATAGTTGGAACATATTGGATCATGGTGCGGGCATTTGAAGAGGTAATTATAATTGACAATGGAACCAGCTGCCTATACCCAGAAACAGTACAAGATACAAGAAGGATTTATTCGCCAAGTACGGTGGAGCTGTACTTGGAATTGCTTGTGGTACATATGGCTTAGGCAAAGTACAACAGCAACAGTTGTACATGTTACACCAGCCTTTCTCAACCTTTTTACCCTGGAGGAACCCTGCGAATAACTTTTGGATCTCAAGGAACCCCAGCAAACAGTTTTTTGATCTCGAGGAACCCCTGCATTTATTTTGCAGGAGCCATGGTCATTTAGGCTACTTGCACACCAAGACGTTGCGTTAGGTGCTACGTTAAGGTCGCATAACGTGCACCTAACGCAAGGCCTGGTGCTCTTCGAAGTGGATGTCAGAATGAGCCGCGTTGTGCAGCTCGCTCTGGCGTCCGTGATGCGTACTATTGGACGCATGCGGCATCACGTGGTCCCGCCGGCCAATCGCCACACAGAGCGGCAACAACGTGCAGTGAATATGAATTAGCCATGTGCCTGGCCGCTCTCCGCTCCTCCCCAACATGACTGAGCATGTGCAAACAGTCTAACGCGGCTTAAGCCGCTCTAACGCCGTAGCATGCTGCACTCTCTGGGCAACGTACAGCGTTGCATGTAACGCAACGTGGGCAGTGTGAACAGCCCACTTGTGTTACATTGCTGTGCGTTGGGGGAGCGTTACAGGCGCACTAACGTGCGCCTGTAACGTCCCTGTGTGCAAGCAGCCTAAAAGTAGGGGAGGCTGTTTATTTCACTACCCACTATTACACTTTATTAACGTGCTCATTATTATTCTTATCCCCAACTTAATACTTCTTTTTCCAGTGCAGTACAGTACAGTATTACAATAGTATTATAATGTGCTCTATTATACTTCCCCCACGATTGGGGAAAATGCCAAGGAACCCCTGCAGAGTACACAAGGAACCCCTGCAGAGTACACAAGGAACCCCTGCAGAGTACACAAGGAACCCCTGCAGAGTACTCAAGGAACCCTGGTTGAGAAAGCCTGTTGTAAATATGGGTTTTGCTCCCAGTGTGTGTGTGTGTGTGTATGCGTATGTATATATGTGTATATGTATGTTCGCATATATATATATATGTATGTGTGTGTGTGTGTGTGTGTGTGTATCTCTATCTCTGTCTGTATATGTATATGTGTATATGTATATGTGTATACATACACATACACATACACATACACATACACATACACACACACACACACACAAAGCTTTATGGAGATGAAGATTTCATTTTTTTAGCACGACCTGGCACCTGCTCACAGTGCCAAAACCACTGGTAAATGGTTTACTGACCATGGTATTACTGTGCTCAATTAGCCTGCCAACTCTCCTGACCTGAACCCCATAGAGAATCTGTGGGATATTGTGAAGAGAAAGTTGAGAGACGCAAGACCCAACACTCTGGATGAGCTTAAGGCCGCTATCGAAGCATCCTGGGCCTCCATAACACCTGAGCAGTGCCACAGGCTGATTGCCTCCATGCCACGCCGCATTGAAGCAGTCATTTCTGCAAAAGGATTCCCGACCAAGTATTGAGTGCATAACTGAACATAATTATTTGAAGGTCGACTTTTTTTGTTTTAAAAACACTTTTCTTTTATTGGTCGGATGAAATATGCTAATTTTTTGAGACAGGAATTTTGGGTTTTCATCAGCTGTATGCCAAAATCATCAATATAAAAGGCTTGAACCACTTCAGTTGTGTGTATTTGAATCTAAAATATATGAAAGTCTAATGTTTATCAGTACATTACAGAAAATAATGAACATATATATATATATATATATATATATATATATATATATATATATATATATATATATATATATATATATATATATATATATACATACATACATACATACATACATACATACATACATACATACATACAGGCTGGATTCACAGTGGCCAGTTGCATAACGCATGTGTTAAAATGAGTGTGAACTGCAATGGAGACTGGACATAGACTTTAATGCAAAGCCTGCATGCAGCGAGTTAGAATAACGCGATCCATTACTGTGAACAGCCCCATAGAGTTGTATGGG
Organism: Hyperolius riggenbachi; assembly: GCF_040937935.1. Classification (NCBI taxonomy): domain Eukaryota; kingdom Metazoa; phylum Chordata; class Amphibia; order Anura; family Hyperoliidae; genus Hyperolius; species Hyperolius riggenbachi. The sequence continues at coordinate 468,103,761 of NC_090649.1, read as the reverse complement.
CTGTGAGTTGACATGGAGAATTTTTCAGCAACACAACTGAGCACTGTGAACCTAGCCTCATACATTCATTCATACATACATACATACATACATACATACATTCATACATTCATACATTCATACATTCATACATACATACATACATACATACATACATACATACATACATACATACATACATACATACATACATACATACATTCATTCATTCATTCATTCATTCATTCATTCATACATACATACATACATACTTTCATACATTCATACATACATTCATACATTCATACATTCATACATACATACATACATACATACATACATTCATACATTCATACATTCATACATACATACATACATACATACATACATACATACATACATACATTCATACATTCATACATACATACATACATACATTCATACATTCATACATACATACATTCATACATTCATACATTCATACATTCATACATTCATACATTCATACATACATACATACATACATACATACATACATTCATACATTCATACATACATACATACATACATACATACATACATACATACATTCATACATTCATACATTCATACATTCATACATTCATACATTCATACATACATACATACATACATACTTTCATACATTCATACATACTTTCATACATTCATACATACATACATACATACATACATACATACATACATACATACATACATACATACATACATACATACATACATACATACATACATACATTCATACATACATACATACATACATACATACATACATACATACATACATACATACATACATACATACATACATACATACATACATACATACATACATTCATACATTCATACATTCATACATTCATACATTCATACATACATTCATACATTCATACATACATTCATACATACATTCATACATTCATACATACATTGGTGTGAAAAACTATTTGCCCCCTTCCTAATTTCTTATTCTTTTGCATGTTTGTCACACTTAAATGTGTCTGCTCATCAAAAACCATTAACTATTAGTCAAAGATAACATAATTGAACACAAAATGCAGTTTTAAATGATGGTTTTTATTATTTAGTGAGAAAAATAACTCAAAACCTAATAACTGGTTGGGCCACCCTTAGCAGCAATAACTGCAATCAAGCGTTTGCGATAACTTGCAACGAGTCTTTTACAGCGCTCTGGAGGAATTTTGGCCCACTCATCTTTGCAGAATTGTTGTAATTGAGCTTTATTTGAGGGTGTTCTAACATGAACCGCCTTTTTAAGGTCATGCCACAACATCTCAATAGGATTCAGGTCAGGACTTTGACTAGGCCACTCCAAAGTCTTCATTTTGTTTTCCTTCAGCCGTTCAGAGGTGGATTTGCTGGTGTGTTTTGGGTCATTGTCCTGCTGCAGCACCCAAGATGGCTTCAGCTTGAGTTGACGAACAGATGGCCGGACATTCTCCTTCAGGATTTTTTGGTAGACAGTAGAATTCATGGTTCCATCTATCACAGCAAGCCTTCCAGGTCCTGAAGCAGCAAAACAACCCCAGACCATCACACTACCACCACCATATTTTACTGTTGGTATAATGTTCTTTTGCTGAAATGCTGTGTTACTTCTACGCCAGATGTAACGGGACACGCACCTTCCAAAAAGTTCAACTTTTGTCTCGTCGGTCCACAGGGTATTTTCCCAAAAGTCTTGCCAATCATTGAGATGTTTTTTTAGCAAAATTGAGACGAGCCTTAATGTTCTTTTTGCTTAAAAGTGGTTTGCGCCTTGGATATCTGCCATGCAGACCGTTTTTGCCCAGTCTCTTTCTTATGGTGGAGTCGTGAACAATGACCTTAATTGAGGCAAGTGAGGCCTGCAGTTCTTTAGATGTTGTCCTGGGGTCTTTTGTGGCCTCTCAGATGAGTTTTCTCTGCGCTCCTGGGGTAATTTTGGTCGGCCAGCCACTCCTGGGAAGGTTCATCACTGTTCCATGTTTTGCCATTTGTGGATAATGGCTCTCACTGTGGTTCGCTGGAGTCCCAAAGCTTTAGAAATGGCTTTATAACCTTTACCAGACTGATAGATCTCAATTGCAGTACTTTGTTCTCATTTGTTCCTGAATTTCTTTGGATCTTGGCATGATGTCTTGCTTTTGAGGTGCTTTTGGTCTACTTCTCTGTGTCAGATAGCTCCTATTTAAGTGATTTCTTGATTGAAACAGGTGTGGCAGTAATCAGGCCTGGGGGTTACTACAGAAATAGAACTCAGGTGTGATAAACCACAGTTATTTTTTAACAAGGGGGGCAATCACTTTTTCACACAGGGCCATGTAGATTTGGAGGTTTTTTTTTCTCACTAAATAATAAAAACCATCATTTAAAACTGCATTTTGTGTTCAATTATGTTATCTTTGACTAATAGTTAACGGTTTTTGATGAGCAGAAACATTTAAGTGTGACAAACATGCAAAAGAATAAGCAATCAGGAAGGGGGCAAATAGTTTTATATATATATATATATATATATATATATATATATATATATATATATATATATATATATATATATATATATATATATATATATATATATATATATATATATATATATATATATATATATATATATATATTTATTATTATTAGAATATATATATATATATATATTTATTTATTATTATTAGAATATATATATATATATATATATATATATATATATATTTATTATTATTAGAATATATATATATATATATATATATATATATATATATATATATATATATATATATATATATATATATATATATATATATATATATATATATATATATATATATATATATATATATATATATATATATATATATATATATATATATATATATATATATATATATATATATTATGTGTGTGTGTGTGTATATATATACGCACACACACACACACACACACACACCCCAATAATAATATATATACACACACATTATATATATATATATATATATATATATATATATATATATATATATATATATATATTATAAAATCTATATCCTTTCCCTGTGAAGGAGTTGCATTATTACCAGTTAAACTCTCCTCTGCTCTGAAGATCAAATACCTTATTTTCGCACTATAAGACGCTCCTGACCAAGAGACGCACCTAGGTTTAGTGCATCCATGGTAAAGGGGCATCTTGTGGATTATGCTCCCTTTGTACCTCATGCCTCCTTGTACCTCTTGTTTCTCCCTGACTGTGTCCGCTTTTATCCTCCTTGTGCCCTCCTCTATGCCCCTTTGTCGGTAACAGTAAAAAAGGGCGCAGGAGGCTAGTGGACAAATCGGGCGCCGCCATTCACTCCCATAATAAATATCGTTTAATGGGCGCCCGATAGGAAAAAAGGGCGCCGGAGAAAAATAACGTTTTAAAAGCGGCGCCCGGAGACTTAATGTTTTATTACTGCTTCTCATGATTACACATTTAATGATTTATACATTTTTTAATATTATTTTTAAACGAAAAACAGTACAATTTTTTTTTTTTTTTTACATTATTTTTAATCGAAAAAACCGCACAATATGTTTTTGAAACGTTATTAATGCTTATCACAGGGGGGTCTTAGGTTTAGGCACCAACAGGGTGGTCTTAGGTTTAGGCACCAACAGGGTGGTCTTAGGTTTAGGCACCAACAGGGGGGTCTTAGGTTTAGGCACCAACAGGGGGGTCTTAGGTTTAGGCACCAACAGGGGGGTCTTAGGTTTAGGCACCAACAGGGGGGTCTTAGGTTTAGGCACCAACAGGGGGGTCTTAGGTTTAGGCACCAACAGGGGGGTCTTAGGTTTAGGCACCAACAGGGGGGTCTTAGGTTTAGGCACCAACAGGGGGTCTTAGGTTTAGGCACCAACAGGGGGGTCTTAGGTTTAGGCACCAACAGGGGGGTCTTAGGTTTAGGCACCAACGGGGGTCTTAGGTTTAGGCACCAACAGGGGGTCTTAGGTTTAGGCACCAACAGGGGGTCTTAGGTTTAGGCACCAACAGGGGGGTCTTAGGTTTAGGCACCAACGGGGGTCTTAGGTTTAGGCACCAACAGGGGGGTCTTAGGTTTAGGCACTAACAGGGGGGGTCTAGGGGTTAGGGGTCGGTACAGGGAGGGTTACTTAGTAATTTTTTTTTAAACGTTATTATACGTTTCCCTATTTAAACGAAAGATTAACGTTTTTACAATTGCCGATTTAATGCACATTATTTAATGATTTATAACTTTATAAAACATTAATTTTAAACGAAATACAGTGCAATACATTTTTAAACGTTATCCATGTTTATCGTTTAAAACCCCGCGCCCTTTTTTCCCAGCGCCCCTTTTTAACGTACGCCCCCTTTGTCTTCCTGTGTCCTCCTCTGCATGGGCACAGTACAGGGAGTCCCCGACATTGCGGCAGGTTGGAGGCTCGTATCGGCATACGTTGACAAGTCCCCCCCCTTCCTTTTTTGTCTTGGCTACAAGTTTACTTTAACTATTAAAGTACACCTCACTCCATCTGCTGCAATTAATTTTTGAACGCCCTGCTTTCCTTCCTTGTAAAATGCTTTTAGTAATTGCCGGAATAAGTATTTCAGCTATGGAAAACACGGAGTGAGATAAATAGGCCTTTTTCACACCTCCCAATGTGCTTAAACTCAGAACTTCCTCTCTACTCTTCTTTGTTACAGCTAATACAAATCATGCAATAAATCTTCAGAGTGTCTACTTCCTGCTTTCATGGAAGCAGACGTATTGTTAACATCCTGTGTTTACAAATCAGCTGCTCTGCCATGGCAAAGAAGATTCCTGAGATGACACTGCTGAGAGATCAATTTTACAGCTTGTGCTTAGTCACAGATGAGGGGGAATTAGACAGGCTAAACTCTATAAATATTTACAGGGTGCATTTCTCTGTTTTCCTTCTGTCCTGTGCAAGAGTTCAGGTCCACTTTAACACTGATCAGCTGCTTCCCTCAGACATCCTTTTGTGTTTAAGGATAACCCGTTTGCCCCTCAGAATTACAATGTAAATAATCTGTTCCTCCCTTTATCCCCTGACTCTGCAACAGCCAACTTCTGAAGGATGAAAATGTTTTTGGTATAGATTACGAATGTGATTTCTATCTAGTGTCCTGTCCATGTCACATAATTGGCGGCTGCTTTAATGACCTCTTTCCTGTTTTTGCACACATTATGACTTAATTATTTGTATAATAGGATTCCTGGAAAGAAGTGCAGATTGGCAGTCGGTTGATCCTCAGACGAGTCATGCCATGTCCACGGTCAGTACCCGTATTAACTGTACATTTTTTGTTACTGGGGAGCACTGTGGCGTAGTGGATAGCACTCTCACCTTGCAGCGCTGGGTCCCTCGCTCGAAAACCAACCTGAGCGATATCTGGATGGGGTATGTATATTCCCTGTGTCTGTGTGGGTTTCCTCCGGGCACTCTGTTTTCCTCCCACATCCTAAAAACATACAGTAAAGCTTCCCCTTAAAATTGGGCATATACTATGATGAAGATATGACTATGGTAGGATTAGATTGTGAGCTCCTCTAAGCCAGTGACATGACTATGTATTCTGTAAAGTGCTGCAGGAGATGTCAGTGATCTATAACTACATAGTAATAATATGGAAGGACCATGGGCGTCCGCAGAAAATTTTCGGGGGGGGGGGGGGAGGGGGCAAAAAGGTGGGGAAGAAGTGGTGCACCGCACCAAACATTTCGGGGAGGTAGTGCGTGCCAAAAAATATAGGGATTACGGCCGAAAAATGGGTGTGGCCATGGACCAAAAATGGGTGTGGCCATGGACCAGAATGTGGGTGTGGCCACGGGTGAAGATGAATTTAGCAATGTGGGACATTAGATTAGGACAGTGGTGGCGAACCTTTTGGAGGCCGAGTGCCCAAACTGCAACCCAAAAGTCACTTACTGTCTTTATCGCAAATAGGGATGGTCGGAAATGCCAATTTCCGATTCCGCGGTAAATCCGCATTCCGACATTGCCAAATACCGATTACGCTTTCCGCTACCAATTTCCGCATTCCAATGCGGAATTTCCGCCGGAAATCGCGGAAATTCCGCCCGACTTTAACATCGATTTTGCTATTAACCGCTAAAGTCGGCGGATTTTTACTGTAATGTAAATGCAGAAAATAGGCAGATGCGGATTTTCTGCATTTTACATTACAGTAAAAATCCGCCGACTTTAGCAGTTAATAGCAAATCCCCCTTAAGTCCTAGAAACGCCAAATTTTCAGGGTTTATTAAGCAGAATCTCCTGAACAAGATGCAAAAAAAAGTTTTCAAAAATACCTTATAGTTTTTGAGAAAATCGATGTTAAAGTCGGGCGGAATTTCCGCGATTTCCGGCGGAAATCCGCCTAACACACTTGCATTACCGATTTCCGCATTCCGATGCGGAAATGCAATTTCCGATCGGAATTTCGGAAATTGCATTTCCGTGGAATCCGAATGAGCATCCCTAATCGCAAAGTGGCAACAGCAACTTAAACTAAATAGAAATGTTTTAACTCATACATGAACATTATGGAAAATCCAATTTGAAAATAAACTGTAAAGATAAACAATAATTTCATCCATCCTACGCCTGAAAAATGTTTTCTTTTTTTTAGTACCTCCCAGTTTTATTTTCTGTTTTAAAAAGCTTAAAAAGTAGGTTTAATGCTATTGTCTCATATGATGATTCAGCTTTTCCCATAGTCTCGCAGTTAGCAATCATGTGACCCCCAATAAGACAAATTCAGCAATCATGAGGCCCCCAACAAGACAAATTCAGCAATCATGAGGCCCCCAACAAGACAAATTGAGCAATCATGAGGCCCCCAACAAGACAAATTCAGCAATCATGAGGCCCCCAACAAATCATGAGGCCCCGAACAAGATACATTCAGCAATCATGATGCCCCCAACAAGACAAATTCAGCAATCATGAGGCCCCCACCAACACAAATTCAGCAGTCATGAGGCACATAGACAGCATTTCACATAAATAGGCAGAATGCCCCCTTAATATGGTAGACACCTCTCACCTGGCTTCTCAATTCTCCTCTACTGGCTGCTGTGCCTGGCAATACTGTTTTTGGCTGGATTAAGGATGATTTGTGGGCTGAAAGGCCTTGCGGTGATGCTGTGGCCGGGCTGGCTGGCAGTGATGCTGTGGCTGGGTTGGCTTGCAGTGATGCTGTGGCTGGGTTGGCTGGCAGTGATGCTGTGGCTGGGTTGGCTGGCGGTGATGCTGTGGCTGGGTTGGCTGGCGGTGATGCTGTGGCTGGGTTTGCTGGCGGTAATGCTGTGACCTGGCTGACTGTGATGCTGGGCTGTGCTTGACTGGTTGAAGTAAATGCTGGCCTGACTGGTGGTGATGCTGTGGCCTTTTTGATTCTGGGCTGGTTGGCTGGTGGTGATGCTGGGCTGGCTGGCCTGGATAGTTTAGGTAGTGACAGGTGTCCCCCCTAGTTTAGGTAGCGTCAGGAGCCCCCCAGTTTAGGTAGCGCCAGGAGCTCCCCAGTTTAGGTAGTGACAGGCGTCCCCCAGGTTAGGAAGTGACAGGCGTCCCCCAGGTTAGGAAGTGACAGGCGTCCCCCAGGTTAGGAAGTGACAGGCGTCCCCCAGGTTAGGAAGTGACAGGCGTCCCCCAGGTTAGGAAGTGAGTGACAAGGACCCCAGTTAGGTAGTGAGTGACAGGTGCCCCCATTTAGGTAGTGAGTGACAGGTGCACCCATTTAGGTAGTGAGTGACAGGGACCCCCATTTAGGTACTGTCAGGGACCCCCATTTAGGTAATGAGTGACAGGGACTCCCAATGGTAGTGAGTGACAGGGACCCCCATTTAGGTAGTGAGTGACAGGGACCCCCAATGGTAGTGAGTGACAGGGACCCACGTTTAGGTAGTGAGTAACAGGGACCCCCAATAGTAGTGAGTGACAGGAGACCCCCTCTAGCCGCCGCACCCACCTTGCAGCCAGCAGCGTGTCAGACCTCGACCAGGGGGCGACCCGACCAATAAGAGCGGGCGCACGGACGCACCACGCTCTATATGCGTAAGTGATGTCACTTCCGCATATCAGTGCAGTGTGCTAGGTCCTAGCGCCCGCACTATTGGTCGCCGCCTGATCGAGGTCTGACGTGGCTAGAGGAGGGGGGGAGCGGCGGCCGGGGGGGCAGGGGGAGGCAGGCGCCCGTTTTTGCCATATGTGCGGACGCCCATGGAAAGGACATTGGACTATAACTATGGAAGGATTCGATTGTGAGCTCCTCTGAGGACAGTCAGTGACATGACTATTAGGGATGGTCGGAAATGCCAATTTCCGATCCGCGGTAAGTCCGCATTCCGCCATTGCCAAATACCGATTCCGCTTTCCGCTACCAATTTCCGCATTCCGATGCGGAATTTCTGCCAGAAATCGCAGAAAGTCCACATCGATTTTCTCAAAAACTATAAGGTCTTTTTGAAAACTTTTTTTTTGCATCTTGTTCAGGAGAAACCCTGAAAATTTGGTGTTTCTAGGACTTACGGGGGCTTTGCTATTAACCGCTAAGGTCGGCGGATTTTTACTGTAATGTAAATGCAGAAAATAGGCAGATGCAGATTTCAGGGTTTATTAAACAGAATCTCCTGAACAAGATGCTAATTTTTTTTTTCAAAAAGACCTTATCGTTTTTGAGAAAATCGATGTTAAAGTCGGGCGGAATTTCCGCGATTTCCGGCGGTAATCCGCCTAATGCATTACTGATTTCCGCATTCCGATGCGGAAATGCAATTTCCGATCGGAATTTCAGAAATTGCATTTCCGCGGAATCCGAATGAGCATCCCTAATGACTATATACTCTGTAAAGTGCTACAGAAGATGTCAGTGCTATATAAATAATATTAATACTAGCCGACCCGCAGCGTAGCATACGCCGCATAAGGGGGTAGAGGGCAGGAAGGGGGTATTGGGCACAGTGGTGGGGAGGGGGGTCGGACCCCCCCCCCCCAACTGGGTCCCCCATGTGTGCTCCCCTTGCAGCTTAAGCTCAGCAGGAACCCCCCCCTCCCTCACCTGTGTCCCCCATGTGCACTCCCCCTCCAGCTTAAGCTCAGCAGGAACCCCCCCTCCCTCACCTGGGTCCCCCATGTGCGCTCCCCCTCCTGCTTAAGCTCAGCAGGACCACCCTCCCTCACCTGGGTCCCCCATGTGCGCTCCCCCTCCTGCTTAAGCTCAGCAGGACCCCCCTCCCTCACCTGGGTCCCCCATGTGCATTCCCCCTCCAGCTTAAGCTCAGCAGGAACCCCCCCTCACCTGGGTCGCCCATGTGCATTCTCCCTGCAGCTTAAGCTCAGCAGGAACCCCCCCCTGCCTCACCTGTGTCCCCCATGTGCGCTCCCCTCCTGCTTAAGCACAGTAGCAGCCGCCACTATTAGTAAGAGGCAGCGGGCGGGGATGCCTCACCTCTTCCGTGTTCCAGCGTGCGATCCACTGTTGTCACTTCCTGCAATGCTCCCCACTGTATTGGTGTAATTTGCCTTTTTAAAACAGAAGGAAATCTGCAATAATTCAGCTATAAGTGAACATTTGTGGTTACCCACAATGCACCGCTACTAAATATGCAAACTATTCCTTTTCACTCTTGGTAAGTCAAGCAAGCCTATGGGCCTAATTCACAAAGCGGTGCAAACTGTTTAGCACTTGCGGTCTTTTGCACGATTCACAGCACTTTCCACGCACAAAAGTCCACAAATGGCACTTCACGTGCTAACTGTTTAGCACACCCATGCTTAACAGTTTGCACCATTTTGTGAATCAGGCCCTATAGCTTTAAATTTTACACAATCATATCAAACCCACATGTGACAGCCTATTTCAGACTTTTAGTCCTCATCAGTTCACAGCAGAGATTGATATGGCTGTCTGAGATAGGGCTTGGACCAGTACAACAGAGTAACCAAGCAGCTCAGGGTGACCCAAATTACTAAGAATGTATAGGGGGATAAAAGGGACCAAAAAGCCCTCCTACTAAAAAAAGCAAAGCTTGGTGTAATTTTCCTTCTTAAAATAGAAGCAAATCTGCAATAATTCAGCTATAAGTGAACATTTGTGGTTACCCACAATGCACTGCTACTGAATATGCAAATTATCCCTCTTTGCCCTTGGTTTGATATGACACTACTTCTTCTTGCTTGGACCAGCCCCTTCTTCTTGCTTGGACCGGCCCTGGGGGCAGGGCGCTACTTCTTCTTCTTGCTTGAAGGTTGAGGCACTTACTCAATTATATATATAGATTCCCCCTCCAGGCCGCCATGGATAGTGGGGGAATGATATAATTCAGCTTCCAGCGATTGCTGGAGGTCGAATTATTGTGTTTTTTTAAGCAACTTCGGCTCCGTCTTCTGACGGCGCTGATGTTACTCACTGAGCGCCGCTATAGGCTGATTCCCATTACAGTCTATGGCGGCACTCGCTGCGCCCAAATCTAGCAGTGCTGAAAAGCACTGCTCCACGACCGCTTTGCAGTATTGGTTTTTTGACCCTGCATAGTTTGACATGCGAAAGCAAATGCATATTTGCATGAGCATTGCCTCATGAATAGTCAATTAGGCCAGATTTGCAAAGCCAGACTTGCTAGGGTTAAGCCTCCTTTCCACAGACTGTTGATAGGCAGTGAAATGCCTCTCAAACTCTCTCAACTGTTCACTGCTGCCTAGTAACTGCTTGTTGCTGCCTGATAACTGCTTGTTGCTGCCTGATAACTGCTTGTTGCTGCCTGATAACTGCTTGTTGCTGCCTGATAACTGCTTGTTGCTGCCTGATAACTGCTTGTTGCTGCCTGATAGCTTCTTACCTGCTTGCTGAGCACACAGCTCAACAGTCCGTGGAAAGGAGGCATCAAACTTGGTCTTTGAGCACGCATAAATTTTCTCATGCAAAGTACTTCTTCTTCTTGCTGGAAGGTTGAGGCCCTTATTCAATTATGAATAGCCAATTAGGCCAGATTTGCAAACCCAGACTTGCTAGGGTTAGGCCTCCTATCCACCGACTGTTGATAGGCAGTGAAATGCCTCTCAAACTCTCTCAACTGCTCACTGCTGCCTAGTAACTGCTTGTTGCTGCCTGATAACTGCTTGTTGCTGCCTGATAACTGCTTGTTGCTGCCTGATAACTTCTTACCTGTGCCAGGTAACTGCTTGCTGAGCACACAGCTCAACAGTCCGTGGAAAGGAGGCCTCAAACTTGGTCTTTGAGCACGCATAAATTTTCTCATGCAAAGTACTTCTTCTTCTTGCTGGACGGTTGAGGCACTTACTGAATTATATATATAGATGGTAGGACATTAGACTATGACTAGTGCTATATAAATACATAATAATAATAATAATAATACGGTAGGACATTAGCGTATGACTATGGTAGGATTAGATTGTGAGCTCCTCTGAGGACAGTCAGTGACATGACTATGTACTCTGTAAAGTGCTGCAGAAGATGTCAGTGCTATATAATAATAATAATAATATGGTAGGACATTAGACTATGACTATGGTAGAAGTAGATTGTGAGCTCCTCTGAGGACAGTCAGTGACATGACTATGTACTCTCTACAGTGCTGCAGAAGACGTCAGTGCTATATAAATCTATATATATAAAATCGGATGTATGTATGTATGTATGTATGTATGTGTGTGTGTATGTGCCGCGATCACGCGAAAACTGCTTGACCGATTTGAACGAAACTTGGTGAACAGATCCCTTACTACCTGGGATGATATGTTCTGGGGGTCTCGCGGCCCCCCTGCACACGTGGGCGGAGCTACAAACAGCAAATCAGACTTCACCCATTCATGTCAATGGAAAAAATTTAAAAGGCTGCCATTCTCACAGTAATCAAGCCAGAGTCCCCACACTTGGCACAGTTGGTGACCGAGGTTACAAATCCAGGAAAAGTGGGCGGAGCATAAAACAGCCAATCAAAATTCAGCCATTCATTTTAAATTGGAAAATGTAAACTGCAGCCATTCTTAGACTGTTAATCGCAGGGTTCTCAAACTTGCCACAGTTGGTCACTGGGTGAATGAGATTAAGATTCAAGAAAATGGGTGGAGCCTACAACAGCCAATCAAAATTCACCTTTTGCTTTTAAAGGGGAATATTTAAACTGCTGCCATTCTTACACTGTTAATGGCAGAGGCTTCAAACTTGCTACAGTCGGTCTTTGGGTGACTGGGGTCCAAATTCAAAGGGGCGGGGCCACAAACAGCCAATTAGATTTCTTTGCTGGATAAACTGCTTTCATTCACACATTTTTGATGCCAGGAACCTGAAAGCACACAAACTTGGTCATTGAGTGACACTGTGTCAAGGTTACAAAAAGTGGGCGGAGCCAAAACCAACATTTACTGGGAAAATATAAACTGCAGCCATTCTTACACTGTTAATGGCAGGGTTGTCAAACTTTGCACAGTTGGTCACTGGGTGAATGAGATAAAGATTTTGGAAAGTGGGTGGAGCCTACAACAGCCAATCAAAATTCAACTTTTGCTTTTCAAAGGGAATAGTTAAACTGCTACCATTCTTATACTGTTAATAGCAGAGGCCTCAAACCTGGTACAGTTGGTCATTGGGTGACTGGGGTTCAAATTCAGAAAGGGGCAGAGCCACAAACAGCCAATCAGATATAAAAAGTATTGATACCAAGGACCCCAAAGCTGATAAACTTGGTAATATGTCAAGGTTAGAAAAAGTGGGCGGTGCCAGACACTTAATTTTTTACATGGCAGGGTTCCCAAACTTGACACAATTGGCCACTGGGTGACTGAGATTATTATTCAGAAATGTGGGTGGAGCCTACAACATAAAAATTCACCTATTGATTTTCATGGGGAATATTTACATTGCTACCATTCTTACACTGTTAATGGCAGAGGTCTCAAACCTGATACAGTCAGTAATTGGGTGACTGGGGACCAAATTCACTAAAGGGGGTGGAGCCACAAACAGCCAATCAGATTTGTTAGATTGATTTCAGCCATTCTGTTATTGGCAGGGTTCTCAAACTTGACACAGTTGGCCACTGGGTGACTAGGATTAATATTCAGGAAAGTGGGTGGAGCCTACAGCAGCCAATCAAAATTCATCTTTTGATTTTCAAGGGGAATATTTACATTGCTGCCATTCTTGCACGGTTAATGGCACTGATTATTATACAGATAAGTGGGTGGAGCCTAAAAAAGCCAATCAAAAATTCACCTGTTGATTTTCAAGGGGAATATTAAAATTGCTGCCATTCTTGCACTGCTAATGGCACAAGCCTCAAACCTGGTACAGTTGGTCATTGGGTCACTGGGGTTCAAATTCAGAAAAGGGGATAGAGCCACAAACAGCCAATCAGATGTGTTTCATTTCACTGGGAAAATACAAATTATTGATACCAATGACCCAAAGCTCACAAACTTGGTCATTGAGTGACTGTGTGTCCAGGATACAAAATGTGGGCAGAGCCAAAAACAAATTTCACTGGGAAAATGTAAACTGCAGCACTTCTTTACTGTTAATGGCAGGGATCTCAAACTTTGCCCAGATGGTCACTGGGTGACTGAGATGAATATTCAGGGAAATGGGTGGAGCCCAGGGATGGTCGTAGTCAGCCAACTTCGCTGCGCTTGAAATACGCGTAGTTTTACGCAATTACGCTTCGCCAAACTACGGCTGCGAAAACAAATATTCGCTTCGTATGCATTTCGTAGAATACGCGTTAAAATACGCAATTACGCATAAGCAATTACGCACTACGCGAAGCGTAGTGTATGCGGATACTTAAGCCCGTATGCAGAAAATTGTACGCATTAATTTCTTTAGAAATGCATATATTGGGAACCCTTCTATGCGTACATTCCCCTTTCCAATGCGTAAATTTGTATGCATACAATCGCATGCGGAAAATTAGATGCAAATAATGCATTCGTAGTTCACTACGCAATACACATGTTAAGTAGCAAGGAAGAAGCCGGCACCGTCTATGAACAATTTTCTGCTCTTTTATTGCATATAGGACATTCCAGCAGTTATAAGCAACGTTTCAAGGCTGCACGCCTCTTTATCAAGCTTGCTGAAAGTCAATTACACCTTATACACTGACACATGGGTATATATACACAGCATGGTTAACAGCAACCAATGAAATTCAAATATGTATACACCAATCACAATAGTCCTAATATGTCGGACCTGATGGGGAACTTACATGCTGGTGCTTTGATAGGACGTAGTAGGGTGGATCCTCCCACCTGTCAAGTCCCTCTTGGCAGACAGCTGACACCCCCTGGGTCCGCCTATCACAACGGAGAGCCCACTCCTCCGTCCACGGCGGACCTGAGTGAAGCCCCATGTGATGACTCACAGTAGGCGGCGCCAAAGCGCCGTCCCTGTGCGTCTCGGCGGATACTATGGCGACGCGAGCGGCAACATGCCGCTGACGTCACCAGGTGTCTCTAGGGGGGAGGCAGCCTCCGGCCAATCAGGGTCAACCCACGTAAGTGCGGCGTGGACGTCGCACTTCTAAAACACAACATGATGCCATCTATCGGATGCATCTACCTCATATGGCTAATTTGCATAAATAAACATAGGTGGCCATACTCATACTACATACTCTCATAAAGCTCTTATCCAAACCACATAGGAGAGGAGAAGTAAGGGAGAAGGACCAGAGGAGCAGAGTATGAAAAGAATATAAAGAAATAGAACTGTGTAGGGACAGGGAGGAAAAAATAACAAGTTGAAAAATAAAAAATAAGAAATAAAAATAAAGAATAAAAAATAACTGGCATATACATAGCAATGTCCTTATAAGGGAACGACACCAGACCAATCCATTACAATTAAAGGGACAGTGTCTCAGATATGACGATACACTCACTAAACCCAACCAAAGCATTATCTATTAGGGGAGACTGGGTACAATGGAGCAGAGGACAAGAATAGCAGAAAAGACTACAAAAACGGTAATAAATCAAATTCTCGATTTAATCCTCTAGGTTCCATTGTATCCAGTCTCTTAATCCAATAAGCCTCCCTCCACAGTAATTTTTTTAGGCGATCCCCCCCTCTTCTCAAGGGTGCTATTTTTTCTACAACCATAAATCGCAGCTGACTGACATGGTGACCTGCTTGAGCAAAGTGAAATGCTACAGCTTGATCTGTTAGTTTTTCCCTAATCGCATGTTTGTGTGATGACAAGCGTTTTTTTAATTTTTGAGTGGTTTGCCCAATATATAATAAGCCACAAGGGCATTTTAGGGCATAGACCACATAATCTGAATCGCAGGTATGCCACCCCTTAATTGGAATTTTGGTTCCCTGATGGGGATGTAATATCGCTGGACCCTTGATGACAGAGCTGCAGTGAACACAATTGAGACAGGGGTATGTCCCCCTCCTCTGGGTAGAGGTGACATCACTATTGGCGTTTACGTCAGCATGTACTAGACGATCCCTAAGTATAGGGGGTCTTTTGTAAGAGATTAGTGGGGGGTTCCTAAAATGCGCAATGTCTGGGAAACTATCGGCTAGCAAATGCCAATGTCGTTTGATAATCTTTGAGATACTCGGGCTTTGTGTATTATATACCGTGACAAATGGAACACGATCCCGTATCTGTTGTCTATTCCTCTGTCCCCCATATTGTACATTAGCTCTATTACGTGCTCTCTGTAAAATTTCCACTGGATATCCCCTATTTTCAAACTTGTGTTGCATCTCATCAAGTCTCTGCTCCCGTGTCTCCCCGTCCTCAACTATATGTTGTATTCTTTGAAACTGACTAATGGGTACCGAACCTCTAGTCGCCCACGGATGAAAACTCCCGTAATGGAGAAGGGAGTTCACATCCGTGGGCTTGACATAGAGGTCGGTATTCAACCTATCTCCACATCTGCGAACCAGAGTGTCCAAGAAGCTCACTTCATCGGCAGAGGAATGGATAGTCAGTCGTATATTGGGGCATCTGCCCATCAACTCATCCACAAAAGTCACAAGGGCCGACTGTGGCCCCGCCCACACGCAAAAAACATCATCAATATATCTATGCCATTGTCTGGCGTATTTTTGAAATAATTCACTAGTGTATACGTACATTTCTTCATATACCCCCATGAAGATGTTTGCGTAGGACGGGGCCACATTCGACCCCATAGCTGTGCCTCTGACCTGTAAATAAAAAGAATCCTCAAACCGAAAATAATTAAATTGAAGAACAATCCTCAGCAGATCACAAATAAACTTAACCTGAGGACCCGAGAAGTCCGATGCTGTTTCAAGAATATACTGTATCGCCTCTACACCTCCATCATGTGGGATGGAGGTGTAGAGGCTCTCCACATCTAAGGTAACAAGTAAACAGGGATATGTTAGGGGTTCCATGTTACGGATAATATTCAAAAACATTCGAGTATCCCGTAAATAGGATTTTAATCCAGCCACATAAGGTCTTAATATTTGGTCCAGGTATTTAGCTACTGGAGAGAATACCGACTCAACCCCTGCCACTATAGGACGGCCCGGGGGATCCACCAATCGTTTGTGGATCTTGGGACAAACATATATCACAGGTGTGATGGGGTGTTCCTGTATTAAAAATTTGGCCAGCTTCTCATCAATGATTTTGGCTTGCACAGCTGTTGATATGACCTCAGCTATATGTTTCTGAATGTCACACAGCGGGTCACCATTAAGTTTTTGGTATGTCGATGTATCGGAGAGCTGTCTCATGACTTCACTCCGATACATGTTTGTGTCCATCACCACCACTGCCCCTCCCTTATCCGCAGGTTTAATTGTAATTAGCGGGTTTTCTGAGAGTTCTCTCAGTGCTTGTGATTGTTCCCTCGTGATGTTTTTACGGGTAGAAAAACCCAACAGTCTCGGATTCCTAAGAAGGGCATCTACTTCATTTTGGACCTTTTTCATGAAGAGATCTATGATCTGGCAAGATGGAGGTTGGAAATGACTTTTAAGTCTTAAATTAGTATCCTGTAATTGTAAAGTCTCTGAGTCATTCTCAGGTGGGATATTTGATTCGAACGTTCTCGGTATAGAAAAAAAGTACTTAAGTTTGATGAAACGAAAAAATCTCTGTAACTCAACATCAATTTCAAGAGGGTCAGGAGCATTAGTTGGAGCATATGATAGTCCAAGGTTGAGGGCGGAGGTCTGCACAGGCGTCAGAGCAAATGAAGAGATGTTTACTACAATCATGTCCTGCGGTATGGTTGATTGCCGTTGCAAGCCAAAATCATTGATGAGAAGCTGGCCAAATTTTTAATACAGGAACACCCCATCACACCTGTGATATGTTTGTCCCAAGATCCACAAACGATTGGTGGATCCCCCGGGCCGTCCTATAGTGGCAGGGGTTGAGTCGGTATTCTCTCCAGTAGCTAAATACCTGGACCAAATATTAAGACCTTATGTGGCTGGATTAAAATCCTATTTACGGGATACTCGAATGTTTTTGAATATTATCCGTAACATGGAACCCCTAACATATCCCTGTTTACTTGTTACCTTAGATGTGGAGAGCCTCTACACCTCCATCCCACATGATGGAGGTGTAGAGGCGATACAGTATATTCTTGAAACAGCATCGGACTTCTCGGGTCCTCAGGTTAAGTTTATTTGTGATCTGCTGAGGATTGTTCTTCAATTTAATTATTTTCGGTTTGAGGATTCTTTTTATTTACAGGTCAGAGGCACAGCTATGGGGTCGAATGTGGCCCCGTCCTACGCAAACATCTTCATGGGGGTATATGAAGAAATGTACGTATACACTAGTGAATTATTTCAAAAATACGCCAGACAATGGCATAGATATATTGATGATGTTTTTTGCGTGTGGGCGGGGCCACAGTCGGCCCTTGTGACTTTTGTGGATGAGTTGATGGGCAGATGCCCCAATATACGACTGACTATCCATTCCTCTGCCGATGAAGTGAGCTTCTTGGACACTCTGGTTCGCAGATGTGGAGATAGGTTGAATACCGACCTCTATGTCAAGCCCACGGATGTGAACTCCCTTCTCCATTACGGGAGTTTTCATCCGTGGGCGACTAGAGGTTCGGTACCCATTAGTCAGTTTCAAAGAATACAACATATAGTTGAGGACGGGGAGACACGGGAGCAGAGACTTGATGAGATGCAACACAAGTTTGAAAATAGGGGATATCCAGTGGAAATTTTACAGAGAGCACGTAATAGAGCTAATGTACAATATGGGGGACAGAGGAATAGACAACAGATACGGGATCGTGTTCCATTTGTCACGGTATATAATACACAAAGCCCGAGTATCTCAAAGATTATCAAACGACATTGGCATTTGCTAGCCGATAGTTTCCCAGACATTGCGCATTTTAGGAACCCCCCACTAATCTCTTACAAAAGACCCCCTATACTTAGGGATCGTCTAGTACATGCTGACGTAAACGCCAATAGTGATGTCACCTCTACCCAGAGGAGGGGGACATACCCCTGTCTCAATTGTGTTCACTGCAGCTCTGTCATCAAGGGTCCAGCGATATTACATCCCCATCAGGGAACCAAAATTCCAATTAAGGGGTGGCATACCTGCGATTCAGATTATGTGGTCTATGCCCTAAAATGCCCTTGTGGCTTATTATATATTGGGCAAACCACTCAAAAATTAAAAAAACGCTTGTCATCACACAAACATGCGATTAGGGAAAAACTAACAGATCAAGCTGTAGCATTTCACTTTGCTCAAGCAGGTCACAATGTCAGTCAGCTGCGATTTATGGTTGTAGAAAAAATAGCACCCTTGAGAAGAGGGGGGGGATCGCCTAAAAAAATTACTGTGGAGGGAGGCTTATTGGATTAAGAGACTGGATACAATGGAACCTAGAGGATTAAATCGAGAATTTGATTTATTACCGTTTTTGTAGTCTTTTCTGCTATTCTTGTCCTCTGCTCCATTGTACCCAGTCTCCCCTAATAGATAATGCTTTGGTTGGGTTTAGTGAGTGTATCGTCATATCTGAGACACTGTCCCTTTAATTGTAATGGATTGGTCTGGTGTCGTTCCCTTATAAGGACATTGCTATGTATATGCCAGTTATTTTTTATTCTTTATTTTTATTTCTTATTTTTTATTTTTCAACTTGTTATTTTTTCCTCCCTGTCCCTACACAGTTCTATTTCTTTATATTCTTTTCATACTCTGCTCCTCTGGTCCTTCTCCCTTACTTCTCCTCTCCTATGTGGTTTGGATAAGAGCTTTATGAGAGTATGTAGTATGAGTATGGCCACCTATGTTTATTTATGCAAATTAGCCATATGAGGTAGATGCATCCGATAGATGGCATCATGTTGTGTTTTAGAAGTGCGACGTCCACGCCGCACTTACGTGGGTTGACCCTGATTGGCCGGAGGCTGCCTCCCCCCTAGAGACACCTGGTGACGTCAGCGGCATGTTGCCGCTCGCGTCTCCATAGTATCCGCCGAGACGCACAGGGACGGCGCTTTGGCGCCGCCTACTGTGAGTCATCACATGGGGCTTCACTCAGGTCCGCCGTGGACGGAGGAGTGGGCTCTCCGTTGTGATAGGCGGACCCAGGGGGTGTCAGCTGTCTGCCAAGAGGGACTTGACAGGTGGGAGGATCCACCCTACTACGTCCTATCAAAGCACCAGCATGTAAGTTCCCCATCAGGTTCGACATATTAGGACTATTGTGATTGGTGTATACATATTTGAATTTCATTGGTTGCTGTTAACCATGCTGTGTATATATACCCATGTGTCAGTGTATAAGGTGTAATTGACTTTCAGCAAGCTTGATAAAGAGGCGTGCAGCCTTGAAACGTTGCTTATAACTGCTGGAATGTCCTATATGCAATAAAAGAGCAGAAAATTGTTCATAGACGGTGCCGGCTTCTTCCTTGCTGTTTCGTCTGCTGATCCTGAGTGCTGCTGGATCGTTGGCCGGGCACGTCGACTGGAGGCAGTGCTGGAGTGTGCAGTCACTACATACCACTTATACACATGTTAAGTACGCATAGTGGGCGTAAGCTACGCGTAGCGGTACTTCGCTACGCGTAAATTCGTAAGCGTAGGTTTGAAACTTCGCCTATGAACTACGATGCGTAGATGCGAACTACGATGCGTAAATTCGCACTGGCGTAGTTTCTGCTCATCCCTGGTGGAGCCTATAATAGCCAATCAAAATTCACCAGTTGATTTTCAAGGGGAATATTTCAAAAGCTCACAAACTTGGTCATTGAGTGTTCGGGCATTAGGGTTAGAAAAAGTGGGCGGAACCAAAACCGGTCAAATACATACACGGGCAGTTCCGTGTCATTAGTGGGTGGTGACAAATAAAAATTTCACTGGGAAAATGTATACTGCAGCCATTCTTACACTGTTAATGGTAGGGTTCTCAAGCTTTGCACAGTTGGTCACTGGGTGACTAGGTTTAATATTCAGAAAAGTGGGTGGAGCCTACAAAAGTGAATCAAACTTCATCTATTGCTTCTCAAGGGGAATATTTAATTGCTGCCATTCTAGCACTGTTAATGGCACAGGCCTCAAACCTGGTACGGGTGGTCATTGGGTTCAAATTCAGAAAAGGGTGTGGAGCCACAAACAGCCAATAAGATTTTTTTCATTTCAATGCAGATTATTGCCAAAGACCGCAAAGCTCACAAACTTGGCCATTGAGAAATTGTGTGTTAGGGTTAGAAAAAGTGGGCGGAGCCAACACTAGCCAAATACATTCCCGGCAACTCCCGGGCAATCAGCTAGTACATAATAATAATATGGTAGGACATTACACTATGACTATGGTAGGATTAGATTGTGAGCTCCTCTGAGGACAGTCAGTGACATGACTATGTACTCTGTACAGTGCTGCAGAAGATGTCAGCACTATATACATACATAATAATAATAACCCTGATTTAATAGCAAATGATCCATTAAGCAAAACATCTGGGAAGCGATCAATTAAAAGACAGAGAGGGTCCTATTTATGAAACCGGGAATTAGCTAATTGCCAGAAAAGCATCAATCAATTGATTTATTCCAGTTTTTTTATGTAAAAAAAAAAAAAATTGATTTGTATAAGAAATAAGCAATACCGAACGAGAAAAAAATTAATGTTTCTGTTTATTTCCCCAATAAAAATCTTTACAAACTGTATATATTTATTTATTTATTTATTTTACTCTTTTTGGAAAAATTGATCAGGAGTTTATGGTATATTGGTTACATTTTCCAAATGATTTGATCAAGCTTAACCCTATTTCTGCTGTATCACTGTGTGTTATTATGGACTGTCCTAGGTGTATACAGACCACAGTGGACCCAGACACCGGCATTATTGACATGAAGGAGCCACTGAACACACTGCGCAGGTAACTAAAACCAAAATGAGACTAGACAAATTTTACAAAGCAGTCAAGTTAGTTATGTAGTTATGCATATTACTTATAAACTCATTGTGCTGCTCTGCTTGCCTCGAGCTGTGCACCCTTTAGGGGCGAGTCTAGGCCCAAAGATCAGTGGCACGTGCCCCAAATCTATTCTGGGGTGCCCCAGATGTCCCCCAGACAGAGTCAGCTGTAGTGCCTCTATGGGGACATACAGGGAGCTGTGGTTATTCTATGGGGGCATGCTGGGAGTTGTGGTGCCTCAATGGGAGGCCCGTGGGAGCATGGGAGGGGGTCCACTAGAAGGTCAGGTAATGCTATGGGGCACTGCCAGATAACCTGATAGCAGGCCATCCCGCCCAGCAGAAAGCCAGACCAGCCTGCACAGAAGCCATGTATCTGTCTTTTGTTTAACCTCCTTGGCGGTTTTCCCGACCTGAGCTCGGGGTAGAAAAAAAGAAGCTGCTAGCGGTGATCTCAAGCTCAGGTCTGCTAATGTGGAGTCCCACGCACGATAGCGCTGCGCAGCGGGACTCCAGCCTCTCTCCCCGGCAGTGTGGGGCCTTTCCCTGGCCTCCGGGATCCCCATGTCCCCGGTGGCCAATTGGAGAGGCAGAGCGGCGGTGGGGGCGTGACGTCATCGGGGGCAGGGCTAATATTTAAAACTAACTTCTTTATATTAGAGAAATATAGAGGTTTGTTTATATGTATATTAGCGCCATCCAGTGGACAAAGTGAAAACTGCAGCGCTGGAGCCCAGGAAGGTGATTTTTTTTATTCTGCTGCAGATCTCCCTGCCAGAATGATTTTTTTTTTTCAGGTTTTAGGGTCTGAAAGAGTGGAAAAAATTGCACCTCTTTTAGACCATAAAATCTGGAAAGAATCAGAACGACAAGGGGGTTAAAGGATACCCGAAGTGACATATGACATGATGAGATAGACGTGTATGTACAGTGCCTAGCACACAAATAACTATATTCTGTTCCTTTTTTTTCTTTCTCTGCCTGGAAGAGTTAAATATCAGGTATGTAAGTGACTACAGTGTGACCCTCACTGATAAGAAATTCCAACTATAAAACACCTTCCTAGCAGAAAATGGCTTCTGAGAGCAAGAAATAGGTAAAAGGGGAATTTTTGTTATCAGTGTAACTAAGTGAGGGTCACACTGTAGGAAGCAACTACAGTGTGACCCTCACTTAGTTACAAATAACTATGTAACTATGTAACTAAGTGAGGGTCACACTGTAGTTGCTTCCTGTCAGGACTGAGTCAGCCACTTTTACAGGTCCTTCTCAAAAAATTAGCATATTGTGATAACGTTCATTATATTCTGTAATGTACTGATAAACATTAGACTTTCATATATTTTAGATTCATTACACACAACTGAAGTAGTTCAAGCCTTTTATTGTTTTAATATTGATGATTTTGGCATACAGCTCATGAAAACCCAAAATTCCTATCTCAAAAAATTAGCATATCATGAAAAGGTTCTCTAAACTAGCTATTAACCTAATCATCTGAATCATCTGGGATAATGTACTACAAAGGGAGGACACTGAAGGGAAATGGCAAGCTTTTAAACTTATTCTCAATCAATATTGTAGTTTGTATATCCCATATGGAAACAAAATGTCTAGGAATAAAAAAAGGCCTCTATGGATGGATGGAAAGCATACCTCCCAACATTTTAAGCCCAGAAAACGGGACACTTAGGCCACACCCCTAACCACACCCCCAATACCCCTGGACACGCCCACCATTAATTTTTTGTATTTAATTTTGTATTTATTTATTTTTTTACAAATATTTTTCTTTTAATTAATAGGACTCCTGAAAGGGGTGGAGGGGAGCGTGAGGGTGCCCGTGGGTGTGGGGGAGCGGCGAGAAAAAAAACTGATCGAGGCACCAGCCCCGGGGATCTCTGTATGCAGGATGGATTGCTGCCGCTATTTCTCCCTCCCTCCCTCCTAATATGCCCCCCAGCGTCGCCCCCACCTGCCTGCAGAGAGTTGAATGCGGAGCGGGCTGTCATTAAATGATCTTACTATTGCCGCTCCGTGCATTGCATCTGCTTTTCTTGGCTTCCTGCTTCCTGTGACGTCACAGTAAGCAGGAAGCCAAGAAGAGCAGATGAAACGCACGGAAAGGCAATTGCCAGATCATTAAATGACAGCCCGCTCCGCATTCAACTCTCTGCAGGCAGGTGGGGGCAACGCTGGGGGGCACATTAGGAGGGAGGGAGGGAGAAATAGCGGCAGCAATCCATCCTGCATACAGAGATCCCCGGGGCTGGTGCCTCGATCAGTTTTTTTTCTTCTCTCTGCCCAGCGGCCGGAACAGAAGGGGGGCAGCGCGGGATGGCGGGAGGGGCCCCCCAAATCGGTACAGTCCCGATCAAATCGGGACTGTTGGGGACTATGGGAAAGGTTAGAGATAAAATGAAGAGTAAAAAGAATGCCTATAAGGTCCTAAAACAGGAGGGGGCCGAGGCTGCACTAAGCAATTATAAGGCGTGCAATAAAAATTGTAAAAAAGAAATTATGCTGGCAAAGATTGAAGCTGAAAATCAAATCGCTAGGGATATCAAATCTAACCCAAAAAAGTTTTACAAGTACATCAACTCTAAAAAAAAAAAAAAAAAAAAAAAAAAAAAAGGTTGACTGTATAGGACTCCTAAAGGATGAGGGTGGGAACTCAATGGTGGATGACCAAGGTAAGGCAGAGTTATTAAATGCTTTCTTTGCTTCTGTCTTCACAAATGAAACAGCACTGTTGCAAATTACAGATGCAGAAGAGTCTCAATCTTCCAACTGTAATATTAATTACTTAAAGAGGAACTGAACCAAAGAAAAGTCACTAAATTGAGCCTCCTCATCCCTTTGAAATGAATGATTAGACACAAAACACTTGTGAAGGGCAATATAAAAGTAGATATATTTGTGCAATACAACTATGAATAAAAGAGAATGGCAGGCTCCATTTTGCAACGCTCTCCCTCCATTTTGCAGCTCTCACTCCATGGGAGGTGCAGAGTCTGATTCTGTGGGCGGTGTTACAGTTGGAGTTAGACATACCCATTCACGCCCACAGAATGAGATTTGCAGCCCAGTGTCATGAGGTCATCATCACATCAGTCGCCCCCCTGTTACAGGAAAGTGACAGCTGTGGCTTCTGCTGCTGCCCTGCACTATACTGGCACATGCCTTGATAAAGTATTATTATCCTTTCTCTAGCTATGCCTCCTGCTGTGTGAGATCGTCTGCTTGTCATCATGTAGCTTTCTCTATCTATCTATCTATAATATAGACATGCACACACGCACGCACGCACGCACGCACGCACGCACACACGTACACACACACGTACACACACACGTACACACACACGTACACACACACGTACACACACACACGTACACACACACACGTACACACACACACGTACACACACGTACACACACACACGTACACACACGTACACACACGTACACACACGTACACACACGTACACACACGTACACACACGTACACACACACACACACACACACACACGTACACACACACACACACACACGTACACCCTAAGAGAGGTTTGGCACTTCACAGTGTAAAAAAGACTGAACAGGTTTTTCCCAAAAAATCATAAATATATATGCTTCACTGTTAATGCTTCACTCTTTATAAAACTGACCAAATGTCCACTAAAAAATATGACAGGCACGCATATGCTTCACTGTTATTTCACGCTTGTTAATTTCAGGAAAACTTTTTTTTTTTGGCCAAAAAGCAACCCACAATCTTCCCCCCTCGCTATTAGTTCACATACACACTAATAGAGGTTTGGCGCTTCACAGTGTAAAAAGGACTTTTTTTTTATTGGATATTTGTTTAATTTTATATAGAGTGAAGCACTAACAGTGAAGCGTATATATGTAGTCATGTTTTTTCTGGGAAAAACTTGTTCAGTCCTTTTTACGCTGTGAAGTACTTCACTGACATTACTTCACTCTTGCTAATTTCAGTAAAAACATTTTTTTGCCAAAAAGCAACCCTTTTAGATACACAATGGGCTTGATTCACAAAGCCGTGCTAACTGTTTAGCATGGGCGTGCTAAACAGTTAGCATGTGAAGTGCCGCTCACAGACTTTTGAGCGCGCAAAGTGCCGCGATCGCAGACAAAAGTCTGCGTTTTCCTGCGCAAATGTCCGTGATCACGGCACTTCACGTGCTAACTGTTTAGCACGACTTTGTGAATCAAGCCCATTGTCCCCCTCTCGTTATCCGTTCACATACACACTAAGAGAGGTTTGGTGCTTCACAGTGTAAGGAGGACTGTTATGTTTTTAGTGGACATTTGTTTAGTTTTATATAGAGTGAAGCATTAACAGTGAAGCATATAAATGTATTCATTTTTTTCCAGGGAAAAACTTGTTCAGTCCTTTTTATACTTTGAAGCACTATAAGCGCTTTTATGAGCACTTTTTAGCCATCAGAACTTTCTGAAAGCTTTTTAAAAAGGGCTCCCATTGACTTACATTAAATTCGCATAAACTGCAGGGGATTTGCATAAGCAGGAGAGAGTCTCCCATTGATCTCTGGGAGCCTTGCTGCACCAGAGTAAGTCACAGAGGGTGTGGCTTATCAATATAGTTGTATATTATAGTTTATTCACATATTTTTGTACATATATTGTACTGTTTTTGCCTACAATTTTTAACATGGATTGCAATACTCTGTTTTCATATTCTGAGTTCAGTTCCTCTTTAACGCAGGAAGAAGTGAAGGCAAGACTAAATTAAAAACAGACAAGGCACCTGGCCTGGATGACATGCATCCTCGGGTCCTAAGGGAATTAAGTTCAGTTATAGATAAACCCCTTTATCTTATCTTTTGTGACTCTTTCAACTGGTAGAGTCCCAGTGGATTGGCATACAGCCCACGTTTTCCCATTATTTAAGAAGGGCAAAAAATCAGATCCAGGAAATTATAGACCTGTAAGCTTAACATCAGTTGTATGCAAACTATTTGAGGGGTCACTAATGCTGGGAATACACGTTTCGTTTTTGCCTACGTTTAAACCTTCGTTTCGATTGTGCCTTTTGTCCTTTTCGATCCCGAAATAATCGATCGTACGGTTAATATCACCACCCACGGTTTCGTTTTTTTTTTTTCGATTCTGATGGTTTCGTTTTTCCAATGATCGAAGACTGCAAAGAAACGAAACGTAGTACAGGGACGGACGGCATAAACGAATATATAATCGATCTGAACAGCCATCAAGCCTACCAATGGCTCGATTAGATGGATAAAGAGAGATAATATCAAACATGTTCAATCACTAGTCGTTCGTTTTTGGGGTCTATTAATCGAAACTATAATGAGATTATGACTATTTTCACATACGTTTTCAACACTCGATTCGTTTACCGAACGAATCGAAGGCTAAAACGAAGGCAAAAACGAAACTATTCCCAGCATAAGAGATACTATACATGACTTCATAGTACAAAATAATCTTATTTCTCAGCATCAACATGGGTTTACTAAAGACAGGTCCTGTTTGACTAACATGCTCATCTTTTATGAGGTAGTGAACGCTAATGTGGATATTGGCAATACTGTAGATGTGATATACTTGGACTTTGCAAAGGCCTTCGTCACTGTTCCACACAAAAGTCTGGTGCAAAAGTTGAGGAAGCAAGGACTGGGGAAGAGTCTGTGTGCATGGATAGGGAACTGGCTAATGGACAGAAAAAAAAGAGTTGTGGTCAATGGAACATACGCAAAATGGGAGACTGTTAGCAGTGGGGTCCCACAGGGGTCTGTACTGGGTCCAGTGCTCTTCAATTTATTTATTAATGACCTAGTAGATGCAGTAGTGACACTGGAATACCTTTCAGAAGTCAGCAGTCTCTAAACATTTTGAAACAGTTCACCAAGGTGATTTAAAATCATTCAGTTTCCAGGGAGTGGAACGATTCAGCCTCCCTCCCAGGGGGGGGGGGGGGGGGGGGGGGGGGGGGGGGTGACATATTGAGACTCCTCCTGAAACGTGAGGCCTACTGGATTTATAGGTGAGGCACTCGCACACCTAATGGTTTGAATAAACGCTGGGATTTGAACCTAGTGTATGATTACTGACTGCCATGATACTATTCTTTTGCTTTTCTACATTTGCCTTCCTTCAGGTGTTTTCTTGTAACTATGCTTTTGATCCAGTGGTTACTTCTTTTTAACATTACTTTTATCTTTTTACACATTTTGTGAACACTTTGTAAATTGTAAGATTGTTTTTATTGTTTGTATGTAATGTTTCCCTTTAAGGATCTGGCTGTTGGTCTGAGAGGGGTGGAGTCATCCCTTCCAGCCCTTTATAAGCCGCTTCCTTAACAGGTACACTTTGACTATGACTAAGGGCAGATTGGAAGCCCGACACGCGTTAGTCGATCCTGTGATTTTATTGCACTACCTTTTTGTCATGTGACATTATTTAATAAAGAACAGACATTTTTTTCACTCAACCAAGTCTGGTTTGCGGATCCTTCTTCCATGGTTTGTGCTCAAAGGACTGGCTCTCTAGATCCTGCACCGACTGGTATGTGTTACCATGGGGGTAGAGCGTTTATGAACTTGTTTCTCTATTTTGTATGGTGCTAGACCATGGACCATACAAAATAAATGGGATACAGTTGGGGACATCAAACATGGAGAAGGACTTAGGAGTACTCATCGACAACAAGTTAAATAATCGTACTTAATGCCAAGCCGCTGCAGCTAAAGCTAACAAAATTTTGGGATGCATTAAAAGGGAAATAAAAACTCGAGATGCTAGCATAATATTGCCCCTGTTTAACTCTCTAGTAAGGCCACATCTGGAATATGGAATTCAGTTCTGGGCACCACATTACAGGAAAGATATTGCAGTTTTAGAGCAGGTGCAAAGACGAGCAACAAAATTGATACGTGGGATGGAAGGTCTCACTTACCAAGAAAGGTTAGATAAACTGGGTTTATTTAGTCTAGAGAAAAGATGCCTTAGAGGAGATCTAATTAACCAGTATAAATACATCAGAGGGCAATATAATAGCTTGGCAGATGAGCTTTTTGTCCCTAGGCCTTCTCAAAGGACTAGAGGACATGATCTGCGCATGGAGGAAAAGCGTTTAGCCATTTATTTAGGAAAGAGTTCTTTACAGTAAGAGTGATTAAGATGTGGAATGCATTGCCACAGGAAGTCATTATGGCAAACTCTATACCTGCATTTAAAGGAGGCTTAGATGCTTTCCTGGTGTTGAAAGACATCCATGGCTACAATTACTAGGTAATGCCTGATGTTGATCCAGGGATTTTATCTGATTGCCATTAGAGAGTGTTGGGCGAACAGTGTTCGCCACTGTTCGGGTTCTGCAGAACATCACCCTGTTCGGGTGATGTTCGAGTTCGGCCGAACACCTGATGGTGTTCGGCCAAACTGTTCGGCCATATGGCCGAACTCAGAGCGCATGGCCGAACGTTACCCGAACGTTCGGCTAGCGCTGTGAT
Source organism: Hyperolius riggenbachi (assembly GCF_040937935.1). Classification (NCBI taxonomy): domain Eukaryota; kingdom Metazoa; phylum Chordata; class Amphibia; order Anura; family Hyperoliidae; genus Hyperolius; species Hyperolius riggenbachi. Next base: position 468,074,743 of record NC_090649.1, on the reverse strand, counting down.
TGGCCGAACGGGTCATGTGTAGTGTTGGGCGAACATCTAGATGTTCGGGTTCGGGCCGAACATGGCCGCGATGTTCGGGTGTTCGAGCCGAACTCCGAACATAATGGAAGTCAATGGGGACCCGAACTTTCGTGCTTTGTAAAGCCTCCTTATATGCTACATACCCCAAATTTACAGGGTATGTGCACCTTGGGAGTGGGTACAAGAGGAAAAAAAATTTAGCAAAAAGAGCTTATAGTTTTTGAGAAAATCGATTTTAAAGTTTCAAAGGGAAAACTGTCTTTTAAATGCGGGAAATGTCTGTTTTCTTTGCACAGGTAACATGCTTTTTGTCGGCATGCAGTCATAAATGCAATACATATAAGAGGTTCCAGGAAAAGGGACTGGTAACGCTAACCCAGCAGCAGCACACGTGATGGAACAGGAGGAGGGTGGCGCAGGAGGAGAAGGCCACGCTTTGAGACACAACAACCCAGGCCTTGCATGAGGACAAGAAGCGTGCGGATAGCAATTTGCATTTTGTCGCCATGCAGTCATAAATGTAATACAGATGAGAGGTTCAATAAACAGGGACTGGAAACGCTAACCCATCACAGATGTTCATTGTTCATGTTACTTGGTTGGGGTCCGGGAGTGTTGCGTAGTCGTTTCCAATCCAGGATTGATTCATTTTAATTTGAGTCAGACGGTCTGCATTTTCTGTGGAGAGGCGGATACGCCGATCTGTGACGATGCCTCCGGCAGCACTGAAACAGCGTTCCGACATAACGCTGGCTGCCGGGCAAGCCAGCACCTCTATTGCGTACATTGCCAGTTCGTGCCAGGTGTCTAGCTTCGATACCCAATAGTTGAAGGGTGCAGATGGATTGTTCAACACAGCTATGCCATCTGACATGTAGTCCTTGACCATCTTCTCCAGGCGATCGGTGTTGGAGGTGGATCTGCACGCTTGCTGTTCTGTGTGCTGCTGCATGGGTGTCAGAAAATTTTCCCACTCCAAGGACACTGCCGATACCATTCCCTTTTGGGCACTAGCTGCGGCTTGTGTTGTTTGCTGCCCTCCTGGTCGTCCTGGGTTTGCGGAAGTCAGTCTGTCGGCGTACAACTGGCTAGAGGAGGGGGAGGATGTCAATCTCCTCTTTAAAGTCTCCACAAGGGCCTGCTGGTATTCTTCCATTTTGACCTGTCGGACTCTTTCTTCAAGCAGTTTTGGAACATTGTGTTTGTACCGTGGATCCAGAAGGGTATAAACCCAGTAATTGGTATTGTCCAGAATGCGCACAATGCGTGGGTCGCGTTCAATGCAGTCCTAGGCCGAAGAGGTCATAGCCTAGGGTCACAAAAACCTGTTTATTTGGGCTATTTCAATGGTAGTGATGGTGACGTACATAAATCTCAGCCATGGCCGTTAGCAACGTCTGAATTTCACGAAATGTCTCATGCAGGTAGAAGACATATTGTTAGACTTGGATTCCAAAGATGGGGTCCCTACATCTCTGCAAACCAGAGTTACAGGGGTCCAAAATTGGTAAAATCCCCCATAGACTTTCATTGCCTCCCTATTTCACTTTCCAAAATCTCACATCTTTTCAAAGGGCAATGGCTCAGCAGTACCAAATTTTCTAGCATTGTAGGGACCCTTAGGGGGATCATGACTGGTGAGTTTTGCCACTGCTGAGCCATTGCCCTTTGAAAAGACGTGAGATTTTGGAAAGTGAAATAGGGAGGCAATGAAAGCCTATGGGGGATTTTACCAATTTTGGACCCCTGTAACTCTGGTTTGCAGAGATGTAGGGACCCCATCTTTGGAATCCAAGAATCGTCACAGATCGGCGTATCCGCGCCTCCACAGAAAATGCAGACCGTCTGACTCAAATTAAAATGAATCAATCCTGGATTGGAAACGACTACGCAACACTCCCGGACCCCAACCAAGTAACATGAACAATGAACATCTGTGATGGGTTAGCGTTTCCGGTCCCTGTTTATTGAACCTCTCATCTGTATTAAATTTATGACTGCATGGCGACAAAATGCAAATTGCTATCCGCACGCTTCTTGTCCTCATGCAAGGCCTGGGTTGTTGTGTCTCAAAGCGTGGCCTTCTCCTCCTGCGCCACCCTCCTCCTGTTCCATCACGTGTGCTGCTGCTGGGTTAGCGTTACCGGCCCCTTTTCCTGGAACCTCTTATATGTATTACATTTATGACTGCATGCCGACAAAAAGCATGTTACCTGTGCAAAGAAAACAGACATTTCCCGCATTTAAAAGACAGTTTTCCCTTTGAAACTTTAAAATCAATTTTCTCAAAAACTATAAGCTCTTTTTGCTAAAAAAATTTTCCTCTTGTACCCACTCCCAAGGTGCACATACCCTGCAAATTTGGGGTATGTAGCATGTAAGGAAGCTTTACAAAGCACGAAAGTTCGGGTCCCCATTGACTTCCACTATGTTCGGAGTTCGGGTCGAACACCTGAACATCGCGGCGAACGTTCGCGAACCCGAACATCTAGGTGTTCGCCCAACACTATTAGAGACAAACGGTTCCAGGCGACCTTTGGTGGTTCGCGTTCGCCTGAAGTAGGCGAACTTTTTTGCGAAAGTTCGATTCGCCCCATAATGCACTATGAGGGACTGCATCACAGTCCGCAGGCATATTGTAGCCATTCAGGCTACACTAAGCCCTGGAGCCCCCCCCCCCCCCTTATATAAGGCAGGCTCGCTGGCCATGACACTCACTCGTGTGCCTGCTGCAAATACAGACTAGGGAGAGCTGCTGCAGATTTTTTCTTCTAGAGAAAGATTATTTAGGCTCTTGGCTTGCTACTAACAATGCTATTGTTATTGCTAAAATAGCACCCCTCAACAGCTCTTTTGAGAGCTAATGTTTTCCTCATGTGTTTTTTTTGTGTGTGTTGCTCACTGACACTGACATTATACAGCCCTATCTGTTGCAGCTGGACCTTGGTAATTGTTATTACTGTGCCAGCCAGGCCCTACCTAACTATCTATACTGGGACACCTACCTATGCCTACCTAACTACTGGGGCACCTACTTACCTATACGGGGACACCTACCTACCTATATTAGGGGATCTACCTATGCCTACCTACCTATACTGGTACTCCTACCTATGCCTAGCTAACTACTGGGACACCTACCTATGCCTACCTACCTATACTGGGTCTCCTACCTATGCCTAGCTAACTACTGAGGCACCTACCTATGCCTACCTACCTATACTGGGACTCCTACCTATGCCTAGCTAAGTACTGAGGCACCTACCTATGCCTACCTACCTATACTGGGACTCCTACTTATGCCTACCTACATACAAGAAGATAATAAGGTCGTTGCTTCATTGTGGACAGACCAAATTTGATCAGCTGGACAGTCACTGTTGTTCTATCATTGAGCTACCACAGCCCGGCGACCATATGGGCTGGAAAACTGCCACAGCCTGCACTCTGGCCATGTTGTGCACTAGTCCAGCACGGCCATCACTACGCAAACAGCTGTTTGCGGTGCATTACACAGTGAGTTTAGTGTGTCAGTGTGAAGCAGTACTCTAATTACACTCCCTGATTGATGTATACACATGCAAGATGTTTGAAAGCACTTTAGGCCTGCAATTTAGCATTCAATGTGATTTCTGCCCTTAAAACGCTGCTTTGCGTCAAATCCAGATTTTTCCCTGGGACTTTTGGTGTCTATCCCACTCGGCCACCTGGGGGTCCAGGTGTTAGACCCCTTGAAACATGTTTTCCATCACTTTTCTGGCCAGCATAATTTTTTCTATTTTCAAAGTTCGCTTCATTGAAGTCTATTGCGGCTCGCGAACTTTTACGCGAACCGAACCTTCCGCGGAAGTTCGTGAACTGGGTTCGCGAACCGAAAATCTGAGGTTCCCGACATCACTAATTGCCATCTGGAGTCGATAAGGAATTTTTTTCCCTTTTGGGGCTAATTGGACCATGCCTTGTAAGAGTTTTTTCGCCTTTCTCTGGATCAACATGGATATGTGAGGGAGCAAGCTGGTTTTGTACTTTGTTCTCTGGTTGAACTCGATGGACGTATGTCTTTTTTCAACCAAAATAACTGTAACTATGTAAATAATTAACTCTAAACACCTGCAAAAGATTCCTGAGGCTTTTAAAAATTCCCAGCCTGGTTCATTACTCAAAACCGCAATCATGGGTAAGACTGCCGACCTGACTGCTGTCCAGAAGGCCATCATTGACACCCTCAAGCAAGAGGGTAAGACACAGAAAGAAATTTCTGAACGAATAGGCTGTTCCCAGAGTGCTGTATCAAGGCACCTCAGTGGGAAGTCTGTGGAAAGTAAAAAGTGTGGCAGAAAACGCTGCACAACGAGAAGAGGTGACCGGACCCTGAGGAAGATTGTGGAGAAGGATCGATTCTAGACCTTGGGGGACCTGCGGAAGCAATGGACTGAGTCTGGAGTAGAAACATCCAGAGCCACCGTGTACAGACGTGTGCAGGAAAAGGGCTACAGGTGCCGCATTCCCCAGGTCAAGCCACTTTTGAACCAGAAACAGCGTCAGAAGCGCCTGACCTGGGCTAAAGAGAAGCAGCACTGGACTGTTGCTCAGTGGTCCAAAGTACTTTTTTCGGATGAAAGCAACTTTTACATGTCATTCGGAAATCAAGGTTAGGGCTAATCGGAACAGCTGAATTCCGATTTCGTCGAAATTCCGTGTACCGCATGCGAAACCTGAATTTCGTGTTCCGAGTGCATTTCTATTGAATTAAATAGTGCCAACTTCTGCGGTTAATTGTAAAGCCCCCGTACATGCTATCATCACCAAATTTGGCCTGTAAATTAAGCAGATGAGTAGGAACATGGTAACAACATTTTTTGTGAAAAGACCTTATAGTTTTGGAGCAAATCGATTTCAAAGTTTTATAGGAAAAATGGTTTTTAAACTGTGTAAAATGACAGTGCTGCAGTACAGGTTACTGCATTCCGAGTTCTGTATACATATTGTATACATTTCATGAAAACAGCCTCCTTAACCCCTTGTCCCCCATGCAGGCTGGGATTGCCAGAATGTGGAGCCCCGGCCGACTGGGCCTTTGCACCCTGCGCTATACCAGCCCGCATGGTCCATGATATGAGGGGGGCTCTGGAGGAGAGGGACGGCCAAGCCTCCCCCTCTCCCCCGGGCCCAGAGTCCTTGTCCAATCCATGGACAAGGGGCTCTTCCCCACCTCCGGTGCCCCAGGAGGAGGTGGGGGCCGCCGACGTCCTGGGGGGTTCATGGTGCCATCCGGAGTTCCCCTTTAAAAAGCGGACCCCGGAAGCCACCCCCTCCCCAGGAGAAATGAGTATAGGGTACACGGTACCCCTTACCAATTTCAGCAGAGTTAAAAAAAGAAATAAAAACACGACAACGAAAAAAGTCCTTTATTGTTCTAAATTAACCAGGGATACTTACCTTGCGATAATCCCACGCCAGTATCCTCAGGAGTGGTCCCACGCCAGTATCCTCTTATGACATCCCACCTCCCTCCCATACCGACGAACTCCCACCACTGAATGGTCACAGTCAGCCTCTGCATCGGTATAGCAGAGGCTATGAACCCGAAAATGTTGCCTTTGAAACAAGAAATTTCGGCAAACAGTGATGCAATCAAAATGGCCACTGGGAAATCCCGGTACGCTGGAGGCCACACTAGAGTGGCGAAACCAGGCATTTTTCACATAGATGGTGGGTCCAGGTGACCAGAGCAGGAGGTGCCCTGGTCCCCTGGACCCACTTATTTATGTGAAAGAACGCTCAATCTGACACTCTGAGGTGGCCTCTGGGGAACGGGGATTCCCCAGCAGCCATTTTGTTTGACACTGTTTGCCAAAAATTCTTGTTGTAGCAAACAATTTTCGTGTTTCTAGCTTATGCAATACAGATTGCAGAGGCTGTATACAGCCATTCAGCCCTGGGAGTTGGGTGGGTGCGTGGGAGCACTCCTGAGGTTACTGGCGTGGGATTATCGCAAGGTAAAGTATCCCTGGTTAATTTGGAACAATAAAGGACTTTTTTCATTGTCGTGTTTTTATTTCTTTTTTTAACTCTGCTGAAATGGGTAAGGAGTACCGTGTACCCCTATACTCATTTCTCCTGGGGAGGGGGCGGCTCCCGGGGTCCGCTTGTTAAAGGGGAACCCCGGATGGCACCATGAACCCCCCCCCAGGACATCGGCAGCCCCCACCTCCTCCTGGGGCACCGGAGGTGGGGAAGAGCCCCTTGTCCATGGATTGGACAAGGGCTCTGGGGGAAAGGGGGAGGCTTGGCCGCCCCTCTCCTCCAGAGCCCCCCCCCCCATACCATGGACCATGCGGGCTGGTATAGCTCAGGGTGCGAAGCCCCAGTCGGCCGGGGCTCCGCATTATGGCTATCCCAGCCTGCATGGGGGACAAGGGGTTAAGGAGGCTTGGGAAGGGGGACCCCAGGCTGTCTGGTTTCATGAAATGTATACAATATGTATACAGAACTCGGAATGCAGTAACCTGTACTCAGTGGCGAACACAGCCAGCAGTGGGCCCCTGTGCAAAATTGCAATTGTGGGCCCCTATGACCTGCAAAAATGGGCGTGGCTATAACCTGCGGCGCCACGGCAAAAAATGGGTGTGGATACAACCTGTGGCGCACAGCGCTGTGGCAAAAATGGGCGTGGCAATGACCGGATGAGGGCGGAGCTAACTAATTTAAAGTGAACCTGGGGTGAGAGTGATATGGAGGCTGCCATATTTATTTCCTTTTAAACAATACTAGTTGCCTGGCGGCCCTGCTGATCTATTTGGCTGCAGTAATAAACTGAATTACACCAGAAACAAGCATGCAGCTAATCTTCTCAGTTCTGACAATATTGTCAAACTCCTGACCTGCTGCATGCTTGTTCAGGGTCTATGGTTGAAAGAATAAGAGGCAGAGGACCAGCACGGCAGCCAGGCAACTGGTATTGCTTAAAAGGAGAGAAATATGGCAGCCTCAATATTATTCTCACCTCAGGTTCCCTTGAAAAGTGCAACGCAAAGACAGTGGGCCCAAGTTTTGGTGACCCTTTCCCCAGAAAATTCACATAATTGTGCAGGTTTTCTCAAGAAAATACACATAATGTGAGCAGATTTGCCCAGAAAATACGTGCAATCATGTCGGCAGATATGCCAGAAAATACGTGCAATCATGTCGGCAGATATGCCAGAAAATACGTGCAATCATGTCGGCAGATTTGCCCAGAAAATACATGCAATCATGTCGGCAGATTTGCCCAGAAAATACATGCAATCATGTGGCAGACCTACCCAGAACATACACCTGCTAATATAAATTAAAAAAAAAAATTTACTCACCTGCAGCAGCAGACCTCCTGTCCCAGCCTCCATCCGGCACGCAGCTCCCATGGGTGGTTGGGTGGGTAGGTAGCCTGGTGGGTAGGTGGTTAGGTAGGTAGCCTGGTAGGTAGCCTGGTGGGTAGGTAGGTAGCCTGGTGGGTGGGTAGCCTTTAGGTACCCAGGTGGGTAGGTAGGTACCCAGGTGGGTAGGTAGGTAGCCGGATGGGTGGTTAGGTAGCCTGGTGGGTTGGTAACTAGCCCGGTAGGTAGGTAGCCTAGTGGGTGGGTGGGTAGTTAGCCTGGTAGGTAGGTAGCCAGGTGGGTGAGTGGGTAGGTAGGTAGCCTGGTGAGTGGGTAGGTAGGTAGTCGGGAGGGTGGGTAGGTAGCCTGGTGGGTAGGTGGGTAGGTAGCCAGGTGGGTAGGTAGGTAGCCTGGTGGGTGGGTAGGTAGGTAGCCTGGTGGGTGGGTTGGTAACTAGCCCGGTAGGTAGCCAGGTGGGTAGGTAGGTAGCCGGGTGGGTGGGTAGCCGGGTGGGTAGGTAGCCTGGTTGGCGGGTGGGTAGTTAGCCTGGTAGGTAGCCAGGTGGGTGTGTGGGTAGGTAGGTAGCCGGGTGGGTAGGTAGGTAGCCGGGTAGGTAGCTATCCGGGTGGGAGGCCCGACTCCTATCCTCCTTCACCTCGGGGGGCCCCCCTCCCGGTACATGCGGCGGGAGAGCGGCAAATACAGGAAGTCTCCGGGGCTCCAGCAAGCGCTAAAGGTTCAGCCGCCTGGTCTCCTCTCCTCTGTATACTGCTCGCTACTTCCTGATTTAGTAGCGAGCGATATACAGAGGAGGAGACAGCGGAGACCAGGCGGCTGAACCTCTAGCGCCTGATGGAATGCCGGAGACTTCCTATGTTTGCCGTTCTCCCGCCGCATGAGGGGGGGGCACCGAGGTGAGGGGGGAGGATAGGAGTCGGGGGCCCCCCAGGAAAAAAAATTAAAAAAAAGAACAGCAGTACTTAATGGGCCCCTGAAGCAACGGAACTTCAGGGGCCCTCGTGCGGCTGCACGGCCGTATGTCCGCCCCTGCCTGTACTGCAGCACTGTCATTTTACACAGTTTAAAAAACATTTTTCCTCTGAAACTTTAAAATCGTTTTTTTCGAAAACTATAAGGTCTTTTCACAATTTTTTTTTTTACCATGTTCCTACTCATCTGCTTAACATACATGCCAAATTTGGTGATGATAGCATGTAAGGGGGCTTTACAATTAACCATGGAATTTAGCACTATTGACTTCAATGTAAACGCGAATTCGGTACTCGGAATTTCAGAATTTTCGAGTTTCGAGTGCTTACTCGGAACTGCTAAATTCCAATGGCAAACTCGAAATTCGGAATCCGGGAGCTCAGCCCTATTTAAGGTGCCAGAGTCTGGAGGAAGACTGGGGAGAGGGAAATGCCAAAATGCCTGAAGTCTAATGTCAAGTACCCACAGTCAGTGATGGTCTGGGGTGCCATGTCAGCTGCTGGTGTTGGTCCACTGTGTTTTATCAAGGCCAGGGTCAATGCAGCTAGCTATCAGGAGATTTTGGAGCAATTCATGCTTCTATCTGCTGAAAAGCTTTATGGAGATGATTTCATTTTTCAGCACGACCTGGCACCTGCTCACAGTGCCAAAACCACTGGTAAATGGTTTACTGACCATGGTATTACTGTGCTCAATTGGCCTGCCAACTTTCCTGACCTGAACCCCATAGATAATCTGTGGGATATTGTAAATGAGAAAGTTGAGACACAAGACCCAACACTCTGGATGAGCTTAAGGCTGCTATCGAAGCATCCTGGGCCTCCATAACACCTGAGCAGTGCCACAGGCTGATTGCCTCCATGCCACGCCGCATTGAAGCAGTCATTTCTGCAAAAGGATTCCCGACCAAGTTTTGAGTGCATAACTGAACATAATTATTTGAAGGTTGACTTTTTTTGTTTTAAAAACACTTTTCTTTTATTGGTCGGATGAAATATGTAAATGTTTTGAGATAGGAAATTTGGGTTTTCATGAGCTGTATGCCAAAATCATCAATATTAAAACAATAAAAGGCTTGAACTACTTCAGTTGTGTGTAATGAATCTAAAATATATGAAAGTCTAATTTTTATCAGTACATTACAGAAAATAATGAACTTTATCACAATATGCTAATTTTTTTAGAAGGACCTGTATACCTGATATTTAACTCTTTCAGGCAGAGAAAGAAAAAGAGGAAAGCAGTATAGTTATTTGTGTGCTAGGCACTGTGCATACCCATGTCTATCTCATCATGTCACTTTGGGTATCCTTTAAGTGACACTGCTTTTTCATATCATATGCTGCTTTTTTTTTTTTGTATTAATGGAGAGGGGAGCTTCATCCAACATTTTGCTGGGCAGGCCTACTTAGACTGCTCTTAAGTTTATGTACATTTGACTCCACCCATGACCACACCCCCATTCGGGTGCATGGCCCCTCCCATTTTCCAGTGGGAGTGCCCAAAGTGCCCTGGATCTCTGAGGATCCTAGCAACGTCCCTGGCACCCATTCATACAAACTCAAGACCTTTCATGATGTACTAGTTTCCTGTTAGCAGATCAAGGTCTTTAGCTAAGGATCACCGCCTACTTCCTGTGAAAGAGAAGCCCGCCTTCACCATAGAACATACAGGATTGCTACTGTAATAAAGGGATGCTGGGAGATGTAGTCTGGCATCCTAATTTTTTTTTAGCGTAACCTAGTCACACCTAGTTGACCTGCCCAGTGGCTGAATCCAGGGAGTAGAGGAAAGCAGCTGTAGTGCAGTTTACAGCCACATTTGGCCCATGAAACACATATTCTGATCTCCACTTTGCCTCTATACGTTGTTTTGCTTATCAATGTGTTTATCAGTTGGAAATGATCCTAGTATCACTGAGAAATAATACATTTTTTTTCCATTTTTTTTTCTTATTTTTCCCATTACAATGCATTTAGAATTAAAATTACTCTTAGCAAAATGTACCACCCAAAGAATGCCTAGTTGGTAACAAAAACAAGATATAGATATTTTTGTTGTGATAAATAGTAATAAAGTTATTGGCGAATGAATGGAAGGAGTGCTGAAAGGTGAAAATTGCTCTGGTACAGAAGGGGGGAAAAACCCCTCAGTAGTAAAGTGGTTAAACAATGAATCTCTTTATCGAGTTGAAAATCTCTGTTGTGACTTGTGATCGCCTTTTTACAGTTATCGTCTCTGCGAGACAGCCGATAAGGAAGTGTACAAGTCCTCCCCGCTCTTCGGGCAGTTTGTGAAGATCGTGAAGAAAGGGCCCATCAAAGTTGGAGATCCAGTTTATGAGATAATCTACTGAATGCTGCCCAGGGGGTCTGTTACCGGCCTGTTATATGGATCTACTCTGCTGGCAGCAATATGGACTAAGGGCCAATGCCCGGATCGAGCCAGTTGGTTGTGAATGGAATCACTGATAAAATAAAAACTCTGCTACCCCAAGATTTTTTTGGGCTGAAGAGTGAAGTTGTGTTCTGATCGGGGAATTTTTGGACCACTGGTGACACAACAATATCGAAAGCAGTTTAGCCAAGTGCCAAAATGCTGTCTCTCTGCATGTATTAGCTTCCCTAAAGCTAAATACCCACCTAACGATGTATCTGGGAAACTCTCAGCGTCTCCTCCCGACGAGCGAGGTTCTCCATCCATCCTCCTACCCCTGGGAGCAAGCGACGGCAAACCGGAATGAATGAGAGGTCAAACGATTGCGGGAGTCATCGGGGATCTTAACTGTCTGATTCATAGTGACGGACGTTATCGCCCCGGGTCACCAAACGTCGTTTGTGTGATTTTGCGCTTTTGTACCCACATTGCAAAATCGCTGAAACAATGGCTCATCACTCAAATAATTGCCGGTCATCGGAAAAATCTCGATAAAAATCGTGTAGTGGTATGGTCCCTTTTACAAGCACTAAAACAAAGGTGGCCATGCACTGGTTGATATGGCCAGCCTTATGCTGGGCATACACGGCTCGATATTTTGCTGCTCGATTCCGCGCTTGATCGCTTTCCGCGCTTGATTCTGCAGGCGATTCTTTTATCTTCAGCTCGTTTCTCTTATATTTTCCTATTGTCCTCCATGCAGAATCGAGCGGTGAAGCGATCGGGCTGGAGATTAGACATGTCGGAAATGATCTATTGAGCCATCTAAATGGCTTAGAATCAAGCCGTGTATTCCAAGCATTAGGTTTCATAAAACCCTGGGCAAAACTAGACTATGGTGCCCCCCCACTTCCAATTATGGCCCTCACACCGGGTAAAGAACAAGTTAAAAAAAAACGAGCACTAAATAGTGATAACACAGCTGTTCCAAGGAAGCACAAAACAATCTTACTATTGCTTACACCGGTTGCATCGCTTGTATTATACAACTAATGCGCAGTAGTGTAACACAACTGACATGTACTGCTGTCTGGGCAAGGACATTTTACCTGCAATTAGTGAATATGCCCTGTCAGGAACCGGCTCCCGCGGCAAGCCTGCAGATACGGTTCCCGACTGCAGGTTTGACCAGATCAAGCAGGGAGCAGCCTTATTCAAGCTACAACAAGGCTGTGACCCCTCAAACACTTCTCACTGCCACCACTAGCTCTTGCTAGATGCTTCCACTCTGCTGTCGAGTGATCTGCATGCAATCCGCGTTTTCGTATTCGGGTCAGCTTTGCGCTTTAGGCCAAATACGTGAACGCCACACACACACACACACACACACAGTACAATCATACAGTAGCAAGGCACAATCGGGCACTGACTTGGTAATGCAAGTTACACTGCAGTCTCTTCTAGGCTATGAGCGTTAGCTTAGTACAGCAGAAGTCAAACTTATTAAATAACTATTTAATATTCCAGCAAAAAGTGGAACAATGCAGAAAATAATATATACAAAAGATTTACAAAAACAAAGTAAAAGTTACAAAGATAAAAGTTACAACAATACACACAAGGATATTTGCATAAAAGTAAAACGGGAGTCAACGTTACCAGCGTATACAGAGCATTGTTTGCAGGAAAACGCAGCTTCTGGTCAGACCAAGATAGCCCTAGCGTTTGCTATCTCCAAAGAGCTACAAGTTGTGACTATCCAAGCTGATGTTTTATAGCCCGATTTGGGGCCTGGGGCATTTAAGGTTCAGTCCCAAATTGTTTGCACTGAACGCTTGTCATATCCCTTCTGTGATATGCAAACTTCAAAGGGTTCCTGTTTTAGCTTCTGAAGTTCGCAAATTTCAAACACTCAAACGCCTCCAGACCACAGGTAAAATTGTATCAAAAGGACTTCAAAACACTTCACCCACTTCCAGTAGGCTGTCATATGTAAATTCCAGAGTTTCCTGATAGCCTTGGAAGTAGGGATGGTCGGAAATGCCAATTCCGCAATTGCCAAATACCGCTACCAATTTCCGCATTCCAATGCGGAATTTCCACTGGAAATCGTGGAAATTCCACCCGACTTTAACATCGATTTTCTCAAAAACTATAAGGTCTTTTTTGAAAACTTTTTTTTTTTTTTTTGCATCTTGTTCAGGATATTCTGTTTAATAAACCCTGAAATTTGGTGTTTCTAGGACTTACGGGGGCTTTGCTATTAACCGCTAAAGTCGGCGGATTTTTACTGTAATGTAAATGCAGAAAATGGGCAGATGCAGATTTTCTGCATTTTACGTTACAGTAAAAATCTGCCGAAACACCAAATTTTCAGGGTTTATTAAACTGAATCTTGTGAACAAGATGCAAAAAAAGTTTTCAAAAAGACCTTATAGTTTTTGAGAAAATTGATGTTAAAGTCGGAATTTCCGCGATTTCTGGCGGGAATTTCCGTGATTTCCACCGGAAATCTGCCTAACTCACTTGCATTACCGATTTCCGCATTCCGATGCGGAAATGCAATTTCTGATCGTTATTTCGGAAATTGCATTTCCGTGGAATCCGAATGAGCATCCCTACTTGGAAGTCCACAGACTCTGGTAGTCGTGATTTGTATATTGGGACAATGGGCTGTCTACATGTACACAAAGTTCAAAAGCCATGCAGACCAGCCTATTCTTCATCAAGTGGCTGCTAATTAGCAGTTCTCTGCTACCAGAGGAACTTAATGCAAACCTAGTTTCACAGACAATCCCATCTGAGACAGCAGATCAAAGGTGACTGGCTAGTGGCCTAATGAGCCATTTCCTTCAGCTATACACCTCTGAAAGATGCACAGCAGATAGAAAGTGAAAATGCTTTTCACTGATCATCCAGTGCCTCTTGATCTGGTTCACCCAACAGGCATGTATGCCTGTGGAGGCGGAGCTGCATGGGGTCTGGGTGAGGAGCTTAATGCTATATAGTGCTTAGCAGTGGTTTGGGGTGGAGCTAAGCTGAGCAGTGAATAAAGCAGAGGGACACCAAGAGCCCCAATAGTATAATGCGTCTTGGGGACAACAAAATATATGAGAAGTTAAAATGATACTTACAAACCAGGGTTACCAATAGGCAACCACTGTATAGGCAGGTGGGGAGAACAATCCTGACCCCACTCAGGAATAAAAAGTGGCTCTCTGTAGACAGGAAAATAGGGTACCAACCCTCCACCCAGGGTGGACTCAATGTAGTGTACAAGATACAGAGGCGCCAAAAGAATAAAAGGTACCGTATTTTTCGGAAAATAAGACGCTCTGGAATATGACGCACCTAGGTTTAGAGGGCAAAAATCTAGGAAAAAAATGTATACAGTATATACTAAACCTGGTGCGTCCATATTCCAGGAGCGTATTGTACAGTACATGTTCTCCCCATTGTCCTCTTGTGTCCACTATGTGTCCCTTTCTGTCCCCCTGTGTGTGGCATCCCTTCCTGCCACCTTGTGTGATCCTCTTGCCCCATGTGTCCCCTCATGTCCTGTGTGTCTCCTCCAGCCCCCCTCTGTGGTCCTCCAGGCCCCTTGTGTCCCCTCCTGCCCCCCTTGTATGTGTTTCTGTGTCCGCTTCACCCCCCCCCCCCCTGTGTGGTCCTCCAGTCCCTGTGTCCCCTTTACCCCCCCCTGTGTGGTCCTCCAGTCCCTGTGTCCCCCTCCTGTCCTCCTGTGTGTGTGTGTGCCCCTCCTGTGCATGTCCATGTGTGTGCCCCCCCCCCAGTCCCCATCCTGTCCTCTGCCCCCCCCCCATGTCGAGCTCTCCCCCGTAACAATAACTGCAGAGCAACTCACCTTTCTATGGATTCCAGCGCTGTGTAGTCTGCTGTGTGGTCCTCCGCCTCCAGCATGTCAGCTACACCTGTAAATGAAAAGTTAGCGCAGAGACACTCACCTACTCAGCTGCGGCGGCACGATCTGCAGACATCTCGGTCCCGGGAGGCCAAGATGTCTGCTCACCTACTCGGCGGCAGCCGCAGCGGTGGCAGCACGATCTGCAGACATCTCGTCCCAGGAGGTTTCCCCTAGTGACGGCTCCTGCTAATGACTCATTGAGTCATGGGGAATGACTCATTGAATCATTCACAGGAGCCGTCTATAGGGGAAGCTGCGCGGCATCCCCCTAGTGACAGCTCCTGTTAATGATTCAATGAGTCATTCCCCATGACTCAATGAGTCATTAGCAGGAGCCGTCACTAGGGGAAGCCTCCCGGGAGAGATGTCTGCAGATCGTACTGCCACCGCCGCGGCTGCCGCTGAGTAGGTGAGCGTCTCTGCGCTAACTTTTCATTTACAGATGTAGCTGACATGCTGGAGGCGGAGGACCACACAGCAGACCACACAGTGCTGGAATCCATAGAAAGGTGAGTTGCTCTGCAGTTATTGTTACCGGGGGAGTGGACCGGCAGACCACACAGGGGGACAAGGCAGGGAGTCCCCGACAATGCGGCGGATCGGCGGTTGGCATCGGCAGGCGGTTCTGAAGTCGGGGATTCCCTGCCTTTGGAATATAAGACGCAGGCACTTTTTCTTCCTATTTTTGGGGGAGAAAAAGTGCGTCTTATATTCTGAAAAATACGGTAATTAAATCAACTTATAAAACCAACTGGTTAAACAGAGGAGGCAGCGGTGGTCTTACCCCCTCCAAACAGACACAGGCAAGGACTGCGATTCAGACAGTCAACAATTTATTCGGAACTCCAAAAAACAAGGCAACGCGTTTCACGGGCCATACATCCCGCTCCCTCAGGCAAAATACAGTAGGAGTCACAACATCTGTATTATATCAGAGAGCTCGGCGCCGAGCTCGCTGATATAATACAAATGCTGTGACTCCTACTGTATTTTGCCTGAGGAAGCGGGATGTATGGCCCATGAAACGCGTTGCATTGTTTTTTGGAGTTCCGAATAAATTGTTGACTGTCTGAATCGCAGTTCTTGCCTGTGTCTGTTTGGAGGGGGTAAGACCACCGCTGCCTCCTCTGTTTAACCAGTTGGTTTTTTAAGTTCATTTCATTACCTTTTATTCTTTTGGCGCCTCTGTATCTTGTACACTAAGCTGAGCAGTGGTTTGAGGTGAAGCCATTGGGCTTCCTGTGACAGCCCGTGACTTTCACGTCCAAAAGGCTGCTGCAACCGGGCTGCAGCTCTCTTAAGCTTCTCCAGACCTTGTCTCAGATTTCTACACCTTTAAACCTATTTGTGCTGAAACTGGACCCAAAATACAGAGGAATTCCACCCACCACGACTAAGGCTACAACTACAACCAACCAGAACAATCAGATTACTTTGGATGGCAGAGATTTAAACTGGATTGAAATCCTCCATGAAGCTTACCTCTGCTGAACACACAGGCCTTCTAACAGCTGACCTGAAACAAGACCTTCAACCTCTCCGAAGACGTAATTGCCTGTGATTGCCCTCATTCCACCCTGTGAGTAATCCTTTATCCAAGGCATATGCACCAAGTGACTATTTTCCACATTTAGTTTATCATTTATCATCTAACTCTAAAACAAGGAACTTTACTTAAAATAAATCTATGATCCAATTCTGTGTAGGAATTAAAGGATTTTACACAGATCCCCTTCGATCTCAGCAGGACTCCAGAAGTAAAAGCTATCTAAACAAGTCTATTGTCTCTAATGTCAACATACAAATACTCGTCAAAGGATCTTCTCTCTGCCTGCCCTCCCAATAAACCATTACAAATTAACACCTCACTAGCTCTCCTCTTAAAATCCTTTGGGATACTCAAGAAAAGCAGAAGGGGGAGGAGAGGTAGCAGATGCAAGTCTAAAAAACATAGATGTCCCCAGGAAAGCTCAATCACAGCCACACTCTGCAATGCCAGATCGATAAATAATAAGACTGCAACTATACATGACCTAATAGAGCTCTCTGATTTGACCTTTTTGACAGAGACCTGGCTTGGGAAACATGCAGGCCCAACTCTTGAAGCAACCGTGTCGACCAATTATTCAGTCTTGCACTGTGATAGACAAGTCCGCAAGGGTGGGGGGTTGCCATATGCTTCAGATCCTCTTTGAACATAAGGCCCCTGCCCATAGGCCCCACTGAAACCTTTGAATGTCTTGCAGCCCAACTGTCAGCAGAGTCAAACATCAACATATTGCTTATATACCGCCTCCCAGAAAATGGTCCAGCCTTTCTTAAGGAAATATCTGAACTCTTATCCTGCCTTACAGTATAACACCCTAGATGGATCATCCTGGGAGATTTTAATGCATGGGTGGATGATCACGACTCCCACCTAGGAAGTGAACTACTTCTCATAATAAGTGAACTGGGTTTCTCTCAGGCTGTCAACCTCCCCACCCACAAGAAAGGGCACACCCTGGATCTTATATTTCATTCCGGACTTTTAATAACACACATGGATATAAACTCAGTGGTATGGTCAGACCACCACATCATCCACTTCTCTCTGACAGCACCAGCGATAAAACACAGAGGGAAAGAACTCATAAAATACCGTTCTCTGAAAGATGTCTCACCGCAGCACATTCAGAATACCCTCAACTTTGACACATTAACCAATCATTGCGCAGACCCAGACTCCATGGTCCTGATATACAACCATGCAGTGTCATCTGCCTATGACGCCCTTGCTCCAGGTCGCATTAAACAGTCTACACCACTTCACCATGCACGGTGGTTTCACAGCTCACTAAAGGACCTAAAGAAAGAAATGCGCAGACTAGAAAGGAAGTGGCGAAAATCTCAGAATTCAAAAGATAAACACACCTTTGTCTCTCACCTGGAAAGTTACCAAAATGCGATCACCAAGAAAAAATCCTCCTACCTATCACAGGAGATCGCAATGGCCACCAACAGGCCAGCCCAACTATTTCGCACAGTTGATAGACTATGTAACCCATCCTGTCTAAAACCCACTATAACTCCCTCAAAGGAGCTATGCGAGAAATTTGCTTGCTACTTTGCTGACAAAGTATCCTCTATTCGGTCTCTCATTCAGTCCACAGCACCCAAGACTCATGCAACTCCTGGAAATAGCTGCAAAAACAACCTAACACCCTGGACTGACTTCAAAAGTATTAGTGAGGAAGAGATCTCAGACATCCTCCGTCGCCTCCGCCAGACAACCTGCGACCTGGACCCTGGACCAACTAAACATATGCTGAAATGCCCTGACCTGCTTGGTCCAGCATTTCATAAAATAGTAAATTGCTCTCTGCAAGCAGAGAGGTTTCCTACCTCTCTAAGGGCCCTTTTCCACCAGCGCGTTTGCGCTGGCTGAATCGCAAAACCGCAAACCGCTAGCGATTTTACAATCGCTACGGTTTGCTTTTTAACATAGGAATCGCGGTAGGTCATTTCCACTACCGCGATTCGCTTTTGTCGGGAACGCGAACGCGCGGCGGAGCGATAATTGCCGCGATTTTGCTATGCAGTGCATAGCATAGCAAAATCGCGGCCGCAAACGTCGGGGGAATCGCCGGTTTTGCGATTCAGCAATCGCTAGCGTTCAGCGTGAACGCTAGCGATTGCAGGTGGAAAAGGGCCCTAAAAGAAGGAATCATCAAGCCCCTTCTTAAAAAAACTTCCATGGATCCAGATGCTATGAGCAGCTACAGACCTGTCTCCAACCTCCCCTTCTTAGGTAAAGTTATTGAAAAGGCTGTCTATCTGCAACTTGAAACAAGGCTGTCAGCAAACAACATCCTGGACCCTCTACAATCTGGCTTTAAGAAACACCACAGCTGTGAAACAGCCCTCATGCAAGTGTGCAACGATCTGCTCATGGCAAGGGACAGAGGGGAATGCTCCAGCCTAATCCTGTTGGATCTCTCAGCAGCTTTTGATACAGTTGACCACGAAATCCTGCTTAACAGACTGCAGGAGTACTGTGGCATCAGTGGATCGGTCCTCCAGTGGTTCAGATAATTCCTGACTGACAGAACACAGAGAGTATCCCTAGGTCCTATAATGTCCAAACCTGCACCTCTACAATTCGGAGTGCCACAAGGATCAATCCTATCCCCTCTGCTGTTTGCAATCTACATGTTGCCACCCGGTACACTTATCCAACGTCATGGCCTGACGTACCACTGCTACGCCGATGACACACAGCTATATCTGTCCTTCAAACCTGCTGGAACAGACCCTCCTCCCAAAATAAACTCTTGCTTAGCTGAGCTACAGCCATGGATGAATAACTGGTTGAAACTGAATGCTGACAAAACTGAGGTCCTGCTTGTCCAAAGCCAGCACTTGCCATCAAAACAGCTCTATCCTAAAGCCACACCAATCAGGATTGGGAATTCAGACATAAACAGCTCCAACCTTGTGCGCAGCCTTGGCGTACTAATCAGTGGGGAATTGAGCTTCAGAAACCAAATTTCATCTGTAGTTAAATCTTCCTACTTTCATCTGAAGAACATTGCAAAGATTAAACATCTGATTCCCCCAGAGGATCCTAGTCCACGCCTTCATCACATCACGGCTGGACTACTGCAATGCCCTTTATGCTGGCCTCCCCAAAAAGGACCTGCGTCGCCTGCAATTAGTGCAGAATGCTGCTGCCAGATTGCTAACAAACCAGCCTCGCCACTGTCACATTACACCGATTTTTCGCTCACTGCACTGGCTACTGAATACTCTTCAAGATTGGACTGCTGACATTCAAATACCTGCACAATCTGGGCCCTGGATACATGAAAGACTTGCTGAAGCTGCACCACACCTCTCACAACCTCAGATCAGCAAGTTCTATAAACTTGGTCACTCATAGAGTGCACCTCAAAAGATCTGGAGATAGAGCCTTCTGTCATGCTGCCCCTACTCTTTGGAACTCCCTGCCACACCCAGTAAAGACAGCACCATCCCTGGAGCTATTCAAATCCAGACTGAAAAGCCACCTGTTTAGCCTGGCATTTCCAGATTTATAAAATTCTTCCTCTGTACCACGATGGTCGGAGCCATGCTTATGCGCTTTTGAGTCCCACGGGAGAAAAGCGCTTTACAAATGTTATTTGTTGTTGTTGCTGCTGCTGCGGTGCCGTCCCCCCGTTAGCCCGGAGAGCAATGAATGGGAACATTGTTCCCATTCATCGATCTAAGTCCCCGGTAGAAAAACCGACAGCTTATTTTCAGAGGTCTTGGCCTTTCTGAAAAAAAAAAAAATCACGTCCTCCTTGTAGTTCCTGTAAGCGAGCATGCTCACTCACAGGATAGAAAACAAAAATCTCACTGCGGCCATCTTTTAGCCAAATAGTAAAACTACACGCACATACATTTTTATTACAAAAAGACACAATAAATTACATTTAAAAATAACGGTTTACCTCCCACACCCAAAAAATACCCAAATAAAAAAACCTACAATTCAAACAAACAAAACATAAATAGTTACCTAATGCTACGTACACACTGGCGACTACGGTCGTTTGAAACAGCTAATTAACGATCGTTCCGCCGACAATCGGTGAAAAACTTTACCCAACGATCATTAACACGAACGACAAAAGAACGGCATCGGGAAGATGGAAATATCCAACCTGATGGATCGTATCTACCGACAATCGTTACAAAACTATAGTGTGTACAGACATCGGCCGATAACGATCGTTACAAGGGTCAATGCGCCTGCGTTGAATTCTGCCCAGCTTCAGTACTTCCTTTATAGCGCGGCCGTAAAGATTGTTACATTGCTCATTTCAATTAAACTTTGTGCTCAAGTTAACAATCATATATTTGTATCTATTGTAACTCCATGTTAGTGTTTTTTTTTATTTTATATAAATATGTACGCAACATTTCCTTCTGATTGTTCTTTTCTGCGAGAACGATCATTAAGATGTGTATGATGATCGCTGCATCCCCATCGTTGCATTCCTATCGTTGCCGTATCGTTCGTCTTTCAATTATTGTTCCTAGCGAACGATCATTATCGCAAGTGTGTACGTAGCATAAGGATCTGAACTTTTTTAATATGCATGTGAAGTGGGTATACAATTAATATTTTTTAAATTATAAGCTTGTAAATAGTGATGGAGGCAAAACTAAAAATATGCACCTTTATTTCCAAATAAAATATTGGCGCCATACATTGTGATAGGGACATAATTTAATTGTGCAATAACCGGGACAAATGGGCAAATAAAACACATATGTTTTTAATTATGGTAGTATGTATTATTTTAAAACCATAATGGCCAAAAACTGAGAAATAATGTTGTTGTTTTTTTTTTCTTAAATTTCCTGTTAAAATGCGTTTAGAAAAAAATAATTCTTGGCAAAATGTACCACCCAAAGAAAGACTAATTGGTGGTGGAAAAAAACAAGATATAGATCAATTCATTGTCATAAGTAGTGATAAAGTTATTGGCGAACGAATAAGGAGGTGAAAATTGCTCGGATGCATAAGGTGAAAAACGACTGAAGGCTGAAGTGGTTAAAGGGAGTCTAAAGCCAATTTAAATACTTGTTTTTACCTTTTTTTTATGTTAAGGATTGTGACCAGTGCTAAAATGCTGCATTCCCCCGGCAGACCAAGGGCTTTATACCCCCTAATCACCGGGGCAAAAATCGGGAAGCGCTTCCTGATAGAGGCAGAGCTTTGCACAGTAGCTCTGCCTCTACCCACGTCAATCTGCTCTGATTGCCGCCTCTCAACACCCCTCTCAGTCTTCTTTCAATGAGCGGGGTGGGGAGAGGCGGCGATCAGCGCAGATTGACTGCACTGGAGGCAGAGCTACAGAACAAAGCTCTGCCTCCCCCGGGCAGCAAAATCCACGACCTGGAAAGTCGTGGACTTTTGCCCCGGGATTTGGGGGGTATAAAGCCCTCGTTCTGCTGCAGGGAACGCAGTGTTTTAGCACTGGCCAAAATCCTTAACATAAATAAAAGGTAAATACAAGTATTTAAATTGGCTTCAGACTCTCTTTAATTTTAAGTTAGGGCTAAGGTATCCTTTAGGTGTGACTGAGCAGGCAGTGTTGGTTGTGGAGGAGAAGGTGAAATCTGTGAGTTGTTTTACTTTCCTTCCTTCTTTTTTTTTTTTTTTAAATAACTTTCATCCACAATTCATTTAGATTTATGTTTTCTGAAATGCATAAAAAGAAACAAAATCTGAGCCTGAACTTCTAGTCTCAGAGAAAGTAGCCCAAGAATAATTTTATTACCCGGCTTAGCTCCGGAATGTGTTGTGCTAATCCCCTAATGTTTTCTCTTGTGGAATTTTCCACAATCATTTAAATGACAATAAAACACACGCAGGCGGAACTAGCATAACAGTGTCACAGCAATGCCTGGATGTTTTGGGCCGGGGTAAACAGCGGAGGAGATTGTTTGCCTGTAGGCCCCGCTTTTACCTGGGGGAACAGGGAATAGTGGGAGGCTGGCTGGTGTAGGCTGGTGTTATGTTTTATACAACTGTGTACAATACAGTGAAGCAGAACATCAACACGCAGCTATGGTCCTTGCGTCTGCAGCAAAGCCGGTCATGTTTAATGTTGATCAAAGTTTTCTGCTGGGGTAGAAATGTAAAAAATAAAAAATCCAGCATCTTTCCTGGCCAAATTTAAAGGGAACCTGAACTGAGAGGTAGTGGCGTAACCATTCCTCCCACATTTTTAAAGGTGTTCTGTGTGGGGGGAGAGGGGGGGTGAAAATAAAAACGGACACTTACCTGGGGCTTCTACCAGCCCCCTGCAGCTGTAATGTCCCGCGCCGTCCTCCAACGATCTGCCGTTCCCCCACGCCGGTCCCGGTCTAATTCTGCATCTAATCCAACTGCGGCTGCGCGCGCACTCGCTTCCGCCCGCATCATTGGGAGCTTTCTGCGCAGGCGCAGTATAAGAAAGCTTCCTACTGTGCCTGCGCAGTAAGCTCCCAATGACGCACAGAAGCGAGCACTATTCGTCTTGTTAGACGATTATCAGACCAGGACTGGTGGCGGTGTTCCGAGGATTGTAGGAGGACGGTGTGGGACATTGCAGCTGCAGGGGGCTGGTAGAAGCCCCAGGTAAGTGTCCGTTTTTATTTTCAACCCCCCCACAGAACCCCATTAAAGAGACTCTGTAACAAAATTTTGAGCCTTATTTCGTCTATCCTATAAGTTCCTATACCTGTTCTAATGTGGTCTGGCTTGCTGCAGCCTTTTCTAGTTGCACTGTCTCTGTAATAAATCTTATCTTCTTTCCTCTGTCGGCTCTGTCGGGCTCAGGCTGGAATGTGTGGAATGTGCAGCACTGCTTGTGATAGGCAGAAGCTTTACACACCCTCTCCAAGCTCTCCTCTGAGCCTATCACTCTTTGCTTAGCAGCCATGTCTTTTGTTTGTAAACACTGCCTAAAACGGGCAATTACAAGCCAGGATGGCAGCAGGGAGTGTCAGAAACAGCACAGAGGGGCCCAGCAGAACATAATGAATAGAATGGTATGCTTTTTATTGTAAGAATTTTAGAGTACAGATTCTCTTTAAGATAATAAAGAGGGACACTTAGGCCACACCCCTGTCACATCTCGAACCACACCCCTGGCACACCCTTGGTCACGCATTCCATAAAGATTTCATAGGAGAAATGTTTGTATAATTCAAACCACACTGGTCCTTCCCATACTGGTTTATTTTCCTTTATAATAATATTTGAAAATAAGAAATATTGTATATACTCGCATATAAGCCGACCTGCGTATAAGCTGACAAACCCACTTTTCCCTCAGAAACATGGAAAAAGTGATTGTCTCATGTATAAGCCCCCTCCCAATGTAGCCCCTTAAACAGTAGCCAGATGTGCCCTGAGTACAAGTCAGCCCCCCCTCCCCATGGCCAGATGTGCCCCTGAGGATGATACAGCTGTGTTTCAAGACGCCGCAAAATGCCATCATAGATATGAGACACAGCAATTGTCACACAGGAAGAATCCCCGATGATTGCACCACTGATACGTTGCTTGCACGCTTCACTCCACAAGCCAGGGGACACAGGTGGTCTTGAGCAGCGCACTCTGCACACCATGTTGCAGGGGATGGGGGGCGGAGACACAGCATGGAGCCAGCTGGCAAGAGCAGGATCACTAGTGCACGTTTCTTACGCTCCTGTGCCAGTAACAAAACCTGCTCCACCATCCGTTCTGCTCCACTGACTAGCATATAAGCCAAGGGGGTAACTTTTCAGCACATTTTTTGTGCTGAAAAATTAGGCTTATACGCGGGTGTATAAGGTATATCAATTTAATGGATGGGAATAAAGTCAAACACATTTCAGTGGAAAAATAGCTGTATTTAGGCTACTTACACACCAAGACGTTACCTTTTATGGGACGTTATGGTCGCATAACGTGCCCCTAACGCAACGCATGGTGGTGTTTAAGTTGGACGTCAGATTGAGCTGCGTTATGCAGCTCTCAAAGCAGCCGCTCCAGGTTAGTGATAGGAAGTCCGGATCTTTTTAAGGATTCGGATCATTTGAATCGGATCATTGAAAAGATCCAGATCTTTGAACCGAATCATTTGAATCCTTTTACTAGGGAAGCCGACTGGGGGTGAAATGACTAGCAGGACAGGACTTTCCCTGCACTGTACATTCTGTATGTTCCTGTTTCTTCCAGACAGACATCCACTGTGAACCGAATCTTTCATTGTGATGATCTGAGACTCACAAAAAAGATCCGGATCAAATGAACGATTCGTTCATGATCCGGACAACACTACGAGTTCCACCAAGAGTCACCACAGTGCAGTGAATATTAATTAGCCATGTGGCTGGCCGTGGAGGAGGAGGGGAGACCACCTCCTCCAACATTACTGAGCATGTGCAAACAGTCTAACGTGGCTTAGCCTAGTATAACTTACAGCATGCAGCACTTTGTTTAAACATGCTGCGTTACTGTGCACAACGTTGGCACTATGAAACAGCACATTGATGCTGTAACGTGGGACTTTAACGTTCCACTGTGAAGCCAGCCTTAGAGTAATTCCTGGTACACACAGGTATGATCCGATTTCCGATTTTTTTTTTGTTTTTTTTACTGATCAATTTTCCTATCACTTCTGTACAAAATCGTAAATCAGATTAGAACCGCTGGAAATAATTGATTCAATATTTCTATCTGATGGTAAATTGCATGGTGTGTACCAGGATTACCATTTCGAAATGCACATATAGAGGTATTCACCAGCATAGCCCCAATGAAAAGCTAATAAGATGGATGGAGGGCCCCTAGTGGTCCAGGGGCCCGGGTGAAACCCCTCCACCTCCTATTGCTGCTGAGAGGGACATGGAGGCTGCCATTAGGGTTTCCACTCCATCCCTTTAAATACCAGCACACCTAAGTAATAATGGTTCTGGGGCTACTCACACATAATCAGTGCCTAAACTGCATCTAACTAGCCACAAGGCATGTATAATTCATATGTACCCGTATATGGGATGAGGTGGCAACCCTGGCTGCCATATGTACTTCCTTGTAAATGGTGACCAGATTTTTGTGGGTCCAACCTGGGACGGAAGTGGGGGGACTGAGGAGTGCGCAGTGACGAAGACTGGTGGCAGAAAATGGGCGTGGCCATGACATTGTATGGGCGGAGCTAACGTACTGATGTAACAGCGAGGCAGAAGAAAGCAGTGTTTACGCCATGATGTGGACAAACGAGACTTTGCATCATGGGTGTGCAGAAACTGTGTGATGCTAATAGTATACCGTAACCACAAAGCAGCAAACATAGCCATCTATGACCATCAAATAATAAATGCAGCAACAGTTACCCCGGACACCAGAAAATAAACGCAATGGGCAACATGTCAGCACAAAATAAACGCAATGCGGGCAACATGTCAGTACAAAATAAACGCAATGCGGGCAAACATGCCAGTTCAAAATAAACGCAATGCGGGCAAACATGTCAGTACAAAATAAACGCAATGCGGGCAATCATGTCAGTACAAAATAAACGCAATGCGGGCAACATGGCAGTACAAAATAAACGCAATGCGGGCAATCATGTCAGTACAAAATAAACGCAATGCGGGCAAACATGTCAGTACAAAATAAACGCAATGCGGGCAAACATGTCAGCACAAAATAAACGCAATGCGAGCAAACATGTCAGTACAAAATAAACGCAATGCGGGAAACATGTCAGTACAAAATAAACGCAATGCGGGCAAACATTTCACCAGAAAATTAACGCAATGTGGGCAAACATTTCACCAGAAAATAGACGCAATGCGGGCAAACATTTCACCAGAAAATAATCGCAATGGGAGCACATTTCACTTGGAAAAGAAAGCATTTACTCACCTGGCAGAAGTCTCCGGCCTCTGGCGCGCTGCTCCCGGGACCACATTCTTCCTGCTCTTGTCTCCCGTGCTGACAGGGCTACGGCAAGATGGCGCCCGAAGCCCTGTACTGGAGACACATAGTCTCCAGTACAGTGCTTCGGCAGCCATCTTGCCGTACCCCTGCTCGCCTGCCGGTGTCAAAACACCGGAAGGCTAAGGAGGCTGGTGCGGGGCTGCGGGCAATGAACTGGCACGACGTCTATAGACGTCGCTGCCAGTTCATGAAGATAGAGTGGCCAGAGTCCCGAGGCCGGGACGTCCCGCTGCTCAAAGCGGGACGTTTCCCGGGACCTTATGCAGCCTGGGACAGCGGACCGCGAATCTGGGACGTGTCCTGGGAAATCTGGGATGTCTGGTCACTCTATTGTAAACAATACCTCAGGTATATACCTGTTGTCTGGTAGTCCTACTGATCTCTTTGGCAGTAGTCATGTCTGAATCACACTCCTGAAACAAGCATGCCGCTAATCCAGTCAGACTTCAGTCATAAACCTCGGATCCGGAGGACTGCCAGGTAATTTGCATTGTTTAAAAGGAAATAAGTATGTCGACCTTCATAACCCTCTCCCCACATTTTTCTTTTAGTGGCCATTGCATTTGTTTTCCAGCCTTCTGAAAGTCTACCACTAGATGGTGCCATTCATCAGATATGGCCGATATTGATGTTATTACTCAAGTCAAAGTTTATTTAATGTGCAAATGTGCTAAATGTGTTTTCCGATTATTTTTCCAGTGGTCCTTCGCTTCATCCCTGCCAAATACTGTTTATTTTACTTTTAAGCATTAACAGATTAGCGTTCAAAGATAGCTCACAGCTTAGAACAGTTGTATCCAAATACACAGTACATTATTGACTTACTCAGCCCTTGAAAATATTTAGACTGTGGGCTGATGTGAGACTTTTTCAATTCATTGCCAGCAGGAGTAAATGTATCCGTTACACAGGAAAAGCACACACCCCAGGGCACAAAGAGGCAGAGAGATTCTTAAAGGGGACCTTAACTGAGAGGGATATGGAGGTTTCCTTTTAAATAATACCAGTTGCCTGGCAGTCCTGCTGATCTCTGTGGCTGAATCACACACCTGAAACAAGCATGCAGCTAATCCAGTCTGACTTCAGTCTGAGCACCTGATCTGCATGCTTGTTGAGGGGCTGTGGCTAAAAGTATTAGAGACGCAGGATCAGCAGGAGAGTCGGGCAACTGGTATTATTTTAAAAGTATCCTTCTCATTTTAGGTTCCCTTTAAAATACACTTTGCTCCTAGCGGACCTGAACTCAGAACTTCCTCTCTGCGCTAAAAGATAAGCAAAAGCATAGCTCAATCGCCGTCCTCCTGCGCCGCTTGAGTCCTTCAGTCTGACCCAGTCGGGTGCAGGCGCAGTCCAGATGCGCGCACTCCCCCATTGTGCTCCCATGACTGGGAGCGCAGATGCAAAAATGCTATCAACGACGGAAAAGCGATGGGGGCGTGCGTGGCCAGACGTGCACAGTATGTCCCACACTGAAGGACTTTCCTGCCCTAATTCCAGAGGATCTAGGCGGTGCAGGAGGACAACGAGGGAGCGATTAGTCTGGAGAGGGCTGGAGGAAGCCCCAGGTAGGTATAATTTTTAAAAATCCCCCGCATCTCAGGTTCCTTTTAAAGGACAACTGAAGTGAGAGGGATATGAAGGATGCCATATTTATTTCCTTTTAAGCATTACTAGTTGCCTGCCTATCCTGCTGATAATACTTTTAGCTACAGACCCTGAACAAGCATGCAGCAGATCAGGTGTTTGAGATTATTGTCAGATTGGACAAGATTGTCTGCATGCTTGTTTTTGGTGTGATTCAGACATTGCTGCAGCCAAATAGACCAACAGGGCAGCCAGGCAACTAGTATTGTTTAAAAGAGAATAAATATAGCAGCCTCCATATCCTTCTCAATACAGTGGTCCTTTAAAGAAAAACATTTCTTTGTTACAGCTGATACAAATCATGCAATAAATCTGCTGTGTGTCTACTTCCTGCTTTCATGGAAGCAGACATAGGGTTAACATCCTGTGCTTACAAATTAGCTGTTTTACTGAGAAAACCAGCTGACGCAGCTGAGAAGTCAAATTACACTTGTGATTAGTCGCAGATGAGGGGGAATTAGAAAGGCAAAATTCTCTAAATTCATACAGGGTGCATTTCTCTATGTTTTCTTTCTGTCCTGTGCAAGAGTTCCGGCCCATTTTAGCCGCTTCACTACTGAGGGGTTTTTTCCCTTCTGTACAAGAGCAATTTTCACCTGTCAGCGGAGCTGTCATTCGCCTATAACTTTATTACTGCTTATCACAACAAAACAATCTATATCTTGTTTTTTTTTTCATCACCAATTAGGCGTTGGGTGGTACATTTTGCTAAGGATTACATTATTCTAAATGCATTTTAACGGGAAAAATAAGAAAAAAAATTGGAATGCATTATTTCTCAGTTTTCAGCAATTACAGTTTTAAACTAATACATGCTCTCGTAATTAAAACCCACATATTTTATTTGCCCACTTGTCCCCGCTATTTCAACGTTTAAAATATTTCCCTAGTACAATGTATGGCGCCAATATTTTCTTTGGAAATAAAGGTGCATTTTTTTCAGTTTTGCGTCCATCACTATTTACAAGCCCATATTTTCAAAATTAATAGTAATATACCCTCTTCCTCTTGATATACATATTAAAAAAGTTGACACCACATAAGTGGCTAAAGGACTTACGAGGCCAAAAACAACAAAAAAAGTTAAGTACCTGCATCATGTTTGAATGCACGGAGGACGCCATCCGTACCCTCCGTGCAGTTCAGCCGGGTCCCCGCAGTTCAATTGTCCCCCGGGCCACTCCCGGCCCCACAGCCTGGGTCGGGCTCTCCTGCCTCTTGTAATATGGCCGCTGGAGCTGGCCGCAGCTGTGCAGTCCGCATACAGGCTGTCTCCTATGCAGGGCCGGGCCGAGGCATAGGCTGGAGAGGCTCCAGCCTCAGGGCGCAGTGTAAGAGGGAGCGCAGAATTCATTCAGCTGTCATTCCTAATTGTGTTTGAAGCAGAAAAAAATAAGAAAAGGGGATACATGGCAGTGACTGCAAGCCAGATAACTACATATTAAGGTGTTGGGGGCCCTGGGGCGCCTCTTAGTCTAATAGCAATCAGTGTATAATGGCTGGGGTGGCAGGGATGGAGGGGCGCACTTTGGTGTCTCAGCCTTGGGTGCTGGAGGACCTTGTCCCGCCTCTGCTCCTATGCGTGTATCGGGGGGAGGCCCTAGAGCTGCGCAACCGCACTTGCGTCTATGCGGACTGCGCAGCCGCGGCCATCTCCGGCGGCCATTTTACAAGAGGCTGATTGAACTGCAGGGACCTGGCGGAACTGCACGGAGGGTGCGGATGGCGTACTCCGTGCATTCAAACATGATGCAGGTACTTAACTTTTTTTTGTTTTGTTTTTGGCCTCGTAAGTCCTTTAACCACTTGCCGACCGCCCACAGCCCATGGGCGGCGGCAAAGTGGACGCCTAAAGGACCGCAATACGCCTTCAGGCGGCGCGTCCTTTAGGCATGCCGGGGGAGCGATCGCGTCATTGATGACGCGCGCTTCCCCCGGCAACTGGCTCCGCCCACCCGCCGTAACTTCCCGCCGGCCATACGGAAGCGCCGGCGGGATGTTAACCCCGCGATCGCCGCTACAAAGTGTATAATACACTTTGTAATGTATACAAAGTGTATTATACAGGCTGCCTCCTGCCCTGGTGATCCCAGTGTCCGAGGGACCACCAGGGCAGGCTGCAGCCACCCTAGTCTGCACCCAAACACACTGATCTGCCCCCCCCGCCCACTGATCGCCCACAGCACCCCTCAGACCCCCCCCTGCCCACCCCCCAGACCCCTGTTTGCACCCAATCACCCCCCTAATAACCCATCAATCACTCCCTGTCACTATCTGTCAACGCTATTTTTTTTTATCCCCCCCCCCCTGCCCCCTGCCCCCTCCTGATCACCCCCCCACCCCTCAGATTCTCCCCAGACCCCCCCCCCCTGTGTACTGTATGCATCTATCTTCCCTGATAACCTGTCAATCAACCGTCAATCACCCGTCAATCACCCGTCAATCACCCATCAATCACCCCCTGTCACTGCCACCCAACAATCAGCCCCTAACCTGCCCCTTGCGGGCAATCTGATCACCCACCCACACCAATAGATCGCCCGCAGATCCGACATCAGATCACCTCCCAAATCCATTGTTTACATCTATTCTCTCCTCTAAACACCCACTAATTACCCATCAATCACCCATCAATCACCCCCTATCACCACCTGTCACTTTTACCTATCAGATCAGACCCTAATCTGCCCCTTGCGGGCACCCAATCACCCGCCAACACGCTCAGATTGCCCTCTGACCCCCCCCTTATCAATTCGCCAGTGCATTAATTACATCTGTTCTTCCCTGTAATAACCCACTGATCACCTGTCAATCACCTGCCAATCACCTATCACCCATCAATCACCCCCTGTCACCCCCTGTCACTGCCACCCATCAATCAGCCCCTAACCTGCCCCTTGCGGGCAATCTGATCACCCACCCACACCATTAGATCGCCCGCAAACCCGCCGTCAGATTACCTCCCAAATGTATTGTTTACATCTGTTATCTTCTCTAAACACCCACTAATTACCCATCAATCACCCATCAATCACCCCCTATCACCACCTGTCACTATTACCTATCAGATCAGACCCTAAGCTGCCCCTTGCGGGCACCCAATCACCCGCCCACACGCTCAGATTGCCCTCAGACCCCCCCCCCTTATCAATTCACCAGTGCATTAATTACATCTGTCCTTCCCTGTAATAACCCACTGATCACCTGTCAATCACCTGCCAATCACCTATCACCCATCAATCACCCCCTGTCACTACCACCCAACAATCAGCCCCTAACCCGCCCTTGCGGGCAAACTGATCACCCACCCACACCAATAGATCGCCCGCAGATCCGACATCAGATCACCACCCAAGCGCAGTGTTTCCATCTATTCTCTCCTCTAAACACCCACTAATTACCCATCAATCACCCCCTATCACCACCTGTCACTGTTACCCATCAGATCAGACCCTAATCTGCCCCTTGCGGGCACCCAATCACCCGCCTACACGCTCAGATTGCCCTCAGACCCCCCCTTATCAATTCGCCAGGGCATTATTTACATCTGTCCTTCCCTGTAATAACCCACTGATCACCTGTCAATCACCTGTCAATCACCCCCTGTCACTGCCACCCATCAATCAGCCCCTAACCTGCCCCTTGCGGGCAAACTGATCACCCACCCACACCAATAGATCGCCCGCAGATCCGACATCAGATCACCACCCAAGCGCAGTGTTTCCATCTATTCTCTCCTCTAAACACCCACTAATTACCCATCAATCACCCCCTATCACCACCTGTCACTGTTACCCATCAGATCAGACCCTAATCTGCCCCTTGCGGGCACCCAATCACCCGCCTACACGCTCAGATTGCCCTCAGACCCCCCCTTATCAATTCGTCAGGGCATTATTTACATCTGTCCTTCCCTGTAATAACCCACTGATCACCTGTCAATCACCTGTCAATCACCCCCTGTCACTGCCACCCATCAATCACCCCTGTCACTGCCACCCATCAATCAGCCCCTAACCTGCCCCTTGCGGGCAAACTGATCACCCACCCACACCAATAGATCGCCCGCAGATCCGACATCAGATCACCACCCAAGCGCAGTGTTTCCATCTATTCTCTCCTCTAAACACCCACTAATTACCCATCAATCACCCCCTATCACCACCTGTCACTGTTACCCATCAGATCAGACCCTAATCTGCCCCTTGCGGGCACCCAATCACCCGCCTACACGCTCAGATTGCCCTCAGACCCCCCCTTATCAATTCGCCAGGGCATTATTTACATCTGTCCTTCCCTGTAATAACCCACTGATCACCTGTCAATCACCCATCAATCACCCCCTGTCACTGCCACCCATCAATCACCCGCTGTCACTGCCACCCATCAATCAGCCCCTAACCTGCCCCTTGCGGGCAATCTGATCACCCACCCACACCAATAGATCGCCCGCAGATCCGACGTCCGATCACCTCCCAAGTGCAGTGTTCACATCTGTTCTCTACCCTAAACACCCACTAATTACCCATCAATCACCCCCTGTCACTGCTACCTATCAGATTAGACCCCTATCTGCCCCTAGGGCACTCAATCACCCGCCCACACCCTCAGAATGCCCTCAGACCCCAGCCCTGATCACCTCGCCAGTGCATTGCTTGCATCTATTCCCCCCTCTAATCACACCTTGAGACACCCATCAATCACCTCCTGTCACCCCCTAGCACACTTACCCATCAGATCAGGCCCTAATTTGCCCCGTGTGGGCTCCTGATCACTCGGCCAAACCCTCAGATCCCCCTCAGACCCCCTTCCGATCACCTCCCCAGTGCATTGATTGCATCTATTTTCCCCTCTAACCACCCCCTGAGACACCCATCAATCACCTCCTGTCACCCCCCTAGCACTCCTATCCATCAGATCAGGCCCAATACAACCTGTCATCTAAAAGGCCACCCTGCTTATGACCGGTTCCACAAAATTCGCCCCCTCATAGACCACCTGTCATTAAAATTTGCAGATGCTTATACCCCTGAACAGTCATTTTGAGACATTTGGTTTCCAGACTACTCACGGTTTTGGGCCCGTAAAATGCCAGGGCGGTATAGGAACCCCACAAGTGACACCATTTTAGAAAAAAAGACACCCCAAGGTATTCTGTTAGGTGTATGACGAGTTCATAGAAGATTTTATTTTTTGTCAAAAGTTAGCGGAAATTGATTTTTATTGGGTTTTTTTCACAAAGTGTCATTTTTCACTAACTTGTGACAAAAAATAAAATCTTCTATGAACTCGCCATACACCTAACGGAATACCTTGGGGTGTCTTCTTTCTAAAATGGGGTCACTTGTGGGGTTCCTATACTGCCCTGGCATTTTAGGGGCCCTAAACCGCGAGGAGTAGTCTAGAAAACAAATGCCTCAAAATGACCCGTGAATAGGACGTTGGGCCCCTTAGCGCACCTAGGCTGCAAAAAAGTGTCACACATGTGGTACCGCCGTACTCAGGAAAAGTAGTATAATGTGTTTTGGGGTGTATTTTTACACATACCCATGCTGGGTGGGAGAAATTTCTATGTAAATGGTCAATTGTGTGTAAAACAAATCAAACAATTGTCATTTACAGAGATATTTCTCCCACTTAGCATGGGTATGTGTAAAAATACACCCTAAAACACATTATACTACTTCTCCTGAGTACGGCGGTACCACATGTGTGGCACTTTTTTACACCCTAAGTACGCTAAGGGGCCCAAAGTCCAATGAGTACCTTTAGGATTTCACAGGTCATTTTGCGACATTTGGTTTCAAGACTACTCCTCACGGTTTAGGGCCCCTAAAATGCCAGGGCAGTATAGTAACCCCACAAATGACCCCATTCTAGAAAGAAGACACCCAAAGGTATTCCGTTAGGAGTATGGTGAGTTCATAGAAGATTTTATTTTTTGTCAAAAGTTAGCGGAAAATTGGTTTTTATTGTTTTTTTCACAAAGTGTCATTTTCCACTAACTTTTGACAAAAAATAAAATCTTCTATGAACTCACCATACTCCTAACGGAATACCTTGGGGTGTCTTCTTTCTAAAATGGGGTCATTTGTGGGGTTCCTATACTGAACTGGCATTTTAGGGGCCCTAAACCGTGAGGAGTAGTCTGGAAATCAAATTCCGCAAAATGACCTGTGAAATCCTAAAGGTACTCATTGGACTTTGGGCCCTTTAGCGCAGTTAGGGTGCAAAAAAGTGCCACACGTGTGGTATTGCCATACTCGGGAGAAGTAGTACAATGTGTTTTGGGGTGTATTTTTACACATTCCCATGCTGGGTGGGAGAAATACCTCTGTAAATGACAATCTTTTGATTTTTTTACACACAATTGTCCATTTACAGAGTTATTTCTCCCACCCAGAATGGGTATGTGTAAAAATACACCCCAAAACACATTGTACTACTTCTCCCGAGTACGGCGATACCACATGTGTGGCACTTTTTTGCACCGTAACTGCGCTAAAGGGCCCAAAGTCCAATGAGTACCTTTAGGATTTCACAGGTCATTTTGCGGAATTTGATTTCCAGACTACTCCTCACGGTTTAGGGCCCCTAAAATGCCAGGGCAGTATAGGAACCCCACAAATGACCCCATTTTAGAAAGAAGACACCCCAAGGTATTCCATTAGTAGTATGGTGAGTTTATAGAAGATTTTATTTTTTGTCACAAGTTAGTGGAAAATGACACTTTGTGAAAAAAACAATAAAAATCAATTTTCCGCTAACTTTTGACAAAAAATAAAATCTTCTATGAACTCACCATACTCCTAACGGAATACCTTGGGGTGTCTTCTTTCTAAAATGGGGTCATTTGTGGGGTTCCTATACTGCCCTGGCATTTTAGGGGCCCTAAACCGTGAGGAGTAGTCTGGAAATCAAATTCCGCAAAATGACTTGTGAAATCCTAAAGGTACTCATTGGACTTTGGGCCCTTTAGCGCAGTTAGGGTGCAAAAAAGTGCCACACATGTGGTATCGCCGTACTCGGGAGAAGTAGTACAATGTGTTTTGGGGTGTATTTTTACACATACCCATGCTGGGTGGGAGAAATAACTCTGTAAATGGACAATTGTGTGTAAAAAAAATGAAAAAATTGTCATTTACAGAGATATTTCTCCCACCCAGCATGGGTATGTGTAAAAATACACCCCAAAACACATTCTACTACTTCTCTTGAGTACGGCAATACCACATGTGTGGCACTTTTTTGCAGCCTAACTGCGTTAAGGGGCCCAAAGTCCAATGAGCACCTTTAGGCTTTACAGGGGTGCTTACAAATTAGCACCCCCCAAAATGCGAGGACAGTAAACACACCCCACAAATGACCCCATTTTGGAAAGTAGACACTTCAAGGTATTCAGAGAGGGGCATGGTGAGTCCGTGGCAGATTTCATTTTTTTTTTGTCGCAAGTTAGAAGAAATGGATTCTTTTTTTTTTTCTCTTTTTTTGTCACAAAGTGTCATTTTCCGCTTACTTGTGACAAAAAATAATATCTTCTATGAACTCACTATGCCTCTCAGTGAATACTTTGGGATGTCTTCTTTCCAAAATTGGGTCATTTGGGGGGTATTTATACTATCCTGTAATTCTAGCCCCTCATGAAACATGACAGGGGGTCAGAAAAGTCATAGATGCTTGAAAATGGCAAAATTTACTTTTTGCACCATAGTTTGTAAACGCTATAACTTTTACCCAAACCAATAAATATACACTGAATGGTTTTTTTTTTAATCAAAAACATGTTTGTCCACATTTTTCGCGCTGCATGTATACAGAAATTTTACTTTATTTGAAAATTGTCAGCACAGAAAGTTAAAAAAATCATTTTTTTGCCAAAATTCATGTCTTTTTTGATGAATATAATAAAAAGTAAAAATCGCAGGAGCAATCAAATAGCAGCAAAAGAAAGCTTTATTAGTGACAAGAAAAGGAGCCAAAATTCATTTAGGTGGTAGGTTGTATGAGCGAGCAATAAACCGTGAAAGCTGCAGTGGTCTGAATGGAAAAAAAGTGGCCGGTCCTTAAAGGGAACCTTAACTGAACAGGGGGTAAAGAGTTTCACTTACCTGGGGCTATTACCAGCCCCCTGCAGCAGTCCTGTGCCCTCGGCGCCGCTCTGGAATCCTTTGGTCCCCCGCTGTCACTTAGTTTCGTTTTTGACAACTCACCAGTCGCCGGCCGCCATGTGTATTATTGGACGCATTCACCAATGCAATTAGCGCTATTGCAGACCGCAACGCGTACAAAAATACGCGTTGCCGCATATCTACGCGTGCGGAATGCGGCAACGCGTATTTTTGTACGTGTTGCGGTCCGCAATAGCGCTAATTGCATTGGTGAATGCGTCCAATAATACGCATGGCGGCCGGCGACTGGTGAGTCGTCAAAAACGAAACTAAGTGACAGCGGGGGACCAGAGGATTCCAGAGCAGCGCCGAGGGCACAGGACTGCTGCAGGGGGCTGGTAATAGCCCCAGGTAAGTGAAACTCTTTACCCCCTGTTCAGTTAAGGTTCCCTTTAAGGGGTAGAAAGACTGTGGTCCTCAAGTGGTTAAAGGGACTCCGAGCAGTGCAGAAACTATGGAAAGATGCATATCATTTTAAAGCTCTCTTTCTCCTCTTTCCAATGATATATAAACCACCACCCTACGCCTTTTAGTTTTCGCTATTTTCGCGATTGAATTTGCCGCGGCCGTGATTTCGATCGCGAAAATAGAGAAAACTAAAATGTGTAGGGCAACGATTTAGGTGTCGTCAGAAAGAGGAGAAAGAGAGCTTTAAAATGATATCCATCAAGCCATAGTTATATTGTATTACAGAGGACGACACTTTCCCCAGTGTCAGCAGCTCCATTCTGCTGAATGCAGCTGCTGACTTTGACAAAAAGTCGCCCTGTGTAATACAATATAACTATGGAAAGATGGATATCATTTTAAAGCTCTCTTTCTCCTCTTTCTGACGACACCTAAATCGTTGCCCTACGCCTCTTAGTTTTCTTTATTTTCGCGATCGAAATCGCGGCCGTGGCAAATTTAATCGCGAAACTAGCGAAAACTAAAAGGCGTAGGGTGGTGGTTTATATATCATTGGAAAGAGGAGAAAGAGAGCTTTAAAATGATGTGCATCTTTCCATAGTTTCTGCACTGCTCGGAGTCCCTTTAAGAAGGGCAAAAAACTCAGATCTGGGAAATTACAGACCTGTAATCTTAATATCAGTGGTGTGCAAACAATTTTGAGTGTTTTATAACAGATCCTATATAATACTTCTTAACAAAGAATAACCTAATTTCTCAGCATCAACATGGTTTTACTCAGAGCTGGGACAAGGTCCTCCCATCTCTCCCAAGCCAGCCGTCACACACTCCAGGATAAATAAAAAGTAAAAATCTACTTACCTGGGGCTTCCTCCAGCCCCTGGCAGCCGTCCTGTGCCCTCGCCGTGGCTCCCGGTCCACTCTGATGCCCACCTTGCCAGGTCGCCATATGCTTGTGCATCACCATGCGTCTCACTGAGTCGCAGTGACGTCATTCGGACTGTGCTGCGTAGGTGCAGTACGGTCCGGATGACGTGAGCGCGACTATGTGAGCCGCACGCTGGAACGCAAGTAGGCCTCTTGTACCAGAGGGGCCACCGGCGGGGAGCGGAGCTGCGGTGAGTGCAAAGGATGGCTGCCAGGGGCTGGAGGAAGCCCCAGGTAAGTAGATTTTTACTTTTTATTCATCCTGGACATTTCCTTTAATCTCTATTTATCCCCTTTTAACCCTCTATTTATCCCCCCGTATCCCCTTTTCTTTTTTCTCTTTACTTCAAACACAATAGGGGAATGATAACTAAGTGAGTTGTGTCCCTTCCTACACTGCGCCTTGAGGCTGGAGCCTCTCTTGCCTCTGCCCGACCCTGGTTTTACTAAAAACAGGTCTTGTTTGACTAACATGCTCAGCTTTTTATGAGGTGGTGAACGCTAGTGTGGATATTAGGAATGCTGTAGAAGTGATGTACCATACTTGGCTTTTTCGAAGGCCCTCAGTACTGTTCTCTGGTGCAAAAGTTGAGGATACAAGGACTGGGGAAGAGTCTGTGTGCATAGATAGGGAACTGGCTAATGGACGGAAAGCAAAGAGTTGTGGTCAATGGATCGTACTCAAACATGGTGACTGTTAGCAGTGGGGTCCCATAGGGCAGTGGCATAGCTATGGAGTTGTGGGCCCGGTGCACGTTTTACAATGAGGCCCCCCAAGCACTCTATACATAACAATTGATACGGCACACCAAAACCTGCCAATGGCAACTACATGGTCAGAGGTGCAAGAAGGGAGTGAGGAGCAGTTTGTTAATGATAACCACTATTCAAAGTATCTATAGAAGTGATTATTATGAGCACAGGACCAATAGAGAGCTAATACTGTGGTTGAAGGAGGGCCCCTCTGGCCCATGGGCCCCAATGCGGTCGCAACCTCTACAACCCCTATTGCTACGCCCCTGCCATAGGGATTTGATATAGGATAGCCTCGTATGGGCAAGAAAATCGCAGATGAAATTCAGTGTTGAAAAATGTAGTCATCTTGGTCGTACCAATGGTCTAGCAACATACAACAAAAACGGGATACAGCTGGGGGAATAAAACTTGGAGAAGGACTGAGGAACACTAGTTGACATGTTAAATAATCATATACAATGCCAAGTAGTTGCGGCTAAAGCAAATAATATTTTGGGATGCCTTAAAAGGGAAATAAAAACTTGGGATGCTAGTATACTTGCCTTGTTTTAATCCCTTGTGAGGCCGGATCTGAAATATGGAATTCAGTTCTGGGCACAGCATTACTAGAGGAAGTTGGAATTTTGGACTGGGTGCAGAGACAAGCCACAAAATTTATCAGAAGGATGAAAAGTCTCATTGACCAGGAAAGGTTAGATAAACTGGGCTTATTTAGGGTGCATACACACATCCAATTTTGGTCGGCTAATCGCTGGCCAATTTTGCCACTTCCACGTAGTATGAGGTACACAACAGATATTGCATGATATCAACAATGCAACCATGCTTCTAGAGGGACAGGAGAGAGGCCACAAAGTAGAAGAGTAGTGGTGGGGTCAAGGAGGACATGGAATACTTTTTCTCCCTAAAAAATGGGGAGAAAAGATCCTTTGTCTTATACAGCAGGGAATCCCCGACTTACGAACGCCCGTCATTACGAACAGCCAACCCATCCCAATGTTGCGGACTCCCTGCATTGTCTCTGTCTTTCTCTCTGTCTCCCCCTGTGTGTATTTTCCCCCCCCCCCCCCTGTGTGTGTCTGTTAACCCCCCCCCCCCATGCCTATAAATGGCTCCTGCTGTTGATGTGATCGGCAGAAGCCAACACTAGAGGGAGTCGTGCAGGACAGAAGTGGTCCGCCACCGAGGGAGCCATGGATTAGGTGAGACATGCTGCAGCTACACTGCTACTTGTACACGGGGGAGCAGGAAACACAGGGGGTAGTGGACACACATGAGAGGGAGCCGGGGACACACTGGGGACAGAAGAGAGGAGCAGAAGGGGACACACTGGCAACAGGGGGATGGCCCCCAGCTGTATGTCACATGGAGAAAGAAGGGGAACAGAAGGTGACACACTGGGGACAGAAGCTGACCCACTGAGGACAGAAGGGGACACACTAGGGACCCATGGGGGACAGAAGAGGACACATGGCAACACAGGACACATTGGGGGCACAGGAGGACACCAATTGGGGAGAACATTCACAAGATAGTCCTGGAACATGGACGCACCAGGTTTAGTATATATATTTTTTCCCTGGTTTTTGCCCTCTAAACTTAGTTGCATCTTATACTCCGGAGCGTCTTATGGTAAGTATCTAAGTTTAACATTTTTTCTCCTCATAGGTTTTCTTTAAAGTAAACCTGTGAGGTCAGCACTCCAAAAAGTTATATACTTACCTCAGCAGAAGAAAGCTTCTGAGTACTCCAGAGGCAGGGGCGTAGCAATAGGGGTTGCAGAGGTAGCGACCGCATCGGGGCCCTTGGGCCAGAGGGGCCCCGAAGGGCCCTCCCTCAACTACAGTATTAGCTCTCTATTGGTCCTGTGCTCATAATACTCACTTCTATAGGTACTTTGAATAGTGGTAATTATTAACAAGCTATTCCCCATGCCCTTCTTGCACCTCTGACACTGTTGTTGCCATTGACAGGTTTTGATGCGCCGTATCAATTGTTACGTATAGAGTGCTTGGGGGGCCCCATTGTAAAACTTGCATCGGGGCCCACAGCTCCTTAGCTACGCCACTGTCCAGAGGCTTCTCGTGTCCTCCTCCTCCAGGCTGTTCCAGCAAAAAGATCATGGCTGTGCAACCATGCTATGCTTGCACAGTGGCACGGAACTGCTCGGCTATCAGCGAAAAGAGTCAGGCCTGATCGGGTTCATGCTACTGTGCATGCGCGAGCTCTCAGCAAGTCCTTGTCAACTGTCTTTTGGGGGTCACAGTTCTGGAAAGAACCGGTGGGGATGGACAAGGGAAGAGGACCAAGAGGCTTTCCTCTCCTGAGGTGAGTGCCCTTTGGGGCACTTTTATTCCTACAGGGCCGCTTTAAGAAGCAAATATCAGATAGCACAATTCAAATTCCATGAGTACTTCCAGTTATTAGTTCAGTGAGTCCACTTTTACAGGAAATCGGCCAGTTTCAACACTTTATGCCACTAGATAGGAAACCATAGTGTGGAGTGGGATTGTGAAGCCTTTCATTACGCCACACATAACACCCAGCATCCCTCAGACCTGCAGAGCAGAATTATACCTTTATTACTCAGCAGTAACTTCTTCTGATGGTGAAAATGGAATTCCCTAGATGTGATCTCGTTGCCGTTATCAGCAGAAAACTCATATTGAGAGATAACAGGATAAGTCATCACTTCAGAAGTCTCCACACAAACAGATGAAATGTGATGAAATCACAACTTTTCCAGAGATTGCAATGACTCCTTTCCCACTCTTATAGTGCGTAATCCGATTCATCACTAAAACTGCCCTTAAAGAGAATCTGTATTGTTAAAATCGCACAAAAGTAAACATACCAGTGCGTTAGGGGACATCTCCTATTCCCCTCTGTCACAATTTCGCCGCTCTCCGCCGCATTAAAAGTGGTTAAAAACAGTTTTAAAAAGTTTGTTTATAAACAAACAAAATGGCCACCAAAACAGGAAGTAGGTTGATGTACAGTATGTGCACACATAGAAAATACATCCATACACAAGCAGGCTGTATACAGCCTTCCTTTTGAATCTCAAGAGATCATTTGTGTGTTTCTTTCCCCCCTGAGGGGGGAGTGCATAGCAGAACCACAACACTGAAGAACTTGGCAGCCTTCCAGACACAGGCTGACAAGTCTGACAAGGGAAAGATACATTGATTTATTACAGAGACTGTGATAGTACAAAGTGCTGCAGTAAGCCAGAACACATTAGAATAGCTTTTGGAACTTGTAGGATGATAAAAAACAGGATGCAATTTTTGTTACGGAGTCTCTTTAAAAAAAACTTTAACCCAGAATTGAACTTTATCCCAATTAGTGGCCGATACCCCCTTTCCAATGAGAAATCTTTACCTTTTCTCGAATAGATCATCAGGGGGCTCTGTGTGGCTGATATTGTGGTGAAACCCCTCCCACAGTGTGATGTCATGACCCTGGTCCTGATAGTTTGTTGTCTGTGAGCCTTGCTGCATTGTCTGTTTCCAACTGCCAAGCAAGCAGTATCTCCCTCTGTGCATAGAACTCTCAGTAACGAACATTCTGTACAGGTTAGAGTAGAATAAAGATTTGATTTTATGGCAATTCGCTAAAAGCAATCGGTTGTACAGAAAAGTTGAACTTCTTATTTTATTCGACCCATAAATCTGATTGACTGTCCCCTTTTCATCTTTATAATTCTATTAGCAGTGGGTGATTTTTCCGAACAATTTTTATGAAAATTGAATGGTATAGGATAAAGTTGTCATTCATTTTATTTTTAATTGGGGAAACACAGGTGTGTGATACATTGGTCAGTTTTTTCAACTGTTAGACTGTCCTTAGAGAAGCTCACAATCTAATCCCTACCATAGTCCTAGTCTTCATTCCTACATATTATTATTATTATCTATTTATTTATTTATTTATATAGTGCTGAGATCTTCTGCAGCAGTATACAGATCATAGTCCTGTCACTGACTGTCCTTACAATCTAATCCTACTATAGTCATAGTCTAATGTCCTACCATATTATTATGTATTTTTATAGCACTGACATCTTCTGCAGCACGTTACAGAGCACATAATTATGTCACTGACCGTTCTCAGAGGAAATCACAATCTAATCCCTGCCATAGTCGAATTTACTACCATATTATTATTATGTATTTATATAGCACTGACATCTTCTGCAGCACTTTACAGAGTAAATAGGCATGTTACTGACTGTCTTCAGAGCAGCTCACAATCTAATCCCTACCATTGTCCATCATTGGGTCATGTTCCTATTTCAGTCCATGGCCAATATTTGCTGGGAGCCAATTAACCTCTCTGCATGTGTTTGGGATGGGGAGGAAACCCTGAGCGCTGTTAAAACTGTGCAGGAGATTTGGGCGCAGCTTGGGCCACCATAGACAATAATAGGAATAACGGCTATAGTGGCGCTCAGTGAGTAACTTCAGCGCCGCCAGTAGACGGTGCTTAAAGTCAATTGGACCCCGAATAATAAAAAAAAAAAGCCAGCTACTTACCTAAGGAGAGGGAAGGCTCAGGGTCCTAGTGAGCCTCCCCTCTAATCTCTCGGTGCCCTCGTCGCAGTGGCAGCTCCTCCGTTCAAATCCCCCACCGCGGGGGACTTCGAAAGTCTTCGGGAGCCGAGTCCTCCCAAAGACAGGCGGTTCCATACTGCGCACGCGCGAGTAGTGATAGAGGTAGAACTTGGGCTCCCGAAGACTGCCGAGGCCTCCCTTTGGCTGCGGAAATAGCAGTATTTTACCAATTTGGTCAAATATTGCTACGGGGGAGCCATTGCTGGAACGGGCACCGGGAGAGGAGAGGGGAGGCTCATTAGGACTCTGAGGCTTCCCTCTCCTTAGGTAAGTATCTGGCTTTTCTTTTACTTAATCGGTTCCCATTGACTTTAAAGCGGTATAAACCCCAGACATAATAATATTCAATAAAAACATGTTTTCCTACTTTTTATATGCCATACGGTTATCCTATTTGCTTTTGTGCATAAATATTATTATTCATTTAGAAATTATACGTTCCCAAAGTACACTTTTTTTTTCCTCTGACAGCTGACTTTGCATTTTATTTATAACTGCTTTATTCATGTTCTAACGTAAGCAGAAAGCTTTCTGATTGTCTGACTTCGTTCAGCAGAGCCTGCAGTATCAGAGAAGTGTTTATTTACATTCCTCACTTGATACAATTAAATACAAGATAACATTATCTGCACTTCAGATGCGTCCAGCTTTGCTGGCAGGGGACTTCAAAGTGATGTTTGTAACCCTTTGAATGCTGTTCTAGTAAAAAAAAAAATGGTTGTATATAATATGCTGTAAATAATCTATTAGAGCAAAGAAGAAATGTTGGATTTTAGTCCACTTTAAGTTACTTTTAAAACACTGTAATTCGACCGCCAGCAATAGCTTGAAACAGAATTACATCATTCCCCATCATCCACGTCGATCTGGGGAATAGTAACTAATGCCGCTGGGACTTGGGCAGGAGCAGGGTAAGCCGTATATCGGCTGCATCATGCGTCCAAGTCTCCCGGCAGCGATTTCATTCGTACGCAGGAAACCCATGCAAACATGTGCAAGAGCATACAAACCCCATGCAGATGGTGGCCCGGATCTGAACTGAGGTCTGACCCTAGCCCTGCTGCAAGGCCAAAGAGTTATCCACTACACCATTGAGCTGTTTAGCTGTATATTGTTTGGCAGGTCTTAAGTCTAAATGAGTAAATATTGGGGTTGCTGTATTTGATGTGAGGGGATCTGCTGCTCCTCCGCGCCGTGTACATCTTGGCAGACAAAGTTAAATCTGGTGTCTGCGGACGTGTTTGCAATGTTAAATATAGGAATAATGAAAATACAGGAAATATTTAGAATATTTGCATATCATACAGGTCTGCATACACATTGGTGGCTTTGCTAGCTCTTAAAGTGCCAGTTATACTTAATACTATACAAGCAAGTACAGAAATATTCAAACACAGTCTACATACAGATAATCCACCTACTTTGAACAAATAAAGCCAAAATAATACACGTTGTGCCTGGAACTAATGAATTTCCCCTTACAAGGTCTATAAAAAAAATCAGTTTAACTTACCTGGGCTTTGTGCATCCCCCTGTACCCATGCTGTCCTTCTGCAACCCTTCAGTCAGCAGCGACGACCCACTCAAAGCTGGCCAGTCATGGGCAATCGCATGTGCAGCCTCGAGCCATGCGCACCCTGATCGCGCTCCTGTTGTTGAAAGCTGTCTGCGCATGTGTAGTAGCAATTTTTCCCTATTGCACATGTGTAGAAAACTGTGGTGCATGGGGACGCGATGAGGAGATGCATGGCCGGCCAGCTTTGAGGGGGTCGCCGCTACTGGCTGGAGGGCTGCAGAAGGACGGCACAGGCACAGGATGACTGCTATTTTTGTAGACTTAAAGGAATACTTAAGTCTAAAATAAAAAATGATCTGTACTCACCCGGGGCATCCCTCAGCCCCCCGAAGCTGGATGGTGCCCTCGCAGCCCTGCTCCGATCATCCTGTCCCCGCTGGCGGCTACTTCCGGGTTCGGCTACAGCCGCCGACAGGCTAAGAACGCGGCTGATTCTCCGCGTTCCCAGCCGCTATATCACCCTCTATGCTGCTATAGCGTATATATATACCCCGGGTGAGTAAAGATCATTTTTTATTTTAGACTTAAGTT
Organism: Hyperolius riggenbachi; assembly: GCF_040937935.1. NCBI lineage: Eukaryota > Metazoa > Chordata > Amphibia > Anura > Hyperoliidae > Hyperolius > Hyperolius riggenbachi. The sequence goes on along the minus strand of NC_090649.1, from coordinate 468,029,941 downwards.
TTCCTTTAAGATTTCCTTTAACCTCCTTAGCGGTAACCCCGTGCTGGACACGGGGTAAGCCGCCGGAGGGTGCCGCTCAGGCCCTGCTGGGCCGATTTTCATAACTTTTTTTTTGCTGGACGCAGCTAGCACTTTGCTAGCTGCGCCAGCACTCTGATCGCCGCCGGCCCCCGCCCGATCGCCGCTATCTGCTGCGGCGCGCGCCCCCCCCCAGACCCCGTGCGCTGCCTGGCCAATCAGTGCCAGGCAGCGCCGAGGGGTGGTTCGGGACTCCCAATGACGTCCCGACGTACGTCATCCCGCCCCGTCGCCATGGCGACGGGGGAAGCCCTCCAGGAAATCCCGTTCTATGAACGGGATTTCCTGATCGGAGATCGCCGAAGGCGATCGAAGCGGGCGGGGGGATGCCGCTGAGCAGCGGCTATCATGTAGCGAGCCCTGGGCTCGCTACATGATTTAAAAAAAACAAAAAATTAAAAAACTGCTGCGCTGCCCCCTGGCGGAATTTTTCATACCGCCAGGGGGGTTAAAGTGGTCTGAAACTGACATAACATTCAATAAAAATGTATATAAAGCTAAAGTGAGCGCCCTCTGTCATCGCCCATGATAGCTTATGCTGTGGCTTGTTGCTGAGATTGCGCTCACACTCCTGATTGATCTTGTTGCCGACTTTGCCTCTATCCTGACCATGCTTTACTCTATATTGATCCCTGGTGCTGACCACCGCTTGTTCCTGACCACGTCTTCTGATTGGATTACCTGTTACCAACTCTGCTTGAACCTGGATTTGCCTGATTGCCGCCTGGATCGACCCCTGCTTGTTAAAGGACTCCCATGAACTCAGCCTAGACCGACATTGGCTTGATCTGACCACGCTACCTGTAAAGTGTTTGAACTGCCTGCCTACCCTGTCCAGCCTGCAGTCAGTTAGCTATCATCTGGACTGCTTCAGGCCTCAGGTAACTATATCACTTGTGAACACTGTGCCTTGTATTACTCATATTGCTTTGTTTGGTGAATACTATCTGTCAGTCTGTATGCTACATCTACCTGCAGGGTTGTTGTAGTTCCAAGTTAGGTAGGAGTTTGTGCATGTGTTACGGGCTGGGCTATAGGCCAGTCATATGGGCATACAGCCTGACCTATAGTCATTGACCAGACAAGCCTGACAAGTCTAGAATTTCCCTTTAAATAGTAAACTAAGACAACTTAATAGTAGATTTTATCTAATTGCCATAAACCATAAATACTGGGCATGCACAAAAAGCCCGGATTCAAAAAGAGATATTTTGTGCGGCACACCAGAACACTCCCAGCTACGGGAGTACGGCGGGGGAGCTGGACTGTGCCTGCGCAGGCTGCGCTGACTGGCCCCAACTGGTGAAGATAACTGGGCATCTGCCAGAGGATCCAGGCTGTGGAAAAGAGCAGCAAGGGACTGATTAGCCTGGAGGGGGCTAGAGGAAACCCCAGGTATGTATAATTGTTTTCTTTTTGTCGTCTCCGGTACACTGTTCCCCAACGGTAACACACAAGACTGGATCACGTAAACAGAAACTTAAAGAGGAACTGTAGTGAAAGTAACATTATGAAATAAATTGCTTATTTTCTACAATATTCATTTAGAAATTATTTAGTCAGTGTTTGCCCATTGTAAAATATTTAGGGCTTGATTCACCAAAGGGCGCTCAGTGTTAGCGCCCCAGTGAAAAGCTCGTTAGTGCACGCAAAGTAGCTTTGCACGCACGAATAGTCGCGTAAAACTACATCACACATAAAACTGCACGCTGAAAACGTCGCACTGGTGCGCAAGAAACGTTTTAGGGTCACCATATGCGACGTTTCGCGCGCGAAAGGCGAATTACCATGCGAACAGTGCGACATTAACGGCACACCGTGCAACGTTTTCGGCGCACCGCACTGCGCGCGAATGGTAATAACTTTATGCGCGCAAACTACCTAGCGCCCTATTTTGCACGCACAAAGTCTTTAGCGCCGGTTAGTGAATCAAGCCCTTAGTGTCCCCAATTTATGCTCAAATAGTTGTATTTTTTCGTCATTTTTTTTTTTATAATCACCACCAATTCATCCTTCGCTTTTCTTTAAAAAGTGATGTATAGTCGTTTAAACTACCTCCATGGTCTTACTGTCTTATTTCTCTTGGATCTGGATAAATGAGAGCCATCGCAAAGAAGCCAATACTTGAAGAAAATTAGAGATGTCGTCTCACAAAGATTTTTTACTTACCCGGGGCTTCCTCCGGCCTCATAAGCACGGATGCGTCCCTCGCCGACCTCCTGTTGTCCTCTGTTGGTCCGGAATAAGAAACTGGCTCAGTCGGTCCAGTCTGGGTCTTCTGCACATTCGCAGACCTCCTGTGCATGGGTAGAAGACCCCAGCTGACGTCACAGAGCCAGATACCGGGGATGATTGCCACTAAACGGAGGACCACAGGAGAGGTGAGGGACGCATCTGTTCTTATGGGGCTGGAGGAAGCCCCGGATAATTAAAAAATCTTTGTGAGGTGACGTCTCTGGTACACTTTTAAAGCAAACTTTACTCTATGTAACTTAGAGAGGAACTGTAACCAAGGATTGAACTTCATCCCAATCAGTAGCCGATACCCCCTTTCTCATGAGAAATCTTTACCTTTTCTCGAATAGATCATTAGGAGGTTCTGTATGGAAAGGAAGTGATTGAAATTCTCCCAGAGGTGGAGATGGGGTGACGCTGTGTTGGAGTCTGGGGTGGGACATGAGCTGCACAACATATACCTACTTCTGTTTTAGAAACACTGGAACTGGAGGGTATACATGATCCCTGGTGGTCTCAGGGGACAACAATTCAGGCAGTAATAAAAAATTGATGGGGGTCCTAAATCTTCCCCTCTCTCTAAAAAAAAAAGGACTTTATTTGTAAGCTGTATCTGTGTCTGCTTGACCCACTTCCTGTCAAACAGGAAGTGGTTGAAATTCTGCAAGAAGAGGACACAAGCAATGATTAAAAAAAACCAAAACCTCAAAACAGGCTCTAACCCCTTTAACGCTATCCAAAACTAAAATAAAAATATTTCCTGGAGTATATACACACGATAAGGAACACGGCAGAACTTGTGTCAGTAACATCGGAATGACTTAATCGACCATTAAGTGCTTGTTTCTGAGACACCAGCTGGAAAGCTATCCTTCTGAAAGGGAGTCCTGGTTAGCATCAGCCGCAGAAGCTTCCAGTAAACAGTGGAGTAATTGATGGCCGAGCGCTCACAATGCTACTGCCTCGCTGCCTCCCCGTGACTCAGTGGTGAACCGGGCCTGTCCTGCGAATGCCATAACACAGAACAAATAATGACCCCCTCTTCAGAATTCTTCCCTGCAGATACTTGCCAAGACCGAGCCTGTAATGGTTTGTTATTATGACCCCTGTTATTACATTAAACTCAGCGGCTTGAAATATGTACATACTTCAAGACAATGTTTTAGCCTTTTCGGTGACCTAACGCCAAAGTTTAGGCTGGAAAAAAAAGGAAAAAGTAAACACCAACATGTAGTGTCACAAAGACCATTTCTTTTTCTTTTTTTAACAAAGGCCTAATCTTTCCCGGCTGTTTCATAAATACAAATGTCTGTTTAAAAGGGGTCTCACTGATGTGGCCAAGAGTGACGCAAGGCAATAGATCAAATCGTTCCAGAGGAACGCTGGACGATGGTCAAGAAGAGGAGAAAAAGGAAAAGGGAGAGATGAATAAAATCAAAGTGCTATTTTTAACTTCATTTTTTAAAGCAACCACAAACGGCAGTAACAACAGAGATGGAAGAGAAGTTATTAGTGAAAAGAAAGCAGGGTCGGCACTTGGCCATGGTGACCATATGGTCATTTGGGGCCTCACCCACAGTAGTGGCCTACCACGCTGCCACGGTCTCCCTGTCTTGATGGTCGCCTTCGGATTAGTGCCAACTTGTACATAAGGGAGGGAGATTCAGTGACCACGGAGTACACTTCAGATGCGGAAGTGACATTGTTGCTCATTTCCGGTGTTTGAAGTGTGTCACATGGTTACTGTGCACTGCTCTCCTCTCTTTCGAGTCACTCTTGATCTGCAGGTCTGTGAGTGTAGGGGATGGGGAGGCAGAGAGGAGCTTCACCAATGCCCTATATTGGGGGGGGGGGGGGGGAACACCTTTGGCTACCAATACTTTGGGTGGGTGGCTACTTATACTGGGGGTCGCTACCTATACTGGGGGACACACCTTGGTTACCTCTACTGGGGGTGGCGACCTATACTGAGGGACACACCTTCAAAGCAGGTGGATTCGCCACTCGTAACTGGGTCCTCTATAGCATTAATGCTATAGTACGTGTGGTGCGTAAGAGTAATTCAGGGTTCCGTTGATCGATGGACCCCGAATTACTTCTCCCTCCGACTTGCTAAGACTCGGAGGGGGAATAGTATTTAACGCTGCCGGGAATTTGAGAAGCAGCAGCGTGAGCCATCATTCAACTCACCCTGCGCCCATCACACCGGCGGAGTGCCTATACGTATGCCACACCTTGGCTACCTATACTTGTGGTGGCTACCTATACTGGGGACGCCTTAGCTACCTATTCTGGGGTTGGCTACCTACACTGGAGGTGGCTACCTATACTGTGGGTGGCTACCTATACTGGGAGTTACTACCTATACTGGGGGGACATCTTCGCTACCTATACTGGGGGGTAGTTACCTATACTGGTGGGACACCTTGACTACCTGTAATGGGGGTGGCTACCTATACTGGGGGGGAGGAGACACCTTTGGCTACATATATGGGGTTGGCTACCTATACTAGGAACCTGTACTGGGGGGACATCTTTGGCTACCTATAGTGGGGGAGGCTACCTATCCTGGGAGTTACCTATACTGGAGGTATACTTTGGATATGTGTGGCTACCTATACTGTGAGGAGCGCACCTTTGGCTACCTATTATAATTATGGGAGAATGGGCCTCTAACGGGGAGGGGGGGGGGGATGCTTCAAAAACATTAGCAACCAGTAGCAATAGGGGGTGCAGAGGTAGCGACCGCATCAGGGCCCTTGGGCCAGAGGGGCCCACTAGGGGCCCTCGTTCATCCATCTTATTACCTTTTGATTGGTGCTATGCTAATTAGGAACTCCTCTATATGTGCATTGAATAATGGTAATCCTTAAACTGTTTCCCTACTCTGATTACACCTCTCTGACACTGCAGCTATCCTTGGTAGGTTTTGGGGCTCCATATTAATACAGTGCTTGGGGCCCCATGTAAAACTCACACCGGGGCCCCAAGTTCCTTAGTTACACCACTGTTAGCATCACCCCTGAATGAGAGTATGAGTTTCTCGCTGATAGCCAGATTGGGTAGGTTAACGTGTTGGGGGACCTGGGGAAATTGATATAAAAATCTGCCTGCTTTGTTTTTTATTCTTATCCATAATCATAATAAAATTGTACTAAAAATTTCCCCAGCATCAAGTCATGCACCATTTATAGCCCCCAGTGGAAAATATCATCCTTGTTCCACGGCTCAATGCTGTATAGACTACTTTGGAATGTACAGTACTTTCATCGTCTCAGAGCAGAATGTATATAATGTACAGTATAGTGACATTGATATTGTCCTGTGCTAATAAAGTCCTCAAAGCTTTGAATATTTTTTTTTTAGTTCTTTGTCAAAGTAATGTTTATAATAATGCAGGCCAGGAACAATTTACACCCAAGTAACCCTAAACAGAAGACCAGTAAAAAGGCGCACCCGTTAAAAAATGGGCGCCAGGCCGTGATCACATATCCTCCACAACACATGCACAGATGTGCCCCACGCTTGGATGTGACCCTTGCGCGCGCAGGGCCTCCCCCACCGCTGTTCCGAATTCTATGCACACAGAGAGATATTATTTGCTTTGCAGTTAGAAAGGGCTGTTATTTCCCACAATGCAATGAGGATCACAGACAGCAAACTGTCAGGACTGGACGCACGGACACAGGGACACAGGAGGACGCAGGGACAAGGGTTTTATTATATAGAACTAGCTATTTAGCCCACCCGTTAAATAACGGGCGCTAGGGCTGTGACCAGGGCCGGATTTCTGGCAAGGCCACATAGGCCATGGCCTAGGGCACCAGAAATTTAGGGACGGCTCAGTGAGGGGCAGTAAAGCTGTTCTGTGCAGCCATCCCTATCTACAAGGACAGCTTTAACCCTTCGTACTCTGTGTCCTGTACTTGTGTCGTCCCTGCAAGACCTGTAAGCTCTATCCCTGCAGGTACACATCAGCCTAATTCTCATGGTGACACAGTGGGTCCATCATTAACAAGATGGCAAGCATAACATAAAGTTTTTAAGGAAAACACAACTTATAATCTATACGCGTATTACTAAAATACTTATTGTCTGTAACATCCAATGATGGAAAGTAAGTAAAATTCTCATTGGGGCACACAGAGAAAACAACCATACAGACAGTACAGTTGGCCTTGGGCGGTAAAAAGTACAAATCCGGTCCTGGCTGTGACACGACCCCAGGGCGCATGGCTGCGTTACATGCCGCGCGTGCAAGGCTGCGCACATGCGCAGTAGCCAAAACACATAGGGACATAGGGTAAGGAGGATGACGCGGGTACATGGGCTCAATTCTGGTAGGGTTATCAAACAAATTACCTCATGACATGAGAGGTAATTTACCTCATGAGGTAATGACATTTAGCAAATCTGTTAGGTTTAGTCGTGTTGTACCTCCTGAGGTAAATTAGGAGGTTATTAATGAGGTAATTTAACGAAAATAGCTATTCTCATGGAAATTAGAGGGCATGTTAGCACACTATTTTACCGATCAGTTTAAGACCTGCCTGTCAGGTAAAGTCAATTTGTATGCATTTTGCAGTTTTTAGTGGAGTTCCTATTGTTATTTTAGTGTTGTTCCTATTCAGGCTGTGTAATAGAAAACAATAGTAGAAATAAAACTCACCCCTCGAGTTACTACCACTCAAAGGGGGAATAATATTTAATCCACGAAAGCGGATCCAAGATTTCTTCAGGGATATATACTACTTAAAGAGGCACTCCAGTAAAAATAAATGTAATAAAAAAGTGCTTCCTTTTTACAATAATTATGTATAAATGATTTAGACATTGTTTTCCCATTGTAAAATCTTTCCTCCCCCTGATTTACATTCTGACATTTACCACATGGTGATATTTTTGGAAGGAGATGCTGCTTGCATTTTAGGCAGTTGGACCCAGCTGTAAACAGCTGTTATTTCCCACAACACAATGAGGTTCACAGACAGGAAACTGTCAGGACCATGGTCCTGACATCACACTGTGGGAGGGGTTTCACCACAATATCAGCCATACAGAGCCCCCCTGATGATCCGTTTGTGAAAATGAAAAGATTTCTCATGGGAAAGGGGGTATCAACTACTGATTGGGATGAAGTTCAATCCTTGGTCATGGTTTCTCTTTAAGTTTATACTCCAGGCTGTGTGCTCAGGACGTCTGAATAAACATGCGATTATATCCCAATAGTAGAGGTGAACACATCTGGCACTACTCCGGATCATCTTATTCAAAACTGCTCTATTGTATCACTCTTAAAAGCCAGTCTTATGCACATGCCAAACTTGACCATAGTATAGGCATGTAACTTAATGGCAACATACCCTTCTGATGTGTAGCAAGCTGTGGGGCAACGTAGGAGCAGCAGTCCACCTTACCACAGTTTCGCTCTCCTGAGCATCCTCAGAAGCTCTGTGCGCCTCAAGTTTGACATGTGCTTAAGACTGGCTTTTAAGAGTGATACAATAGAGCAGTTTTGAATAAGATGATCCGGAGTAGTACCGGATATGTCCACCTCTACTACTGGAATACAGTGCGCCACCTCAGGCCCGGCAAAGTCATTCTTGCAGTGAGACGAAATGGCCTCAATTCTGGTAGCTATGTGAGGTAAATATTTTTTTTAATGGTAAAATACCTCATGCGGTATTGTCCTCTTCCATAAGGGACTTAAAAGACAAGAAATGAAACCGAGAGCCCAATCTAACGTAGTATTTATGATAAAACTGAAAATGTTAGTATAGATGAAATATACTCACAAGTGTGGGTCACCTCTTAGGCAAACACTGATTAGGCAGGTGGGGAGAATTATAACCTGACCCCACTCAGGTCTAAAAAGTCGCTCTCTGTAGAAAGAAAATCAAGAATAAAAGCGATTAAAAGCAGTCTAAAAGGAAGGAAGTGGGTGGACTCACCTCCCTCAGGTATATAAATGACCAGGCAAAATGAGCCGTTCTAAATATAACAGTGATATTTATTAAAACAAATCTCCAAATGTGCAACGCATTTCACGGGCCAACATCCGTTTCATCAGGCAATCAAGCATGGAGAACGCTAGTATGATCAATCAAAAAGCCAGATTGCATGATGAAGCAGGATGTTGGCCCGTGAAATGCGTTGCACATTTGGAGATTTGTTTTAATAAATATCACTGTTATATTTATAACGGCTCATTTTGCCTGGTCATTTATATACCTGAGGGAGGTGAGTCCACCCACTTCCTTCCTTTTAGACTGCTTTTATTCGCTTTTATTCTTGATTGGCGCCTCTGTTAACCTCGTGTTTGTGTTCCATAAGTTAGGATAGTCTTTGGAAGATGTTTTTTTTTTTTTTTTTTTGAGGGGGGAAGGTGTATTTGATTATGTAGCAACCTATGAAAAGTATATTTATAGGCATCCCTTATAGAAAAAAAAATCAGTAAATATTTGTAGTTTTATTTCTACTATTATTTTCTATTACACAGCCTGAATAGGAACAACACTAAAACAGCAATAGGAACTCCACTAACAACTGCAAAATGCATACAAATTGACTTTACCTCCAGGCACAGGCAGGTCTTAAACTGATCGCTAAATTGTGTGCTAACATGCCGCCTAATTTCCATGAGAATCGCTATTTTCGGTAAAATTAATGAAAATTACCTCACGAATTACCTATTAATTTACCTCATGAGGTAAAACGTGACTAAAACCAACCAGAATTGCTAAATGTCATTACCTCACTAGGTAAATTACCTCACATGAGGTAATTTGTTTGATAACTCTACCAGAATTGAGGCCAATGTGTTTGCTTCATCTTTTTATAAACAGGATGCCAGCATTTTCTGCATTAAAAAAGCAAAACTAACAAACACTTTAGCAGCTCAGTCGGCCTGCGAATACTTTTATTGAAATGTTGTGTAATAATTGCCAGTGCTAATAAAACACAGGAAACAAATTAAAAAGCAATAATTTTCGCCTTTACATTTTAGAGTCAGCGGTCTTTTAAATATGTTCCAATATTGTGTGCCATTATTCTTGCAATATTGCAGTGAGTAACAGCCCGTCCTCTCCCCACAATAAAGACGTTTACACAAGCCTACGACCACAACGCTATTTAAATTCTTATTTGTTTCTAAATGATTCCGGCCCTGTCAGGCCGGGCTGCTCGGAGCTGCCTTCATTAGGAAGCCACAAATGTTACCCAGAATGCCGCGGTGGTATTTTAATCATTCCGCCGGCCTGTTTCGCCTGGGCTTTGATGTTGAATGTGAATTATGTAGGCCATGAAATCGCACCTAAACAAAGCTCCATGTAAAGCTCATTGCCGGAGACAAACGCCATAAATACACATCAGGGCTGGATATACGTTGGAGATATTATGTTCTTAGCCGCCTGCAAAGTTTATGTCTATGGCGGGCTGAGCTATGGCGTTATTAACAGCGATTCCGCGGCCTGCTGCTTGAGGCCGCGACGTGTTTGATGCGCTGTTTGTTCTGTTTTATAGCTTTGTATAACATTACATCAGTGACATAAACAGTGAGGACTGTCTGGTTTGCAGAAGATGGGATTAGGCCCGGGAGCTGTGAGAGGGCTCCGGCCTAGACATACGGATGTATCTGCGCTCTGAGACAAAAGTCTGCTCTAATACAGCCAGTGTGATAAATTCTGCCTCTGGCATGTAACATCTGTGTGAAGATGCTCCTGTGGACTCCTGGTTTAGCCTATAACACAAGCTACTGTAGTGAGGTGTAAATCCAACTACACAAGAGAGTGGAAGAAGGTTACTACTGCTTCTGAGTTTTTTTTATTGAGGCCCATTGAGACACCAGAATATCTACAGGTATCCTGCAGCTCACAGCGCTGCCCCCTTTCTTTCCCTGCTACAGGTCATTTGGATGGAGCAGCAGTGTGTGTACAGAGCATGGAGCAGCAGAGTGTGTACAGAGCATGGAGCAGCAGCATGTGTACAGAGCATGGAGCAGCAGTGTGTGTACAGAGCATGGAGCAGCAGCATGTGTACAGAGCATGGAGCAGCAGTGTGTGTACAGAGCATGGAGCAGCTCTGGGGAACTTAACAGAGTCCGGTATGAGCACAGCCCTGTGCCCCTGCTGGGTGAATGCTTCACTTTCCCCTTCATTAGCAATGTTATTATCTGTATCCAGACTGCTCCTGATTGATTCCGTTGCCGATCAGGAGCAGATCGGACATTTAGGAAATAATTGTCAGATCCTGTCAGTCGGACAGGAAATTGCATTATGTGTACCCAGCATGATAATATCCTACCATATTATTATACTGTACTGTACGTGGCTGAGGGGAACCTTTCAGGAACTGCCCCTCCCCCCCCCTTGAGAATCCTGGGTTTGCCCCTGACATGGAGCCTTCTGGGAAATGTTCCTGTACTTCCTGCTCTGGCAGTAAGTGCATAAGGCTGGGTATGCATTATATGTTCTGTTAGTAGATTAAACTGGGAATAAAAGAAAAAGCATAGGTTTCAATTCACAAGAAAAAACAAGTCATGATTGATCTCACCTTACTTATTGAATCCTTTAGCTATATAGAGAGGTAATTTGTGAGACAGAAAGATAAGGAGACATAATTGCTGAGATAAAACAGATAAGGGCCATTAAAGGGAGTCTGAAGCCAATAATAATGAAAAAAACATATACTTACCTCTGGATCCTATAGAGCCTGCTCGTTCCTCTCCTGGTCCCTGCGTTCCAGCGCTGGCTCCCCCATACCAGTTTTTTCCAGCTGGGTGGCATTAAAAAGTAGGCGGGTGGGGAGCGAATCATCCCTAATCACCCTCCCTCCTCCCCAGTATATTAGTCAGATGTGCCCCCTAATCCCCCTCCCCAGTATAGTAGTCAGCTGTGCCCCCTAATCCCCCTCCCTCCCCAGTATAGTAGTCAGATGTGCCCCCTAATCCCCCTCCCTCCCCAGTATAGTAGTCAGATGTGCCCCGTAATCCACTTCCCTCCCCAGTATAGTAAGTAACAAGGTGTGTGATCATATTCATCTTACAGAGCACAGTGTGGGCAGGATTGCAGGCAGCACTCACCTTCCTCAGGTTCCAGACGCTGCAGCCTGCAGGTCTGTCTGCCTTCTCTATCGCTGCTCTGCACTTCCTGCTTATCAGATCAGGCACTAGAGCCCACACTGTGAAGCAGGGAATGCAGAGCAGCAACCATACAGAGAAGGCAGCCGGGACTTGCAGGCTGCAGCGTCTGGAACCTGAGGGAGGTGAATGTGCTGCCTGTCCATTGCGCTCTGCACCGTAACCTTGCAAGGAGAGGGAGCACAGGGTGTGGGGAGTGCACACACACAGGGCCAGCCCATGACACAGCAACCCTCCATGGCTCAACACCCCAAGCGGTCTGTCCCCACCACTACCCTGTTGGTACGCCACTGGTGATGTCACAGCCCTTCTCTGCGCACTCTGCTGGCTGCATGGAATGATTTGCCTCTGGTGATGTCACAGCCCTTCTCTGTGCACTCTGCTGGCTGCATGGAATGATTTGCCTCTGGTGATGTCACAGCCCTTCTCTGTGCACCCTTCTGGCTGCATGGAATAATTAGCCTCTGGTGATGTCACAGCCCTTCTCTGTGCATTCTGCTGGCTGCATGGAATGATTTGCCTCTGGTGATGTCACACCCCTTTTCTGTGCACTCTGCTGGCTGCATGGAATGATGTGCCTCTGGTGATGTCACAGCCCTTCTCTGTGCACTCTGCTGGCTGCATGGAATGATTTGCCTCTGGTGATGTCACAGCCCTTCTCTGTGCACTCTGCTGGCTGCATGGAATGATTTGCCTCTGGTGATGTCACAGCCCTTTTCTGTGCACTCTGCTGGCTGCATGGAATGATTAGCCTCTGGTGATGTCACAGCCCTTTTCTGTGCACTCTGCTAGCTGCATGGAATAATTAGCCTCTGGTGATGTCACAGCCCTTCTCTGTGCACTCTGCGAGCTGCATGGAATGATTAGCCTCTGGTGATGTCACAACCCTTCTCTGTGCACTCTGCTGGCTGCATGGAATGATTTGCCTCTGGTGATGTCACAGCCCTTTTCTGTGCACTCTGCTGGCTGCATGGAATGATTAGCCTCTGGTGATGTCACAGCCCTTCTCTGTGCACTCTGCTAGCTGCATGGAATAATTAGCCTCTGGTGATGTCACAGCCCTTCTCTGTGCACTCTGCGAGCTGCATGGAATGATTAGCCTCTGGTGATGTCACAGCCCTTCTCTGTGCACTCTGCGAGCTGCATGGAATGATTAGCCTCTTGGTGATGTCACAGCCTTTCTCTGTGCACTCTGCTGGCTGCATGGAATGATTAGCCTCTGGTGATGTCACACCCCTTTTCTGTGCACTCTGCTGGCTGCATGGAATGATTTGCCTGTGGTGATGTCACAGCCTTTCTCTGTGCACTCTGCTGGCTGCATGGAATGATTAGCCTCTGGTGATGTCACAGCCCTTTTCTGTGCACTCTGCTGGCTGCATGGAATGATTAGCCTCTGGTGATGTCACAGCCCTTCTCTGTGCACTCTGCTGGCTGCATGGAATGATTAGCCTCTGGTGATGTCACAGCCCTTTTCTGTGCACTCTGCTGGCTGCATGGAATGATTAGCCTCTGGTGATGTCACAGCCTTTCTCTGTGCACTCTGCTGGCTGCATGGAATGATTAGCCTCTGGTGATGTCACAGCCCTTCTCTGTGCACTCTGCTGGCTGCATGGAATGATTTGCCTATGGTGATGTCACAGCCCTTCTCTGTGCACTCCGCTGGCTGCATGGAATGATTTGCCTATGGTGATGTCACAGCCCTTCTCTGTGCACTCTGCTGGCTGCATGGAATGATTAGCCTCTGGTGATGTCACAGCCCTTCTCTGTGCACTCTGCTGGCTGCATGGAATGATTAGCCTCTGGTGATGTCACAGCCCTTCTCTGTGCACTCTGCTGGCTGCATGGAATGATTTGCCTCTGGTTATGTCACAGCCCTTAGCTGCTTGGGCTCTGTGTTGAGTCACACTTGTAACAGCTGCATTTTTTTAGTTGAGAAAAAGTACAGTTACCATATATTTAATGAGGCCTAAAACCTGGGAGAATAGCCTAGAGTCAGGGCCGGATTTCTGGGAAGGCCTCCAAAGCCCGTGCCTAGGGCGGAGCCATGCAAGGGGCGGGTTTTCACCATCCCTAATCCATTCCCCACCACATCTCGCCTGTCCCATTAACGCTGAACACCCGTCTGCTTTGCTCTACATACTGCAGTGCGAGCGTACAGAAGGTGGCTAAATGCATGACAGACAGGGAGCATCAGCTAATCAACAGTCCGTGGCTGTACAAACATTTCAGCCTAGCCCGCCCTTTCTCCGCCCCTCCTTACCAGCTCAACCTATTGCAATCCAGCTTACAGCAGAAGGATGAAGGAATCACTGACTGCTCTATCTGTGTATGTGTGTGGCTCTTGCTATATTCACAAGAGACAGAGCTCCGTTGCCTGCTAGATTCAGCTGCCTCCTCGTTCCTCCAACAGACTAAGTAAACACAATGTCCTCCGCCAGGCTAAGTTCACTTCACGGATTGCTGAAGGAATGCTTTGCTGTTATCTGTAAATCATTAAGCAGCAAACACCCACAGAGCATGAAAGAAGCAGTGCTTTTCCTTTGAGAAGGTGTGTTTGGGGGAGGGGGTTCAGAAATGACAACTAGATGCAGAGGATTCAGAAGGGCATAGCATACGAATTCACTTTATACCATCATTTTTCAGGAATGTACAAAGAGGAATGTCATAAACTAAACTTAAAGGAAGTGTCAGGCAATTTGTTACACCCAGATCTTCTTACCTGGGGCTTCCTCCAGCCCCTTGCAGCCGACATGTCCCTCTTCATGTCCTGGGCAGTCAGCTGGGAGTGGAGATGAGGGACTTGTTGGCTGCAAGAGGCTGGAGGAAGCCCAGGGTAAGTACATCTGGGAGTAGCAAAGATTGCCTGACGCTTCCTTTAACCACTTCGGTACCAGCAGCCTCTGCCCTCTTAAAGGAGTTGTCCGGCAAAACTAAATAAAATAAGCGCTACTTACCGGGGGCTTCATCCAGCCCCAACCTCCCAGCACATCCCTCGCCGCAGCTCTCCCTTCAGTCGTTCACCGGTGCTCCGACCCAGTCCCCGGCGATGACGTCAGAGCGACCTGGAGGTCGCTCTGTACTGCGCCTGCGTGATCGGCGCTGTGAATCACCGCCACGTGGGCCGGAGCGGACTGCGCAGGCGCAGAACTACTATGCTTATTAGTGGTTAATTCTGCATGTCACTGGTGGATTATTATAATTTAGTATTTATATAACGCCGACTTTTAATGGCAGAGTATATAGTCTTGTCACTTAGCTGTTCCTATTCCCTATCATATGTCTATATATGTATTGTGTAGTGTCCATTAACTTATCTGTATGTTTTCGGGATATGGGAGGAAACAAGAATACCCAGAGGAAACCCACGCAGAATTGGGGAGAGCATACAAACTCCGTGCAGATAGTGCCCTGGCTGGGAATTGAATCAGGGACCCAGCGCTGCAAGGCGCGAGCGCTAACCACTATGTGCATGTCAATAATATCTGGTGTATGTGTGGGATGAAACAGGTTGCATTGCCTGGAGCACCAAATAGGACATTGTATTTTATACAGAAAATGGATGGTTTTACTATGGGATAATGTGCTCTCCAACAGTAATTTAATTATTGCAAATTAATATTTTTCAAATATGTTTATGATTTTATTCATGGGTATTTATTTTAATATATTGTGCAGTTAATTTTACATTTTAAATTTTACTAATTTGGTCATTTGGAATTGGTCAAGATGCTGTTAGGGTGCCCATTAACGATACAATGAACAATTAGTTACATTCTTTACCGTTTGTGGGCACGATCAATAGTTTACTTTGATTGATCGTGTTCACAACAGTGAAAGAAAGTAGCTAAATCAATTATCTCTAATGAAATTGACCCAAAAAATTGATACAACAGTTGTTCCTAGTCGATTGGCGCCATCAACAGTAGTCGATCTGTTTGTTAAATTGTATCTTTAATTGGCACCTTTAGTTGGGGGGGGGGGGGGCGGTTGGTGACAGTGGGCCTAGGGCAGTGAAAAGTACAAATCCGGCCCTGCCTAGAGTTCTTCTTTAGGGACCACTATCGCAAAAAAAGTAGGCAGCTAAAATCTGATTGAACAGCAGTTGCAAAGTCTAACTGACAAAATAACGTGCGTAGGGTGGCTGGCTGGTACAGGGGCGTAGCAATAGGGGGTGCAGAGGCTGCGACCGCATCGGGGCCCTTGGGCCAGAGAGGCCCCGTAGGGCCCTCCATGAAACTGCAGTATTAGCTCTCTATTGGTCCTGTGCTCATAATAATTACTTTTATAGATACTTTGAATAGTGATAATCATTAACAAACTGTTCCCCATCCCCTTCTTGCACCTCTGACACTGTAGTTGCCATTGGCAAGTTTTGGCGCGCTGTATCAATTGTTATGTATAGAGTGCTTGGGGGGGCCCCATGTAAAACTTGCATCGGGGCCCAAAGCTCCTAAGCTACGCCACTGGGCTGGTATCTTACTATTTTGGCAGTTAAACTGCTGTTCAGGAACTGTTGTTGAGAAAACAAAGAAACCCCGAGAATCCCCCATGAGGAGATGGACTGGCCCAAAACCTGTCAGTTCTGTCAGATTTTAACTGCCTACTTTTTTCGCGATAGTGCTCCTTTAAGACTCACAAGTGGAATATTCAGATAGCTTTTTGCTTTTTCTGGCCAGCCCTGCCTTCTAGACCTTGGTGACACTTCAACCTCCACTCTATTAATTTCATTCATTTTTATATGCGAATGTGCATCCCATACGATAAATGGTATAGCCGGTGTCTTTAGCGTATAGCCCCGGGGAGATGCGGAGAATGATATCCCAGCTGTGTGCGAATTCCTGCTTTCCATCCAGCCATTGCCTCCACTCGCAGGGAAATCACGTTAACAGCTGCTTGCGTTCATATTCATTGCTGTTTATATAAGGGGAAAGAGTCTTCCGAGCCAGTTAGACTATTACAGTTATTGACTGTTTATAAAGGTTATCCAATGTAACAATTTTTATCAGCGGTAATTGTTCCCATGATTTAGGCTGGCTGTAAACAGTAGGAGCGGAGCCCCGATTTGCTGTTTTCGCAAACGTACCATAATGGACACATTTATTGAACTCGGACACCATCTGTCCTTTTCTGAATCCTGGAAATGATCTTGTATAAAACCGTTTCAGAAGAAATGCATAAAAAATGAATATGTTTATCTTACAACAGCTCTGTTTACGGTATCCACCCATCTTTGCTAAGAAATAGTGCACTTGCTGGTGTATTTATTGTGAAGTTGTAATCGTGGTACATATTATTTTCATTCCTGACATCATTCAGATGGTGAAAAATATACTGTAGATCCAGCATGGCTGTTTTTAGGCATAGGTAAACCAGGCAGATGTCTAGGGTGATACAGCGCTATTCTTTGCACAATAAGGGAAGGACAGCCAGATAGCCATCCAAACAGGGCATAGATTTCAATCAGTGCAGTTCTAAAGTCGTTAAATATGTATGTCATGAGGGTATATCACTGTTATTTTTGCAAATAAGGGCTTGTAATTAGTGACAGAAGCGAAACTGAAAAAGCACACCTTTATTTCCCTAAAAAATATTGTTGCTATACATTGTGATAGGGACATAATTTAATCAGTGTAATAACCGGGACAAATGGGCAAAAAAAATGTGTGGGTTTTAATTACAGTAGCATGTATTCTTTTAAAACTATAATGGCTGAAAACTGAGAAATAATGATTTTTTTTCAATTTGTACTATTCCTGTTAAAATGCATTTGGAATAAAATAATTCTTAGCAAAATGTACCGCCCAAAGAAAGCCTAATTAGTGATGGAAAAAAAACAAGATATGGATCATTTAGTTGTGATAACTAGAGATAAAGTAATTGGTGAATGAAAGGGAGGTGCACCGAAAAGTGAAAATTGCTCTAGTCCATAAGGAGGAAAACCCCTTAGTGGTTAACTAGTTAACACCTCAATGGGCATTGCTGAGTAGCATAAAAATAACAGGGCAGTGGTTATTCATGTTAAATGTGCTAATTAATTAGACATGGTTTTAGATTTGGTCTGTATTGGTTGCTGCAACTCATGGGACTGTAGACAATACATTTATGCATACTTAACTATTAATAACATACCAGAAAACAGGATTTGGTGCATAAAAAGGCCGTGGGCGGCCATCTTTATTGGTTTAAATTCTAGCACAAAAGTTTCCAAAATAACTTTATTAACTTATAATAAATAATCAATAAATAACCAAAAACTCCAGTAATAGGTCCACCATTACAGTTCACACCCCACTTAGGAAATATTTAATACCGCAAGGACCCCTTGATGAAACCAATAAAGCTTGACCACGACGGATCTTCTTCTTGCTGGAAGGGTGGGTGGGGAGCTTGTCCCATCCACGCTGGAAATTAAGGCAGATTAACAATGAGCAGCACCTTCTTATATACCCTAACCCCCCCCCCCCCCCTCCCCCCCCGGATTGGCTGCTGCAACAAAGTTTAAGCCTGGCAACACCTGGCAGATTTCACCTTACACCTTAATTGACCAATCCTACACCTGCCTGCAATTTTTCCCTCACTACCTAAGAGAAGGAATAGCAGCCAATCAGGAGGGGAGCTACCTCAGCCATAGAAGCTAATGTAATTACCTCACAGCAATGTTAAATAAACCTTATTATTTATTAACATAAAACCCTACCTAGAAAAACCTACCTACCAATATTCCCTGCTTGTCACATTCCCGTGAAGGGCCTTCTTTATTAAATACGGTCCTGAACATTCTGGAATTCCAGGATAATATTCTGACCTGTAAAGGTCCAGGCTGTACATAAAATGGCAAATAGAGGGAAAGAGGAGGAGCTGTCAGCACTACATCTAAGTGGAGTAATCCAGTTTACACAGACACACTCACATCAGATGATCCAGCATTCTCTGGCTCAATGAAATGCAGTATTGTTTCAAAATTCAGAAGAGATGCCAAAGAAGTCTAGGCCTCCAAGACTGGATTTATACTTTTTCTGCCCCAGGCCAACTTTCTTACAGCTTCCCTTCATTGTGCAGCTTATACCTATTGGTACCAATGTACCTATTGGTACTAGAGATGGCCCGAACCTCCGATTTTCGGTTCGCGAACTTCCGCAAAAGTTCGGTTCGCACGAACTTTGGCGAACCGCAATAGACTTAAATGGGGAGGCGAACTTTGAAAAATAGAAACACTTATGTTGGCCAGAAAAGTGATGTTTCAAGGGGTCTAACACCTGTAAGGGGGGCATGGCGGAGTGGGATAGACGACAAAAGTCCCGGGGAAAAATCTGGATTTGACGCAAAGCAGCATTTTAAGGGCAGAAATGACATTGAATGCTAAATTGCAGGCCTTAAGTGCTTTAAAACTTCTTGCATGTGTATACATCAATCAGGGAGTGTAATTAGAGTTCTGCTTCACACTGACACACCAAACTCACTGTGTAACGCACCGCAAACAGTTGTTTGTGTAGTGACAGCCGTGCTGGACTGGTGCGCACCATGGCGAGATTGCTCTTCCTCAGTGATATCATCAGGTAATGTCTGACTGCCTTATCAACTTTCAATGGTTCTTTCTCTACCATTGTTAAAGCTTACATCTATTTTTTTTTTAAATTACATTTTCTGCTGGCTGTTCAGTACCTGTAACGAGAATCTGTTATGGAGGGCAAGTCTCTCATTGTGGGTGACCACGGGTAATGGCCGGGGAATCAGGGTTCGATTCTGGTCCAGACAGAGTGGGAGCCTGAGCACCATGGCGAGAGTGCGGGCGATATTGGTTTTCAAGCCCATATGATCGCCGGGCTGAGGTAGCTCAATGATAGAACAACAGTGATTGTCCAGCTGATCAAATTTGGTCTGTCCACAATGAAGCAACGACCTTATTATCTTGGGTGTGCCACCCCCCCCCCCCCCGAGACACTCATATAGCCGTCGGTCATTGCTTCATTGTGATATGCAAGCCCTTCCACCGCGGCAAGGTAATGATCACGAAGGGGAATGGGCACATGTACATGCCTTTTGTTTTATTGTTGCAGCTGCAGTGCAGCCAGAAAAATTAGGCAGGCATGTACACGCACCAGAAAAAGTAGTATAGAGGCCGCTGCTAGCAGTGGCCTTAAAAATTCAGGAATACACCCGGAGTCCTGGACCCTATTGGTGGTGGCGGAGAAGGCAGTCAAGCGGCCTGCCGGCAGAGATGCTGTGTGGGGAGCGACTTAGTCATGGGGCAGGCAGTCGCACGGCGTGCAGGCAGCGATGCTGTGTGCGGGGACTGACTTAGTCTTGGGGCGGGCAGTAGTGTTGGGCGAACAGTGTTCGCCACTGTTCGGGTTCTGCAGAACATCACCCTGTTCGGGTGATGTTCGAGTTCGGCCGAACACCTGACGGTGCTCGGCCAAACCGTTCGGCCATATGGCCGAACTAAGAGCGCATGGCCGAACGTTCCCCGAACGTTCGGCTAGCGCTGTGATTGGCCGAACGGGTCACGTGGTTCGGACCCGAACGCGCTCTGATTGGCCGAACTGTCACGTGGTTCGGGTAAATAAATACCCGAACCACGTCATATCTCCGCCATTTGTCTGTGGGTTTAGCTTTGGGTAGGCAGGCAGGGTAGTTCGCGCTCCAGCCACGCTAGCCAGGGTCCCCCCCAGTCATTGTGTGTCGCTGCTGGGAATAGTAGTACACCGCTCGCTCAGCATTCTGTTTACTGCCACTCTGTGTACCTCGCTCAGCCACACTATATAGCATTCTGTTTACTGCCACTCTGTGTCTGCTGGGAATAGTAGTACACCGCTTGCACAGCCACACTATATAGCATTCTGTTTACTGCCACTCTGTGTACCTCGCTCAGCCACACTATATAGCATTCTGTTTACTGCCACTCTGTGTCTGCTGGGAATAGTGGTACACCGCTCGCTCAGCCACACTATATAGCATTCTGTTCACTGTTCTGTGTCTGCTTGGAATAGTGGTACACCGCTCGTTCAGCCACACTATATAGCATTCTGTGTACTGTTCTGTGTCTGCTGGGAACAGTAGTACACCGCTCGTTCAGCCACACTATATAGCATTCTGTGTACTGTTCTGTGTCTGCTGGGAACAGTAGTACACCGCTCGCTCAGCCACACTATATAGCATTCTGTTCACTGTTCTGTGTCTGCTGGGAATAGTGGTACACCGCTCGCTCAGCCACACTATATAGCATTCTGTTCACTGTTCTGTGTCTGCTGGGAATAGTGGTACACCGCTCGCTCAGCCACACTATATAGCATTCTGTTTACTGTTCTGTGTCTGCTGGGAATAGTGGTACACCGCTCGCTCATCCACACTATATAGCATTCTGTTCACTGTTCTGTGTCTGCTGGGAATAGTGGTACACCGCTCGCTCAGCCACACTATATAGCATTCTGTTCACTGTTCTGTGTCTGCTGGGAATAGTGGTACACCGCTCGCTCAGCCACACTATATAGCATTCTGTTTACTGCCACTCTGTGTACCTCGCTCAGCCACACTATATAGCATTCTGTTTACTGCCACTCTGTGTCTGCTGGGAATAGTGGTACACCGCTCGCTCAGCCACACTATATAGCATTCTGTTCACTGTTCTGTGTCTGCTTGGAATAGTGGTACACCGCTCGCTCAGCCACACTATATAGCATTCTGTTTACTGTTCTGTGTCTGCTGGGAATAGTGGTACACCGCTCGCTCAGCCACACTATATAGCATTCTGTTCACTGTTCTGTGTCTGCTGGGAATAGTGGTACACCGCTCGCTCAGCCACACTATATAGCATTCTGTTTACTGTTCTGTGTCTGCTGGGAACAGTAGTACACCGCTCGCTCAGCCAGAGTATATAGCATTGTGTTTACTGCCACTCTGTGTACACCGCTCAGCCAGACTATATACCATTGTTTACTGACACTCTGTGTACACCACTCAGCCACACTATATACCATTGTTTACTGACACTCTGTGTACACCGCTCAGCCAGACTATATACCATTGTTTACTGCCACTCTGATTCTGCTGGGAACAGTAGTACACCGCTCGCTCAGCCAGACTATATACCATTGTTTACTGACACTCTATGTACACCGCTCAGCCAGACTATATACCATTGTTTACTGCCACTCTGATTCTGCTGGGAACAGTAGTACACCGCTCGCTCAGCCAGACTATATACCATTGTTTACTGACACTCTATGTACACCGCTCAGCCAGACTATATACCATTGTTTACTGCCACTCTGATTCTGCTGGGAACAGTAGTACACCGCTCGCTCAGCCAGACTATATAGCATTGTGTTTACTGCCACTCTGTGTACACCGCTCAGCCACACTATATAGCATTGCGTACTCTGCCAGTCAGTGTGTATATTGCTGGGATCAGTAATACTCCACTCACCGTCAACCACTATATGAGCTCAACATGAGTTCCCCAGAGACCTCCGCTGTGAGCAGCACTCCCAACAACAGCAACAGCCAACGCCCCACGCAAGCTATAACATCCACCCCAGCAGCCAGTGGTCAGCAGCAGCCCTCCCCGGAGGAGAACGTTGTGTCCATCAGTCCGTCGCCAGAGCGATTAATGAGGGCTGCCATTGAGGAGATGATGGGGCCTGATGTGGAGGAGGAGGTCTGGCTCAGGCCAGCATCCCAAGTTAATGTTGAGGACGATGAGGGGTCTGTGTCTGGGGATGTTGGGGTGGCAGAGGTGGTGGGTGGGTCAGACTCAGGAGAAGAGTTGTATGATGAGGATGATGATCGGGACCATCTGTATGTGCCTCAGAGTCCGACCCCGGAAAACATGTTGTATCGTGTGTTTAGGTACTAAAATCTGCGTTCCCTCCCAGTAGTGTTGGGCGAACAGTGTTTGCCACTGTTCGGGTTCTGCAGAACATCACCCTGTTCGGGGTGACTATATAGCAGACTATATAGCATTGTGTTTAATGCCACTCTGTGTACACGGCTCAGCCACACTATATAGCATTGTGTTTACTTCCACTCTGTGTCTGCTGGGAACAGTAGTACACCGCTCACCCGCCACTGTATAGCATTGTGCTCTGTGTCACTGCTGACAATAGTGGTACACCGCTCACCCACCACTGTATAGCATTTCTGTACTGCCACTGTACTGCTGCCAGTCAGCGTGTACTTTAAGGATAAGTGAAATGAGGAAGAAATCCGGTGAAAGAGGGAGGGGCAAGGGAAGAGGTGTTTCCCCTGACGGTTCACGTACAGGCCACAGGGGAGCACCCAAGAAAACCCACTCAATACTGCCCATGTTGTCCAGGACAACAACCCTCACAGATCCAAAAGAACAGGACCAGATAATTACTTGGATGACCTCTCAAGCGTCCAGCAGTGGGTTAAGCAGCACCAGCACATCACGCACGAGGTCCGAGTCCTCAGCCAGTTAAAGTCTGGGCTTTCTTTGAAGACTGCACTGAGGATGTTACCATGGCGATTTGCAAGGTGTGCAAGACCCGCCTGAGCAGGGGGAAAAGTATTAACAACCTCTCCACCACCAGCATGAGCCGCCACATTCTATCCAAACATCCCACTCTGTGGGCAAACGCGGCAGGACAGGGTACCACCAGCAACACTGCCTCCCTTGGGTTCACCAGACTCACCACCAGACCCGCCTCAGCAGCAGCAGTAGCCCAGCCATTGCGTGGTTCACAACATTCACAAACATCAGACGATGCTGACACTGTCACTTTCCGGACTAGTGCTCTTGAGGTCTCCCAGTGTTCATCAAACACAACAACCAACAGCCCTTCGGTGTGCAGCGCTACGGTTGAGTTGTCTGTTTCTGAGATGTTTGAGCACAAGAGGAAATTGCCAGCAAATGACCCCCGGGCCGTGGCAGTAACAGCCAGCCAGCATAGCCAAGCTTCTGGCCTGCGAAATGCTGCCATATCGAGTGGTGGAGACAAACAGCTTCAAGGGCATGATGTCAGTGGCCATCCCACGTTACGTGGTTCCCAGCCGCTACCACTTTGCGCGCTCTGCAGTGCCTGAGTTGCATGAGCACGTGGTCAGCTAAATAACCCGAAGCTTGAAGAATGCCGTTGCCTGCAAGGTTCACCTCACCACTGACACCTGGACGAGTGCGTTCGGCCAGGGTCGATACATCTCCCTTACCGCGCACTGGGTGAACCTTGTGGAGCCTGGCAGCGATTCCTCACCTGCTACGGCGCGGGTGTTGCCCACGCCGCAAACAGCTGGATAACAACAGCAGCACCTACCTCTCTGACTCCTTCTCCTCCAACGCATCTCAAAGCTGTACCTCATCCGGAAATGCTAACCCAGCACCAGCAGCAGTAGGATCGTGGAAGCAGTGCAGCACAGCTGTTGGCATGCGTCAGCAAGCGTTGCTGAAGCTGATCTGCCTTGGGGATAAGCAGCACACAGGGGAGGAAATTTGGAGGGGAATAAAGGAACAGACGGATTTGTGGCTGGCACCGCTGGACCTGAAACCGGGCATGAAGCTAGACACCTGGCACGAACTGGCAATGTACGCAATAGAGGTGCTGGCTTGCCCGGCAGCCAGCGTTATGTCGGAACGCTGTTTCAGTGCTGCCGGAGGCATCATCACAGATCGGCGTATCCGCCTCTCCACAGAAAATGCAGACCGTCTGACTCAAATTAAAATGAATCAATCCTGGATTGGAAACGACTACGCAACACTCCTGGACCCCAACCAAGTAACATGACCGATGAACATCTGGGATGGTTTAGCGTTTCCGGTCCCTGTTTATTGAACCTCTCATCTGTATTACATTTATGACTGCATGGCGGCAAAAAGCATTGCTGCTATATCCGCACGCTTTTTGTCCTCATGCAAGGCCTGGGTTGTTGTGTCTCACAAAGCGTGGCCTTCTCCTCCTGCGCCTCCTCCTGTTCCATCACGTGTGCTGCTGCTGCTGCTGGGTTACCGTTGCCGCGTGGTCCCTGTTTATTGAACCTCTTATCTTTATTACATTTATGACTACATGGCGGTACAAAGCATGCTATCCGCACGCTTTTTGTCCTCATGCAAGGCCTGGGTTGTTGTGTCTCACAAAGCGTGGCCTTCTCCTCCTGCGCCTCCTCCTGTTCCATCACGTGTGCTGCTGCTGCTGCTGCTGCTGGGTTAGCGTTGCCGCGTGGTCCCTGTTTATTGAACCTCTTATCTTTATTACATTTATGACTACATGGCGGTACAAAGCATGCTATCCGCACGCTTTTTGTCCTCATGCAAGGCCTGGGTTGTTGTGTCTCACAAAGCGTGGCCTTCTCCTCCTGCGCCTCCTCCTGTTCCATCACGTGTGCTGCTGCTGGGTTAGCGTTGCCGCGTGGTCCCTGTTTATTGAACCACTTATCTTTATT
Source organism: Hyperolius riggenbachi (assembly GCF_040937935.1). Taxonomy (NCBI): domain Eukaryota; kingdom Metazoa; phylum Chordata; class Amphibia; order Anura; family Hyperoliidae; genus Hyperolius; species Hyperolius riggenbachi. Next base: position 468,005,097 of record NC_090649.1, on the reverse strand, counting down.
ACATTTATGACTGCATGGTGGTACAAAGCATGCTATCCGCACGCTTCTTGTCCTCATGCAAGGCCTGGGTTGTTGTGTCTCAAAGCGTGGCCTTCTCCTCCTGCGCCACCCTCCTCCTGTTCCATCACGTGTGCTGCTGCTGGGTTAGCATTACCGGTCCCTTTTCCTGGAACCTCTTATATGTATTACATTTATGACTGCATGCCGACAAAAAGCATGTTACCTGTGCAAAGAAAACAGACATTTCCCGCATTTAAAAGACAGTTTTCCCTTTGAAACTTTAAAATCGATTTTCTCAAAAACTATAAGCTCTTTTTGCTAAATTTTTTTTTCCTCTTGTACCCACTCCCAAGGTGCACATACCCTGTAAATTTGGGGTATGTAGCATATAAGGAGGCTTTACAAAGCACAAAAGTTCGGGTCCCCATTGACTTCCATTATGTTCGGAGTTCGGGTCGAACACCCGAACATCGCGGCCATGTTCGGCCTGTTCGGCCCGAACCCGAACATCTAGATGTTCGCCCAACACTAGCGGGCAGTAGCCCTCCGGGAACCCTAAGACCTCCCTCTACCAATGCCTAACCCTAAGACCTCCCTCTACCGATGCCTAACCCTAAGACCTCCCTCTACCGATGCCTAACCCTAAGACCTCCTTTTACCAATGCCTAACCCTAAGACCTCCTTTTACCAATGCCTAACCCTAAGACCTCCTTCTACCGATGCCTAACCCTAAGACCTCCCTCTACCGATGCCTAATTCTAAGACCTCCCTCTACCGATGCCTAACCCTAAGACCTCCTTCTACCGATGCCTAACCCTAAGACCTCCCTCTACCAATGCCTAACACTAAGACCTCCCTCTACCAATGCCTAACCCTAAGACCTCAGTCTACCAATGCCTAACCCTAAGACCTCCCTCTACCAATGCCTAACCCTAAGACCTCCCTCTACCGATGCCTAACCCTAAGACCTCCCTCTACCGATGCCTAACCCTAAGACCTCCTTTTACCAATGCCTAACCCTAAGACCTCCTTTTACCAATGCCTAACCCTAAGACCTCCTTCTACCGATGCCTAACCCTAAGACCTCCCTCTACCGATGCCTAATTCTAAGACCTCCCTCTACCGATGCCTAACCCTAAGACCTCCCTCTACCGATGCCTAACCTTAAGACCTCCCTCTACCAATGCCTAACCCTAAGACCTCCCTCTACTGATGCCTAACCCTAAGACCTTGCTATACCGATGCCTAACCCTAAGACCTCCTTCAACCGATGCCTAACCCTAAGACCTCAGTCTACCGATGCCTAACCCTAAGACCTCTTTCTACCGATGCCTAACCCTAAGACCTCCCTCTACCGATGCCTAACTCTAAAAGCTCCCTCTACCGATGCCTAACCCTAAGACCTCCCTCTACCAATGCCTAACCTTAAGATCTCTCTCTACATATGCCTAACACTAACTCCCCCCCCCCCCCAACCTTCATCTACCAACACCGCAAAGACATGATTTGTGGCAAAGAAAGTACATTTCGGCACTCTGAGACGCCTTTCGGAGAAAGTAAATTTCTGCACTTGGAAGCGCCTTTCTGTGCCTCTGTGCGCCCAAAACTATCTTCGTTCCTGCAAACCACAGGCTTTTATAATAGGTGCCTATGGTGGCGCCCTTTTTTTGGTAAGGGCTCCTGCGCCATTTTTCTTGTCTATGGCCAAAAATGGACAGAAGTGATCCTGTATACCAGATATGGGCTAAAAAATATCCGCCAGCATCATAGTTCATGGAGATCTAATCACATTGATGGAAAAAAACATTCCCAGCATGCTTTGTGGTAGCCGGGCTGCGTTATATCTCCACGGCCAGTTCAAGAGGCGGAAGAGAGAGCACCACTCTTCACTCTACTACTATCATCAAGGAGCAGGATAACAGTTCAGCGAGACCAATAACAAGTACTTAAAGAAGAATCCGCTCCCCTGAGTGATTAAGGCTCCAACTTTATCAAAACTGGTTATAGACAGAAACATAGAATCTCACGCCTATCGGAGCTACAATCGCTGCTTAGTCAGAAACTCATCTTTGGGTACCCGGTCCTGGATGCTCTTAGTTTTGTTAGGTTTAAAGTCTCTGAGAGTTGAGCTATGTACATGCATTAAATTTCTATCCCCTGCAGGGCCTGGGATTGATCCCTTTGGACGACAATTTAGGTCCAAGTTCTGTACAAGCTACGCATATTATTACTATGGGGGGGGGGGGGGGGGGGGCAAAGACATCACAAATATGCTGGAGCAGCAGGGGTAAGGAGAAAGAACAATAGTTATGGCCTGCACTTGACACAGTAGACAAGGCACAGAACATTTATATTGCGCTTTTCTCCTGGTGGACTCAAATCACTAGAGCTGCAGCCACTAGGGCCCGCTCAGTAGGCAGAAGCAGTGTTAGGAAATCTTGCCTAATGTCTCCTCACTGAATAGGTGCTGGCTTACTGAACAGGAAGAGCTGGGATATGGTTCAGCATTCTGGATCGCTCCCCAATGCATCAGGAAGGCCAAATGCCCCCAGGAGGTAAAATGTCTAAATGGGCAGAATGTTGACATTCTTCACTTAAGGGTGTACTCACTTTTGTTGCCAGTGGTTTTGAAATGAATGACTGTGTGGTGAGTTATTTTGATGGGAGAGCAAATTTACTCTATTATATAAGCTGTACACTGACTACTTTACATTGTAAAAAATCTATGAGGTGCACTCTCTTTAGTGAATACTGAATGCATATTGGCAGCACAGAGATGTGGTGATTAGCACTCTTGCCGTGTAGCGCTGGGTCCGTGGTTTGAGCCCCAGCCGGGACACTATCTGCACAGACTTTGTATGTTCTCCCCGTCTCTGTGTGGGTTTCCTCCAGGTATGCTGGTTTCCTCTGGCATCCCCAAAACATACAGGTAAGTTAACTGGCTTCCCCCAAAATGGGCCCTAGACTACGATACATACACTACACGATACATACATTCACACACCTACACATATGTCTATGGTAGGGATTAGATTGTGAGCTCCCCTGAGGGACAGTTAAATGACAAGACTATATACTCTGTACAGCGCTGTGGGACATGTTGGCGCTATATAAATAGTAAATAATAATAGGTATACTTATAATAATACATATAAAGTACATGTAATAATACTAGCGCTGGGTCCCTGGTTCAAATCCCAGCCAGGGCACTATCTGCACAGAGTTTGTATGTTCTTCCCGTGTCTGTATGGGTTTCTTCCGGGCACTCCGGTTTCCTCCCACATCCCAAAAACATACAGATAAGTTAATTGGCTTCCCTGTAAATTGACCCTAGACTATGATACATACACTGCATGATACGTACATAGACATATGAGAATGACAGTGATTAGATTGTGAGCCCCTCTGAGGGACAGTTGGTGACAAGACAATATACTCTGTAAAGCGCTGCAGAAGATGTTGGTGCTATATAAATACTAAATAATAATAATAATATACTCATAACTCCCAACTGTCCCTCTTTTGGAGGGACAGTCCCTCTTTGGTAGCCCTGTCCCTCTGTCACCCTCATTTGTCCCTCTTTCAGACTTTGTCCCTATTTCTATGTAAATATATATATTTCTCTACTGAAAATGTGTCTGATTGACTCTAAACTTTATTCCCATCCTTTAAATTCATATATTTCTAATTTTAAAATGTGAATATGAAGGAAAATGAAGCAGGATAGCAAGGACCAGTGTGGTTTGACTTATAAAACAACATATTTTTCTTATAAAATCTTTATGGTATGTTTGACTAGGGGCGTGGCAGAGGCGTGATCAGGGGTGTGGCAGGGGCGTGGCTTAAGTGTCCCTCTTCCTCATCTCAAAAAGTTGGGAGGTATGTACAAGCATACACAGGCAGACACACACATGCTTATAATCAAGCTACATTTGAAACGTACTAGTGATGACATATCCATGGGCCAGGCTCATCTGCTGAAGCATTTACAGTCTATTTTAGCATCTAGGTCTCCAGAGGCCTTCAGTTCCACGTTTTCTGGTCTGTTTCTGCCATTTAGGACATCGGGGAGCTGCGATCACATGCAGAATCACTACAATAAATGCACGGTTGTCAGTTGTGGTTTAAAAATTGTGTCAGCACAGAAGCGAGCTTCAAATTAAAGTGGAACGTTTCAAGACAAGAAGATGTGGTGCGAGCGCCGGCTCTGCATGTGATTGGTGTATCCGTAGAGTGTCAGCACCGCCCCCCACTGCGTGAATGACTCCTTCCATCAATATCAAACAAAAAGGTCAACGTGTTGGGGTAAGAGACGATAGTCATGGCTTGGTTCGTGTGCTACACACTGTGAATTCAGATGAAATACAGTTTTACTCAAACCTGAATTATCGCAAATACTTTCTGTTTTAAGAAAGCAAACTTTTGTTTTCCACAGCATTTAAGTAAGAGGGCTTTTTGGACCATTGTAGCCCCTTACACACTCCTAGGAGTTCTGGTTCACCATGACCTTGCTGGTTAGTCTGTACCAGGGGCGTAACATTAGACCGTGCAAGGGATGCAGCTGCAGGGGGGCCCAAAAGCCACAGGGGTGCCCATCCTGAGACAACTGACAACTAAGGGCATGGAGAGAAAAAGCTTCTATTCTCTGCACAATTGTTCTAATTACTGCATCTGCTCAGCCATTGATAACAAATCAGACAGTCCTATTCAGTGCGCCCAGCCCCCAACCTCTCTACCCCTCCCCAAGTGCTGTGTACTGTAGTGATGCTGGAGAAGTCTGCAGAGCCAGTTCTGCTTCATCAGAGATGGACAGAGTGAGTGTTATAAGCTGAGTCCGGGAAATCACTCGTCTGTCTGTTTTCTGTATGCGTTTTCTGCACAAAATGTGGGCTAAGGGGCCCCATCAAAAGTTTTGCAGGGGGGCCCAGTGATTTCTAGTTACACCACTGGTCTGTACCTCAAAGTGAAACAGAATACTCAGAAAGCTCCGGGTGATCCAGAACCACTAGGAAGTTATAGGTGACCGAAAAGCCCTCCTACTAAAAAGCAATACTCACTCAGTGTAATTTGCTTTCTTGCAACAGAAGGTATTTGCGATAATTTTGCTTTAAGTGAGCGACTGTGGTTTCCCATGATGCATCACTCCAGAATATGCAAATTATCTCTATATGCCCCTAAAGCCAGGAACACATGTAAAAAGCTGCCGTCCTCAGCCGCTCCCAAGCTGCCGTCCTCAGTCTTCTGCAGCTCCGGTACCGGGTTCCCGCAGTACTGTCAGTCGGAGCCAGTCTACGCAGGAGAAGTGTGCTCTTTGCGTATCTCTCCAGCACCCACTGGAGAGATATGCAGAGGGTGCACTTCTCTTACGTTAGACTGGCTTTGACTGACGGAAGTGCGGGGACCCGGTACCGGAGCTGCAGAAGACTGAGGACAGCGGCGGGGGAGCGATCGGAGCGGATGGGGCTGGAGGAAGCCCCAGGTATGGATAAATCTGTCTACACACAGAGTGCATTTCTCTTTTTCCTGTGCAAGAGTTCAGGTCCACTTTAAAGAGAAACTCTGACCAAGAATTGAACTTTATCCCAATCAGTAGCTGATACCCCCTTTTACATGAGAAATCTATTCCTTTTCACAAACAGACCATCAGGGGGCGCTGTATGACTGATATTGTGGTGAAACCCCTCCCACAAGAAACTCTGAGGACCATGGTACTCCTGGCAGTTTCCTGTCTGTGAACCTTGTTGCATTGTGGGAAATAGTTGTTTACAGCTGTTTCCAACTGCCAAAAAAGCATGCAGCAGCTACATCACCTGCCAACAGTAAAAATGTCACCATGTAATTAATGTCAGAAAGTAAATCAGGGTTTCAAAAGATTTTACAATGGGCAAACACTGACTAAATCATTTATACATAATTATTGTAAAAATGAAGCACTTTTTTATTGCATTATTTTCACTGGAGTTCCTCTTTAAAGCTAATGGGAACCGGGGTAATAAAAAGAAAAAAGGATGAGCCTCCCCTATCCTCTCCCGGTGCCCGGTCCCGCTCAGGATCCCCCGTAGACGTATTCGACCGTTTCGGTCAAATACTGGCCGAAGGGAGGTTTTGGAAGACTTCGGGAACACTCGGGCTCCCAAAGGCGGGCCGCTCCAAACTACGGATGCATGAGCGCCCTCTACTCGCGCGTGCGCAGTATGGAGCCGCCGGCCTTTGGGAGCCCGAGTGCTTCTGAAGGCTTCCGAAGTCCCAGCGGCGGTGGATTTTCACGGAGGATCCACCAGGCACTGGGAGAGGAGAGGGTAGGCTTATTAGGACTCGGAGCCTTCCCTCTCCTTAGGTGAATATCTGACTTTTTTTTGTTTTATAGGGGTTACATTAGCTTTAAGTTGGGGGTTGACCCTAAGGGGGCAGCTGGCTTGGGGATTGGGGGAAATTGCCCAGGTTGCCCTTATAGGGCCAGACCTATAAATTGGACATTTGCAGGTTTGATTCACTGTAAAATATCACATTTCTGTGTAAGGCAATCCTGGCCTGTGGATAAGACAATGCAGATCACATTGCTGGAAGACTTCTGCGCTAATACTCATTAGTGTGTTGTCTGCACTCCATATTTCAATCACGCACAAGAGATTATATTTAGCCAAGTCACTGAAAGACGACCGGACCAAATTGTCTTTATTTTTAGTTCAAATAATAAAACAATTCTCATAAAAGATAGAGAAAAAAAATTATTTACTCTGGGAAATGTTGTTTTATTTCAATGCGTATGACCTTGATTAATTTATTTAAAGCTTGCCAATATATAAAAAAAAAAGACAACAAATTTCTCTGGAAATAGAACCCCTCTGAATGCTTTGTGTGAACTCTCGGCAAGAATTCTCAGCAGACCGAAAGTGTAGAATCTCTCCAGTATTTCTGGCTTGCTAATGATACCATAGCAAGGAAATGAACAGCGCTACTTAAAAACAGGCACGTGCCTACCTGCAAAAGAGTGCAAGCCCATTTGTGGGATATAATACACACCGAGCATACACATGACCTGTCTACCACTGGAGGAGGATGTTGGTTTCCTGTAACAGCTTGCATGCAACCTATTAAGTACTCGTCCCTCCCACTGCGAAGAAGTCGATCCTCCATGGGAGGGGCCTAACACTAACTAAATCCTAACCTATGTATATGCATAGCCTGGGTGCGGCTAATCAAATAAAATCGAAAATTGAAAATTGCGCAAAAGGTGGATCAGCGCAACACCAGGCCGCCTCCGAATGGCCTCCAATCAGAGGTGATCCACCTGTTGCTAATGATACCATAGCTGTGATAGAATGGGAACAGTGGGAGCACACAGATTCAGTGGTTATTATTCTGGACATTGGTGTACCTATGGTGGCGGAGCCCCCAAGACCATAGGGGGAATACCTGGTGGGGAGGACTTGTTTCTTCCTCCTCCTCCTCCACCCGGCCCCCTTCGTTGCTCCCCTAGTTGTATCCTTTCATCCAAACCTACATATCAGACCCAATTGTCTCTCCCATGTTCCTGCTGCAGCCACTAGGTGTCCCTGTCCTCTCTGCTTTCTGCCTTCCTCTGGGTCTGACGCACTATGCAATCCAGACCGCCAGGAATGTAGAGTGCAGAGAGGACAGTGACACCTAGTGGCTGGAGCGGTAGTGTCAGAGAGACTCAATGGCGGAAGCGGTAAGCCCTGTCACTGCTGATCTATAGGTCTGGGTGGCAGAGCGAGGGGAGCATAGGAGGGTGGAGGAAGGAAGAAGTCTGGAACCCTCCTCCCTGCTAGTCATGTAGGTAAGAGGGGGAGATCTGAATGTAGGAAAGGGTCCCTCTAAAAGTTTTGCAGGCTGCAAGCGGTACAGGAACCCCAGAATGCCAGAGGTATAGTGAGAAAGGTAGACAGAAAGCCAATGACAACTTCCAAAGAGAAGTTGAACTCCAAGGTTGGGTCATCAGCATCTGACTGCACCCCTCGTTGCTTAGCTTTTTAAATGACAGTGGCCTCAGATGAAGAAGATTCAGGAGAACACCACTGCTGTAGGAAAGACATAGAAAAGCCAGGCTGGAATTTGCTAAAATGCATCCTGACAAGCCACAAAACTCTCAAGAGAATGTCTTCAGGAACACACCAGCCCTGTAAACGCCATGACCGAAGTAGAAGTTCAAAATATATAAGTGACCATTTTTTACTTTCAATATATTTATGAGAGGTTTTACGCTCTAGAGCTCAGAGGCGCTATAGATCACAAGGCCCGCGGGCCAAATATGGCCTTCCTTAAAGAAAATCTGTAATGAAAAAAACTCCCCTGGGGGGTACTCTCCTCGGGTGGGGGAAGCCTCCGGATCCTATTGAGGTTTCCCGTGTCTTTCTCGGTCCCACGGCGGTGGCGATAATCCTCCCGGAGCGGCTGCGATGTAAATATTTACCTTTTGGCTCCAGCGCACGCGCAGTATCCGCTCTTCCCACAGAAATAGGTGAAAATAGCTGATCTCCGTCGGGCCGCTCTACTGCGCAGGCGCAAGTCTCCTGTGCCTGCGCAGTAGAGCGGACCCAGCGGAGATCGGCTATTTTCACCTATCTCCATCAAAAGAGCCGCAACAGCTCCCCCGCTGGAGCCAGAAAAGGTAAATATTGCACTGGCTGTTGGATTTGTCGCCTGTGCATTCCGGGGGCTGCAGCAAGATCGCCGTGGGACACAGGAGGACGGGGGAAGCCTCGATAGGGTCCAGAGGCTTCCCCCTACTGAGGTGAGTACCCCCCAGGGGAACTTTTTTTCAGTACAGGTTTTCTTTTAAGAACAACAGCATACTGCCAGTTCAGAACAACAGCACACTGCCTTACCGTCCAAAAGAGCACACGGGTGACAAATTGGCAAAAAAACTGTCAGTTTGAAACGGGGTGCAGCAATAACCCATGAGACACCCAGACTCCCCAACAAATTTAGCACGGGGGCCGCCATGTGTTTGGTAAAACACACACTCACCTTTACCTCCCCCCAACACCATCTACCAGAGTAGTTCAGCAAAGCACTGTAATATTTACCTGCTCCAGTGATGCATTGTGCCTCTTCTGTTCTTCCTGGCAGTTACACGCTCTGTGCTTCCATACCTCCCTTTACCAATCATGTGACATGCCTCAAGAGCTAGGAAGATCAGAAGAGCCCAAACCAGGTAAATATTAAACTGCTCCCCTGCACTACTCTGTAGATGGAGGAGCGGATCCCAATGGACGCAGTAGTTATGCCACTTAGTTTGTAGACTGTTCAATAAATGTTAAAGCAGAACTGAAGATCTTCTAAAAATAAAGAGTTTCACTTACCTGGGGCTCCTGCAAGCCCCTTGCAGCCATCATGTCTCACGGCGCTCCTCAACGATTGTCCGTTCCCCAATGCCAACTAGTTTTGTTACTCGACTTGTAAGTCGAAGGTCCACTGCCTGTGCAGCCCTGCCAAGCATATCATTTTTCCATGTTAATATTTTGGACTGGAACGTGAAGAAGAATGCACGTGGCCAGAGCCACGCAGGCGCAGTGGCCTGTCTGTGAAACTGAAAAGTAGCTGGTGGCGGGAGAACAGAGATTCGTGGAGGACCGGTGCAGGACAGGACGGCTGCTGGGGGCTTGCAGAAGCCCCAGGTAAGTGAAACTTTATTTTTAGAAGATCTTCAGTTCTGCTTTAAATCCTGATTAAAAAAATTGGCCCGCGACTTAGGCTAGTTATAGATTTTGGCCCCTTACATGATTGAGTTTGAAACCCCTGCTACAGAGGGATGCCTTTTTTATATTTGAGGTGTATATGAGGAAGAAGTACTGTGAATTCTGACATTAATAAGGATCATGACAGGCAGAAGGTGGCCTTTTAATGACCCTGAGAGCGCTACTGACCCAATCTTACAGAGGGGCATATGATAAGGGTGAGTGTGCCCTTCTAGGGATGTGGTGGTACTATTCACTCAAAAGGAGAGGCTTCGTTTGTCACGGTGCCTTTTTGGGATATGCACAGAGAGGACTTTGAGAGACTTTTGTAGTTCCCCATGGCTGGATTTCAGGCAAGGCCACAAAGGCTATGGCTTAGGGCACCAGGAGAGCAAGGGGTGGGCTGTGGGCAGCAGGGTGGCAGTAGCAGTTAGCCTGTCGAACAATCGCCCTACTACAAAGAGTTTGCACATAGCAGTGGGCGGCTACAAACAGCCGGATCTGGCACTTGGGGGATGAAGGGACAGCGAACGGGCAACTTAAAGAGAAACCGAGGTGGATCTTCTGGGAACAGATGGGACACAGAGCCATGTTCTCTGCCTAATGACATTTATCTGTGTCCCCCAACCGCCGCTCTCTGCCCCCTTCACTGCTGCGATATAGCCCCCCGAGTTTACAACAAGATTTGACGCTAATTCGGAGGTAAACAGAGGAATTCCCTTTTTAAAACGCCCGCCAGGGGCGTTCCTACATGGTTTACTGAACTGCCATTGGGCAGCTCTCTCTACCTGGCCACGCCTCCTGCGGCTCCCCCGCCTTCCTGCACGCTATGAGAGACAACACAGTCTCTCACTGCAGTGTTGTGACCCAGGGGTCATGCAAGTGAAAGTGGACTATAGTAGCGGCGGTTTTTGCGGCTACCTGATCCGCTCAGCCCTGCGGATCAGGTAGCCTACTTTTTATTTTTTTGAGCACAACTCGGGCTCTCTTTAAAGCTTATGTAACCTCGTTTTGAAAAAAAAAAGGGAGATACTCACCTAAGGAGAGGGAAGGAGAGGGAAGGCTCGGTCCTAATAAGCCATCCCTCTCCTCTCCCACTGCCCCCGGTGCTGCGCTGGCTCCTCCGTTCTCATCCCGTGCCGAGGGGACTTCGGAAGTCTCCGGGAGCCGAGTCCTCCTGAAGACAGGCGGCGCACACGCGAGTGCGTCATAGAGGGTGCGCGCGCGAATGCTCTATAGGACCCAGAGCCTCCCTCTCCTTAGGTGAGTATCTGACTTTTTTTTTTTTAAACGGTTCCCATTAGCTTTAAAGTGATCTCTGAGCCACCTGCCACTCACCAAATATGCCACTCGCCAAGGATCGTACAATCTGGTCCCTGTCAGAACTATCCACTAAATGTCACCAGAGGAGCCTCCTACAATCTAATCTCTGTCGCGGGGATGGGGGGTGTTTAGGATGCAGTCGGTCTGGGGGCAGCTGGTGATGGTGGGCCTTGGGTGGTAAAAAGTATGAATCTGGCCCTGAGGTTCCCCTTTAACTGGTAAACAGTACCAACAACTTTGTCCATGCGTTTATAAGTACAGCACGATAACTCAGCAATGGATTGCAATCACGTGTATCACTTTCCAAGAGGACGATGAGTGCCCTTTTGGTAGCAGGATCTAAATGACTTCTATGACTTGGGGTTATTTATATTTATCGCTCTGTGATGTAGCTTTCTGACATATTCCCTGAACACGTAGATAGCTGACCCTCTCTCTCCTCCTGCGACAGATCCATGCGGGGGAGGGGGAGGGTCGCCGTGACCTTTTGGACTTCAGTCAGTCATAACTTTATCCTCTTCTGCCGTCTCCATTTGTCTAATTTGTAATTAAGTCGCTAGAACAGCTGAGAACTGAAGCCTTGATTGGAGATAATCTTCCCAACGAAGAACGTCAAGAATTCCAGGAATCATCGGCCTTCATTTTCTCCTCTGTCAGTTGTACACTGGCCGGACTCTCTGTTCTAATTGTACAGTGACATGATTACTGTGTTATTACATTCCCTCGCTGTGGAAGGGATTAGGCTGATTGAGAAAGCATCTGAAAGAATGGAAGTGCAGTGCAAGCAATCACCTCTAGGGGGCGACAGCAAAGACAATGCTCTTTGCTGATCTGCTGCTAACAAACAGAAATGGTTAATGAGATGCAAATCATTTTGAGCTGATTATGCTAATTCTGTATGCAAATGTATGCAACTTGAAGATGAACCAATCAAATTAAACCTTGGTGGGGTTTGTAAGACTAATACAATTGATTCTGATTCTAATTGATTTGATTGGTCCATTTTCAAGCTGCATACAGAACTAATCATAATCATGCATCAACTTGGAATTATTTACATGTCATTGACCATCCCTACAAACAAATCAAGAATGATAAAAACCGACGTGAGAGACATGGAGGCGGACATGATATTTGTTTGCCCTCAACAAGCTGGTAGCGCCTCGCTCCCACAGGACACTACAAGAGAAGGACTTAAAGAAGAAATGTAATCAAAGATTGAACTTCATCCCAATCAGTAGCTAATACCTCCTTTCCCACAAGAAATCTTTACCTTTTCTCAAAGAGATCTTTGGGTGGGGGTGGAGAGGGGGTGGGAGTAGGGGCTCTGTATGGCTGATATTGTGGTGAAACCCCTCCCACAGTGTGATGTCGGGACCTAGGTCCCGGAAATAACGGCTGTTTCCAACTGCCAAGTAACCAGTATCTCCCTCTGTGCATATGTACTGTATTTTGGCAAGTTAGGCCCGGTTCACACTGGCTTAAAAAACAGTCCGTCATGTAACGACACAGCGCCAGGGATTACGTTGTCATAAGCACAAATGGAATCCAATCCATTTATGCAGTGGAAAAACTCATATTAATTACACCCAATAGACTTGCCACATGAATATTGCACATTATTCCCCACTCTAGGACAATATACCGTATATAGCAAGGAAATGAACAGCGCTACTTAAAAACAGGCAAGTGCCTACCTGCAAAAGAGTGCAAGCCCCACTTGTGGGATATAATACACACCGAGCATACACATGACCTGTCTACCACTGGAGGAGGATGTTAGTTTCCTGTAACAGCTTGCATGCAACCTATTAAGTACTCTTCCCTCCCACTGCGAAGTCGATCCTCCATGCGCAATATACCGTATATACTCACATATGAGCCAACCCGCGTATAAGCCGAGGTACCCACTTTTCCCTCAGAAACTAGGACAAAGTGATTGACTCGCATATAAGCCCCCTACCCAGAGTAGCCCCCTCCATAGTAGCCTGATGTGCCCCCAGTGCAAGTCAGCCCCTCTCCCCGTAGCCAGATGTGCCCCAAGGATGATACAGCTGTATCTCAAGATGCCACTAGATAGCATTATTGATATGAGAGATATGAGGAAACTGAACTGGTCCAACTGAAAGGAAACGGAATGGAAATGGATCCATTTTCACGCAGTGCTGGTCGTAATGGAAAAATCTACGCTTACGGATCATTACGCGTAATTTTACGCTATTACGCATTAAGCAACTACGGTTACGGCGTAGGAAATTATCTACGGTTCATCACTGTAATTACGCGTTAACTTACGCAGTTACACATAAGGATACCGTAATGTTGGCGCTTACACTACGATGTTACGCGTAGTGCCGTAATACCGATTAATGCGTATTTTTGACGCATACGGATGATGTGTACGCAATAGCCTTTAATGTGACAGCTATTGCGTACACATCATTCGTATGCGTCAAAACGTACGCTTATATACTGAAGGGCGGGAGAAGATACTATTGGTTGCTTAGGATGTTGACTGATTGACTACTCTTAGAAAAGGGTAGTTTTTACGTTAGTAATTGCGCATAAAATTACGCGTAAGTCTTCGTAAAATTACGCATACCTAGCAATTACGGTAGACAGTGTCATTACGATACCACTTAACTCCTTACGCGTAAATATTTACGCGTAAGCCCGTAAGTTACGCGTAGCGCTTACGCGTAAATTTACATTGAATTACGATGCGTAATTACGCTCGCGTAATTTCGGCCCAGCACTGTTTTCACGGATCTGTTTACCTGAATGTGCCATTGTGAACCGGCCTTTAGACTTTGCAACTGCTATTCAGGGAATGAATTTAAAAACAAAAGAAACCCTGAGGCCGGTCTCACACTGCAAACTGGCGGCAGAGATGCGGCGTACTGCGCCCGCCACATCGCATGGAACAAACCTTCAGGGAACACCGCGTTAGTATGCGATGTTCCCTGAATGGCCACCAGCCAAGCAGGAAGTGATGCATGCTTGCGATCACATCCTGTTTTGGGCAGTAGCGTAGCTAAGGAGCTATGGGCCCCGGTGCAAGTTTTACATTGGGGCCCCCTAATCACTCTATACATAACAATTGATATGGCGCACCAAAACCTGCCAAGGATTTCTACAGTGTCAGAGGTGTGAGGGGATGGGGATCAGTTTGGTAATGATTACTACTATTTAAAGCATCTATAGAAGTTATTATTACCAGCACAGGACCAACAGGGAGCTAATAATGTGGTAAAGGGAGGCCCTTTTTGGGCCCCTCTGGCCCAAGGGCCCCTATGCGGTCACAACCTCTGCACCCCCTATTACTACGCCACTGGCTTTGGGGTATGCGAAAGTGCTGGCCATTTGTAAAACTATGGTTCCGCACATGCGCACCGTGACGTCGCGTTGGAAAGTATTAAAAAATCCCTGCGTCGCCATAGACTAACATGACTTCCGGCCGTAGTTCGTGACCGGCTTTAATTCGAGGACTTCCGCCGGACTACACCGCGACGCAGGTAATATGAATGACCCCACTGGCTTGCATTAGACAAGTGTCAAGACGCGTAACATTAACGCAACGCGATGTCTTAGTGTGAAAGGGCCCTGAGAATCTCCCATGAGGAGATGGACTAGTCCAAAACCTACCAGTTCTGTCAGATTTTAACTGCTTAGTGGTCCTGTACAAGACGTGACGCTCTAACCTTAATCCAGAACTTAAGTAGAAAGTTTTGGCAGGCGGTCCACTTTAATAAACCACTTTTGTTGACTTTCTGGAGAACACTCGCTCAGTATTTGGAAAATTCTTGGCTCGCTTTCAGTGACCCCACAACTCCAGCTAATAATTGTTTGCTTGTTTCTTCCCATCGACATCACACAAACCCAAAATAATAAAAATGAGAAGAAGAAAAAGGGTCATTTTTCTTCTCTGTGTGGTTGGGAATTATATTTGACGTTACGCTTGTTTTGTGAGAAATAATACTTGTATGTTTGTGTCCTACAGGAAAAAAATATAATAAACTTTGATTGCGTCCAGATGTATTTAGTACACATATCATGCGTTTCCCAAATGTTCAGAGAGACAGGCTGTTGGCTGAACCAGGCAGCGGAATGAGCTGTGGGCCTTTCGTTAGAATCAGTGGAAAGAGAACTGGGATCAGAGGGGTCTGTGTTGTGATCAGGCCGGGGTAAAAGGTAGGAACATGTAAAGAACACAGAACTCTTGTACAGTACAGGGGCGTAACTAGAAACCAGGGGAGCCCTTTCAGTGAAAATAGTATAATGGGGCCCCCTCTCGGTGACCTAATCTCTCCTCCAGGGCCAACACTACTATGGGGCAACCTAAAAATAGAGCGCTCCATACTGCATTTATCAAAGGGACAAATTTATTGAAAGTTTAAAGTTATACTCACAAACGTGAATGTCAAGTTCGCTTATCAGCGGTAAAGGCTTTACTGCTCATAAGCGAACTTGACATTCATGTTTGTGAGTATAACTTTAAACTTTCAATAAATTTGTCCCTTTGATAAATGCACTATGGAGCGCTCTATTTTTATTTAGACCTACACTACTGAACCCTACATTGAGCAGCACAAGTGCAGTGGATCAAAGAGGAGCATCTGAGAGTCTGTGAAATCTGGTTTTGGAGCGCAGGAAACATTTTGCTTTTTTCATGAGAATTACCCCAGAGCCCCTGAATGCTGCCAGCCAACCCCCAGGTTTCCACCGCAACCTTTATAACCGTCCCCAAAGCCCCTACAAAGATTTGGCAGCATAGCGACTCACCTGTCCAGGCTGGTGTGCTCATCCATTCAGGGCTGGATTTCTGGAAATGCCACAAAGGCCCAGGCATTGGGAGGCTTCAGCCCAAGGGAGGCACCTGGACATGAAAGAGGAGTTCGCAGAAATTGAACAGAGGCGCCAACAGGATAAAATATGCTAAAAACTTTAAAATTGCAGAGGAGGAAGTCGTGGACTTACCTCCTCAAAGCAGACATGAAACTGTCAATTTTCAAAGGTTTAGATTTATTAATATACTCCCAAAAAAAGTTGCAACGCATTTCGCTGGTGTGGCCCCGCTTCATCAGGAAATAGAGGATGGAGCATACAGCAACAAGTGTCTAAGTCTCAGCCTCCTAGCGCCTCTACTTCAAACAGACATCAAACAAGTGACAGCGTTTCAGGCTGCAAACTGAAATGAAAGCCAACAGAGGCATGCGGAGCCCCACTGTGGCTAAATACATGCCTTGAATGCAAATCAGATGCAAATTATGTACTAATTCCTAATCTAACAATTTGAATGCAGATTGAAGCACATGAATGCAGCTAGCCAAAAAGTATACTTACGTTAATTTTGTACAAAAGGAGAAATTGGCAGCGCTTTTAGACATAAGCTGTACCCGAATTAGCTATTTGCAAACATGTGCAGAGCTCCAAAATATGTGCACAAATTATTCCCTACTAGACTTCCCCCTGTCATTGCCGTGGAGAAGTCCAGAAGGGAATAATTTGTGCACATATTATTTATACTGAAGCTAACGCCCTCCTTTGCTGTACCTGTTTTGAATGCATGTTGTGTAAATTTGTCCATATTTTGGAGCTCTGCACATCTTTGCAAATAGTTAATTCGGGTACAGCCTCAGTCTGAAAGCGCTGCCAATTTCTCCTGCTGTACAATATTAAAAATTACATTTCCATTTCAATTTGATAATATTGGGATTTGGTGCCATAGGTGCCCACATTTCCCTTCCTAGTCGCTAAGTTTAATGGAACCCTATGGTGGCGCCCAAATTGTCCTCGCTAGTGTGCGTCTGTGTGTGTGTGTGTGTGTGTGTATGGGCGGCCAGGGTTAGGCGTCAGGAAGGCTGATTATGCAGGGGAGTGTTTAGGGTTGGGTATCAACAAGGGTGTCTGAGGCGGGGGGGGGGGGGAGTTAGGGTTAAGCACCGTTAGAGTTAAGCGTTAGGAAGGGTGTTTGTGCAGGGGGGGAGGGGAGTTGGGGGAGGTTAGGGTTGGGTCTCAAAAAAATGTTTGTGCGGGGGACAGGTAGGGTAAGGCATCAGGGGGAAGGTTCTGTGTGAGAATAGGCTTAGGTTTAGCTATAGAAAAATATCAGTATTTATTATCAAAATGTTAATATTGTTTTTACACTTTAATAGTAAAATATCAATATCAAATACCAATATTTTACTATTGGGATTACTGGGCGCCCACATTTTCAAACACCTTTTTTTGATGCACAGTACGTGCTAAAGGGGCCTGATCCTGCTGTATTTTGAAGCATATCAGCAGTTAAGTTTCACATGTGACCTACTTCCAGTGGACGGGACAGGTCCTCTGCATCGCTTTGTGATCCTTGCATGTCCTGTGACATGCAGGGACAGGAGCCTCAAGGAGATTGGGTGTACAGTGCGCATAGTGATGTAGCCATAGGGAGGCAGGGGTTGCGACCGTGGCGGGGCCCCTGGACTAGAGGTACCCACTAGGGGGCCTCCCTCATCCATCTTATTAGCTTTTTATTGATGTTATGCTGATCATGAACATTTCTTTTTGTGCATTGCATAGTGGTAATACTAATCACACTGTTTCCTTACTCTAAATACACCTTTCTGACACTGCAAGTGACCTTGAAACCGTAACCAAGAATTGAACTTTGTCCCAATCAGTAGCTGAGGAATCTTTACCTTTTCTCGAATAGATCATTAGGAGGTTCTGTATGGCTGATATTGTGTTGAACCCCCTCCCACAGTGTCATGTCAGGGCCTAGTTCCTGACAGTTTCCAGTCTGTGAGCCTTGTTGCATTGGCCTCAATTCACTAAGCAGTTTAGGACTAGTCTACTGATGGTTTTTAGTCTACTGATGGTTTGGTCAGTGGCATCAAAGGGGAATTCACTATTACCAAATGTTTTAGACCTGTTTTTAGACCTGGTCTAAACCATTTGGTAATTAGGTGGGTAAAGCAGGGGAAATGATCAAAAGCTGCAATTTACAATCGAGTAGCTATGACTGACATCCTTCTCCTCTGATGAGCTCTACTCTGCATACAATTAAACTCCTGCATAATTAATTCAAAAGGTTCCATCCTCACATCTAAAATACTTCACAGAAGTACTTTACTAACAAGAAATCAGCTGGTCTAATCTCAGAAAAAGTGGGCGTGGTTACTTCTTGTTTGCCTTTGTGAATTGTGTAATTACTGAATGTTAGACCAGGTCTAAAAACAGGTCTAAAACATTACAACAAGCCATCAGTAGACTAAAAACCATTTGTAGACTAGTCTAAACTGGTTAGTGAATTGAGGCCATTGTGGGAAATAACAGCTGTTTACAGCTGTTTCCAACTGCCAAAAAAGCCGAATTTGCAAAATCGCCCTAAAAGAGCTTGTGCAATGATTCCCTATGAGAGTGTTCACATCTGAGCGGTTCGATTGCGATCCGCTCATTAAAGTGCTGCCTGTACCTTTTTTAGGGTGTTTTGCCTCAATGGCAGGTATAGGGAAATTGCTAAATGCTTGAAAAAGCTCTTTGTATAGCGATTTCTCCAGCTCTTTTAAGAATAACTACATGGGGCTTGATTCCCAAAGCTGTGAAAAGTGCTTCGCGTGAAATTTAGTGCGAAAACGGTTATTGCGTGCACAAAGTTATTTTTATAGCGCAAATTTTTCGCACGTTAATGTTCCACGTTCACGCGATAAATTCACATTATTGTGCGAATGCGAAAGTTAACACGCAAAAATTTGCATTATCACGCGAACGCAAACCATTTTTTCACAGCTGTTACCACGGGTTTGTGAATCAAGCCCATTGTATTTACACTTTTCCAGGTCACAGAGGTTACTTCCTAACTCGTGCCAGGAAGTGACAAAACAAAGTGCTCTGCAAAAGCGCTTAGAAAAGCGCTTTACAAAAAAATTGTACTGCGCTAAAAAAACAAATCACAAAATCGTAAAACGCTGGCGTCAGCGATTGCGATTTTAGATGTGAATAAAGCCTAATGGTTTTGAACGTGCCCTGGCACCTTTTCGACGGCACCACCAGTTAGATTAGAAGCTGACCTTCGACAAAGCACGTTGTTCCAATGCTTTGTTACAATTCTGTTCCACGTTAAATACAGCCTTACGTCTGAAAACATTGACCTGTGACTTTAGTTTAATAGCTTTAAAATAGCCCTGTTTATTAAGGCCACAATACACAACCTCGGAGCCAAGAACACGAGTATGAGAAAATATGGAAACGACCCTTCGGATTGTACTCTGGGACGCAGAGGAGGAACAAAAAAAAATCCCCAAACAATTAAAAAATTACATATAGATTCATAAAAGCCCGAGCTCTGATTAATTGCCGGAGAAAGTGATTGGCTGCAGCTGGCAGAGGAGCTTTTAACCGCGACCAGAAACAGCACATGTTTTTCGACTCCGTGACTAATACTTTATCAGCCAAGAACAATATATAACCTTTTTTTTTCTTCTTTGGGATAAACATTATAAAGGAATGTGCTACGGCAAAACTGCTTTGTGCGCTGCAATATTTTATTCCTTTCTCTAAACAATTTTCAGATCCCCGTTGGCACTCGGTCAAACAGAAGGCGATGCAACAATAGCAAAATCCCATTAAAGTCGAGAGATTTCCTTCCTGAGGTGAACCGAAGTCAGAAATAGTCGTCTTGGCTCGCTGTTCAATCTGGCATGAGGGAATAATAATGCTTGTTCTCTTAATGGAAATTATCTCTGATTTCATCCAAATGGAGTTCCACAGCGAGCAGGACTGACGCACAAACAGTCAATATAGCAACATTCTTCTTCGAGAGCTAAACAATGGGTCCTTTTGGCGGAACGGTGATTAATAACGTCAAACGAGGGAAAAAACACAAGGTGTAAAAATAGCCATCGGGAGATGGAACACAGTCCTCGACTCTACGCCGCGCTCCTGCAGGACTTGGCCGCTCTCGAGCCCGGCGCTTAAGCACTTCATCAGTCGACTGCAGGGAAACGTGCGCCGCGGAGAGGAGAAAAGCGGGCCTGTATATTAAAACCCATAAAATCCACATCTTTCCATCTGGTGCCGTAGGTGACGCATAAGTAAGCGGGCAGGAGCAAATCACGCCGGGGGTGTGATACGCACGCTCGCTGGCGTCAAGCGGCTCCATGTGCGAGTCTGGTGACACCCCCGCTGCTGAGTGGCTTTTTTTTTTAATTAGGTGAAATTTGATTTTGTATTTCAGTTATGGCATGACGGCATAGTGCACAGGCCTTGATTTATGATGGTTGAGAGCGTGTGTGACTTTAGCCAACTTGGAGGACTGCATTCTTTGTAAATGTTGTCTGCTGTAAGGTGGCACAAACTTGGAAAGCTGTCCTGTGTCATATCAGGTCATAGACAGGACTGCTTAAAGTGGACCAGAACTCTTGCACAGGACAGAAGGAAAACATAGAGAAATGTACCCTGTACGTAGAGAGTTTAGCCTGTCTAATTTCCCCTTATCTGTGTCTAATCACAAGTTGTAATTTGATCTCTCCCCTGTGGCCACGGCAGATAAGCCAATTTGAAAGCACCGGATGTTAACAATATGTCTGCTTCCATGAAAGCAGGAAGTAGATACGCTGAAGATTTGTTGCAGGATTTGTATCAGCTGTAACAAAGAAATGTTATTATGCTGTTGTGTATCTTTTAGAGCAGAGAGGAAGTTCTGAGTTCAGGTCCGCTTTAAAGAACAACTGTAACAAGAAGATTATGGAGGCTTTCAAACAATACCAGTTGCCTGGCTATCCTACTGTTCTTCTGCCTCTAATACTTTTAGCCATAGACCCTGAACAAGCATGCAGCAGATCAGGTGTTTTTGATAGTATTGTCAGATCTGACAAGATTAGCTGCATGCTTGTTTCTGGTGTTATTCAAACACCACTGCAGACAAATAAAGATGGCTCGAACCTCCGATTTTCGGTTCGCGAACCTGGAACACGAACTTCCACAAAAGTTCGGTTCGCGCAAACTTTCGCGAACTGCAATAGACTTTAATGGGGAGGCGAACTTTCAAAACTAGAAACATTTATGGAAAAGATGTTTCAAGGGGTCTAACATCTGAGTTTTTGCATGGATGAGTGGGATACACGCCAAAAGTCCCGGGATTTGATGCACAGCAGCGTTTTAAGGGCAGAAATCACATTGAATGCTAAATTGCAGGCATAAAGTGCTTTAAAACATCTTGCATGTGTATACATCAATCAGGTAGTGTAATTAGTGTACTGCTTCACACTGACACACCAAACTCACTGTGTAACGCACCGCAAACAGCTGTTTGTGTAGTGACGGCCTTGCTGGACTGGTGCGCACCATGGTGAGAGTGCAGGCCATGGCAGTTTTCAAGCCCATATGGTCGCCGGCCTGTAGTAGCTCAATGATAGAACAACAGTGTGTGTGTGTGTGGAGTTGGGACTGACTTAGTCTTCAGGCAGGCAGTAGCCCTCCAGGATCCATGCCTCATTCATTTTAATAAAGGTGAGGTACTGAACACTTTTTTTGACCTAGGTGACTTCTCTTCTGACTGACAATGCCTCCAGCTGTGCTGAAGGTCCTTTCTAGGACACTTGAGGCAGGGCAAGCCAGAAGTTGGATGGCAAATTGTGACAGCTCTGGCCACAGGTCAAGCCTGCACACCCAGTAGTCCATCGCTGCTCAAACTGTCGATGGTTCTTTCTCTACCATTGTTAAAGAAAGCGTATGGCCGGGGAGTCAGGGTTCGATCCCGGTCTGGAGTGGGAGCCTGAGAAACGGCTACCACCACACATCCAAGGAAGGCAGCAGGCTCGCTGTGGGCAAAGGAGCAGGAACGGCTACCACACATCCAAGGAAGGCAGCAGGCATGGCATGCAAGTCCCGAGGTAGTGACAGAAAATAACAATACAGGAGGACTTTCGAGGCCCTGCTGTATATGAGACAAATCAACTTTAAATCCTTTAACGAGAATCTGTTATGGAGGGCAAGTCTGCCATCCATTCAACTATGTGACTGATAAACAAGTTTCCATATTACTTTCTCAGTACCATGGTGACCACAGGTAATGGCCGGGGAATCAGGGTTCGAATCCGGTCCGAGTGGGAGCCTGAGAAACGGCTACCACACATCCAAGGAAGGCAGCAGGCATGGCATGCAAGTCCCGAGGTAGTGACAAAAAACAACAATACAGGAGGACTTTCGAGGCCCTGCTGTACATGAGATGAATCAACTTTAAATCCTTTAATGAGAATCTGTTATGGAGGGCAAGTCTGCCATCCATTCAAGTGAAAGGAATGCACTGACTGCCAGGTATAATACAATGTGCAGTCACAGATGCAGTGAAAGGTATGCAGTGACTGCAAACAGCTGTTTGTTTAGTGACGGCGTGCTGGACTGGTGCACACAATGACGAGAGTGCAGGTGAGGGCGGCTTTCCAGCTTATATAGTCGCTGGGCTGAGGTAGCTGAATGACATAACAGTGACTGTCCAGCTGATCGAATTTGGTCTGTCCACAATGAAGCAACGACCTTATTATTGTGGGTGTGCCCCCCTCCCCCCCCCCCCCCGAGACACTCATTTAGCAGGCGGTCATTGCTTCATTGTGATACGCAAGGCCCTTCAAGGTAACGATCACGAAGGGGAATTGACATATGTTCATGCCTTTTGTTTTGTTGTTGCAGCTGCAGTGCAGCCAGAAAAATTAGGCAGGCAAGTACACGCACCAGAAATATTATTATAGCGGCCGCTGCTAGCAGCGGCCTTAAAAATTCAGGAATCCACCTGGAGTCCTGGAGTCTGTTGGTGGTGGTGGAGAAGGCAGTCAAGCGGCCTGCAGGCAGAGATGCTGTGTGGGGAGCGACTGAGTCTTGGGGCAGGCAGTCACACGGCGTGCAAGCAGAGATGCTGTGTGTGGGGACTGACTTAGTCTTCAGGCAGGCCTGACCGTGCTTTGCAGACCACGTGGTCAGATGGACCCTTGATCCAACGCTGTGTGCCAGAGATGACACCACTTGCCTTTCAACATCACAGTACAGTTTGGGTATCGCCTTATTTGAGAAGTAATTGTGGCCTGGTATCTTCCACTGTGGTGTGCGGCTTTGCTTTCGTGTGCTGCTTTTCCTCAGGTGATCATCCCATTGCAGTTTGTGCTTTGTCATCGTGTGCCTTCGTAAGGAAGTTGTCCCTACGCCTTGGTCTTTCCACGGCTCAATTTTCGGTGGCAAAGAGTACAGATGGCAATGCTCTCATCTGAGACAGACACACAAAAAACATTTCACAACGCTGAGCCCTGGGGTGATGGCAATTTGGAGGTGGCAGCCGACTGAGTGTTAAGTGGGGTGCCAGAATCAGAGCAGGAGGAGGAAGATATATCACGCTTCCGTGCGGAAGCTGGGGAAGATGAGGTGTTCTGTGTTAAATAGTCAACTACGTCCTGACAATCTTGGGGGTTGATGGCACGTGCCTTCTGAACACTGTACTTTGGTCCAGGGCCGCACGAAATCACGACAGCATGACCTTCGAACTGACCTGCCAGGTGGCCTGCCTCTGCCTGTTTTGCCCATGTTGGGGGGGATGAAGTGAAAGGTATGCACTGACTTGACTAATACAATGTGCTGTCACACAGGTGCAGTGAACAGGTATGCAGTGACTGGTATCAATACAATGTGCAGCTGTCACACACACACACAGGTACCGTGAACAGGTACAGTGACTGGTGGTATTAAATATCACACTGCGTGCGCTCACGTAGGTAGGTGGGTGCACTGAACAACAGGTAGGTATATGCAGTGATGAGTATTATGTGCAGCTGTCACACACACAGGTAGTCACTGAATGTGCTGGGCCTGGCAGTGGCACAGTAGGAATTACCAAGGGGCCAAGGTCCAGCAGCTAAGACTGACTGACAGGGCTGTATATGCAACACAAGTGTCTGTGGGACACACACACACAAACACACAAAACAGATCACAAGAACAACATTAGCTCTCAAAAGAGCTGTTGAGGATGAGGAGTGCTTTTTAGCAAGAAGTATCAGCAAGAAAAAGCAACCTAACAAGTCTAACTGTAGCCTAATTACTGTAAGCCTGTTTCCCTAGTCTCTGCAGCACAGCTACCTTCTCTAATTACTGCAGCCACACGAGTGAAATGGCTGACGCTGCCTGCCTTTTATAAGGGGGGATGGGGCTCCAGGAGGGAGTGTAGCCTGATTGGCTACCCTGTGCCTGCTGACTGTGATGTATAGGGTCAAAGTTGACCCTAATGATGTAGTATAGGGGGCAGGGCCGGTTCAAGTAACAATTGGGAACTAGGGCAAAATTAGCCTAGGGGCCCCCTAACAGACACCCCCCGACCAAAAATCGTCATTAGGGGCCCTTTTTTTGCAGCCAAATTTCCCTCCTGGGCCCCTGAGCTGGCTGCTGACCCTCCCCCAATCACCTCCCTACTTAACTGTGCTCCCTAGGACCACTGCAGTGGTAGTATCCGCCAGCACAGGTGAGATGCTACTCTGCCAAAGACTCTGCAGAGTCCCTGGGGAGCAACAGTTAAGATGGGGAGGGACACCCTGGGGGGCCCAACAGGCTCTCTGGGGCCCTGGGGCAATTGCCCATTTTTTCCTATGGTAGCTCCGACCCTGATAGGGGGCAGGTCAAACTGCCATAAAGTTTGCGTTCAATCACAAAGGCAAACCACCGAAGTTTGTGCAAATAAGTTTGCCGGCGAACCGTTCGGGCCATCTCTACAGACAAATAGACCAGCAGGGCTGCCAGGCAACTGGTATTGTTTGAAAGGAAATAAATATGGCAGCCTCCATATCCCTCTCACTTCAGGACAACTGACCTAAGAGGGATATGAAGGCTGACATATTTATTTCCTTTTAAACAATGCACATTGCCTGGCAGTCCTGCTGATCTTCTGCTTCTAATGCTTTTAGCCACAGCCCCTGAACAAGCATGCAGATCATGTGCTCTGACTGAAGTCTGACTGGATAAGCTGCATGTTTGTTTCAGTTGTGTGATTCAGCCACTGCTGATGCCTGAAAGCTCAGCAGGATGCCAGGCAACTGGTATCTTTTAAAAGGAAATAAATAGGGTAGCCTCCATATCCCTCTCAGGTAAGTTGTCCTTTAAAGGTCCTAGTTTATTGCCTCAGATTTGTTATGCATAGCATATGCAAATATAGGGAAAAGCGCCATTACCCACAAAGGGCTCGATTTACAAAACGGTGCTAACTTTAGCACTAGCTCTTAGCACGTCTAAACTCAGTTGAAATGTGAGATCTGATTGAGAAAACCGGTGCTAACCTACTTAGCACCCTGGTTAGCACGCCTAAAGACTTTAGACGTGCTAAGTAGGTTAGCACCGCTTAGTAAATCAAGCCCAAAATGTTTATTCATATATGATGCTGCCATTTTAGGGCGGGTTTTACACTTGTCCATTGCATTTGTGGTGCGATGCTCCGCCCCATTGCAATTGCACTGCATAAAAAGACATTAATATGATCGCTGTCATTGTATCACAGGAATAAATAATCATATGCTGTTGAAGCTGTTTGCAGCTATATTTGCTGTGTAAACTACAGTATCTAAACTTTAGATAGGATATATAGACAAGTTATTTGTTGTAGTTAGTTTTTCATCTCGGATCCACTACAATACTGATATTTTACAATCCTTCTTTACTAGAGATGAGCTCCGTATGAGTTTCATTCGGATTTTATCCGGATAATTAATGCAGCTGAGCGGGTAGGTTAGGGGGTTAAACTTACCCAGCAGCCATTTTCTTTCATCCGTCCCACGGCTCATCCCACGCTGCGTTCCAAGCCATGTCACGTGCCTGCAAACACTTCCTCCTTCAGCTCAGAAGGAGGAAGTGCACTGGTCACGTGACCGCGGGAGGGAGGCTAGAATAAAACAGAACGCATACTGTATCTCTTGCAGAAGGAACTACATATCTCTGTTGTGGTAAAGCACACCTGATGTGACATGTTAAAAACAAGGAACACCAAGAGCCCCAATAGTGTAATATGTACTGGTAAATGGTGACTAGATGGAGTAAATATTAATACTCACAAACCAGGGTTACCATTAGGCAACCACTGTAAAGGCAGGTGGGGAGATTGTCCTGACCCCACTCAGTCATAAGAAGTCGCTCTCTGTAGATGAGAAAAAGGGGGTTCAACCCTCCACCAAGGGTGGACTCAATATTATGCAGGAGAACAAAGGCGCCAAAAGGATAAAAGGAAGCTAAATGAGCTTAAAAACCAAATTCTGGTAAATAGAGGAGGTAGTGGTGGACCTATCTCCTCCAAGTAGACACACATGACTGTAGTAAAGACAGTCAATATATTTCATTTATGAACTCCAAATATGCAACGCGTTTCGCAGGTTTGATCCCGTTTCATCAGGCAATAACAATGGAGCTGATGTGACATGTGACATTATGAGATAAACATAGGTACATATACAGGGTGTGTTCCCTGTATTTTCTGCCATATGAGAGCAGTACCCATACAGCAGCAGATGCAGGCGAAACAGATTTCATTAAACTGAAGACCACACATACAGCAGAGAGTATGAGTTGCACGGGACCAGCTGCCTGCAGACTGGCCCATGTGACAGGCTCTGGGCCGGTCTTTTGTGTACCACCCTGTCATGGTAGTCTTACTAAGAAATTGTGTGCAACCCCTTTCTGTTTTCTGGATTGGGTATTGGGCACCTCTGTACAAATGTCTGATTATCTACTGAGGCACTTGTTATCGGCTGCCTCAGATGACTTTAATCAAGCGTGTGTACTTAAAGGACCACTATTGCGAAAATCGTCAAATTTAAAATAGTTGTAAATGGTTACAAATAAGAAGTATGTTTTTTTTTCAGAGTAAAATGAGCCTTAAACTATTTTTCTACCACGTTGCTGTCACTTACAGTAGGTAGTAGAAATCTGACAGAACCAACAGGTTTTGAGCTAGTCCATCTCTCCATAGGGGATTCTCAGCATGGCCTTTATTCTTTACGAAGACATTCCCTGAAAACGATTTATACAATGATGCTGGCCAGCTTCCCCGCTCGCTGCACACTTTTTTGACAGTTGTACGGTTCAACTGCCATTCACTAAGTGCTTTTGAAAATAAACAAAACCCTGAGAATCCCCCATGAGGAGATAGACTAGTCCAAAATCTGTCGGTAATGTCAGATTTTTACTACTTACTATAAGTGACAGCAACATAGGAGAAAAAGTAATTTATAGCTAATTTTACACAGGAAGAAATTGACTTACTTGTGTGTTTACAAGTATTTAAATTTTACGATTTTTGCGATAGTGGTGCTTTAAGAGGACCCTTGTCTTATTGTGATGGTTCCAGTATATTACTCTAGTCAGCATGCATGTGGTATGTACCTACGTTTGGGATTCCCAGCCCCAAAAAGATTTTGATTGGGTAAGTCAGGTAGACTTTAGTCTAGGCCTAGAGTGAATCTGGTGTGGATCTTCTTCCAGTAGCTGCCGTGGAACTTTAGTTTGATGATCTGAATTAAATATAGTATTCTTGGAATAAAGTTCATTTCAATTGCTGCCATCCAGTCAACCCAAGAAAGGATTAGTTTCTGTCACGTTCCTGGTTGGAGTTCAGTTCTTGAGAACCAGGGAGCAACATTTGTTTGAAATAGATTGTTAACATGGCCTTGCAGATTAATGCCCAAATGTTTAATCATGGACCAGCTCCAAATAAGCGGGACGGAATCATTTCATGCTAATCTTTCTTGTTGGCACAAAGGTATACAAAGTGCCAAGGCTTTGAAAGTTTAAGAAGGACAAAAATCCTGACATCTCTGAGATTTGCAATGGAGATTCTTGGTTGAAACGTACAAAAAGTAAATCATCAACAAAGGCTGCAGTTTCCTGTTGTTTTGAAATTGAAAATTATTATTGTGTATTTATATAGCGCTGACAACTTTTACAACACTTTACAGAGTACATAGTCATGTCACTGGCTGTCATCAGAGGACCTCGTGATCTAATCCCTATCATAGTCATAGTCTAATGTCCTACCATATTATTATTATGTATTTATATAGCACTGACATCTTCTGCAGCACTTTACAGAGTACATAGTCATGTCACTGGCTGTCATCAGAGGACCTCGTGATCTAATCCCTATCATAGTCATAGTCTAATGTCCTACCATATTATTATTATGTATTTATATAGCACTGACATCTTCTGCAGCACTTTACAGAGTACATAGTCATGTCACTGACTGTCCTCAGAGGAGCTCACAATCTAATCCTACCATAGTCATAGTCTAATGTTCTACCATGCTATTAGTATGCATTTGTATAGCACTGACATCTTCTGCAGCACTTTACAGAGTACATAGTCATGTCACTGACTGTCCTCAGAGGAGTTCACAATCTAATCCCTACCATAATCATCATCTAATGTCCTACCATAATTATTAGTATGTGTTTATATAGCACTGACATCTTCTGCAACACTTTACAGGGTACATAGTCATGTCACTGACTGTCCTCAGAGGAGCCCACAATCTAATCCCTACCATAATCATCATCTAATGTCCTACCATAATTATTAGTATGTGTTTATATAGCACTGACATCTTCTGCAGCGCATTACAGAGTATATAGTCATGTCACTGACTGTCCTCAGAGGAGTTTACAATCTAATCCCTACCATAATCATCATCTAATGTCCTACCATAATTATTAGTATGTGTTTATATAGCACTGACATCTTCTGCAACACTTTATTGACTACAAAGTCATGTCACTGACTGTCCTCAGAGGAGCTTGCAATCTAATCCCTAGCATAATCATCGTCTAATGATCTACCATATTATTGGTATGGTTTTATATAGCACTGACATCTTCTGCAGCACTTTACAGGGTACATAGTCATGTCACTGGCTGTCCTGAGCAAGTCAGATAAAAAGGGTTGTGCGCGGCGGTCAAGATTTGGGCGCCGCCACAGGCAGTAATATGAATTATGGCTATAGTGGCGCTCATTGAGTAACAGCTGGAGGCCAAATTACATTTTACCCCCACTAAACTGCAGGACTAGTACCAAATTCACACAGAAATTTGCAGAGTACAGCAGAGCAGAGCAGAGTAAGACTTTTGTGGCTTCACCTTGCACCCAAATTTCCCAGTGCCTTTATTACATGTATGTCCACAGAGGAGCTCACCGTCTAATCCCTGCCGTGGTCATAGTCTACTGTCCATACCATATTATTATTCCTATGTATTTATATAGCACTGGCATCGTTGGCAGCACTTTATAGAGCACATAGTCATGTCACTGACTGTCCTCAGAGGCAGGGGCAAACCCAGGATTTTCAAGGGGGGGGGGGGGGGGATTCCTGAAAGGTCTCCCTCAGCCACCCACAATACAGCATAATAATATGGTAGAGCAGCATGGTGGGTACACATAATGCAAAATCAGGAGCAGTTTGGATACAGATAATAATTAGGACAGCCGACATTGCTAATGAAGGGGAAAGTGAAGCATTCACACAGCAGGGGACAGAGCTGTGCTCATTAGAGTTGGGCCGAACCTCCGATTTTAGGTTCGCGAACCTGGTTCGCGAACTTCCGCGGAAGGTTCGGTTCGCGTTAAAGTTCGCGAACCGCAATAGACTTCAATGGGGATGCGAACTTTGGAAAAAAAAAATAATTATGCTGGCCACAAAAGTGATGGAAAAGATGTTTCAAGGGGTCTAACACCTGGAGGGGGGCATGGCGGAGTGGGATACATGCCAAAAGTCCTGGGGAAAAATCTGGATTTGACGCAAAGCAGCGTTTTAAGGGCAGAAATCACATTGAATGCTAAATGACAGGCCTAAAGTGCTTTCAAACATCTTGCATGTGTATACATCAATCAGGTAGTGTAATTAAGGTACTGCTTCACACTGACACACCAAACTCACCGTGTAACGCACCGCAAACAGCTGTTTGTGTAGTGACGGCCGTGCTGGACTGGTGCGCACCATGGCGAGAGTGCAGGTTTTGGTGGCTTTACAGCCCATATGGTCGCCTGGCTGATGTAGCTGAATGATGTAGCTGAATGACAGAACAGTGACTGTCCAGCTGATCAAATTTGGTCTGACCACAATGAGGCAACGACCTTATTATCGTGGGTGTGCCCCCCGAGACACTCATCTAGGCGCCGGTCATTGCTTCATTGTGATACGCAAGCCCCTTCACCACGGCAAGGTAATGATCACGAAGGGGAATGGGGAATGTAAACAGAACAGGTATACAGTGGCGGGTTCACTAAACAGAACAGGTATACAGTGGCGGGTTCACAGAACAGGTATGCAGTGGCAGGTTCACTGAACACAACAGGTATGCAGTGGCGGGTTCACTGAACAGGTATACAGTGGCGGGTCCACTGAACAGAACAGGTATGCAGTGGCGGGTTCACTGAACAGGTATGCAGTGGTGGGTTCACAGAACAGGTATGCAGTGGTGGGTTCACAGCACAGGTATGCAGTGGTGGGTTCAATGAACAGGTATACAGTGGCGGGTCCACTGAACAGAACAGGTATGCAGTGGCAGGTTCACTGAACAGGTATGCAGTGGTGGGTTCACAGCACAGGTATGCAGTGGTGGGTTCACAGAACAGGTATGCAGTGGTGGGTTCACAGCACAGGTATGCAGTGGTGGGTTCAATGAACAGGTATACAGTGGCGGGTCCACTGAACAGAACAGGTATGCAGTGGCAGGTTCACTGAACAGGTATGCAGTGGTGGGTTCACAGAACAGGTATGCAGTGGTGGGTTCACAGCACAGGTATGCAGTGGTGGGTTCAATGAACAGGTATACAGTGGCGGGTCCACTGAACAGAACAGGTATGCAGTGGCAGGTTCACTGAACAGGTATGCAGTGGTGGGTTCACAGCACAGGTATGCAGTGGTGGGTTCACAGAACAGGTATGCAGTGGTGGGTTCACAGCACAGGTATGCAGTGGTGGGTTCAATGAACAGGTATACAGTGGCGGGTCCACTGAACAGAACAGGTATGCAGTGGCAGGTTCACTGAACAGGTATGCAGTGGTGGGTTCACAGAACAGGTATGCAGTGGTGGGTTCACAGCACAGGTATGCAGTGGTGGGTTCAATGAACAGGTATACAGTGGCGGGTCCACTGAACAGAACAGGTATGCAGTGGCAGGTTCACTGAACAGGTATGCAGTGGTGGGTTCACAGCACAGGTATGCAGTGGTGGGTTCACAGAACAGGTATGCAGTGGTGGGTTCACAGCACAGGTATGCAGTGGTGGGTTCAATGAACAGGTATACAGTGGCGGGTCCACTGAACAGAACAGGTATGCAGTGGCAGGTTCACTGAACAGGTATGCAGTGGTGGGTTCACAGCACAGGTATGCAGTGGTGGGTTTACAGAACAGGTATGCAGCCAGACAGGAACAAGTTAAGCCTAACTAATCTTTCCCTGAGAGACAGTCTGCAGCAGCTCGCCCTACTCTCACTAACGCAGGCAGCACACGAGTGACCGTAATGGCCGCCGCTGCCTGCCTTATATAAGGGGGGGTGGGGCTCCAGGGGCTAGTGTAGCCTAATTGGCTACACTGGGCCTGCTGACTGTGATGTAGAGGGTCAAAGTTGACCCTCCATGTGCATTATGGGGCGAACCGAACTTCCGCAAAGGTTCGCCTGCGGGACGCGAACGCGAACCACCGAAGTTCGCGTGGAACCGTTCGCAGGCGAACCGTTCGGCCCAACTCTAGTGCTCATACCTGACTCAGTTAAGTTCCCCAGATCTGCGCTATGCTCTGCAGACACGCTGCTGCTCCATCCAAAGTCAACTGTAGCAGGGAAAGGGGGCAGTGCTGTGAGCTGCACAATGCCTACAGATATTCTGGTGTCTCAACTTGTGCCTGTCCTCCTCATACACTGCACTGGCCCTGGTCTGAGGGGGGATTCTGGGCAGCTGTAATCCCCCCCGCATTTGCCTATGAGAGGATCTTATAAAATAATCCCTACCATAATCATTGTCTTTTGCTGGTGTTTCACATTCTTATTTTGAAGTTTTTTCAAACTCTGTAAAAACAGTCGGTTTAGAATGAACTGTGTGCCATACTGAACTATGTGCAGAACTTTTAAAAAATGCTCATTTGTATTGCTTTTATTTACATGATTGATCTTTTAGTAAACTAGTGCCATTGCTAAAGAGGAGGAAGTGCAGCCAGACTATTCCTCTGTAGTTCATCTTGAGGTGTTGGGAGATCGCTAACGTAGTGATGTATTGACTGTTGCCTTTGTGACACACTACTTATACACAAACCTGCAGAGATTTAAACAGGGAAGACAGATACATTTTGAACCTACTTTAACCTCCTTGCCGGTTATCCCGAGCTCAGCTCGGCGTAACCTGCGCACAGAGGCGTAGCTAGGGCTTTCAGCGCCCGGGGACAAAGACTATTAATGCTCCCGCTAAGGTGAAGGCTGCGCCGC
Organism: Hyperolius riggenbachi; assembly: GCF_040937935.1. Lineage (NCBI taxonomy): Eukaryota > Metazoa > Chordata > Amphibia > Anura > Hyperoliidae > Hyperolius > Hyperolius riggenbachi. The sequence continues at coordinate 467,972,600 of NC_090649.1, read as the reverse complement.
GCCAAAAGAGGGGCGTGACCATATAATAAATGTGGGCGTGGTTATGGGTGGAGCCAAATGTACAGGAAGTTAGCAGGCTCATGCTCACCCACCCTCCCTCAGTATATACCTTCCAGCATGTTCCAAGACAAATTCAGCAATCATGAGCCCCCCCCCCCCCCCCCCATCAAGACAAATTCAGCAATCATGAGGTCCCCAACATGACCAACTCAGCAATCATGAGGCCCCCAACAAGACAAATTTAGCAATCATGAGGCCCCCAACAAGACAAATTCAGCAATCATGAGGCCCCCAACAAGACAAATTCTGCGATCTTGAGGCCCCCAACAAATCATGAGGCCCCCACCAAGACAAATTCAGCGATCTTGAGGCCACCCAACAAGACAAATTCAGTGATCTTGAGGCCCCCAACAAATCATGAGGCCCCCAACAAGACAAATTCAGTAACCATGAGGCCCCCAACAAGACAAATTCAGCAGTCATAAGGCACATAAATAGACAGCATTTCACATAAATAGGCAGAATGCCCCCTTAATATGGTAGACACCTCTCACCTGGCAGCAGTTCCTCAAAATACACTCAATCCGACAGCAGTGGTTCCCCAAAAATAGGTAGCCCCAGGTCTATAGGTGTCCCCAGAATAAGTGGCCAGCAGTATAGATGTCCCCAGAATAGGTGGCCAGTGGTATAGATGTCCCCAGAACAGGTAGCCAGGGGTAGAGATGTCCACAGAACAGGTAGCCAGGGGTATATGTGACCAGTATATGTAGCCAGGTGTATATGTGCCCAGTATATGTAGCCCGGTGTATATGTGTCCAGTATGTGTAGTCAGGGGGTATATGTGACCAGTATATGTAGGTAGGGGTATTTGTGACCAGTATATGTAGGCAGGGGATATATGTCCCCAGTATATATAGTCAGGGATATACGTGCCCAGTATATGTAGCCAGGGGTATATGTTCCCAGTATATGTAGCCAGGGGTATATGTTCCCAGTATATGTAGCCAGGGGTATATGTGCCCAGTATATGTAGCCAGGGGTATATGTGTCCAGTATCTGTAGTCAGGGATATATGTCCCCAGTATATGTAGTCAGGGGGTATATGTGCCCAGTATATGTAGTCAGGGGGTATATGTGTCCAGTATATGTAGTCAGGGAGTATATGTGCCCAGTATATGTAGTCAGGGAGTATATGTGCCCAGTATATGTAGTCAGTGGGTATATGTGCCCAGTATATGTAGTCAGGGAGTATATGTGCCCAGTATATGTAGTCAGGGGGTATATGTGCACAGTATATGTAGTCAGGGGGTATATGTGCCCAGTATATGTAGGCAGGGGGTATATGTCCCCAGTATATGTTGCCAGGGGTATATGTGCCCAGTATATGTAGCCAGAGGTATATGTGCCCAGTATATGTAGCCAGGGGTATATGTGCCCAGTATATGTAGCCAGGGATATATGTGCCCAGTATATGTAGTCAGGGGTATATGTCCCCAGTATATGTAGCCAGGGGTATATGTGCCCAGTATATGTAGTCAGGGATATATGTCCCCAGTATATGTAGTCAGGGGGTATATGTGCCCAGTATATGTAGTCAGGGAGTATATGTGCCCAGTATATGTAGTCAGGGGGTATGTGTGCCCAATATATGTAGTCAGGGGTATATGTGCCCAGCATATGTAGGCAGGGGGTATATGTTCCCAGTATATGTAGCCAGGGGTATATGTGCCCAGTATATGTAGCCAGGGGTATATGTGCCCAGTATATGTAGGCAGGGGGTATGTGTCCCCAGTATATGTAGGCAGGGGGTATATGTCCCCAGTATATGTAGGCAGGGGGTATATGTCCCCAGTATATGTAGTCAGGGGGTATATGCGCCCAGTATATGAAGTCAGGGGGAATATGCGCCCAGTATATGTAGTCAGGGGGTATATGTGCCCAGTATATGTAGGCAGGGGGTATATGTCCCCAGTATATGTGGCCAGGGATATATGTGCACAGTATATGTAGTCAGGGGTATATGTCCCCAGTATATGTAGCCAGGGGTATATGTGCCCAGTATATGTAGTCAGGGGGTATATGTGCCCAGTATATGTAGTCAGGGAATATATGTGCCCAGTATATGTAGTCAGGGGGTATATGTGCCCAGTATATGTAGTCAGGGGGTATATGTGCCCAATATATGTAGGCAGGGGGTATATGTCCCCAGTGTATGTAGCCAGGGGTATATGTGCCCAGTATATGTAGCCAGGGGTATATGTGCCCAGTATATGTAGGCAGGGGGTATATGTCCCCAGTATATGTAGGCAGGGGGTATATGTCCCCAGTATATGTAGTCAGGGGGTATATGTGCCCAGTATATGTAGTCAGGGGGTATATGCGCCCAGTATATGTAGTCAGGGGGTATATGCGCCCAGTATATGTAGTCAGGGGGTATATATGCGCCCAGTATATGTAGTCAGGGGGTATATGTGCCCAGTATATGTAGTCAGGGGGTATATGTCCCCAGAATATGTAATCAGGTGTCCCCCAGCATGAAGGGAGCAGCGCAGTGGAGGGAGAGCTGTAAGCAGCGGTGGAGAAGGGGGACCATCTCCCCCCTCCTTCTCTCACCTTAGGGGGCTCTCCCTCCCTCACTGTCCCCTCCACAACTAATGTCCGGGTGGCTGGCAGTGGCGGGCGGGACTTACCTGCATCTCGTCGCAGAGCCGGATGGATTTGCCGCTACTCTGGTCTAGTCCAGACCAGAGCAGCGGCTGCAGGACCCGAACTTCCGGCGCTGGAGTGAGACGGAGGTAAGTCCTGCCCGCCGCTGCCAGCCACCCGGACATTAGTTGTGGAGGGGAAAGCGAGGGAGGGAGAGCCCCCTAAGATGAGGGAAGGGGGGGAGATGGCCCTCCTTCTCCACCGCTGCTCACAGCTCTCCCTCTTCTCTGCCCTGCTCCCCTCCCAAAAAAAAACAACCCCTGCAGCTTTGCTGGGCGCCCACGGGGACCTAGCGCCCGGAGGCACCTGTCCTACCCCGACCCCCCCTAGCTCCGTGTCTGCCTGAGCAGGAGGATTTCTCACGCCCCGCTGGGCCGATTCGCATAATTATTTTTTCCTACACGCAGCTAGCACTTTGCTAGCTGCGTGTGGTACACGATCGCCGCTGCCCGCCGCGCTGAGCCGCCACCCCCCCCCCCCCCCAGACCCCTGCACAGCCTGGCCAAACAGTGTCAGGCAGCGCTGAGGGGTGGATCGGGGTTCCCTCTGACGTCCCGACGTCCATGACGTCAGTGACGTCATCCCGCCCCGTCGCCATGGCGACCGGGGAAGCCCAGCAGGAAATCCCGTTCTGAACGGGATTTCCTGCTTACTCTGATCACCGGAGGCGATCGGAGTGGGTGGGGGGATGCCGCCGCTCAGCGGCTATCATGTAGCGAGCCCTGGGCTTGCTACATGAGTTAAAGAAAATAAAAATAAAGAAAAGTGCTGCGCTGCCCCCTTGCCGGCGGGAATTGGCCCGGCAAGTGGGTTAAGGGGGTAACCCCCTGCCGACCACTCCATGCCAATTGGCGTGAATGGCTGCGGGCAGGGATTGCAGGAGATCACGTGCGCTTATGAGTGCGCATCTCCGCATGAATGATGGAGCTGTGCTCCGCCTCCAGCCTCCTAGCGGCGATCGCCGCTCGGAGACTGTTAGACGGTGAAACCGCCGTCTAATAGGACTGTACAGTGCTGCGATCTATGGCAGCTCTGTATTGGGGACAGCCGTGTGACACGACTGTCCCCCTGTAGGACACAGGCATGATCTGCTGTAATAGGGTGATGGGGGAGGGAGGGATATTAAATTAATTAAAAAAATCCTCATTTAATAAAATATAATAAAATAAATATTTTTTAAAAATAAACAATCCTGGGGGTGATCTGACCCCACTAACAGAAAGCTCTGTTGGTGGGCATAAAAGGGGGGAAGGGATCACTTGTGTGCTGAGTTGGATGGCCCTGCAGCGAGGCCTTAAAGTGCAGTGGCCCAATTAGGGAAAAATGGCCTGTTCACTAGGGGGGTTTAACACCGTGGTCCTAAAGTGGTTAAATTTGATCACTGGAGTGTGTACAACAGCCATATCAGTGTGACATATAATTTGGTTTTATGCTTTTCAGTACTCTATTGTTATCAGGATTGATTGCTTCCAGATAAAAAAATGTGTTTCTATTTAGTTTTCAGGAGAGCTGCTAGCTGCTTTGGACTGCAGTTTTATATAAAAGCCCTGCTTTTTAAATGCTTGCAATAAAAACATATATAAAGGAAAAGTAAACAAAGGCAAGTTGTACGTAGGTTTGGTACTATGTTACCTAAGGTCACCTAAGATGATGGTGGGGTATAAGTGTCTGACTGCACTATCCACTGGTAAGCTGTTTTTTCTTTCAAGTGACACTATTTGTACTAGTCTCTATTGTTACTCTTGCCTTTGCTTCATTTTCTGTTTTCTCGAACCCACACTTTAGTTTAGTGATTGTTGCTTCCTCCCTTTTTCATGGCAGCACTCCTGCACTATGGTACAGTCTTTTGTTATCCACTTTATTTTCGGGTCAGATTTATCAAAGCATTACCAACAGTTTTTTCTTCTAAAACTGTTCTAACCAGCAGAGGAACTGTTCTGCATGATAGTAAGAAACTTCTCAAATTCTACATAATAGTGGCAGTTTAGCATGGATTTCTAGAGCTGCACTACAGTTAAAGGGACTCCGAGCACCTCTCATGGGTATGCCTTTAAGCCACTAAAAGACACAATAAAATTGGTATTGTTCCACCTCTGAATATAGCAGATCAATATCCAACAAACAGGCAATAGGGTTTTTCTTGGAACAAAAAGTTCTCTTATTTATTCTTCATTCAAAAAGTCTTCAAATTGCGAACACGAGGTTTGATTCAATAACTGGTGCTAACCCAGTTAGCACGCCTAAAGAGTTTGGGCATGCTAGGGTGCTAACCAGATAGCATGGGCAGAGATCGCGCGGTGTGCGGTGCGCCTAAAACATCGCGCGGGGCAACGTTTCCAGGGCACCGGGGGCCATGTTTCACACGAAGGGTGAGACATTAACGCCACACCGCGTGATGTTTTAGGTGCACCGCACACCGCGCGCAGAGCCATTTTTGGCGTGCTACAGGCCTTTTCACAAGCATGCTAACACTTAGCATCGCTTTGTGAATCAAGCCCATGTTGTAGCATTGTAATGTGTTGTGTTGGTGGTATAATGGTTAGGATAGCAGCCTACAGAGCGGTAGGCCTGGGTTCTATTCCTGGCCAATGTGAGTTGGCTTTTGACATACTACAAATCCTTAAGCAAGCTCATTTTTCTCTTGGGTAAATCACAATGGTATATGCTAGGCTGGCTTCAGCATGTAGCATTGTAGTGTGTTGTGTTGGTGGTATAATGGTTAGGATAGCAGCCTACCAAGCACTAGACCTGGGTTCGATTCCCAGCCAATGTATGTAAACTGGCTTTTGAAATGCTACATTTCACTAAGCAAGCTCATTTTTCTCTTGGATATATCACAATGGTACATGCTAGGCTGGCATCAGCATGTAGCATTGCAGTGTGTTGTGTTGGTGGTGTAATGGTTAGGATAGCAGCCTACAGAGCGGTAGGCCTGGGTTCTATTCCTGGCCAATGTGAATTGTCTTTTGACATACTACAAATCCTTAAGCAAGCTCATTTTTCTCTTGGATATATCATAATGGTACATGCTAGGCTGGCTTCAGCATGTAGTGGTGGTATAGTGGTGAAGAGAGCTACCTACCAAGCACTCAGACCTGGGTTCAATTCCCAGCCAAGGTATGTAAGCTGGCTTTTGAAATGCTACAATTCCCTGGAAGACAAGACCCTCCTCCCTCCGGGAGGAGGGAAGGAGGGAGGAATACACTGCCTGATGTTGTAAAGCAGTGTAGGCCTGCAATTGAACATTCAATGAGATTTCTGACCTTAAAACACTGCTTTGTGTCAAATTCAGATTCAAATTCAAATTCAGAGACTTTTGATATATATTTAACTCAACCATGTCTTCCTCCAGGTATTAGACCCCTTGAAACATCTTTTCTATCATTTTTCTAGCCAGCAGAAATTTTTCTAAATTTTTATTTGCCCCCCCCCCCCCCCATTGAAGTTTATTGCAGCTCGCGAAAGATCACGTGAACCGACCCTTCCGCAAAAGTTTGCGAACGGGGTTCGCGAACCGAAAATCGGAGGTTCGCGACATCTCTATTCTACAGCAGCTTCCCATGTTGTTGTTTGTTCACTAATTGCCATTGGTAAGACTGAAGGCCACCCACCACAAGATTTTTTTCCAATTACCAGTGATTTTTTTGAGTGACAAGTGGTCGTTTTGGTGATCTTGCGATGTGAATATAGATGAGCAATCATGTGAAAGATGTTTAGCGATGCGTGCCGATAACAACTGTCACGGCGTATCTTTAAGATCCTCGACAACTCCACGCAAAGTACCGCGATCGCTTCACTTTCCATTCAAGCCCATCGTGTTAAGTCGCGAGCAGGAAGAGGAATCAACGAATGCTCATCATCAAGGGGACATCGCTGGACCTGTTGGGTGGTGAGCTTGAGTTAGCAGGAGAATTTTAATCACTGTAAAGCCTAGAGAGAAGTCGGTCAAGGCAACAATTTTTTTTGATGCTGCTGTACCCAGAGTCACTCACTTTTATTTGTTTGATTTTTGTTCAGTATAATTGGTTTATTAAATTGAACATATAATATAAAATATTACTTAGTGCATAGCTAGCTAAACACTTAAATAATGAAAATAAAATGGAAAAAGGGATTGCAGGATTTCAGTAATAAACTACTGTCTATCTACGGTGATCTGGAAATATACATAAAGTTTTACAAAGAGGCCCCACCTTCATTTCAGTGCCCCGTCTGGTCCTTTTTACCACTAAAAAAAATGTGTAGAGCAACATTTATAAAACTGGATCAAAGTAGAAGAGGGTAACAATAACAATAACTTACTATGTATACATCATAATTAACCTGTCTGGCCGTGCAATTATTTTTTTGACAGATTTCACAAAATTAGCAATTCTACCTCTAGGTGGCATCAGAGACCAACCTTTCTCTCTCCCACAGGTGTAGGCTCATAGCCTACGTGCAAGAATTTTCTTCTTTTTTCTGCTTTTACGAAATAAACCTTTTCTGAATCACCCTTCTTGCTGGATGCTTTGTTTAATATTTTCAATATTTTTAATATCTTTCTACAGAATCATTATCTGTTTTTTGTTTATCATAGGCCCAGAATTATGCAAAACTCAAAATGTGATTGCAAATCACAGTTGGATATAGAACCACAAATCTCTACCATTTACCACTTAGACGTTATTCCAGTTTGGAAGGGCTACATATGGCCGGATCCAATTCACTTTTTATCCCAAATTTTTCATCTTCTGTTTAAAATAGTTTTTTAAGCACTCTGCAATTGAAAAAGTATCAGAAAGTTGATGAAAAAGTACTGTGAAAATGTTTGGGAGTACTTTTTTGCTTGTGGCTTAAAAAGCTTAAAAAATGTTTTTGCTAAGTTGTGAAAATATCACTTAGGAGATAAAGTAGTATGGATCGGGCCCATGGTTTTTGTAACTGTTTTATTTCTACACAAAATGAAAAATGGGGTGATTTACATAACTGGGTGCCGAGAGAATGTATGGAAACAGACAGGCAGAATCTTTACTATGATTAACAAGTGAGCCCTATTTGGCTGTTTTTGCCAATTGCTTCACTTTTGCCCCATTTTTTCTGGCACTTGTCTCTGTAAGTTAGTCCTGGTATAAATGACTTGTAAAATGTAAATCTCATTATTTTTGTTCTCCTTGGGGAGGCAGAAACAGAATGTTCTTTAAATGTCCACTTTGCCCAAATTGTTAAGTCTTTTAGCAAAACTATTAATTTTTAATACAAGTATTTATTATTATTTTCCATTAAGTGAATTTCAAACTATATGTTTGTGAGTGCTGCAATCTATCCAAGACACAGTATATCCAAAGAAAATAAGGTAACTTCAGTTGAACACCTTTTTTTTGTTCCAGAATAGATTTCATCATTCTTACAGATCAACTTCTTCTAGGAAGCGGAAATTCAGCTGAATTTATCATAAACATACAATGCAATTTTATCATGCTTGTCCAGTTGTTTTGGAGTCAGTACACACCACTTAAACAGTTAAAATAAATATAATACATTTAATTTGCTGAACTGTTGTACTCAAACTGCCAAAATTATAAAATGCATGGGATCAACACTTTATTAGAAGTTGCTCTGCAGAAGTGAGGAGGAGATTTATTGAACAGGAAAAGGTGTTCAGTTTAAGCTATCATATCTTTTATTGGTTGCTTCACCCCACAATTTCTTTTAGAGTTATCGCTATTGTATTAAGGTGCAACTTGTTATCTGATAGTTTACCAACATTTAGTGAGTCGATCATTTAAATTTTTTTACATTTTTAATGCACCCAGATACAAATTAGACACCTTCTAAATAATTTTATAGTTTCAAAAGACGGCAATATTGACCTGAAAAATGTATGTTTTCAATGTTTTCATATGATGTGTAACTCATTATAGTACAGATAAAAATTAAATTGTTTTAACATTCATATAATCTTTCAGTTCTTATTTTTTTTTTTTTCCCTTTCCATTGCCTTAGTAGTCTAAGCATTGGACGATCCAGCCAGCATTGCACACAAATACATATTATTCCTACTATCAGATAAATATTATAATAGTAAAAGAATAAGTAGTTAAGAGAAATGTGGTTGTTGTGTCCCTGATTGGCACATGTCTGCTGCATGGAAAAATATGAACAGATATGAAATAGATAAATAAAAAGACAGATAGATAGATTTAAGCTATATTCATTGATAATGATTGATTGAATAATAATGTGTGCAATAATGGCAAATATGATATTGTAATATAGCTGTAGTTTAGGTTATTGGTATTTAAAATGTTTTTGTTGCTTTCAGTAGTGCCATGATTTGTTTGTAATTACTGCTATTATATAATATTTATGTCGTATTTTTAATAATTTGCTTTTTTTATATTGATTAAATCGAAAGTAAAATTGCATATGTTTTATTTTATGTCGTATTCTATTATACACCGTGTTCATGTATTACAATTTAATTATTTTTGAATTACTGAAACAAAAAGAAAAGCATTTCTTGAAACTTTGCTTTACTTATTGTGGTTATAATTTAAACCTCTAATTTTCCCACCAGTGCACTAAATGCAAAGTAACCACAATTTGACATCATGCCATCTAGTAGCAGGAACATTCTGTGTGATGGGTAATATCCTCTGATCAGAGCCTGCTGACCTGGGAAAGTAGCAGAATCTGTTTATAGTAAGTTGCATTTAATCAGGAATGTGTCTCGGTTCAGTAATCATTAATGAGCTGAGGTTTAAGCGATAATTAGTCATACAATAGCCATGTTTCATTCCTCTTGCAAACACAGGGCTCCGATCAAATATCCCCCCTATATATCGGTCAATAACAACCCTTCCCCCTTTTACTTAGCTATTTCAATTATGTAAACATGTCTGTTGTGGTCTGTACTAATGATTTATTCAGACCTGGAAGCTTTTAATAACTTGTGTGAAATAATTATTATCTCAGACACTTTGAGGTGAACATTGAAGAGGAGAAGAGTTCGGACAAGACTTGGACAGTCATTTGTAAAACTTTCATCTGAGGAGTTCGCCTTGTTTGGACAGAGTTTCTATTAAGTTGCAATTAACCAGAAGGATTAATGGATGTTTTCTTTTAGAGGGAATTGTGTTTACATTATGGCCAGTGGAGGAGCAACACGGATAAGCCTGTGGTATTGGGATGATTGGAAAACTGCATGGAACTGATATTAATGAGACTGTGAAAATGAGTTTAGGGGAAGTGAAACAGCTTGCGAGACAGAGGAGGGCTATTTGTGACACAAATGAATGAGATTTATGGGTTGGACAGACAGAGGGAGAGATGCCATAAAATAGAGGGCAAAACATGAGCGGTAAAGAGATAATTAATTTGCGCTCAATGAACAAAGAACACTTGATAATATGACCCATAAGCAATCAACTTTTTCCCCTGAGTTTTCTCCAAGTCATATTTTCACAACTTGCCAATAAAATGCCTTTAAACCACCAGCAAGCAAGAAAATACTCAAATTAATTTTCATAGTACTATTTCACCTACTTTTCAGTACTTTTTTTTTACTTGCAAATTGCTGAAAATTTATTTTAAAATGAAGTTGTAAAATTATCACCTAGGAGAAAATTTAGGTGAAAAAGTCAATTGCATATGGGCCTATGTGAGGTGTTAAAAGTTGTAACAACATTTCTCCAGTATTCTTTCTAAACACAGCGGGCCATATGCAATTCTCTTTTTCTCTTGAGTTATCTCCAAGGAGATAATTTTCATGTTCTCTTTAATTAAAATAGCTTCAATTTTACAATTGAAAAGTACCCAAAAGTTGGTGAAAAAGTACTATCCAATTATTTTGAGTATTTTCTTGCTTGCTGGTGGTTTAAAGGGCATTTTATGACAAGGTGTGAAAATATCACCTTGGAGAAAACTCAAGAGATAAAGTGAATTGCATATGGCCCAATGGGCCAGATTCAATTCACTTTTCTCCTAGGCGATATCTTCACACCTTATCCATAAAATGCTTTTTAAGTAGGGATGGTCGTAGTCAGTCAACTTCGCTACGCTGGAACTACTCGTAGTTTTACGCAATTACGCTTTGCCAAACTACGGCTTCGAAAGCAAATATTAGCTTCATATGCATATCGTAGACTATGCGTTAAAGTACGCAATTATGCGTAGTGCGAAGCGCATTGTATGCAGATGCTTATGCCCGCATGCATAAAATTGTACTCATTAATTCCTCTTTAAATGCTTATACTGGGAACTCTTCTATGCGTACATACCCCTTTCCAACACGTAAATTTGTAAGCATACAATCGCGGAAAATTAGACGCGAGTAACGCATTCGTAGTTCACTACGCAATACACATGTTAACTACGCATAGTGGGCGCAAGCTACGCGTAGCAGTACTTTGCTACGCATAAATTTGTAAGCATAGTTTTGAAACTTCACCTACGAATGTGTAGATGCGAACTACGATGCGTAAATTCGCAGTGGCGTAGTTTCTGCTCATCCCTGTTTTTAAGCAACCAGTAAGCACAAAAATACTCCAAACGATTTTGATAGTACTTTCCACCTACTTTTTGGTACTTTTTCAATTGCATAATGCTGAAAAGTTACTTTAAACACAAGATGAATAATTATCTCCTAGGAGAAAACTTACGATAAAAAGTGAATTAGATCAGGCCTAATAGCGTGAATGCATTTCCGTGCTTCCCAGTTGCCTCACAAAGGGCTGTTAGTATATTTATCTCCGCTTCCTAATTAGTGCTGCAGGCCCATATCCTATAACTTTTCTGCGAGGAGATATTTTCAAACAGTACCAATAAATGAACTTTAACGCTCCCACAATGCATGAAAACTCTTGAAATGAGTTTGATATTACTTTTTTTTTTACCTACTTTTAAGTACTTTTTTAAGTGTTAAGTGCTGACAAGTTATTTTTTGATAAGATGCGAAGATATCTCCTGGGAGGAAAAACCTGAGAAAAAGTTAATTAGATGAGGGCCAAAATAACTTATGCTCTCATAATGAACTTTGGCTTGTTCTGATGTATTGTAGAAGATGCTAAGTGGTTATACTTTCAAATACCTTACATTGACCATTTTTATTAAAAAAAAAAAAAATACTAACCACTATCACTGTCAGAAGTGTGAGAGGTTAAAATAACACAGAGAGAGAGAATGAGAAGGAGAAGTGCTACAGACTGAAAGAAGCATACATTAACTCTAATCTCAAAGCACACATCATCTACATTTGTACATGGATGTCCTTCTTGTACACTGATTTGAACTTCTCATGCATCTATGCTCCCTACTATTTATGTTTTACTGTGTACAAAAGATGTTGGCACTATATCAATAAAAAGTACTCTGATTAAGTCTATTGACCGCAACCCATTATTCCTCTATCTGTCCCTTTAGATCCTAGACTAGAGATCAGATTTCTACGAGTTTTCTTTTGACATTACTAATATGCAATTTGGTCATGTTGGTGAAGCTAGTTTTGAACTTGCGTTTGGCAGATTTGAGATTACGGTAGGAACATTATACAGTATAGCGGCGGCGGTGTGATAAATGTCAGCGCTATATGAATGCATTATATTAAAAACAAGAATGAGTAATAATGATGTTGACCACATAGTATATAATACTAATTCAGAAAACAGCAAACAATTTTCTGTTATAACTATTCTCCAATCAATTGAGTGTTGAATAATTGATACTTAAATAGAGGTTGATATTACTTTTTGTTTCCTTTCTCTCACCTTTTTCCTTTCCCTTCCCTTACTTTGGCTCATATGCAATTAACTTTTTCTCACGAGTTTTCTCCTAGGAGATAATTTTTCATCTTCTATTTAGAATAACTATTCAGCACTTGGCCATTGAAAAAGTACCCAAAAACTTTTGGAAAAGTACTATTAAAACTACTTTAAGTATTTTCTTGCTTGCTGGTGATTTAAAGGGCATTTTATTGACAATTTTGAAAATAACACTTTGGAGAAAAATTTGGGAGAAAAAGTGAGGGCATATTCACAGTGGGACGTTGCGTTTTAATGCAACGTTAAAGTCGCAACGTGTCTGCGTTTACAGGTAAGTCACTGCAAGCAGTGAGTTACCACAATGCAATATTTTTCAACATGACGTTAACGTTGCGCTGTGAACGGCCCATAGGATTATCATTACAGTGCGGTAAGCTGAGTTATAAACTGTATAACTCGGCTTTGCAACGTGGCACTGTGAATGCGACCTCAATTACATATGGGCCTTTGTGTGCATTTTTGCTGTCTATGTGCTAATTATGAAAAAAAAAGTATAGAGCAAAAAAAAAAGTATATGAAAGAAAAATTATGAAAACATTGCCACATCAGGTTGATAAAGAGAGAGAGGCCATTTTTCAATTGACAAGACAAGAAAAGACAAATAACATTTATATTGCGCTTTTCTCCTGGCGGACTCAAAGCGCCAGAGCTGCAGCCACTAGGGCGCGCTCTATAGGCAGCTCTATAGGCAGTAGCCGTGTTAGGGAGACTTGCCTAAGGTCTCCTACTGAATAGGTGCTGGCTTACTGAACAGACAGAGCCGAGATTCGAACCCAGGTTTCCTACGTCAGAGGCAGAGCCTTTAACCATTACAACCATTAATAAATGTTTTTTTTTCTCCTGAGTTTCCTCCTAGGAGATAATTTTTCATCTTCAATGTAAAATTACTTTTCAGCACTCTAGCAAAAAGTAGGTGAAAAAGTACTACTAAAATTATTGTAAGTATTTTCTTGCTTGCTGGTGCAAGCCAGGCATTTTATTGATATGGCATGAAAATATAACTTACGGAGAAAACTCAGAAGAAAAAGTGAATTGCATATAGGCCAAGGAGAGAAATGGTGCGAAAATCTTTTTTTTTTTCATTTTCGTAAGGTTATTTGTTAATGCGTATCTCTCCTCATTACTAATATTTAAAAACAAATTACATTTATAAAAATTAGGAGAATGTTTAATAGACTAGCAATGCACAGTCTTCCTACTGGATTTTAATGTGGCATAAAAGTGTAAAGAAACAAAAACAATCACAGCAACAAAGACAATGCACAAATACATGTTATGCATGAGAAACTTGAATATGGAAAGTAAGTCGTTCTTAAGAAATCTCCTTTCCATGAAGACTTCCTCTATAAAGTAACTGCAGCTAAAAATTTCTCCAAGCAATTAAAACCTTTCTCCGAAGTAAAACTTTCATCCAGCAGACAAACAGATAAAGGAGTGAGGAGATGCCACTATTTATTTTTTATTTTTTCCCTAAGACTGTTGAAATGGTTTCCTGTGAGTCAAAGCTCATCAGCCTCCAGGCAGCCCATAGGAAAGGCAGATTAAAGCTCCGGGCTGCGTGTGTCTGCACAATTCTCCTTCCTTGCGATTATTTTGGTGCACGGGGGGCGGATTTGCGTCATCGGGAGCAAGTTGCTGCAGCAGATAAAGCCTGACAAATATTGAAAAGGGAAGTGCTCTAACAGTTATTAGTAGGACAGGATTGTTTTTTATATTCCTTCTCCGGAAGAAATCAGGATCGCCGGCTGTTCCTTAAAATACCAAAGCAGGAGCTATTTTTGGAAAAAAGCATCAGGCAGGAAAATCCGCTGATTTGAAGGAGTTTTGGAGTGGATGACAAACAGGATGAGCCCAGCTATTGTTCAGCTTGCCCCAGCTATTTACAGGGCTCCTATCACTGCCTTATCAACACAAAGGAAAATAACAACAGCAGGGTGACACCGGGGAGGACAGAGACAAGTTCAACAATGAGATTACCATCTGCAAGTGCAGCAACCACAGCCTAAAGTGCTGTTCTTTTAGTACTGCGTCAAGTCAACACCACAGGGTTTGCAAATCAAGTCACACTCCTAAAAAAAAAAAAGTATCACTAATAATGCTGAGGGTTGATTGTTCGATCCCTACATTGGAAAATTTTTCATTCATGCAGCAATGCTAACAATTCAAATTAATAAAATACAATTATAATTAAAAGAATAACTTTAATGTTAAATATTAAATTGTTTGCCGGAAGGTACAAATGTCTAAACAACATAAAATGAGAATGAAGGCCATTGGTATATTTTAATTGAGGAGCAAAACAGTCTAAACGATTAAACATTTTTTCAAAAATTAATCATACTTACCTAAAATTGATGATGAGGACATTAATTTACAGATCTAGAGCCAGTTATTCTGACCTTACACACAGAAACATTATTACATTACAGTGTTGGGTGTATGTTGGCCGGGTTCCTTCGCTACTAGGTTCAAGACCTGTAAGGGGAAAATTCAATATAAAAATTAGAAAAATAATTAGTTCTGAATAAATACAAACTCACAGACATATTGATAAACTAGGTTGTCACTTTATAAATCAATAATAGTAGTAATAATAATAATAATAATAATAGTAGTAGTAATAATAATAATAATAATAATAAAAAAAACTCTTCCCCGGACAGCATCAGGGATGTTAGCATGGCATCTTTGCAAGATCGGTGAAGCCATTGATTTTTCAGAAGGATTGGCAAAACCAAAATGTGGATCACAAAAATATTTGATAATGTTCCATGCAACTCAGCGCTATAAAAGTACGATATATATATATATATATATATATATATATATATATATATATATATATATATATGCATTGTTCTACTGTATATACAATTTCTAGCACCAGTATTGCAACAATAATCATAATACATATGAGAACAACAATAGTAATAGTAAAAACTGGGCTTTAGTGTGTTTAGAAGCATGCACTGTAGAGCCCATGCATTACACAGAATCAGCGGGATAAATGGCATATAAAGCAAGTAGGCTAATTTTAGTGAGCTGCAGGAGGAAAGTTTGGAGACATGGATGAGAGTGCTGTGGGTAATTAGCAGAGTAAATGACATTTCAATCTGCAGGAATGTTGCTTGCAGCCCTTTCCCTTGCTGTTTTGGAATATTAAAAAGTTTGATCCAAGCTAATGCCTTAGTGTGATTGGATGACATGCAGACAGAGTGGGTAGACACTCATAGCAGAAGAAGCTGCCATAGACTGCAATGAGAAGGAGGTGTTTCTGGGTGAAGGGGAGAGGTTGCATCCATAGGCTGGGCTTGCAGCCAATGATAGAGGAGGGGGGAAACTCTTGTACAGTGCAGAGTTGCAAAGTTACAGGGAAACTTGTGGCTCTGTACAGAACGCTGAGCCTGAAGTGTGTAGACACAGTCCAGGACTAGAGACTCCTCTTGACCAGCTGTTTCTTTGGGGACCAGTGTGCTGAACTTCACAGGGAAGGACCAGTGTGTGGGTGACAGATCGGCAGACATCAGTCATCCTTATTACAGTCCAGGAGCAGTGTGTGGGTGATCTCCAGCTAGCCTCACAACAAGGAAAGAAAGTGTTGGCATTACAGACACCAGGACCAATCCAGAAAAAGTACCCGACCTGGCCCAGGGTCCCTGTGATCAGGTCAGGCTGAAACATGTATGCCACTGGGCTGGCCCCCTTTTATGCAGCATCTCACTTTAATCTGTGGTCTGCCTATTGTTCTGGGGCTACAGGTGGAGGGGGAGCAGGTTTCCCCCCTCTGGACCCTGCTAAGAAGCCTTCCTTTTGCATTGCTGATATCCTCCATGTCGGGGACCCTGACAGCCCCCCAGGATCATCTGCTCTGACAGCTGCCCACATGGGCATACTGCATGCCGCTCAATACCAGCCAACTGGCTCCCCCTTGAGGCCCACCCCTGTCACCCCAGAATCTGCAGCTGCTGGATTCCACCCAAGGCTATCCCCCCTGTCTCCCTACCAACCTCATCCGGGAATTGGGGTTTGCATCAACTCCAGAGGGCATCATGGCAGCTCCCAACCTGCCCCCTCCAGCAAAGATCTTAAGTTTGGAATTGATCGGATCCTTTCCACTGAGTTTGACCCCAAGGTGAAAGAAAGCAACACCTTGAGAGGTAATATGCCTTATTAATACCTAACTTGCACATATTATTGGTATTTTATTATTTTTCAAATATTGTATTTATTGTTAGGACTTTTCTTTTAAGGTTTGTTATATGTAATTATTTTTTAAAAGTGGATTTTTATGTGTTGACAGATAATAACAAAAAGCACAGGAATATATCCATGATTATGTTATATATTATGTATGTACATTTTATAATGATACTTTTTGCATTGATAATAAAAGCTGGTAGTAATTAAAAAAAAAAATATTTTTTTATTTTTGGCTGGTATTTCTGGCTAGCATGTGTAATATGTCAAGCAAATAGTAAATTAGATGATGTACACACATTTCCATACATAATTTACAGTTGTAACAATATTTCAAACTAATCCATAATCACTACATATATTTAGCATAAAAATATACCTTATATAGAAAATTGGTGCTGATAATTTCATTTTAAATGGCTAGTCATATAATCACACTTGCACACTACTAGACGTGAAGAAAAATAGTATCATTAGCTGAAAATTTTATAAATCTGGCCAGCAACTGACGAAGAAAGAAAAAGAAAAAAAAAGAAACATCAAATATATAAAACAGCAATATAATTGTATTTGCAGTTGTAGTAAAAGAAAGATACAAACAGAAATTTGTAGATGCAATAATATTCCATGATGATGCAATGGTCCTACAGGCAACACTATATGAATATTGAGACATACCGGTACATTACTTCCTTTATAACATGTATTAAAAACTAAATAATAATAATAATAATATAATAATGTAATTTTAAATGGTACAATGTAGTTCACTGAAATTGTCATTGTGTTCAATATTCTTTACACACATATCATTGTTCCATATACTTACACAGTAAGTATTTCCACAGTCGCATGAATAACTACTGTAAGAAATAAGAAATATAATTACTATAAAACATTTAAAATATATAAATAAGTATTTGATATAAATGTTTAATATATCTATAACATTTACATGCTCAGATGGGATAATCTTTCACACGGATTGCTAATAGCATGTGATGTTTGGTATTTAAGATTCTAAACTGCATTTTATGTACATTTTTACAACAGGTAATCTCCATGCATTACTATTTAAATTGTGCTCATTTTGGGATTTCTGTGTTTGCAAAATGAAGAGAAGTTGAAAGCATTACAAATGCAATGCTGGTATTAATGTAAAACAAGCATGTACTACAGCTGTACAGCTGTCAGGAGAATATTAGAAATTATTACCAGTCTCTGATATGATAAAAATAAAGAATAAATAAGAAATATATATATATATATATATATATATACACACACACATATAATAATATGCATTACCATTATACAGTAGGATAATTTTAGCCAGAATTCAGGCAACCTTAAAAACATTACTTAAAAGAGTAACAAGAAACAAAATCGTTGGATCTGATTTTTTTATTTTATTCTGCGGAAGCAAATTTAGTTTTATTTACTTTTTTTAAACATCCAGAGAAAAACAAATATGTTTTTTTGTTTGAAATTAGCACATTTATTAAGCTAATGTAAAAAAAGTTCCCTTTCAGATTTATTTAGCAGCTTTTATTTCCAATATATACATAAGAATTGAGGTTAAATATAAATGTGTGCATAGAAGGTAATTCTATGCTTTGAGTGTATGTAGAAATTTGAGTTGTTGTCAAATGCTAGAGAAACAGGAAGTGTCATGGTATGTTTATATAAGTAAAATTGGATCGTTACTATATTAAGATGTAGAGTACTTATTATAACATATTACTAATTAGAATAGCGTATATCTCTTGTCGGATAGAATTTATAAAAAAAAAATTGATATGTACCTGATATTTTTGTGCAGGGTGGGATGTTAAACTGTATTTAAGTTACAATAAAGTGTTGTAGGTGTTTATGTAGCTCGCAGTGCTGTTTGTTTTGTTTTATGTTAAGTGTTGCATTGTGCAGATAGAATGCAGAGTTAATAAATGGAGCAGAACGTTCCATTGCGCACAGAAGATAGGACTGCTTTGTTGGTACTGGTATAGATTCTGGCATGCCAGCAAGTACAGTTGGTTCTATAACAGATCTTCTCCTTTGTTGTGACCACAGATCTCACCTCACTGATCAGCTCAGACCGCCAGTCAGGGATCCATACCGTTCCCCACATGCAGTCTACAGCCAGCCAGTTCTTCGCCTCTCTAGAACCCCTTACAGATACCCCGTCTATCCTGGGGCAACTAAACAGCAGCCAGAGGAGCTCAGTGCAACAGCAATTCCAGGACACCTTCCCAGGTACTTCCCCCACCCCCTCCTGGCCATTCCTTCTGTAGATCACAATTCATACAACCTCAGGCACACACTGCAGTACTAATCAAATCAAAGATAGCTTTATTGGCATGACCAAGATTCATACAGGCATTGCCAAAGCAAGGGGAAATGGGGGACATGGACGGGGTGGGGTAGGGGTACAGTGGGTTAGCAGTTCTTGGACATTTTTAGATTTACAGTTCTTTTATGCTCCTCTCAGTCTGTGGCATGCTGTGAGCATAGTGTAGTGTGCAGCAATTGTCACTGTGTATTCCTCTTCTCCTAGTAGAATGTAGAGTTTTCATCTCATCTTCTAATAATGTGTGAAAGTCTGGAAATAGTTCCATCAATTTCTGAAAGAAGGTTTCCCTGGTTGCAGTGTATTTGGGGCAGTACAGCAAGAGGTGATACTCCTCCGCGAGGGTCTTCTGCTTACAGGGTTGGCATAGTTTACTCTCCCTGGGTTTGTATGTCTGTCTGACTCCCATGCTCGATTTCGAAGTTGTGGGCACTCAGTCTGTAGACACTCAGGACTAACTCGCTGAGAACACGAAACTATGAAACACAGTGACAACATTTCAACTCCTAGAATTGAATATATTTCTCATAATTGTTTTCCGTATTGAATGAATATGCTTTGAGCATTATTTCTGAGTGCTGGTGTAGTTTTTCTTGCACTCCCTCCCTTTAAAAAAACAATCCAAAAACAAAACAAAAAATACACTGCTAAATAAAAAATTTACTGAATAAGAATATGGATGAGTAAAACTTTTTTATACCATAACACTTTATTATGTAAGAAAAAAAACCCACATATAATACAAAAACACAAGTAATAATTTATGTCATTAGACTGCATTTAATTGTCTATGGGAACATTATTATGATTATTACATTAAAGTTAATTGCGTCAACAATTATGCTGCTGTTTCAACATCCTTTCAAACGACTCTCTTGTGTTTGAATTTTGACGCTAAAACAAAGTATTTGACTCTGTGAATGTAAGATTGCGCAGAATAGTTACTTTATAATATACTATAATACAGTCCCTCTATCTCTCGCCCTCCCTCTTTTTTCCCCCCATCCCCCCCTTCCCTTTTTTCTCCCCACCCGTTCCTCTATTCATCTAGCTCAATATTGCTTTAAATGGAGTAGTGGCATAGACATACTGCAGAGCAAGTTTCGATCTGTTTTCATTTTTAAAAACAAGCTCCCATTAACTTAATAAAAAATGCGGTAAATCCGCTGCAAATTTGCCACAATCGCAAAAAATGTTTTTTAAAAAAATCGTGATCGCTGCAATTTTGCCGTGCTTTTACTGCAATTTTAATGCAAGTCAATAGGAGTGTGTTTTTTATTAAAAAGAAATAAAACAACAACAGAAAAGTGATTTGCAGTGTGCCTCTGCCCTAACACTTGCAAATCACTCTATATTTCTAGTTCCTTTTTGTTCTACACAAATAATTATTATATCGACCTCCTGGCTGGAGATAAAATAACAGCTGTTAGAAAGTTGTTCCTTCTTTTTCTTACTTAAAGCAATTCTGCACTGGCTCAGTAGTAGAGAAGTTGTTATAGTTCTGTCTATACTGTCTATTCTCTTCAACTGTTGAATCTCTGTCTGTTCTAATGCTAATAATTCCTACTTGCATGCAAAGGTATTGCAAATTGTATGCCGCTTGGAACTGAGCTAATCAAATTCAAAAATAAATTAGCATATATTGCAGAATTATTAGTATTGCATTGGCCATACCTTCTCTACTCTTTCATCTTATAGTTGAAGGCTAAGCTGCTGTGCTGACTAGTGGGTGGCAGTAACCCATAGCAACCAATGCAAGTTTATGTTTCCACTTCATCCAGAATGAAAAATACTGTTGCAGTTTGTGCATTACTAGCTGCTGTTAGAATATAATGCTATGTACACCCGATGCCATTTCCCATCTGATAGAGTAGACAGGCCAAATCGATATTTTTCCATATGCCCAATCTTCCCCCATAATTGGGATCCATTTTGTGCAGTAGTGATCTGAAAATCAATCCTGTTATTAATCGGGAACCAATCGGACATGCAGAAAATTAACGATGTGTGTACTAGGTATAAGGTATAAGTCTCTGCAGACTTGCAGGTCTCCCTAGGCCATCATCTCATGATGTTGTCTGTCTCTGTTCACAGGCCCGTACGCTGTTCTCACCAAGGACACCATGCCCCAGACATACAAGAGGAAGAGGTCCTGGTCCAGGGCTGTCTTCTCCAACCTGCAGAGAAAGGGGCTGGAGAAGAGGTTCGAGGTACAGAAATATGTTACCAAACCAGACAGGAAGCAGTTGGCAGCCATGCTGGGACTCACCGATGCCCAGGTAAGAGGATGACACATCACTTGCTCTGTCAAGTGGCCCATCTCTATATCTTTCCATCATTTTACATATCAGAGCTGATAAAGAACCTTTAGGGCCCATTCTCACTTGTAAATGCAAAACGCTAGCACTTAGCGGGTGATTTTACCGCAATTAGCGCCGTAAAATCACTGTACACTCTTGCAATCCCCGAGCGATTGCAATCAGTGCTTCTTGAAGCACTGTACCGCGATCACTCCAGAATCTCGGCAAAATGCTACATGCAACACGTTTTGCAGTTGCCAGTAATAGCAAATCGCCTGCGATCGGTGGCAATCGCTGCAGTGAGATCACTGCCATGTAATTTGTATTGCGGTAGCTCTTTAAAAAGTTAAAAAAAGTAATCACCTGCTAATCGCCCAAGTGAGAATGGGCCCTTACTTCCTCAAACATGTTTGGTGTCATACTACAATTTGCCCAGAATTAAATAAAAAAGACTTCTTGTAAAAAGTCATGAAAAAAATTGGAACATTTGCAATGCAAAACAGATTGAGGGATGCAATATGTTCTCAGGGAGTTCCAAGATGATGCAATAATTATTTCCTGTTAGTTGCGGCCTCATTTTCTGATTACAGAATTATGACATACTTAGCTTGGAGGTTTCTACTTTTTTTATATTATCATTTCTACAATTGCCTCTACTGTACACACTACAACAACAATACAAACAACAACAATGAATAACTTTAATAATAATCCATATGTCTAAGAGAGTTAAAATTATTACAGCAGAATCTGTCTATCTTTGCAATACTTATCTATCTAAAAAAACCCTCTATTTTAAAACTCTCATACTTTTTGCTTCCTTGTGTTGGTGCCCTTATTTGACAATGGGCCATATCCTTTTAACTTTTCTCCACTTATTTGAATTTCGGGAGCCATGGAAAATCAGGTGCAGGAACAGTACCTATAATAGAATAAATTTACAGATACTCTACTACTTAACCTTTTGAGCACCGCCGTTGGTATATCCTATGCCGCACTTGTGGCTGTCTAAGCCTGATGCAGAAATAGGATTTACGCCGTCCGCCATTTCCGCTCTCCTGCCAAGATCGTGCGCACCTGAGAGGGGAGATTAAGCTGTCATATGACAGCTGACATCTTCCCCAGTGATCAGAAGCCATTGCAATTGGCTCCTGATCACGTGACCACTACGATCGCCGGCGGATCGTAGTGATCACCATAAGAGCTGCGGCGGTAGGGGCGAAAGAAGAGGATCCACTTACCTTACTGACGTTCCCCTGGTGATCGGCGCTCCACACCGCTCTGGCCAGCATTCACGCTCGCTCTGATGTAAGTGCAGGGTCCCGGCTTAATGACGTCATCAAGCCGCGTCCACAGCTGCTCATCGCTGGAGCCTGGGAGGTAAGTAAAGGCTGCTGGCTACAGGGGGGGACACCTGACTACAAGAGGGACACCATGCCCAGCTAGCCCTACCAGAGATGCGGCTGCCTGACCCCCCCAAACATGCCCCCCCATGCAAAATCACCTGGTCCTTAATGGGGGTTAGGTAGCCAGTCCCGAAAAGGGTTAAAGTGTTAATTTTCATTAGTAAAATATTGGTAATTGTTACCGATATTTTGCTCCAGCTAAACCTAATGCTACTCTCACACAGAACCCTCCACTACCGATGCCCATGGCCGGATTTCTGGCAAGGCCACATAGGCCATGGCCTAGGGCACCAGATAAACAAGGGGCGGCCTGCACACATGGGGCATTATTTGCCGGGCATTATTTGCAAGTGTCCAAACAAATGAAAGTGGTCAGGATAACTGCACTATTAGTACCAGCTGGCATCTGCCTGTGCTGTGCTACAGGCAGCTGCAGTCCGTTAACCAAACGTTTGTGAACAGTGTGTGACTAGCAAAAAGCCAGACCTTGTCCAATGACATAGCAGCAGCTCCAGGCAGTTACAGAAGGCTGGGTCTCACACACTTGGTGTGGGGGATGAAAGGACCAGGGACAGCACCAGCAAATAGCACAGAATACAGAAAGCAGCCTCTCACAGTACCCATTTCTGAATTATTGATTGGCCAGCGCTGTTACCCTGGAGACAGCAGTGGGTACAGGACTTACTTTGACGTGTTGCTGACCCCACCTAATGTCCAATTGTGAGCCACTTTTGACTATGTGTGTATGGTGGAAGGCTCCTACCACGCCCATCACCTGTAGATCGCTTGATTGACCAGTTCCCCCATGTGACATGATTGATTCACTTCACGTTGCCATGGAGACCTCGGCACTAGCCCCAATAGTGGACACCATCGGCCCAAAATTTTTTTGATGGATGTGTGTGGAGAGAGGTGGTAGGAGACGGTTGGGGCGGCTGGTAATAGTCGGCCTTGGGCGGTAAGAAGTACAAATCCGGCCCTGCCGATGCCTAACCCTAACCCCCCACTGGTAATGCCTAACCCTAGCCGTCCCCTTGCATAAACTCCCTTCCAAACACCTAACCCTATCTCCCCCCCCCCTCTCCACGCACACACCCTACCTGATACCCTAACTTAACCACCCCCCCTGCACAAAAAAACAAAAAAAAGCCCAGCAAAAAATGATAATTACCAAGTGCCGCCTGGTGCCCAAATTTTCCTTTTTGGTGCCGACTTGCTGATGTTTTTAATTAAAGTCTATGGCGGCGCCTGATTTGTCCAGAAGCCACATGCGCCCAATCTGCCTACTGATACTCTTTTTTCCTGAGTTTTCACCATGGAGGTAATTTTTCATCTTACCTAAAAGAGTAACTTAGCAATTGTTAAAAAACTAAAAAGTAGGTAAAAAGGTAACATTAACCACCCTGGCGTTAAAATTGCCAGTGTTGCGGCGCAGCGGTCTTTTTTTTTTTTTTTAAATTATGTAGCTAGCCTAGCGCTAGCTACATGATAGCCACTGTGCAGCGGCATCCCCCTACCCCTTCTGATCGCCTCCGGCGATCAGAGCAAACAGGAAATCCCGTTCAGAACGGGATTTCCTGTTTGGCTTCCCCCGTCGCCATGGCGACGATCGGGATGACGTCATTGACGCTATCCACGTCATGGCGTCGGAGGGAGTCCCGATCCACCCCATAGCGCAGCCTGGCGGTGATTGGCCAGGCTGTGCAAGGGGACTTGGGGGGGGGCTGTAACGCGGCGGGTAGCTGCGCATCGGCGGCGATCAATCACAACACGCAGCTAGCAAAGTTCTAGCTGCGTGTTTTTAAAAAAAATTGTGAAAATCAGCCCACCAGGGCCTGAGCAATCCACTGCGGCGGTCACGGACGAGCTGAGCTCGTCCATACCGCTAAGGTGGTTAAACTCATTTTATGCAATTTCTTGCTTGGTGGGAGCTTTAAAAGTATTTATTGATAAGGTTTGAAAATATCTACTCCAAAACTCTGGAGAAAAGTTAACCTCCTTGGTGTTCAATCTCCCCAGTATTTCTGTGCAAAAAGTGATCTAATTTATTTTCATAACCTTTTTTTTCCTGTAACTTGCCAACATGTGTCAAGCAAGGGTCTAGTATACAGTGCAGGAGAGTATTGATGCGTATGCACATCAATACTGTTCACAGTATGTTTTGTATTGACGTGTATAACCGTCAATACCGCTAGGGAGGTGGTATGGCCCATTATCTATTTGCCTATGCATCTGTCTGCGACCCATATTTAGTTAACTTCTCTCCTTAGTTTTCTCACAGGAGATGTTTCCACAACTTCTCTCAATAAAATAGTTTTTAAGCAAGAAAATGCTCAAAATACATTTGATGTTACTTTTTTTACCTACTTTTTTTTAGCACTTTTCTCCGTTTTTGTTAGTTGTTGAAATATATTTTGTAGTTAAGATGAAAACTACCTACTTGGAGAAAACTCAGAGGAAGAGTTAAATACTAATTGTGCACACATACACTTCACACAGTGTACGAAATGTGGGGGCATAAAATGTCTTTCTGCTGATGAGAATGTCACAGTATCAAGAATCGGTCGGCACCACCGACAGTATTATAGCTCTTTTATTTAAATGGCAGCAATATTGCTGCCATTTAAATAAAAGTGCTATAATACTACCGGCGGTGCCGACAAGGATGAGCAGAAACTAAGCCAGTGCGAATTTACGCATCGTAGTTTTCATCTACGCATCGTAGTTTGTAGGTCAAGGTTCAAAACTACACTTACGAATTTATGCATAGCGAAGTACCGCTACACGTACCTTACGCCCGCTATGCGTAGTTAACATGTGTATTGCGTAGTAAACTACGAATGCGTTACTCGCGTCTAATTTCCCGCGTGCGATTGTATGCTTACAAATTTACGCATTGGAAAGGAAAATGTACGCATAGAAGAGTTCCCGGTATAAGCATTTAAAAAGAGCAATTAATGCGTAAAATTTTCTGCATGCAAGCATAAGCATAGCATACACTACGCTTCACACTACGCGTAATTACGTATTTTAACGCGTAGTCTACGAAATGCATACAAAGCGAATATTTTATTTCGAAGCCGTAGTTTGGCGAAGCGTAATTGCGTAAAACTACGTGTAGTTCCAGCGTAGCGAAGTTGGCTGACTACGACCATCCCTGGGTGCCGACCGATTCTTGATACTACAGCTGTTGCCCCTGGAGGCACAGGGGCTGGGGTACTGGCACGCCAACAGTTCCAGTGGGTGCTCCTCCATACCGTTGTGTACAGATGAGAATGTCACATACATACTTAACCATCTTTTCAAGAAAGGCTAAAGCACACTGACCATTTGAGCTTTTTTTGTAATGAGATGCTTCCCAGCAAGAGATTAATTTGTTAAGCAGCATGGGGTTAAACAACCACCAGAGCTCTTTCCTCCTATAGCACAATATTAGCCAGTGTCACACAAACTTTCACCCTGCTGATATACTGCAGAGTCCCCCCCCCCCCTTTTTTTTGTACGCTTTTATTTTCCACCTAGGTTAAATATTTAATGAACTGATTTGTTATCCCTATGTGTTCTGTATATTTTAGAGCATCTTTATTCCTCAGTTGCAAAAAAATTAGATTTTTTTTTAAAAAAAGCAGAAATGCTGATACTTAATATTACAAAAAAAATTAACATAAGCACATACATTAGGCATAGTTGATGGTCCAGGCATCTCATAAATAAACAGAATTACCCCAAAAGATGAACTTTTATTGTGTTGAATAAGCTAAACACACCTTTGCATTAAAAAATATAATATTTTACAGTTGTATTCTTGGGGAGCAAGAAGGGGGGGGGGGGGGGAGTCTTGTGTCTTGTATAAAAACAAATTATTCTCCTTTAGAACTTATATAATTTGCATGGGTGTTGCATGTGGTTTAGGCAATGTAATAGTTTAGGCAATTAGTTTACTTTTATGTTAGATTTTGTTGGGTCAGGCTTTATGCAGATTCAAGAATTAAAGAGGAACTTCAGCCTAAACAAACATACTGTCATTAAGTTACATTAGTTATGTTAATTAGAATAGATAGGTGATATCATTTTTTACCCACCCTGTTTTAAAAGAACAGGCAAATGTTTGTGATTCATGGGGGCTGCCATCTTTGTCATGAGGGCAGCCATCTTTTTGGTTGAAAGGCGGTGACAAGGAGCAGGAGAAACAGTTCCTGTGTCCTGATAACCCCTCCCAGCTGCACACACTAGGCTTCAAATGTCAAATTCAAAATGTAAAAAAAAAAATTTGCACCAAAACAGCAGAACGAGAGCAACAACATCAGAAATCCCATCATGCTTTGCACAGCATCAGGGGAAAAAAGCCCGGGCAGTTTTCTTCTGTGCAGCTAAAAATGAGGCTTGTATAAGAGAAACAAAGTTCTGATGCTGTGAAGCTGTTAAAGAAACACCAAGCCTTTTCAGTGCTGCTGAGTTGATTTTTAGTCCGGAGGTTCACTTTAAGGTATGTTACCTGAATGGGTCATTTTTGATTTTTGGTCAATCACCATTTTTGTTTGTGAGCTCTTACTTATTACCTAGTTCCTGACATCACACTGTGGGATCCTTGATGCAATTATGGGAAATTTCAACTGCCTAGCAACCAGTATCTCCCAGTGGGCATATGTATAGCTTTAGAAAAAAACTTTTAAAAATGTTTTTAGCCTATTGCATTGCCGGGGGGTGTGGTTATAGGTAATGGCAGTTGGTGCTGTCTGTTTTTTTCATGTCTGCCAGTAGTAAAGATGATGATGTGCAGGCTGATTGTGGACCAAACAATATGAACAAATTACATGGCAAATATCAATCATCCATCACTTACCGATTTCTCTTTAACTTTGCAATGCATTGATTTATTTTTTTCCCCTTTTGGCTACAGTTCCTCTTTAAGTCTTGTTGCTATGACATGACTTTGACAACATGCTTCTGTATTTTTTTTTTTATTATTTTATTTATCAAATTACTATAAGCTTTATTTTATTTGTATCTGTGCCTGTGTAAATTATTATAATAAAAATGTAATTATGATTATGTAGTATTTATATAGCACCGACATCTCCCCCAGCTCTGTACAGAGTATATTTGTCTTGTCACCTAAAGCAGGGCTTTTCAAGCCTGTCCTCAGTACCACCAACAGTGCATGTTTTGCAGAAAACCACAAACATGCACAGGTGAGGTAATTAGTGTCTCAGCAGAGCTGATTAACCACTTCAGCGGATTTCCACAAAACATGCACTGTTGGTGGTACTTGAGGACAGGGTTGAAAAGCCCGGACTTACAGGTCCAATATTGTGAAAATTGTTAAAAAATTAAATACATGTAGACATGTAGAAATAAGAAGTATGTTTCTTCCAGAGTAAAATGAGATATAAATTACTTTTCTCCTATGCTGCTGACACTTACAGTAAGTAGTAGAAATCTGACAGAACCGACAGATTTTAGACTAGCCCATCTTCTTATGGGGGGATTTTCTGGGTTTTGTTTATTTTCAAAAGCATTTAGTGAATGGCAGTTGCTCTGTTCAACTGCCAAAAAAGTTTGCAGCAAGCACGGAAGCTGGCCAGCATCTTTGCATAATTCCTTTTCAGGCAGTGTCTTTATAAACAATAAAACCCTTGCTGAAAATCCCCCGTGAAGAAATGGACTAGTCCAAAACCTGTCGGTTCTGTCAGATTTCTACTACCTACTGTAAGTGACGGCAACATAGGAGGAAAGTAATTCATGCCTCATTTTACTCTGGAAGACACATACTTCATATTTGTATATGTCTACTATTTGTGTATTTTACATTTTACAATGTTTTGCCATAGTGGCCCTTTAAAAAATACTTTTTTTATGATATCTTGGTATAAAATGAACTATCACACCAGGCATACAAATACATTCCTTAATTCAGCTAGTTGTGATTTTCTAAAGCTGAAAAAAAACCAATGATATTTGTATAGTACAGTTGGAAAAAAATATGGCCTTCTTTGTGGTCTTCTAGTGACTGTTACAGGAAAATGGAGTGATTTTTGTTGTATTGTACATTGCGAAATGCAGCTCCGAGAGGGAAGTGAAAATCAGTTTTTTCACTTGTTTAAACGGATTCATCAAACATAAGGATGAATAAGGCCATAGATTGGGGCTGCTTTATGTATTGTGGTCGGAGTGAAGCAAGAGTCTGGTTTGCTACTGAAAAGGATTTGGATGTTTCAGACAAAAAAATAATTCTTTGGTCTTGCTCAATGTGATGAGAAACGTAAAACGAGGGGGTAAAAAGGGAACCAGTGGTCTCCCTCCCCCCCTCCCCCCACCTTCTATAAAATACATACTTCTGCTTTACTCCTTCTTTGCAATTTCACATAAACTGACTTGACCAGCTATATATATATATTATACACTAAAAAAAACTGATTTAGGTTTATATAAGAAAAAAAAAACCTTATTTATACATAAATATCCTTCAGTATGGGCGTGACAATAGCCCCTGCAACCTCTGCAATTACAGGGGGGCCCAGGGGCTTTGGAGGCCCTGCTCCTCCCATCGGCATGCAGAGCAGCACAGGGAGCGTTATATTTACCGGCTTCCAGTGTCACACATCTCCATACATCGCAGCAGCGCTCTACGCTGCCCTTGGCCAAGCTCCCAATCACATGACGGGCATGGGTCATGTGATAGGGAGCCAACTAATGGCAGCGGAGAGAGAGTGTTCTGTGTATGGTGGGTGCCTGTCTGGTCCCTTGGGGGGACTATGGACCAAGAGGGCCCCATGCAATCTTTTTTTGCAGCAGGGCCCCATACATGGTTATTACACCCCTGACCATATATCTATCTATATATATATATATATATAATTAATTTTCAGCTTCTAACTCATTTCTATAAGCTACTAGGCTCTCCGCAGTCTTGCTTCACCAAATATCACTATTCAGCACTCAGTACACCCATTTTTAGAGCATATGCTACATGCAACCTGCACGTTACTAATGAATGATCTTTTCTGCTGGTCTGCCATAGTCATCTCTTCCCACCCCCGCGTACAGACTTTCTCACGGGCTTCTCTCCTCCTCTGGAACTCTCTCCTTAAATCTGTGCAGCACACTTATAACTTGGAAATCTTTCATTCCAACCAATAAAGTCTCCTCCAGACTAAAGCCTGGTACAAACATTATAATTGGCCAATGGTCAATCATTGACCAATATTACCACCTCCATGTAGTATAAGGGTTTACCATTGCCCTCCTGTGCCCTAGCCTTGGGCACAGCCTCGGGCACAGAAGGGCAACAGGGCTGACAGTTCTTGCCACCAGCTCATAAAGATGCATCCCCCGGCTACAGCCAATAGATGATGTTGCTATGGAGAGGAGTGATGATGGCACAGCGCATGGTGTAGCAGCTTACGGTGGGCTGGATAAGAAAGGGAACAATGTGCCTGGCTGTTGCTTAAAGATCAGGCCATTCGGGCCATTTTGGCAAAGAACGAAGCATGTGAACCAAGCTTTAGAATACCTACCAGCCAATAAAAAGGCTAAGCCCGACATCACAATGGCCGTCCTCTAGGATAACATCTATGCTTTAAAGTTGTGCCTAAAACTATTAACCAAGTCTCAATTTTAGAATTGTACTTTTAGAGAAGACTTCCCAGCCAGAGTTATTTATAAGTGCAATGTAATTACTGTCTTCTCCTGGGGACAATATTGGTCTGTTTAGGCTTGAAGCGGGACCAGCTGGTGTGAGTTTATCTGTGTGCAGCAGCAGTTGTGGCTGGGAGATTGTTATCAGGCCTGCTCACAACAATGACCCACAGAAAGCTGCCAGCATTGTAATGTCTCTTTTATGTCCACGTCCTGTTTTCACTGGACGTAAAACACCTGCCGAACTGAGATGACTTCGCTCTAAACTCGCCCATGAGGATCTGCTGGGTATAGATTGCTAGCTCTGAAGCATGGCTGGTGTCAGAAGGTCCAAAAACAAACAGGAGGACTGGGATTGGGCACTGAGTTCACTTCAATTGTCTTCTTTTTACATTTTTAACCTAAAAGTCATCAAATGCAAGACTTAATCCTCATACACACGCTCAACAAAAGTCTTTGGAAATGCACAATTATCAAACAACTTTTCTTGTTGAAACATTGTTCAAACAGCTGATAAGATGCAGCTCAAGTCAATCCAACTGTTGGATTGACTTGAGCTGCGTCTTATCAGTTGTTTAAAGAATAGCAAACAACTTATTTTGGTTGTTTCAACAACAAAAGTTGTTTGATAATTGTGCATTTAAAACACTTTTGTTGATCGAGGGGTATGAGCCTTTGTACAGTATTATCCAAAATCTTGCTACTGTCCCTTGCCCAAAAGTGGCCATACTCTTACAGATTTGACTATCTGATAGATCCCAGTCAGATCAAATCTGATCAGAGAGGTATCTATTACGTAAACATGTAAAAGGGGTGCCGCACTGCCGGGAAACTTGGGAGCACGGTACGTAAACATGTAAAAGGGGTGCCGGGAAACTTGGGAGCACGGTGAAGCTGAAAAATGGCTAACCATGCTGTGGCAAATTTCCTATTCCCCTTTCGAGGCGCCATGCAGTTGGAGTAAGATGCAATAGCTGGAAGCCGAATTGCGCTGTTTTTATCATAATTTGTGCTCTGACTTTTGACAGCACCCAAATTACTCACATTACGGCCTATGGCGACGCCCAAATGTCCTCAGCCACATGGCACCATTTTTACCTATTACTGCCTCACACTAGACATAGATTTTTAATAGATTTCAGCACGATTTAACAGAAGCATTGCACTGTTCGATTCAATGCAAAGCTATGGGCGGTCGATCTGCCCCCACTCCCGTCTGTCTGCTCATCGATATCTTCCATCTGATGCTATCAACCAATTTCATCTATTTGGGGTGAAAATCGATCAGACAATTAGTCAATTGGGCTGACGGGGCATCGATTTCTAGCGAATTCAATAAGGGTATGGACACCCGAAGGGTACATACACACATCTGATTTTGATTGGTCATTGATTTGCCACTGTTACCACTCCCTTGCTGTATGAAAGCTTACCTACACAAACTGTTCATAGTATTCAAAATCTGTTGGCCATCATACTACATGGAAGTACTAAAATCAGCCAATGATTGGCCAAATCAATCCTGAGGCCTGGTGCACACCAGAGGAGTTTTTCTGAGCGGTTTGAGTTTTTGAAACCTCCTGCTAATGCTATCCTATGTGTCTGTGCACACGGGAGCGATGAGGTTTTGTAAAAAAAAAAACATAGCATTACATTGGGAAGAGCTTTTGAAACCTTTAGCGTTTGGGGAGCTGGTGTGTCTCAGCCCTGAATGAGGTTCTCTGAGCACAATGGGTCCTGTAGCAGCAGCTACCCTTTCTTTTGCTTCAGTTACACCCACTGGTTCTGTAAGTTACGCTAATACCCATTTTTGTTTTCTTCCAGGTTAAGGTCTGGTTTCAGAACAGGCGCATGAAGTGGAGGCACTCCAAAGAGGCCCAAGCCCAGAAGGACAAGGAGAAAGAGGAAACAGAAAAGACAGAGGGCCCATGCCCCGGAGAGGGAGATATGGACAGAAGCAGCAGCCCCTACAGGACAGAGGGGGAAAGTGACAGCAGTGACTCTGAATTGCTGGACATGATGCCCAGTGACAGTGAACGGACTGAGATCCCCTCCGAACCCCAACAGACCAGCGTCATCAAGTCTCCATCTGCGTCTGACCTCTCCACGCAGCAAGCTGTCCCCTGTACAGAGCCCCCCACAGCACAGAGCCCCACTCTGCACTAACCCAGAGTCCTGGGAATGCTGAATGACTGACTGGCACAATGGCTAGTGTTATTAAAGGTCCTCCTCCTCCCCTCTGGACGCTTCTTTTAGGACACACTGTGAAAAAAACAAAAAACTCCCTCTGGGCAGACAGTCTACAATGGAAGACTGTTCCACTAGGGGTGTTTTGAGAGGGGTGTACAGCTGAGTGAGCTGCACATTGTAAAACATGTCTCCATAAAAGGTGAAGTGGAAACGACTCTTTGGTTTATGAAAAAAAACAAAAAACAAAAAGGGTTCATGATGATGGCCTTGCGTGACGGGGTAGAGTCACAAGTTAAACTGAAGAAATGTCACAGCTGTGATGCTATAGATGCCTTTAAGTGAATCTGAGCTGTAAAGACCATGGGGGCTTCCATTTTTAATATATTTTAAAATTCTTGGACAACCTCACTGGTTCAAATATTCCTCACTTCCGATAGTATCTTGTCTTTGGCCTTCAGTAGCACTTGAGTCACATCGGGAACCAGCATGCAGCCAGCAGGTGGCAGACTTGAGTCAGGTCCCCCATTCTGCATGCTGGTTCTCAACACTCGGCAAGTAGCATGTTTTTTTTTTTTTAAATAAAGATGGCAGCTTCCATATTCCTCTTACAGGTTTCATACAAAGCCGTCCAGCAGTGGATGGCTGTAAATTAAACATATCTCATGGCTTGCTTACCATGTCAACAGTGCTCCCCATTCTTGTAGCCTAAAAATAGGGATGGCCAACGCGATGTCAATAATTCTGCTGCTGCCTTGGTTCGGTCCATTTCCATGCTGTGTAAATTTGCATTAAATTAGCATAGCATCTACATCAACTCAGAATTATCAGCATCTCACTGACCACACCCAGTGTGACTTGTTGATGCTCTTTCATTTAGGTTGCCATTCTGTTTTCTGTCTTGGAAAGGAAGTGATTGGTGATTGATTAGTAAAGGTGCGTACACACATGCGATCGTTCCTCGATCCTTTCAAACGACGATCGTTTGAAAAAAAAGCAGCCAACGACCATGAAGTCTAACGACGGACGAGCTAGATCGTTCAAAACGAATGATCTAGCTTGGCGGATTTTTGTCAACGACGATCGTTTGCAAAAGTAGTACATCGTTGGAAACGATCGTTCGTACCAGGCTTGACATGCGCATTTCACTATTTCTCCATGGAACTTTTCATGTTTATGCACAAGCGCAATAGTTGCTTTTACGTGATGTAACGTTCGTTCTAACGATCTGATCGTTACACACCTTTTAAAACTAACTTTACTTAGGTCGTTCTTTCATCAATTAAAAGTTCGTTCGTCGTTGACAACGAACGATCGTTGTCGCATGTGTGTACATAGCTTAAGACTTTTATATGCCAGACAAAACACAGCAATGTGATTGGCTGTTGACGAAGGATTTTGCCACTCAGTGGAGCTCGGAGTACTATTTTGTGCATTGTTTCCAGCAGAGGTTGCGGTTAACTGTGCAGACCAGATGTACATCACCACCGTTGGCACTGCTGGACCTGATCATTATGGTACTTCAAGGATACAGCTTATAAGTACAGCGTGGTACACACCTTCAATTTTGATTGGCCAATCACTGACCAATTTTACCACCTCCATACAGTATGGGAGTTTATCTACACATTTTCAATATCTGCTGACCCTCATCCTGGAAGTAGTAAAATTGGCCAATCGTTGGGCAATCAAAATTGAAAGTACTGTATGTACCAGGTTTTATTCAGAAAATCTGGTCTGGATCTATTAAGGATTATCTGCTGTTGTGTGGCAAATTTTTCCTCAGATCATAGCAAGGACTGCTGTTTCACTAACCTTTAAAAAAAACAAAAACAAAACAACCTTTTGATATTCTCTGATATGACCCTTGTGAGAGTTTTGTTGCCTATTAGCGGATTATTCTTGTTAACTACTTTAGGACCACGGTTATTGAAATCTACACCCTGTTTTGGGGGCTCATGGCTGGTAGGGTGTAGATTTCAATCACCGTCCGCAGTGCGCATTCACCGTTTCCATGGATCCCCGCCAATCGCGCCGCTCACTGGCTCTGCCTGTCTCTAGCCAGGTGAGCCGGTCAAGAGCCGATTTCTTTGGCTCCTGGCCGTGTCTAACAATGTAAGCCGCTCCCATTGGCTTACATTGATAGACACTGTCAGGAGCCAATGAAAGCGGTTCCTGACCGGCTCACGTGACTCTGCTGTCATAGAGACAGCAGATACTATGTCCTGGGGATACCAGCATGTGGTGGTGACGGTGATTGAGGCGGGTATGCGCAGAGGCGTATCTAGAGGGGTGCAGGCATGGATCATGCCATGGGCGCCACAGCACCATCTGCCCCTGTGCTACACCCCATGCATCCCTGTAACTCAGAACTCAGATCAATGCTGTTATTTGGAGAACAAGGCTACTTAATTTATGTATGTAGGCCTAACTTGGCTTAGTGACAGAGGACAGAGAGGAAATAAGAGATATTTACAAAAAAGTAACTTCAGCAATATCCCAAGCCAAAAATCACAGGCAACCATAACACATGTACACGAGAGAAAAGCAGTTTTTAGAGGAAAAAGGGGCTCCGACAAGGGGTGGGGGCGCAATTTCAGTGTTTGCCATAGGCTCTATATTACTCAGATACGCCCCTGGGTATGCGCGGTGATTCATCGGGATTCCATCAGTATTGTACCAGTGGTCTCTGGTCTGATTGTAACAAAACGTGACTTGTCTTCTGCCAGATGGAATGGTGCCAAAAACGCTCACGCAAAGAAAGAAAATATTGTGATACGACAGCAATGGCAGCGCATCCCATGTCTGCAAATACTGTCAAAGTTTAAAGAGGCCCTGTAGTGACATGAATGTAGTCAATTATTCAGGAGACCCACTTTTATGGTAATTTTCCTCGTTTCAGCATCAGAAACACTTCCTATATCTATATATTGCTGTATATTGATATGTAGCCCGGCCCTCCTAGGTGTTTTACCTAGGCTGTTTAGCTATGCAAAATTCTCCTCCTGGAGCATTCATGGAAACCAGGTATATTTTGTACTGGCTTCAGAACTCTCAGTAACCAAACATTCCGCAGAGATCACCTGACAGGACTAAAGATGTCGCGACCTGTGAATAATTTCAGAATGTAAATCAGGGAGAGGAAAGATTTTACGGTGAGCAAACACTGTCTAAGGGGCAGTGCAAACCAGAGCGGTTCTGAAACGCTTGCAGGGGGAAAACCGCTTGGCTAATGAAAGTGACTGGGATGGAGCACACCAGAGTGGCTCGTTTTTTCCACAAACGCAAACTCGGGGGCTGCAGCAATTTTTAGATTTCTTAGTTGTTTCTGCCTCAATGTTAAAGTATAGGAGAGTGGAAAACCGCACTGAATAACGCTAGATCGGAGCGGTTTTCCAGGCATTTTTGTTACAGAAGCTGTTCAGTAACAGCTTTACTGTAACAATATATGAATATCTGCTACACAAAAACGCTGCAAAAAACACTAGGCATGTTTAGAAAACCTCTCTATACATGCCTAGAATCGCTGTGAAATCTGCTTCAAAAACCTCTAGAGTTTTGCCGATCTGCTGGAGGTTTTTGGTGTGCACTGGGCCTAAATCATTGAAAAATTAATATTGTAAAAAAAAAAAAAAAACTCACTACAGTTCCCCTTTAAAGTGACCCACTCACAGTGTGGCATTGTAGGAATCTGATTCCCCGCTTTTATATTGTTACCATGGTGAGGCTGTATCAGTGAGGCACAGCCGCTTGCCCTGTTTATTTGCCTTTTTATGCCTCTTATGGAATGTGGGGTGTCTCACTATCAGCACCTAGAACTTGATATTGATAACAACCACTCATAGAACTTACCCGATAGCACCTGTCAGTTATACAGGAAAAAAACTACAGGCTTTCTGAACTAGCACTTATGTGGAGGGGAAGGGGGGGGGGGGGGGGGGCAAGCATGCAGCTAATGTCAAATCTGACAATAATGTCAGAAACGCCTGATCTGCTGCATGCAGAGCTGGCACAAGGTCCTCCAGCACCCAAGGCTGAGACACCAAAGTGCGCCCCTCCATCCCTCCCCCACAGCCATCACACACTGATTGCTATTAGACTAAGAGGCGCCCCAGGGCCCCAACACCGTAATCTCTAGTTATCTGTCTGCAGTCACTGCCATGTATCCCCTTTTCTTATTTCTTTCTGCTTCAAACACAATAGGGGAATGATAGCTGAGTGAGTTGTGCGTCCCCTCTTACACTGCGCCCTGAGGCTGGAGCCTCTCTCTCCTCTGCCTCGGCCCGGCCCTTGCTGTATGCTTGTTCAGCGTCTTTGGCTATTAGCGGCAGAGAATCAGCAGGACAGCCAGGCAACTGGTATTGCTTGAGGCTAGATTCACAGTGGGACGTTATTGTCCTGCATTATAACGCAGGTTAATGCACTGCAATGTTAACCCTATGCAGCGTTCACAGTACAACGTTAAAATCGCATTGTAAATGTTGGGTTTATTGTAGCGCAATGCTGCAGTGTGTTACCTCTAAACACAGATGTTAACAGATACAGAGAGGCATACTTTTCATTGCCTGTGTGCTCCACTGTATCTGCTGTATGCTACGGTAACGCAGCCTTAATGTGCATTGCGATTTTCTCGTTGTAATGTTTAGTTGCGAGTTTAACGTCGCATCATAACGCACCGTCCTACTGTGAACCTAGCCTCAAAGGAAATAAATATGGCAGCCTCCATATAACTCTCACCTGGGGCTCACTTTAAAGCGGACCTGAACTCAGAACTTCCTCTCTGCTCTAAAAGATAAGCAACAGCATAATAACCTCTAAAGAAAAACATTTGTTTGTTACAGCCGATACAAATCCTGCAATAAATCTGTAGTGTGTCTACTTCCTGCTTTCATGGAAGCAGACATAGGGTTAACAACATCCTGCGTTTACAAATTAGCTGCTCCGCCATGGCAGAGGAGATGCCTGAGCTGACACCGCTGAGAGATCAAATTACAGTTGGGATAAGTCACAGATGAGGGGGGATTAGACAGGCTCTCTGTTTTCCTTCTGTCCTGTGCAAGAGTTTAGGTCCACTTCAAATAACAGATTCAAAAGTACCTCAAGGATGGTAAAAAAAAGAAATAAATACAGTAAATAAAAAAACAAAACTGATTTTAAACCCATTTCAAAGTGAATATTCAAGTTATTACAAATAGTCATATAGAGTCCGATTTTCTAAGGCTTTTCTAGTGATTTCCCCCTCCTACCAGGTTAGATGTATGGGGCCTGATTTACAAAGCGGTGCAAAGTGTTTGCACACCTGGGAAAAGCCCTTTATCATGCCTAAACTCAGTTTAGGCGTGATAAAATGAAACTCGCGCGCGGTGTAGTAGTGCTGTGCGCGGGACTTTGCGCGCGATAACCAGCACAAACCGGTGCTAACTCAGCGGTGCAAAGGTTATCACGCCTAAAGTCTTCTAGGCGTGATAACTGAGTTATCACCGCTTTGTGAATCAGGCCCAATAAGTGATCCACCATCCTGTATGCGGTTTGCAAAAATTTTTCTGCTATAAGGTGTTTCGAATTTGTCAGATTTACCTGGGTTATATCAGATCTTAGGTCAGAAACCCACTAGGAGCGATTTTCTGATCGCTTTGCGATTTGAAAACTCTTCCTAATGCATTGCTATGGGTGTGATCCCACTTGAGCGCTGTGATTTTATAAAAATCCCCCATAGCATTGCATTAGCAAGAACTTTTTCAAATTACTAGTGCTTAGAAATCGCTCCTTGTGGGTTCCTTGCCGAATTAGGGGATGTGTGCAGTTTCTGAAAAAAAAAGGCTCTCTCCCGTGGGTACCTGCGTGGGCCTGCAATTACAGGAGTGCTAATTTACTGCTAATGGCTACCTTAGCCACTACTAATTGTTTACTTTCCTCCTGCTGTTTTGCAAGATGATCCAGGCAGCCCACTATGTTCCAGTGTATAACCGAGGCAAGGGCTGCAATGTTTTATTACATAACAGTAGACAATTGAAAAAAAAAAACAAAAAAAAACACAGGTTAGCACTTATGACCTCCCTGCTGGCGATCCCTGGAGATGTATTCATGAAAAAGGCCTTTTGGCTCTCTAACTGGTCTGGATAAAGAGTACCTGCCTAGTCTGTGATTTAAGTGATTTAAAGAGGAACTCCAGTGAAAATAATGTAATAAAAAAGTGCTTCATTTTTACAATAATTATGTATAGATGATTTAGTCAGTGTTTGCCCATTGTAAAATCTTTTAAATCCCTGATTTACATTCTGACATTTATTACATGGTGACATTTTTACTGTTGGCAGGTGATGTAGCTGCTGCATGCTTTTTTGGCCGTTGGAAACAGCTATAAACAGCTATTTCTCACAATGTAACAAGGTTCACAGACAGGAAACTGCCAGGAGTACCACGGTCCTCAGAGTTTCTTGTGGGAGAGGTTTCACCACAATATCAGCCATACAGCGCCCCCTGATGGTCTGTTTGTGAAAAGGAATAGATTTCTCATGTAAAAGGGGGTATCAGCTACTGATTGGGATAAAGTTCAATTCTTGGTCGGAGTTTCTCTTTAAGTTAGCACCGAGTGTGGAATGGGTAACACGATTGGCCAATGACTGTATTTTATGTACTGGTTCCACCTCCTGAAACATATTTTACAGTATCCAGTTGACATGGGGTTTATATCTGCACTGTATCTCCACCCCTAAGTGTTCCCAGCGTGGCCTGCCCCTGTCTTGTGCCTTTTGTATAATGTGAAACTGCGTAGCTTGTTTTACAATGTGTATAGCCCCTTGAAACATGCACTGAAAATACTGTAAATAAAAGATTTATTATGGTTTTTGAATGCAGTCTGTCCATTCTTATTAGTCACTTAGTTGATGTATATTGATGAATACAGATGTATATTGATGAATATATGATGGATCACCACCATCTGATAATCGGTTTTACTGACTGGCTGCCCCTAACTGCTTATGTCTCAGAACCGCGTTCACAGACGCATGCATGAAATAGGGGCGCGAAGAAAAAATGGGACGCCCATTTTTGTTAATAAAAGTATTGATAATATCTACTGATATACTTTGTTTTATAGTGTAAATCATTGGTCCCCAAAATAAGCCCCGTGGGCCGAATGCGGCCCCCTGAGGCTTTTTTACCGGCCCCACACACAAAAAAGTATTACTTAAAGAAGCGGTCAGCTACATCTTTAAATATTGGCGGTCCACATATAGAATAGCAGTGCTGGCACCACCCATCCACATGGAGGCCAGAAAGCAGTAATTCACTGGCTTCCAATCAAATTTTACATTAGGTGACATTGCCTTCCAATTGGACTGCAGGTTGTCACCGGGTATGCTTCACCAGAGCCGGCACAAGGTCCTCCAGCACCAAAGGCTGAGACACCAAAATGCGCCCCTCTATCCCTGCCACCTGAGCCATCAAACACTGATTGCTATTAGACTAAGAGGCGCCACAGGGCCCACAACCTCCCCAACACCTTAATATCTAGTTATCTGGCTTGCAATCACTGCCATGTATCCCCTTTTCTTATTTCTTTCTGCTTCAAACCCAATTAGGAATGACAGCTGAATGAATTCTGCGCCCCCTCCTACACTGCACCCTGAGGCTGGAGCCTCTCCAGCCTATGCCTCGGCCCGGCCCTGTGCTTCACTGTCTGGCCCACAAAAATTTTGACATTTTATGTATCCTCCAGCCCCTTAGCAGTATGAAGTATGTTGACCCGGCCCTCGAACCAAAACATTTTGGGACCCCTGGTGTAAATAGTGTAAATTATCGTAATAAAATGTTGGCACTGTATATAATATAAGTAGCAGTAGGGTATTGTACCGTTTTAGCCATCAGTAAAAGCAAGAAGCCCGACGAAGGCTGCAAAGCCGAAAGCTCGCTTATTCTTATTCTTTTTAGTTAGCCAATAAATGGTATCATCCTGATTTAAAACTTTTTGTAAATAATATAATAACAATATTTTACTAAAACTTTACATAACCCTACTCTGACACGGAACTCTCCTTCCTCTGATGCCCTAAAACCCCCCTTCCTGATACCAGCACTAAAACCACCCTATATGATGCCTAACCCTAAAACCTGCCTTCCTGACTCCTAACCGTAAAACCCCCATTTTTGAGGCTCAAGTCAACACTAAAACCTCCCTTCTTGAGACTTAACCCTAAAACCCCCCTTTTTGACTCCTAAGCCTAAAACCCCTCTTCCTGATGCCTTACCCTAAAACCCTCCTTCCTGACGCCTAACACTAAACTCCCCCTTCCTGATGCCTAACTCTATACCCCCCTTTTTGACTCTAAAGCCTAAAACCCCTTCCTGATGCCTAACTGTAAAACCCCCCTTCCTGATGCCTCATCCCAGTCAACTCTCAGTCATGCTCATGTGGTCTGGAGTGTACTGCGCAGGCGCAGTAGTTTTGTGCCTGTGCAGAACACTCCAGACCACATGAGCGTGACCGCGAGCAGCTCTCACACTGGCGCAGTAGATGTCCGTTGCAATCTGCACTGGAGGGGTCCCCAGGCCACCGGCGGGGAGCAGAGCTGCGGCGAGGGCACAGGGCGTTACTAAGGGCTGGAGGAAGCCCCGGGTAAGGGTAAGTAGATCTTTTTTTTTTTTTTTTTAACAGCTTGGATCTGTTCTTTAAAGGACAACTGAAGTGAGAATAATATGGAGGCTGCCATATTTATTTCATGTTAAACAATACCAGTTGCCTGGCAGCCCTGCTGAGTTGCCTCAACATTCTGTGATTTGTTAATGGAAATGATGGTAGTCTTTTATATTTTGTTCTTTTAAATAGAGATGGCCAGAGCCTCCGATTTTCGGCGAACTTCCGCAAAAGTTCGGTTCGCGCGGGCAGGACTTCAATGGGGAGGCAAACTTTGAAAACTAGAAACACTTATGCTGGCCACAAAAGTGATGGAAAAGATATTTCAAGGGTTCTAACATCTGAGTTTTTGCATGGGTGAGTGGAATAGACGCCAAAAGTCCCGGGGAAAAATCTGGATTTGATGCAAAGCAGCGTTTTAAGGGCAGAAATCACATTAATGGCCTCAATTCACTAAGCTTAACTCCTGTCTTTAATAACTCTTCTGAGCTGTTTTACAGTTATCACAATTATATCACCATGGTGATAACTGTAAAACAGATCAGAAGAGTTAATAAAGACAGGAGTTAAGCTTAGTGAATTGAGACCATTGAATGCTAAATTGCAGGCCTAAAGTGCTTTAAAACACCTTGCATGTGTATACATCAATCAGGGAGTGTAATTAGAGTACTGCTTCACGCTGACACACCAAACTCACTGTGTAACTCAATGATAGAACAACAGTGACTGTCCAGCTGATCAAATTTGGTCTGTCCACAATGAAGCAACGACCTTATTATCTCGACCTTATTATCTCTTATCATATAGCCGTCGGTCATTGCTTCATTGTGATACGCAAGCCCCTTCACCGTGGCAAGGTAATGATCTCAAAGGGGAATAGGCACATGTACATGCCATTTGTTTTGTTGTTGCAGCTGCAGTGCAACCAGAAAAATTAGGCAGGCATGTACACGCACCAGAAAAATTAATATACCGGCCGCTGCTAGCAGCGGCCTTAAAAATTCAGGAATCCACCTGGAGTCCTGGACCCTGTTGGTGGTGGTGGTGGAGAACGCAGTCAAGCGGCCTGCGGGCAAAGGTGCTGTGTGGGGAGCGACTTAGTCTTGGGGCAGGCAGTCACACGGCGTACAGGCAGAGATGCTGTGTGGGGACTGACTTAGTCTTCGGGCGGGCAGTAGCCCTCTGGGATCCATGCCTCATTCATTTTGATAAAGGTGAGGTACTGAACACTTTTGTGACTTAGGCGACTTCTCTTCTCAGTGACAATGCCTCCAGCTGCGTTGAAGGTCCTTTCTGACAGGATGCTTGAGGCAGGGCAAGACAGAAGTTGAATGGCAAATTGTGACAGCTCTGGCCACAGGTCAAGCCTGTGCACCCAGTAGTCCAAGGGTTCATCGCTGCTCACAGTGTCTACGTCCACACTTAAGGCCAGGTAGTCAGCTACCTGCCAGTCCATTGGTGGAGGGATCATCCGGAAGGGCTAAGGTGAGGCGTTGAACTAAAGAATGTCTGCATGTCCGACATCACCATGAGATCACTGGAACGTCCTGTCCTTGCCTGCGTGGACATGGGAGAAGGATTACTGGCAGTGGTACCTTTATTGCATTGTGCTGTGACATCACCCTTATACGCATTGTAAAGCATAGTTCCCAGCTTGTTCTGCAAGTGCTGCATTCTTTCTGCCTTCTGTTGATTTGGAAACATCTTCGCCACTTTGTGCCTATACCCAGGGTCTAGTAGTGTGGCCACCCAGTACAGCTCATTCCCCTTGAGTTTTTTTATACGGGGGTCCCTCAACAGGCTGGACAGCATGAAAGACTCAATCTGCACAAAGTTGGATCCAAACATACTATCCATCTCCTCTTGCTCTTCCTCAGTGACGTCAGGTAAGTCCTCCTCCTCTCCCCAGCCATGAACAATACCACGGGAACTTTGAGCAGCACAAGCCCCCTATGACGCCTGCTGCACTTGTTCTTCTGCCGCCACCTCCTCCTTCTCCTCCAAAGAAACACTTTCCTCATCATCCGAGTCTGACTCCTCTTCCCCACACAACTCTACCTCCTCCTCCCCCTCTATGCTGCCGCAGGTGTTGATGAAACATCTGGTTCTGATGAGAATTGATCCCACAATGCTTCCTCCTGTAACTGTTCCTGTTCACACTCCTCCACAGCTTAATTCACCACTCTACGCATGGCACGCTCCAGGAAGTAAGCGTACGGGATCAAGTCGCTGATGGTGCCTTCACTGCGACTCACCAGGTTGGTCACCTCCTCAAACGGCCGCATGAGCCTGCATGCATTTCGCATGAGTGTCCAGTTGTTGGGCCAGAACATCCCCATCTCCCCAGAGTGTGTCCTTCTACTGTAGTTGTGGAGGTACTGGGTGACGGCTTTCTCCTGTTCTAGCAGGCAAGAGAACATAAGGAGGGTCAAATTCCAGCGAGTTGGGCTATCGCAAATCAGGCGTCTTACCGGCAACTTGTTTCTCCGTTGAATATCGGCAAAGCATGCCATGGCCGTGAAAGACCGCCTGAAATGCCCACACACCTTCCTGGCCTGCTTCAGGACGTCCTCTAAGCCTTGGTACTTTGACACAAATCTTTAAATGACTAGATTCAGCACATGTGCCATGCAGGGTACATGTGTCAGCTTTCCCAAATTCAAAGCGGAAATGAGATTGCTGCCATTGTCACACACCACGTTGCCGATCTTCAGCTAGTGCGGGGTCAGCCACTGATCCACCTGTTTGTTAAGAGAAGCCAGAAGAGCTGTTCCAGTGTGACTCTCCGCTTTGAGGCAAGACATGTCTAAGATGGCATGACACCATCGTACCTGGCATGCAGCATAGGCCCTGGCTCTGGGGAGCTGGGGCTATGTAGCTGGAGAGGAGATTGCAGCACCAGCAGAGTTGAACTGCCACTCAGCCAAGGAGGAGGATGACAGCAAAGAGGCTGTAGCAGGAGGAGAGGAGGTGGCAGCAGGCCTGCCTGCAAGCCGTGGAGGTGTCACAAGTTCCGCTGCACAGCCACATACTCCCTGCTTGCCATCGGTCACCAGGTTGACCCAATGGGCTGTGTAACTAAGACCTGCAGGGTGGCCTTCCTCTGATTATGCCTCTACCTGTTTTGTCCATTTTGTCCATATCGGGGGGGGGGGGGGGGGGGAGGGGGGATGAAGTGAAAGGTATGCACTGTTGTGACTAATACAATGTGCAGTCACACAGGTGCAGTTAACAGGTATGCACGGAGTGGTATATCACACTGCGTGCACTCACGTAGGTAGGTGGGTGTACTGAAGTGAACAACAGGTAGGTATATGCAGTGATGGGTATTATAATGTGCACCTATCACACACAGACAGGTACTGGACTGGCACAGTGACACTGCGTGCGCTCACGTAGGTAGGTGGGTGCACTAAAGTGAACAACAGGTAGTGCAGTGATGGGTATTACAATGTGCACCTGTCACACACAGACAGGTACCGGACAGGCATAGTGACACTGCGTGCGCTCACGTAGGTAGGTGGGTGCACTGAAGTGAACAACAGGTAGTAGGTATATGCAGTGATGGGTATTACAATGTGCACCTGTCACACACACAGGTAGTAGTCACTGAAT
The DNA here is from genome assembly GCF_040937935.1 of Hyperolius riggenbachi. Lineage (NCBI taxonomy): Eukaryota > Metazoa > Chordata > Amphibia > Anura > Hyperoliidae > Hyperolius > Hyperolius riggenbachi. The sequence continues at coordinate 467,927,766 of NC_090649.1, read as the reverse complement.
GTGCTGGGCCTGGCAGTGGCACACACAATAGGAATTAACAAGGCGGTGTATGCAACACAAGTGTCAGTGGGACACACACAAAAAAAAGATCACAAGAACAAGATTAACTCTCAAAAGAGCTGTTGTGGGGTGCTTTTTTAGCTTTAAGAATCAGCAAGGAGCAAGCTAAGAAGCCTACAAGAGCCTAACTAAGCTTTCCCTATAGGTCTCTGCACAGCAGCTCTCCCTTCTCTAATTACTGCAGGCACAAGAGTGAGTGAAAAGCCTGATGCTGCCTGCCTTTTATAAGGAGGGGGGTGGGGCTCCAGGAGGGAGTGTAGCCTGATTGGCTACAATGTGCCTGCTGACGGTGATGTAAAGGGTCAAAGTTGACCCTAATGATGCACTATGGGGGCGAATCGAACTTCCGGAAAAGTTTGCGGTTCTCCGCGATCGCGAACCACGGAAGTTCGCTGGGAAACGTTCGCCGGCGAACCGTTCGGGCCATCTCAACTTTTAAAGAGTAACTGTTGGGCATAAAATAAAAAAAATCAATTCTTTATTTTTATCTGGTAAACAAGTAATAGGAATGCTAACCAGGCAATCCAAAAGTTAAAAATCACTCTTATTTTTCTTCGGTTTTTTTATTTGGTACATCTGCCACACAAAGGAAGTTGCAGGGCATGCTGGGTTTTCTTTTTTTCTTCTCTACTTCCTCCTCAGACTTAACTAATGCAGCCTGATTGGCGGAAGCCTGTTTCCCTCCTATTTTCCCCTCCCACACTTCTGTTCCTCTTGGATTGGCCAATATTTCTCAATGAATTTTCTACTGCAGACCTGGGTGTCTGAAGACTGGGAGGGGGCAGGCAATGATACACAGACAGAGTAAGGGAGGAAATGATGTCAGGATTGGCTTCAAGATAGACACAGACAAAATGGAAAATCCTAAGAATGGTTTTCTCTTTTTTACTATAGAAAAATCACTAAAATCAAAATGTGGACAGTACAATACATGTGTTATATAAGTAGAGCAAGTATTTATCTACTTATATATGTGTTTTTTTTTTCTGAGATTGTATGGCTGACAGCTCCTCTTCCAATTCCTTTTCAAAGTTATTAAGTATCTGCCTGATCTAGTCCTTCTGGAAACATACGTATTAGTACACTGTCGTAGAGCTGGGCGCAGGGTGAGCTGAATGATGGCTCACCCCGCTGCCGTTTAAATTACCGGCGGTGTTAAATTCCACCTCCGAATCATAGCAACTCAGAGAGAGAAGTCATTTGGGGAGGGAGCACTTGGAGTTTCGCGCCCAAAACACCTGCTTTGTCCTGGAAGACTATTCCTCAGTTTCAAAAATGTCTGTACAGCCTAGCTACATTAATGACAATAATAATTAGCGGGCAAATCATATAAACACTGTTGGCAATGTTCTTAGACACTAAAGTGGCAACTTAGTAACAAATTGTGGTTAAAGAGACTCTGAAGCCAGTTAAAAAGCGTGTTTTTACCTTTTATTTAGCTTAAGCATGTTGGTCCCTGCTAAAACACCGCTATCCCGTGGCAGAACAAGGGTTTTTAACCCCCCAAATCCTAGGGCAAAATTCCACAACTTTCCTGGTCGCGGATGTTGCTGCCCGGGGAGGCAGACCTTTGGGCTTTAGCTCCGCCTCCATTCACGTCAATCTGCCCGCTGATCGCCGCCTCCCCCCGCCCCTCCCCGCCCCACTCAGTGAAAGAAGACTGAGAGGGGCTGGGAGAGGCAGCGATCAGCGGGCAGATTGACACGAATGGAGGCAGAGCTACAGCCCAAAGCTCTGCCTCCCCGGGCAGCAGCATCCACAACCAGGAAAGTTGTGGATTTTTGCCCTAGGATTTGCGTTTTAGCAGGGATTAACATGCTTAAGCCAAATAAAAGGTAAAAACCCGTTTTTAAAACGACTTCAGTCTCTCTTTAAAATGTTAAGAACTTACTTCCTTTGAATGTAAAATTTATATAGAGGTTTTTTTCTAGCCAGTCTAGGAACTTTTTTCCAAGCTACATAATTTGTTGATATTTTTTCTAGCTTAAAGCCCAAAATTGTCTTCCGTATCCCAGTTGTGACTTTCCAAGTTATTTATAGAGAGACAGTATTATTATTAATATTATTATTATTATTATTGATTTATAAAGCGCCAACATACCCAGTACTTCCATCTTGTGTTAAATCAGAGCAGGATCATCCACAAGGCAACCTAGGCATGTGCCTGGGGCCCAGTGGGTGTCATGGGGCCCATCTGCCACCCCTCTCCATCTCAGAATACCAAAAGGACAATAGGGGAGAGCCACAGCTAATACCTTGTCTAGGGCCCCATTTTATCTGAATTCAACTGTGTGTTGAATAGGTGCTGCTTGGCACTGAACAGTGTCCTGCTAAGTGTGAATAATTAGGGATGATCCGAGAGATGCAAATAGTTTTGAGTTAATGCAGGATTAATGCAAATTTTCTATACAAATGTATTCATCTTGAAGATTGACCAGTCGAGGCCCTCCTTGGCTTCCTTCAATTGGTCCATTTTCAAGCTACATAGGATTGCCTACAAAATGTGCATTAACTCAAAATTATTTGCATCTCATTGACCGTTATCATGGATAATTATATATAATTTTGTTTCCTATACAAATATGTATATAAACATGTCTTTCTGTTTCATCCTTGGGGGTCCCTGATTGGTAACCAGGTATGAGCAGAAACTACGCCAGTGCAAATTTACGCATCGTAGTTCGTAGGTGAAGTTTCAAAACTACGCTTACGAATTTACGTGTAGTGAAGTACTGCTACGCATAGCTTACGCCCACTATGCGTAGTTAACAAGTGTATTGCGTAGTGAACTACAAATGCGTTACTCGCGTCTAATTTTCCGCGTGCGATTGTATGCTTACAAATTTACGCATTGGATATGGGAATGTATGCATAGAAGAGTTCCCAGTATAAGCATTTAAAGAGGAATTCATGCGTAAAAAATTTTCTGCATACGGGCATAAGCATCTGCATACACTACGCTTCGCACTACACGTAATTGCTTATTTTAACGCGTAGTCTACAAATGCATACGAAGCGAATATTTGATTGCAAAGCCGTAGTTTGGCGAAGCGTAATTGCGTAAAACTACGCGTAGTTCCAGCGTAGAGAAGTTGGCTGACTACGACCATCCCTGTTGCTAACAGCTGCCCATTTCGAGTATTATATATTTATGAAGACTACTATTTGCCGTCAGTACTTTTTGCAATTTTCTTTATCCATATATGCACATTGTTTGAGTGTGTAGGGGCTAAACATGTTTTAAAAAAATCACTAAAGCTACATCTGGAAAAGTAACAAAAATCAGCCATAGCAATAACGCAGGAAACGCTAATATAAGGGGAGTGTGTGTGTGATTTGTTGCTCTTGCACAATATATTTGCCAAACTTTGCAATGAGCTATGAACCCGTGAAACTGTATTTGGCCAAATGGGGTGTGGTGGGTTATATTCTTTGGCACACATGGAGCAGAATCCATTTCCCATCCTTTTATTAAATCATTACGTTTATTTTTGTTTTAATAAAAAAATCATAGAAAGAAATCATAGAAAAGAAATCATAAAATTATGTCAGCTGTTTTGGATGTTGCTGGTAAGGCACTTTCCATTGCCAGTACTAATACTGTCATTATTGTCATTATTAACTTTTTAAAGCAGAAATGTCAATTTTTATTAATAGTATATTTATTATCATCAGTTGTCATGATTATGGTCAAGTTTGTTTTTGCGTATGTATTACTGTCCTTATTTCTAAGGAGATTGTTATTATTGTCAGAATGATTATTGGTCATGTCTTGATATTACTGCTGTTATGCTAATGTTAGTATTAGTTTATCAATTATTTATCTTTTTATTGCAATAGTTTTAGTTATGAGTCACAGAGTTGCTATAAATAATGCTATGTTACTGTTATTAATATTGTCGGGGTTATTTTATTTCAGAGACTTTAGACCAAGCATGGGCAAACTCGGCCCTCCAGCTGTTACGGAACTACAAGTCCCACAATGCATTTGCCTTTATGAGTCATGACTGTGGCTGTCAGACTCCTGCAATGCATTGTGGGACTTGTAGTTCCTTAACAGCTGGAGGGCCAAGTTTGCCCATGCCTGCTTTAGACTCTACCTGAATGAGTGCATGAAAAAAGGGCGCCAGGAAAAAAGGGCCCGCGGGATAACAAATTGGCGCTGGTGAATAACGAAATCTCAACAACGATAAACATTGTTAACGGTTAATGATACAGTTTTAAAACAGACGGGAGTTGATAGCGAAAATATATTAACGTTAAAAATCGTAACGTAATTCTACAAGATAGTTTAACCCAACCCTACTCTCACACAGAACCCTCCCCTGGTGGTGCCTAACCCTAACCACCTCCCCGGTGGAGTCTATCCCTAACCCCACCGGTGGTGCCTAACCCTAACCACCCCCCGCCAGAGATGCCTAATCCTAACCCCCCCTAGTGGTGCCTAACCCTAACCACACCCCCTCCAGAAACACCCTTTTACACATAGAAATGATAATATCTTTGATAACGTAAAGTCTGTACATACAAATGAAATAATATGACAAAAACTATAACGTTGCAAGCTTCTAAAACGATAACATACTTCAAAAACTTTAATGCTCTAATGTTATTAACTTATTATTTATCGGGAGCCCTTTGTTCTGCTTTTTTTCGCCATATTAACGATAATTGCATTAGAGTCTATGGTGGCGCACTCTTTGTCCACTAGCCGCCGGCGCCCTTTTTTCCTGCTACTATCTGAGTCATTAGTAGTAGTAATATTAGTAAATGTATATAATATGCTGTAAATAATCTATTAGAGCAAAGTAGAAATGCTGGGTTTCATTCCGCTTTAACTATTTTTGTGTTATATATTTACTGTTATTTAAAATTAAAACAAGTAGTACTGTAATGTTACCCAATATAACTAATAATAATAGTAGTAGTAGTAGTGGTAGTAGTAGTAGTAGTAGTAGTAGTAGTAGTAGTAGTAGTAGTAGTAGTAGTAGTAGTAGTAGTAGTAGTAGTAGTAGTAGTGGTGGTGGTAGTAGTAGTAGTAGTAGTAGTAGTAGTAGTGGTAGTAGTAGTAGTAGTGGTAGTGGTAGTAGTAGTAGTAGTAGTAGTAGTAGTAGTAGTAGTAGTGGTGGTGGTAGTAGTAGTAGTAGTAGTAGTGGTAGTAGTAGTAGTAGTGGTAGTAGTAGTAGTAGTAGTAGTAGTAGTAGTAGTAGTAGTAGTAGTAGTAGTAGTAGTAGTAGTAGTAGTAGTAGTAGTAGTAGTAGTAGTGGTAGTAGTAGTAGTGGTAGTGGTGGTGGTGGTGGTGGTGGTGGTAGTAGTAGTAGTAGTAGTAGTGATGGTGGTGGTGGTGGTGGTAGTAGTAGTAGTAGTAGTAGTAGTAGTAGTAGTAGTAGTAGTAGTAGTAGTAGTAGTAATTATCAGAAGTAGTATTAATGCTACTGCTGTTATTATTAAAACTATTGCAATTATTTCTGCAGGTTGTTTGGTTGTTTTTTTGCAACAAAGCTATTATTTATTTTTATTACTGTCAATATAATATATTAGTCACACTTGTTTTGTATCCTATTTTTGATACTGATGAGATTATTGTTAATGCTACCAACACTGTTATTATTATCATCAGTATTATTATTATGCAGTGACTCATATAATAGTTCAATGCCTTGCATTGCTCCACCTTTTATTGCAGCTTTGGGTCTCCCTGGTCCCCTACAGACGGCCGGTCACCCCGATGTGCTGTCAGACAGGGAAGAAGAGGAGAAGGGGGAGGAGGCTGGGGAGAGGCCTGGAGGTTCCAGCAGAGCTGAGCGGGGAAAATGTCTTTTCAGGCTGTGGCCTTGAAGTAATAAAGTGGTGGCTTTGCATTGACTTTATGAAATGGCTCATGGCAGGTACCGGATTGCGCAGCGCCATAAAAACACAGGCGGCTACTGTCGCTGGGCCTGAAATTAATTCATGGCATGTGAGCTGTCTGGATGATTTAACCCCCGGCCCAGGTAGGAATATTATTTTTAAATGAACGTACACTCATGACAGCCTTGCCATGTGTTTTTCACATAATTGAAGCCTATTTGGGAGGAAGGCCTTTCTTATCACTGCTGTATGTTGTACACACAATGCACAACAGACGGGAAGGGGGCAGCTCATTGGGACCAGTTTATAACCTGCTGCTGGGAGGAGCACAAAGCCCGGGTGGGGTAACTAACCAAGTGGGGGTGCATCAGGTCTGCTAGAGCAGGGCTTCCAAACCTTGTCCTCAAGTACCACCAACAAGTGCATGTTTAGTGGCAATCCACAGAGGTAGATAATCAGTCCTGCTAAGACACTAATTACCCCACCTGTGAATGGTTGTGGTTTTCTGCAACAACAAACAAGGGAATTCACGAGTCTCAGATGTGCAATCTTCTACATGGGAAGACACAGACAATGGTTAGAGGTCCATTAAAAACCCTCCTGGCGATCTATTAGAAACCGGCAGGGTGCAGCACAGCGTTTTTTTTTTTTTCTTTTTTTAAATCATGTAGCGAGCTTAGGGCTCGGTACATGATAGCCGCTGTGCAGCTGCATCCCCCTACCCTCTTCGATCGCCTCCGGTGATCAGGAAATCCCGTTCAAAGAACGGGATTTCCTGGAGGGCTTCCCCCGTCGCCATGGCGAAGGGGCGGGATGACGTCACCGACATCATGGACGTCGTGACGTCTAAGGGAGTCCCGATCCACGCCTCAGCGCTGCCTGGCGCTGATAGGCCAGGCAGCGCAGGGGTCTGCGGGGGGGGGGAGGCTCTGCAGCGATGCGGATAGCGGCGAATCGGCGCGGGGCGGCGGCGATCGGTGTGCTCACGCAGCTAGCAAAGTGCAAATTTCCCAAATCGGCCCAGCAGGGCCTGAGAAAAGCTCCTGCGCGGCTTACCCCGAACTACGTTCGGGGTTACCGCCAGGAAGGTTAAGCCTCTAGGTAGGACACTTCAGAAACATATGACAAAAATCCAATCTAGACTCAACCCTTAAAATGCGAAATAATATTCTCCAAGCTTGTTCCGGTAATACACAGCATGATGTCTAGCACAATGTTTCGGGTCACGCGCCCTTCGTCAAGTGCACTTTCTGGGATTGTATTTTCCAAATATCATCCCAAGCACAAATTTCACTTGCAACGGAAAACCTTCTATCCTTCACATTCCTCACTGCCTCATCAACACTCTTGCATTCAAGACTTCTCATGAGATTTACCTCTGTTGTGAAATTCTGTTCCACATAATTTTTGTCACTGTCGCCACTTAAAGGAGTATCTCCTAAAATCCAATATTCTGTCTAATGGAAATGTTTCCCTTATTTTTGCTAGTCTGTTTTAGAAAGCTTAATCTGTTTCAGAAAGGTTCAGGACATACAGATATACTCCACTAACTTCACTTCTGAGAGTTATGTCTTGTCAATAAAATGTCTCAGTTTCTTGTACACACACATCAGTATTAAATGTGTGATTGATTTCAGTTTGATGTCTGTACAGGCATGACTTAAAGCATACCTGAACTGACATATGACATGATGCGATGAACATGGGTAGATATAATACTAATCCTACTTAGAACTTGCCTGTGTTCACTTATTTTTTTTATTGTCAGGAATAATACACCAGGGGATTTCGTATGCAAACTGCAGTCAAATGCAGCCACAGTTCTACTGAAAAGTAAATAAAAATAAAACACTTTTACCTGACTCTGCAAACAATCCTTATAATAAGAGAGCACTCCAAAGCCAATTTATTTTTGTTGGGAGCTGAATGAACAAGATTTTACGTCACACTGACATGGCTACTGTGCACAACACACAGTTAACGCTTTAGAATGTATTTTCAGTTTGGGTTTGCTTTAATGTAATGACAAGTGAGGATAGTTTTCTTTTAAATTGCTTTGAGTGTGCTGAGCTGCAGGGAGTCTTCTGCTTTTCCGCCCCTTTCCCTCTCTATACTACAGTACATGCTACATTAACTATCACTGGCTGCAGGGATAGTGTTTGTTGAAGATGAGAAGAAACAGTGCAGTACATTCCAAGTTTAGGCCTATTAGGCAAAAGACTGTAATGGTAAATTTCTATTGGGTGGGCAAGTGGGAGGACCATGGGTACATAATTTTGTAGATGTGCATATTCTGAGCAGCTACAAACCTATCTCCAACCTCCCTTTTCTGTGAAAAGTTGTTGAACAGGCTGTGTATCTCCAACTTGAAGCCAGGCTCTAAACAAACAGCGTACTGATAAGGCTGTTGCCTTTGATGTGGGGTTTGAGCTTTTGACCAGGGTATGAACCCCAGCTCAAGTTAGTAAGTACAACAGTGTAAGGAGTCTTTAGGCAAGACTCCTTAATGATCCTGGTCGCCCATGAAGCAGTGGACGCAGCCCAGAAGCATTTTGAGTCCGCCTGGAGAAAAGAGCAATATAAATGTTCTGTGTCTTGTTTTGGTCTGGGAATAGTTATGCTGTTACTGTAACTTGTTACTTGAGATGACTGGAGCTTTCTTACTGGTGTTTTTACGCTTCCTGTTTTTCTCCATTGTGTTGTGGTGTCTGCATAAAATATATAATCTTCAGACCACAGTTCCAGAGTCTCTTCTGCCCTTGTTAAACCCAGGCAACGTATCCAGCCCACTGGATAAGCCTACAGTGAAGTAGTTAAAGAGGTCCTGCTATGACTCATAGCAGAACAGAAAAAAAAATATTCGGGATGTCCATTTTTACATTAATTTTCCTGTTTTCAGCATCAGAAATGCTTATTATGAGCTTTTTTCACAAAACAGCTTTCCACGTGCAAACTAGGGTGCTAAGTAGTTTGCACGTGCAAACTACTTAGCACCCTAGTTAGCACGTGCAAAGCATGTTAGCACATGCAAAGTGGCTTTTCACACACTTTGCACACTTTAGTGACTCAAGCCCTATATCTATATATTGCTGTATATCGGTATGCAGTCCCGTTCCCCCAGTAATGCTTAATCTAGGCTTGATGTCATGCAGCCTTTTACCCCACAGCACGACGTTCCTGCTCACTACATAGAGGAAAAAAAATCCACATTGATCCACCTTGCCAGCAGTAAAGAGATCAAGAAATGATTGATGTTCGCCATGTAATTTGTTCATATTGTTTGATCCACAATCAGCCTGCACATCATCATCTTTACTACTGGCAGACCTGGAAAAAAACAGACAGCACCAACTGCCATCATCTATCACCCCACCCACTAACATTGCGATAAGCTGGAATGTTGTTCTTTTATAGATTTAAATATGCACAAAGGAGATACTGGTTGCTTGGCAGTTGGAAACAGCAGTTATTTCCCACAATGCAACAAGGCTCACAGACAGGAAGCTGTCAGGACCTAGGCAGGGCCGGCCCGCTCATGAGGCGGGGTGAAACATTTGCCTCAGGTGGCACATCTGGGGGGGGCGGCACCCGCCTGTCCGTGGGGTATTGGGCCTAGCGGTGGGGAGGGGGGGTCGGACCCCTCCCTCCCTCGCCTGGGTCCCCCGATCTGAGCTCTCCTCCAGCTGAAAATAGTTAAGTTTCAGCTTATAGATAAGAGGCAACGGGCGGGGATCACTCACCTTTTCCGAGTTCCAGCGAGCGCTCCACTGATGTCACTTCCTGCAACGCCGCCCATAGTGGTCCGACCCCCCTCCCCATCGCTGGCCCAATACCCCCTTCCTGCCCGCTACCCCTCCAGCTCGGTGCCCTCCACCCCACCCACACGGGGGGGGGGGGGGGGGCGGCGGCGATTTTTTAAATTTTGCCTCAGGCGGCGAAAAGTCTAGGGCCGACCCTGGACCTAGGTACTGACATCACACTGTGGGAGGGGTTTCCCCACAATATTAGCCATACAGAGCCCCCTGATGATCTATTCGGTAACAGGTAAAGATTTCTCATGGGAAAGGGGGTATCAGCTACTGATTGAGGTGAAATTAAAGTCTTGGTTACAGTTCCTCTTTAAAGGGACCCCAAACTTAAAAAAAAGAAAATGAGTTCTACTTACCTATGGCTTTTACCAGCCCCCCGCAGCCTCCCTGTGCCTGCGCCATCAATAATTGATCCTCCAGTCCTCTGCAGTGACCTTCTCACGGCCGGCTGACTAGGCGAGTTGATGCCCACTGCGCGTGCATGGCTGCGGCTGCCCACATCCTTGATCACACACTGCACATGTGCAGTAGAGATTTTTTCATATGGGCAGAGCGTTCCCATTCACGGGAGCGTGATCAGGAGGTGCGTGGACCATTCAAATGACAGAGGGTCGCGGCGAGGGACTGGAGGATCGTTTTGTAATGACGCGGGCACAGGGCGGCTGCAGGGGGCTGGTAGAAGTCCCGGGTAAGTTAAAGTCTTTTTTTTTCCCTTCAATATAGGTTCACTTTAAAGAGACTCTGTAACAAAATTTTAAGCCTTATTTTTTCTATCCTATATGTTCCTATACCTATTCTAATGTGGCCTGTCTTACTGCAGCCTTTCATACTTGCACTGTCTCTGTAATAAATCTTATCTCCTTTCCTTTGTCGTGTCTGTCGGGCAGAGGCTGGAATGTGTGGAATGTGCAGCACTGCTTGTCATTGGCAGAAGCTTTACACACCCCCTCCAAGCTCTGCATGAGTCACACAGTAAGCTAGTTGTCAACCTATGATACTCTGGTTAGAAGCCAGGCTTTTGATTGTAAACACTGCTTAAAACTGTTCATTACAAACCAGGATTGCAGCAGGGAGTGGCAGAAACAGCACAGAGGGGCGCAGGAGAAAATAAGGAATAGAATGGTATGCTTTTTAGTGTAAGAATATTAGAGTACAGATTCTCTTTAAGAAGGGATCCGATCATTATTTTCCCGAAGCTGTGAACGTTGTCAGTAGAGGATTTGTGGAGGGGAGCTGTCCTTCCCCTCTGTATATGTGGCTATGCACGAAGCTTGCTCTATTTTTCCACTGCATTTCTCTTCTCTTTATATCCTCTGGTGTGAATGATGTGTATTGGCTCCTGGTTCTGTCATTACCCGTGAAAGCGCTGGGAACGGCTCTGCGTGGTGGAGAGAGTGTAATAGAGGTGATTGATTGAGTGTGAACAAGCTCGTGCCATGAGTCTATTCTTACAGATCGCTGTCAGGATATGCAATATTTGTTTTAATACTTAATCTGTAAAATAATACTATTTATTAAGCAGCATGACATCAGAGTCGCAAGCTGTGGACTTTCTGGCGTCCCGCAAGCTAATTGCTCACAGCAAAGCCCCATGCTTCTCTGCGCGGGCCGGGGCTTCCTTCTTCCCTGGGAAAAACAAATCCACCTATTATCTACATTACCCCCAAAAAAGCCGGAAAAGGGTTTTGGTGAAAGTGAAACAAATCCTACCAATCTCATCAGCTGCTGATTGGCGTTGTCTGTGGGTAATAATGGCAGATGTCTATTTTAAATCACCTGGGAAATTGTCAGCTGACCACTTGCCTGGATGGGATATTTTATAGGAAACCTGAGGATAAAGCATTTATACTTACCTGGGACAGCCTTCAGCCCGAGTCGGATTTTCAATAAGGCGCTGTAGGCATATGCCTTTGGCGCCTTATGAGGGAGAGGCAGCCCCTCCTTCTCAGATCACTGCTCTCAGGAGCTTACAGTCTGATCCCTGCCTCATATAACTGACATCAGTCACTTGCACCCTAATGTTTGTCTCATGTCAGTAAGAATGATATGAGACAGTGAACAGAGCATAAGATTCTAAGGATAGTTAGTGACATAAGGCAGGGATTAGAGTTCTGAATATTTTTACTTGGGGGTGTGGCCTGTGTTGAGGAGCGGCGTTTAGGGTGTCAGAACACCTGTGCCTACAGGCCTTTGAGTTGTAAATTTGTCCCTGTTCAGCCCCTTTTAGGCCAGTCTTGGGTCACTCCGATCGTCCACTGGCCGGCCCATATCTTTCTCAAGTCGCTGCCAGTACTACAGTACACATCGCATCCCTAAAATGATAGATTTACCTGATTTGTGAGGTGGCTTCAATCCGGTGAGCATCTGTACAGCAGGATCATCCACCAGGCAACCTAGGCAGGTGCCTGGGGCCCAGTGGATGTCAAGGGGCCCATCAGCCACCTTCTTTGACCTCTCTCCACTTCAGCTTACCAAAAAAAGACCACATGGGGCCCCAAATCTACTGCCTTGCCTATGGGCCAATTACATCTTAATCCATCTCTGGATATCGTGGTTGTGGTGCTGACTACACTTCAAAGTGCTTCTCACTGATTGTTCACTAATCACTGGGTGGAGTTTTGCTGGGTGGATTTACTGTATTACGCGATGTCAGATTTATCATTCTAGGATCTGTGCATCTGTGGAGAGCTCAACGAGGTAATATACACTTTAAGGCCAGTAGTAAATATCTGTAGCTGTATATGAGTATGCGGCCCTGTTTTTAGGGGCGGGCCAAGCAGTTGTGTCCGCCAGGGGCGCAGGGAGGGAGGGGGACACATTGAAGGAAGGGGGAGCAAGGACACACTGGGACTGGGGCCGCAGGGAGGGGGGCTCGACATATGCCTTCCTCTTCTCGGTCCCCCTTCTTGCTCCCTCCTCTGTTAGTGCCTCTCTGTTCTTCAGAATAGCTGAGCCTGATTGGGTTCGCTCTACTACTTTATGCAGTAGAGCGGACACTATCGGGCTCAGCTATGTCCCCCTGAGCTCAAATGGAAAGCCGCTGCTGTGCCTGCGCTGGAGCCGGGGAAGGTAAATGTTTAAATATCCGCCGTTCGGGGGCTGCCAGTGCTGCAACCTAGGGAATAGGGAGGATGGGGGAAGCCTCATTAGCATCCACAGGCTTCCCCCTCCCGAGGTAAGTATCCCCCAGGGGATGTTTTTATTTTTACAGATCAAGCGACACCCATGCTAACCTAAAAATAAAAAAACACATATATAAGTAGATAAATACTACTTGTACTTACTTAAAGGGATACTTAAGTCAAATAAAAAAAAATGAGTTTTACTCACCTGGGGCTTTCCTCAGCCCCCTGCAGCTGTCTGGTGCCCTCGCAGCATCGCTCCGATACTCCTGTCCCCGCCGGTGGCTCCTTCCGGTTTCGGCGACAGCCGCCGACACGCTGGGAACGCAAGTGATTCTTCTCGTTCCCAGCCACAATAGCACCCTCCATGCTGTTATTGCAGCCTTCTTGCCGCAATAACAGCCTAGATGGCGCTATTGTACCTGGGAACGCGAAGAATCACTCGCATTCCCAGCCTGTCGGCGGCTGTCGCCGAAACCGGAAGGAGCCACCAGCGGGGACAGGAGGATCGGAGCGATGCTGCGAGGGCACCGGACAGCTGCAGGGGGCTGAGGGAAGCCCCAGGTGAGTAAAACTCATTTTTTTTATTTGACTTAAGTATCCCTTTAACAGATGTATTGTGCTATCAACGTAATGATTCCTGTGAATTTTATAAAGGAAAAGCAGAAAATCCTATTCTAGGCAGTGGCCATCTCGCCAAGCTAATGCTGACATCATATCCTCCCTGACTCTTGTTTTCCCCCCCTCCATTCTCTTGCTCATTGTGTATTCATTAGCTGCCCTCCTCCCAGAGTCTTTAGACACTCCCACTGAGGTGTATACTAGGAACTGCACAGTCACCTCAGCCTTGCTTGTAAACACAACAAGTGAACAGAGGTGTTTGAGATAAGCAGCTAGGTGGGGAAATAAAGGGAAAATTGTGAAAATAAACTCAGGAGACGTTACCTCCCAGGAGATAATTTTTCATCTTCTCTTTAAAATAGCTTTTAAGCATTTTACAATTGGAAAAGTACCCAAAAGTAGGTAAAAAAGTACTGTTGATATTATTCTGAGTATTTTCTTGTTTGCTGGTGGATTAAAAAGGCATTTTTTTCTCCTACTTTTTGGTATTTATTCAATTGCTAAATGTGAAAAAGTTATTTTAAATCGAAGATGAGAAATGATCTCCTAGGAGAAAACTTAGGGAGAAAAGGGAAATTGCATATAATGGCCCCTTGTCATAAAATGCTTTTTAAACCACCAGCAAGCAAGAAAATACTCAAAATAATATTGACAGTACCTTTCACCTACTTGGGTTCTTTTTCAACTGTAAAATGCTGAAAAGTTACTTTAATGATACGATTAAAATTATCCCCTAAGGCCATGTGCAATTCACTTTTTCTCCTAGGAGATAATTTTTCATCTTCGATTTAAAATAAATGTTTAGCTCTTTGTAATGAAAAAAGTACCAAAAAGAAGGTGACAAAGTATTGTCAAAATTACCTGGAGTATTTGTTTGCTTGCTGGTGGTTTAAAATGCATTTTATTTACAAGTTGTGAAAATATTACCTAGAAGAAAAGGTGACTTGCATATGGCCTGTCTTTAACGCTCCCATCTCCTCCCTCTTTCTCTCTCTCAGGCCGTATGCAATTCTCCGGAGTTATCTACCATCTTCTGTTTAAAATAACGTTTCAGCATTTTACATTTGAAAAAGTACCAAAAAGTTGGTAAAAAGGACTATCAAAATTATTGTGAGTATTTTCTTGCTTGGTGGTGGTGTAACTACTTCAGGATCACAGTTTTTTTCACTTAAAAGCTAAAACAATTTTTACATTTCAGTGCTCCTCCCATTTATTCCCCGATAACTTTATTGTTACTTATCACACTGAAATGATCTATATATTGTTTTTTTTAACCACAAATTAGGCTTTCTTTGGGTGGTACTTTTTGCTAAGAATTATTTTATTTGATTTGCATTGTAATAATAAGAAAAAAAAGAAAAAAACAATTATTTCTCAGTTTTCAGCCATTATAGTGTTAAAATAAAATGTGCTTTGATACATAAAACCCACACGTTTTATTTGCCCTGGTTATTACAATGTTTAAATTGTGTCCCTTACAACATTTAAATTGTTGTTGCTGTGAGCTCTGAGGCATGGTGATCGGGATTGGGAACAGCTGATTTCTTTACCACGATCACAGGGGGAAGGGATTGCGACGGTGAGGCGAAATGAAATGGCGAAGGGATTGCGATTGCTGCGATAAGTAAACAGTACACATTTCTATACCTTTATATCCATAAGTGAAGTATACAGGAGCGTAGTTATGCATAGCAAGGATCCTGAAGTAGTTAAAATGCATTTTATGACAAGATGTGAACATATCACCTAGGAGAAACCCAGGAGAAAAATTCAATTGCATATGGGCCTCAGCATTCACCTCTCTCTCCCTATCTCCCTCTCACCCCACCCCAATCATCTCTCCCCCCCCCCCCCCCCCCCCCTGTATATTTCTGTCTCTCACGCACAGCCTGGTCAGATATGTTGATGGTGTGGTTGCCTCTCTGCAGGCCATTGCTGCTCTACACACATGTCCTGTAAGGATTGTGTAAGTTTGTGGTCACATGACCCGAGCGTACAGTAAATAAAGCACTGAGTGAGCTCAGCTGCTGAAAAAATCACTCAGCATGAAACTGAGCGCAGAGACAAGTGATTGTTCCGGGTCTGTATATAAAGAATATGTCTGCCTGTAACATTCCAGCCATCATTTCCTATGGTGCCGAATGACCACTCATTACAAGATGCTGCTATTATTATTTAGTATGTATATAGCACTAACATCTTCCGCAGCGCTGTACAAAGTATATTGTCTTGTCACCTAACTGTCCCTCAGAGGGGCTCACAATCTAGTCCGTACTATAGTCACATGTCTATGTATGTATCGTGTAGTGTAGTGTATGTATCGCAGTCTAGGGCCAATTTAAGGGGAAACCAATTAACTTATCTGCATTTTTTTGGGAAGTGGGAGGAAACTGGAGTTCCCGGAGGAAACCCACACAGACACAGGGAGAACATACAAACTCCATGCAGATAGGGCCCTGGCTGGAATTCAAACCCAGGGCCCAGCGCTGTAAGGCGAGAGCGCTAACTATGGCGCCACCGTGCTGCCCGCCGTGCTGTAAGGAAGAAATTTTTGGGGGGACCCCATCGATAAAGCCACAAAATCCCAAAAACATGAAAAAAACATAAAACAACTATCTGTGATATCGCTACACTTTAGAATGCATCTATGACACGATCACAGGAGGTCAATTAAAGCATAGAACATTAAAATGTAACGCAACGCAAAGTGCAAAGATCAGTGCTGATTATTACACAACTGTAAAGGATAACTTCTGTTATAAAGGGCTGTTTCCACATTCCCCATGGGTACTTGAAGTGCCCCTGTAGGGGACTCATGAAAATGTATATACCAGTCAAAGGGGGAAAGGGGTTGGGTAGAAAACCAGTCAGTATCTGGTGTGGCCACCACTCATGTGAAAAACAAATGCATTTAAAATCTGACACAACCGATAGGTTTTTGACTAGTCCATCTCCTTATGGGGGATTCTCAGAGTTTTCTTTGTTTTTATAAGCACTTTATGAACAGCAGTTGTTGAATCTAACTGCCAGTAGGGAGGCTGGCTGGTATCTTACTATTTTGGCAGGTAGACTTGGCAACTGCTGTTCAGGAAATACTTTGGAAAACAAAGAAAACCCAGAGAATCCCCCATAAGGAGATGGACTAGTCCAAAACCTGTCCAATCTGTCAGATTTGAACTGCCTATTTTTTTTCACTGGAGTAGTCCTTAAACAAGTACACTATCCAACCACTAGGGCAGGAGGGGCTAAAAGAGACCAAAAAGCCCTTTTACTAAAAAAGCATCGCTGGATATAATTTTTCCTTCTTGAACCAGGAAGTGTTTGAGATACTTTAAAGTTTTAAAGGGGAACTGAAGTAAGAGGTATACGGAGGCTGCCATATTTATTTCCTTTTAATCAATACCAGTTGCCTGGCAGCCCTGCTGGTCTATTTCTCTGCAGTAGTATCTGAATAACACCAGAAACAAGCATTGCAGCTAGTCTTGTCAGATCTGACTTTAAAGTCTGAAACACCTGATCTGCTGCATGCTTGTTCAGGGGCTATGGCTAATAGTATTAGAGGCAGAAGATCAGCAGGACAGCCAGGCAACTGGTATTGCTTAAAAGGAAATAAACATGGCAGCCTCCATATACCTCTCTCTTCAGTTCCCCTTTAAGTGAGCAACTGTGGATTCAAATTTTAACTACTTATGGCCTCTGGCAAAGGAGACCAGGGTTTGATTCTCATCTCTTCCTGTTCAGTAAGCCAGCACCTATTCTGTGAGGAGACCTTGGTCAAGACTCCCTAACACTGCTACTGCCTATAGAGCGGGCCTTAGTGGCTGCAGCCCTGATGCTTTGAACCCGCCAGGAGAAAAGAGCGATATAAATGTTCTGTGTCTTGTCTTGTTTCTGGGTCACCCAGAGCTATCTGGGTATTCTGTAACGTATTCTGGAGTATATCTTGCCTTGCAGTTGATGGATGAGCAGAATCAGCACTTTTTCTTCTTGACTGGCCTGTTTGGCCCCATCGGTGACGTCTTCCTGTAAACTGTCTGTAAAATGGTATTTGAGTCCTGCTAATCGACACTTCTCGCACCGTATCTAAACCTAATCAGCGTGGTTGTCCCTATATCCTGGCTGATTTATGCTCGTTCGCCGTGACCTGTAAATATTTGTTTTACAAGGCTGGTGACACATTGCCAGGCAAATTACAAGGCTGTGATTTGTGGGGCTGTTAATCTGCCTTCCCTGCCACACAGGAAGACACCGCAACTTCAGCATCTGTCATAAGCAGAGACGGGCCCAACTACCAAACTCTGCATCCAACCAAATTCCAAGTTCCCAAGGTGAAATAGCAAAATTGTACCTGATTGTGAATATTTGTTTGTTTATTTATTATAAGGGGGAATTGAAGTGAGAGGCTTATGGAGGCTGCCATATTTATTTCCTTTTAAAGGGGAACTTCAGCCTATACTAAACATACTGCGTAGAGCGGACCCGACTGAGATCGGCTATTTTCGCCTATTTTCGAGCCGAGAGCCTCTACAGCGCCCCCGCCGAAACAGGGATAGGTAAATATTGCACAGCCTGACAAATTGTCATCTGTGCATTCCGTGAGCCAGAGTGAGACCACCGTGGGACAGAAGAGGACGTGGGAAGCCTTGATAGGATCCGGAGGCTTTCCTCTACCGAGGTGAGCTGCTTACACATGGGGGGGGGGGGAGGGTATGGACCGATGGACCGGGAGACCTCAGATATCGGCAGGCAGTGCACATGGATTTCTAACCAAAAGGACCAGGATAATTCTGCTTGATCTGTGCTGGGTGGGCTCTCCAGCCCACAGCACAGATCACATTGCAGCCAAGCCGACCTAACTTCCCCCCCTTTTTTCCCCACTAGGAGGATGTCCTGCTGGGGGGGTCTGATCGCCGCCGGCTGTTTTGCTGTAGCGAGAGGGGGCTCCTCAAAGTTTTTCAGCCTCCCTCTCTTTCCCTCCCTCCCCTCCTTCCCATGGGCGGCACAGGACGGCGATCCGTCCTGCACCGCCTCTGATAGGCTTCGGCCTATCACATGCCGGCGATCCCCGGCCAATCAGAGGCCGGGGATTGCCTATCTCCTTTACCGCTGTGCGACATAAACACCAGGGATTTCTTCCCCTCGTGTTTACATTTAGCCTGCGAGCTGCGATCGGCAGGCTGTTCACTGTTCACGGAGACACCCTCCGAGCGGCCGTTTCCATGTAATTCCACTTACGACCTGCCGCTGCCTATCAGCGTTATGCTGAAATGTATTGAAAGTCTGAGAACAATGTGTGGAGGGATTAGATTACATAGAACCCTCTCTGATCAGATGGTGATCTGATCTATTTGTTGTCCATATCGAGAAGTGTATGGCCATCTTTAGGGGGAGAGCAAAAGCACAGAAGTCAGGCAACTGAAATTGTTTATTAGAGAATAAAAATGGCAGCCTCCATATTCCTGTCACTTCATCAGCCCCGTTTCTATGATTGTGCGGCGCATGCAATGCCTGGGGCGCTGGATTGAGCGGCAGGAGGGGGGGCACAGTGGTGGTGGAAGCAGGTAAAATAATTATAACTCACCTTCCGCTGCCGACCCCCGCAGCCTCAACCTTCTTCCTCTCCCAGTGTCCGTCGCATTGGTAACCGCACCCCCTATGATGACGTGATCGCATGTCATCACAGGGGGCAATGTTACCAATGCGACAGATGCCGGGAGTAGAAGGAGATAGAGGCTGTGCTGCGGGCACCTACCTATCTAACCTATACAGCGGACACCTACCTATCTAATATACTGCAGGCACCTACCTATTAAACCTATACAGCTGACACCTACCTATCTAATATACAATACAATACAATACAATAACATTTGTAAAGCGCTTTTCTCCCATAGGACTCACAGCGCATATATATACTCCGGGCACCTACCTATCTAACCTATACTGCGGACACCTACCTATCTGACCTATACAGCGTGCACTGAACTAACTAACCTATACTGCGGGCACCTACCTATCTAACCTATACTGGGGCAACTATACTGACTACCTATATTGGAGGCACCTACCTATATAACCTATACTAGGGGCACCTACCTATTTAACCTATACTGGTGGCAACTATGCGGACTACCTTATACTGGAGGCACCTACGTAGCTAATCTATACTGGGAGCAACTATAGCGAGCTAACCTATACTTCAGGAACCTAAACCTGGCTCCATGGGTGGGGAGGGGGGGTGCGATTTTTACACCCTCGCCCTTGGTGCAATTTAGCCTACAAACTGCCCTGCACTTCATCTTTTCTTTATTCAGTCATTATTAAGCCACACCCCCTCTACTTAATAACCTGTTTCCCTGAAAATCAGCCCTACCCTGAAAACAAGCCCTAACTGGACTCGAAATATAAGCCCTACCCCGAAAATAAGCCCTAGTGGAAGTTAAAAAGGAGGAAGGAAAACTTATGCAGGAGCTTATACGCGAGGCATCATTAGATACTGTGGAACCTGCTCTTTATTCTCTTCCAGTAGGCAATGTTTTGTTGGGATTCTAGAGGACGGGGTGACCTGAGATGGAGATGAGCGGTGTAAGGGTTTTGGGGATGCCTGTATGGTAGCTGTTCCGTGCCACTGGCCAAACTGTGTGTGACAGCACCCTGTGTCTGTGATGGGGAGCAGGGACTCTGCCGGCCTCACCCTGCCGGTGCATGCGACATTCCCTCACTGTGCAGCATGCACCACCCCCTGCTGTGCAATCCAGAGCAGGAAAAGGAGGCTAGCAAGCTGGGACACAGCGGTGCAGTTAGAACTCATCCAGGAGGCATCATTAGATCCTACCTGCTCTTTATTCTTCATAGTAATAGAAGACATCCCCTGAAAATAAGCCCTAGACCATGGAGCATCAATAAATATAAGACACTGCTTTATTTTTGGGGAAACATGAGTAGAAGCAGCATTGTATGGACCTGTGAATTTATTAGACCATGAAAGCAGCTATAACGGTAGCAGGAAAAAAATGGCACCAGCAGCTAGTGGATGAAAAGGGCGCCGCCATAGACTCTAATGCAATTATTGTTAATATGCCGAAAAAAGCAGAAAAATGGGCGCCGCAATCAATATCGCTAACAACATTGAAACATTAAAGTTTTTGAAGTATGTTATTGTTTTAGAAGCTTGCAACCTTATAGTTTTTATCAAATTATTTTATTTGTATGTGCAGATTTTACGTTATCATTTTTATGTGTAAAAGGGTGTTTTTGCAGGGGGAGTAGTTAGGCACCACTAGGGGTGGTGGTTAGGGTTAGGCACCATCCCAGGGGTGGTTAGAGATAGGCAACACTGTGGGTGGTTAGGGTTAGGCAGCTCCAGGGGGTGGTTAGGGTTAGGCACCATTGGGGGGATAGGGTCAGGCACCATTGGGCATTGGGGAGGTTAGGGTTAAGCACCACCGGGGGGGGGGGGGGGGGTTATGGTTAGGCACCTACAAGGGGAGGTTAGCGTTAGGCATCATTGGGGGGGCTAGGCACCAACAGTGAGGTTAAAGTTAGGCACCAACTTGATGTGTGGGAGGTTAGGGTTAGGAACCACCAGGGTGGGGGTTAGGTATCATTAGGGGGATAGGGTTAGGCACCATCGGGGGGTTAGATACCACAGGGGGGTGGTTAGGGTTAGGGACCACCAGGTGAAGGTGGTTAGTTTTAGGCACCACCAGGTGAGGGTTCTGTGCGAGAGTAGGGTTGGGTTAAAGGATACCCGAACTGAAATGTGATATAATGAGATAGACATGTGTATGTACAGTGCCTAGCACACAAATAACTATGCTGTGTTCCTTTTTTTTATTTCTCTGCTTGAAAGAGTTAAATATAAGGTATGCAAGTGGCTGACTCAGTCCTGACTCAGACAGGAAGTGACTACAGTGTGACCCTCACTGATAAGAAATTCCAACTATAAAACACTTTCCAAGCAGAAAATGGCTTCTGAGAGCAAGAAAGAGATAAAAAAGAGGAATTTCTTATCAGTGAGGGTCACACTGTAGTCACTTCCTGTCTGAGTCAGGACTGAGTCAGCCACTTGCATACCTTATATTTAACTATTTCATGCAGAGAAATAAAAAAAGGAACACAGCATAGTTATTTTTGTGCTAGGCACTGTACATACCCATGTCTATCTCATTATGTCACATTTCAGTTCGGGTATCCTTTAAGCTGCATTGTTGAATTACGTAACAATTTTTAACGTTAATATCTTTCCAGTATTATCTCCCGACTGTTTTTAAAAAGGTATTTATCGTTAACTAAGTTCGTCAACGAGGTTTATCGTGAATAAGATTTCATTATCCAGCCGGGCCCTTTTTTCCTGGGGCCCTTTTTTCATGCATGCACTATAACCTTTGATAAGTAGGGTCTCTACCCTGAAGAGCCTTCAAAACACCTTTTCAATTATGGTCCAGAACTCAGAAGTCTCAAGCAACCAGAAAAAAATCCTGGCTTGCAGGATGCATAAATCTACTTTTACACTTCTTTATACAGTAATAAACCTCTGTTGCATTAAGTTAATTCTGTCCTTTGTCCTTCCTTACTTGTTACTGTATTTCAAAATGAATACAGACTTTATGGTAAGTGTACAGTGTGGGGCATAGTATTGTTTTTTAGCTAGGCCTATTTTTAACAATGACTCTCAAGCAACCAGAAACCACACTTATCTGGCATTAATGAATCCCCGTTTGGTGCTGGATAATGGGGGTTTTTACTTGCAACGCTTGTGTAAACTAGATAACGCATGCTGAGCCTAATGCGCAATGTGTGGTATGTACTTACAGTAAAAAAATTGTAAAATTTCTGTGTGCTCCCTTTACCGATCTTTAAAGAGGAACTTCAGCCTAAACAAACATGCTGTCATTAAGTTACATTAGTGATGTTAATTAAAATAGATAGGTAATATAATCTCTTACCCACCCAGTTTTAAAAGAACAGGCAATTTCATGAGGGCAGCCATCTTTTTGGTTGAAAGGAGGTGACAGGGAGCATGAGACACAGTTCCAACTGTCCTGTGTGCTGATCACCCCTCCGAGTTGCTAGGCAACGTGAATAACAACATAGGAAATCCTATCATGCTTTGCACAGCATCAGGGAAAAAAATCCCGTGCAGTTTTCTTTGATGGGTGGAGTTTAGCTAAAAATGCAGCTAAAAATGAGGCTTTGATAAGAAAAACTAAGTTTTGATGCTGTGAAACTGTTAAAGAAACACCACGCCTTTTCAGTTCCGCTGAGTAGATTTTTAGTCCGGAGGTTCACTTTAATGAAAATAGCCCATGGCCATGGATAGACAAATTGGCAGAAAGACAGATGCCCTAGCAAACCAAGGCAAAATCTTTAAAGCATTGACCCGCATATACAGTATCGCAGTGTGGTTAAAATGCTACCTTATTTCAGCATATAGACAAACGCTCAAGTCAATATTGCCTAATACTTTGTTAAGCTTTGAACAAGTGAAGTTTTAGAAGAAAGTTCCCCTTTGACACAAAGATTGAGTTTATTTTCAGGCGTTACCATGACAACGAGCACACGTAAACATCTGTGAAAGTAACTGCGTTCTCACGAAACATGGGTAAGGCACAACAACAGCAGCAAGAAAACAGTTTATACTTTCACTGCTGATTGTTTCAGATGAGAGGTTGAGGTGGCTGTGCACAGCATGGCTGAAAACCTTGTGAATTCTCCGTGTTGCATGCATAGTGCTGTCATCGCTAATAAGATGTTAGAAAATAATAGCAATTATTATCGGAACAGGAAAAGGACACAGGAGCACAGGAGCCCTTATGGAAAAAAGAAGTTGCCACCATAAGCGCCTATTGTAAAAGCTGCGATTTGCGGCAAAACACGGAAACCGATATCGGGCACCACCCAGGCGCCGAAATTTACCTTCTTTGCCGCAAATCATGGCTTTTACAATGGCAGTGAGTGATATGCGGCTAGGGTGGTACATTTCTGTGCTGGGAGGAGCCTGATTACTGACAGACATACTAAAGGAGCTTGCAGAAATGCTAATTGCAGATTGCATAGCTGGCATTTCCACAAGTTCCTTTAGTATGTCTGCCGGTAAGCAGGTGCCCACCCTAGCTGCATATCGTGGCTTTGCAGCAGAGGGTGAATTAAGGTTGGGGGAAGGGGTTAAGGGGATCACGGGGGTTAGGGTTAGGCAGCAGGGAGCTGTCTTGGGGTTAGGCACCAAAAGGGGGTCTTAGGGTTAGACACCACTATGGGTCTCTTAGGGTTAGGCATCACCAGGGGGGCTCTTAGGGTTAGGCACCACCAGTGGGGGGGTTAGGGTTAGGCACCACCAGCAGGGGTCTTAGGCCTAGGCACCACCAGGAGGGCTCTTAGGGTTAGGTACCACCAGCAGGGGTCTTAGGGTTAGGCACCACCAGGGGGGCTCTTAGGGTTAGGCACAACCAGATGGGGTCTTAGGGTTAGGCACCACCAGGGGGGCTCTTAGGTTTAGGCACCACCAGGAGGGGGTTCTGTGTGAGAGTAGGGTTAGGTTTAGCCATAGTAAAATATTGATAATTATTACCGATATTTTACTATCCAATACTGTAGTAGAATATCGCTAATTGTAGCAATATTTTACTACCGCCAATCCCCTGCGCCCTTTTTTCCAGGCGCCTTTTTTCATGTAAGCAATTATAACTTCCTAAATGAGTATGATCACAATTCAGAGGTAATTGGGAGACCCTTAAGATGTGATCAGCTGTTATATCTCATCTCAAGGGACTCCCAATAATCTCTGACATCTTTCCCTCTATCTTTGGGATTGATTTACAAAACTTATCTTGTAAATGACCTATTTCCTAAACTTTACTGTTCACTGATTGCACATGTACACCTATCTATCTCATGAAAGGTGGCATTTGTCTTCAAGATGTTCCACAGAGACTCATCAAAGGTTTTAAATATGTTTTTCCAAAGTCTTCCTGCCCTCCAAGTCATTTCTAGAGGATGTCATTGGTAAGAATATCTCTCTCCCCCCCCCCCCTCCCCCCTCGGGCCTCACGTGGTGAAATCAGCCAATATGTTAAGATGCCAATTAGCAAAGGCTAAACCCCATAATGAAGTGGAGGATTTCTTTGGTTTCAGCCAGGTGGTCCAGATCAGATCACTTACAGGAATCCCCCCCCCCTTCCCCATCATTTCATTAAGGCCACAGCAGAGTCTGACATCAATAATACGCTTAATGGCTCTCATTAGGGGAAAGGAAGACCCAGGCTGGCCCAGAAGGGCCACTTCCAGAGCTCTGTCCACACTGCCCGGCTGGAGAGGGCCCTGCAGAAGGACACTTTCCTTGTTTGCTGACATTCAAGAGCTGAGGCTGAGTAGATCAGTCAGTAAGGCTGCCAACCAGCTGCCATTAGGCTTCTTCCAAGGACAAAGATGTGTGCACTTCCTTCCCTGCCAGAAGCTCAGCTTGACAAAACATAGTCACACTAAAGGATAACTCTGATTCCCTTCAAAGAAGTAATACTAATAATGGCTACATAAGACATTTCCTCATTCCTCTTTCTAAAAAAGAACTCCTAAAAGATGGTGGTGCTGTAGAGTGCTTAATTCTATTCAAGTGTTGTGATTCAGGAATGCTGTGGTGGACTATAGAGGCGCACACACTCCTCACACCCATGTACTAGCCATGCAGCATAAGGCAGTTGTCTGTGTAATTCACCTGAGGAAGCGCGCTAAGACCCATGAAACATGTTGTCATCCTAAAACATTGTGCTTGAGTAATTTATTACCAATTATTTGGTATTATTCATCTGGAGAGGTAAAGGGGCCCATACACTGGTCGATTTCAGCTATCGATCGATCGATTCTATAGTATTGATCGATTGGAGATTGATTCTATCAAATATATCGATTGATCAATTTGCGGCCGATTTCGAACGATTTAGATTGATTTGATCTGTCTGACAGGACGGAAAATCATGGTCAATCTGCTGCTGGCAGCAAATCGATCGAATGGTCCAATAATGCATTTAGATCAATTTTCAATAGATTTCATTCTGAAATGTATTGGAAATCTGTTCCTAGTGTGTGGCACACATTAGATAGATCCCTGTCAGATTTTACTTGACAGGCATCTGACAGAAATCTGATGGTCGAATCTGCTGAAAATCTATAAGTGTATGGCCACCTTTAGAGCACCTCTCTTTTTATGTCAGTTAGTTTACACCTCTAAAGGAGGTGATAGCTTTATTGGTTTTCACCATAAAGATCCCTAGGAGAGCGACCGCCCAATTTCTGAGAAAACCCGGAAAACCGAGAGGGGACGGTAATGTCCCAGTAAGTGCATATGGTGGTTGCAGGAACTGCAACCTACCTTTGTGAGTATTATAGTTCACATTTATCTACCAGCCACTTCCTACCTTCCATATTGTATGAGGATGCCTAATTTAAGCATAATATAAAGAACAATAATGTTACAATAAAGAAGCATTAAAGAGAACCCGAGGTGGATCTTGGGAGAGGCAGATGGGACACTGAGCCATGTTCTCTGCCTAATGACATGGCTCTGTGTCCCCAACCGCCACTCTCTGCCCCCCCCCCCCACCGCACTATAGCCCCCCGAGTTTAGTGACAAGATTTGTCGCTATCTCGGAGGTAAACACAGGGGAGAGGAATTCCCTGTTCAAAACGCCCACCAGGGGCGTTCCTACAGGGCTTCCTGAGCTGCCATTGGGCAGTTCTCTCTCCTGGCCACGCCTCCTGCGCTCCCCCGCCTTCCTGCACGCTATGAGAGACAACACAGTCTCTCAGTGCAGCTTCGTGACCCAGAGGTCACGCAAGTGAAAGTGGGCTATTGCAGCCCACGGGAGCGGATGAGAGCGGCGGTTTTTCTTTTTTTCTTTAAAGAGACACCGAAGCGAAAAAAAAAAATACGATATAATGAATTTGTTGTGTACTACGGATAATTACTAGAAGATTAGCGGCAAAGAAAATATTCTCATATTTTTATTTTCAGGTATATAGTGTTTTTTTCTAACATTGCATCATTCTCTAATATGTGCAGATTACACAACACTCAGCATTCTAAATGATTTTTTCAGAGCAGGCTATGAACTATTGACCTCTCCTCTGGCAGAGAAAAAGAAAATTGTTCACTGACAGTTGAGATAATAAACTTCAGAAGACAGCCCTCTCCACAACTTTGAAAGTCTTAGAGCTTAATGGCTTTTTTGCATAGAGATAACAACTGGAGTTTCTTAACTCTTCCTGTACTGGAAACAATTAGACTTATGTCTCTGATCTTAATGTTTTATTTCTTAGCTGTACTACACATAAAATCATTATATCATAATTTTTTTTTTCGCTTCAGTGTCTGTTTAAAGAGACACTGAAACGAAAAAAAAAATATGATATGATGAATTGGTTGTGTACTATGAATAATTACTAGAAGATTAGCAGCAAAGAAAATATTCTCAAATTTTTATTTTCAGGCATATAGTGTGTTTTCTAACATTGCATCATTCTCTATTATGTGCAGATTACACAACTCTCTGCATTCAAAATGATTCTTTCAGAGCAGTCTGTGAACTAATGACCTACCCTCTGGCAGATAAAAAAAAACTGTTTACTTACAGTTGAGATAATAAAAGTCAGAAGACAGCCCTCTCCACGACTTTGAAAGTCGTAGAGATTAATGGCTTTTTTGCATAGAGATAACAACTGGAGTTTCTTAACTCTTCCTGTACTGGAAACAATTACACTGATGTATCTGATCTTAATGTTTTATTTCTTAGCTGTGCTACACATACAAATCATAATATCATAATTTTTTTTTCGCTTCAGTGTCTCTTTAAGGCCCATTTTAAAAACGGCTGCTAGAATAACATCCAGCATGCCCACGATCGCCCATGTACACACACATCTGCTCGCACATCGGGTAACTATGGGCCAGTTCACACGGACGGCTGGTAGCAGCTAGTTTAGCCGATGCTAAATGCTTTTCTGCTAATAAAAAGCGTTTAGCAGAAAAACTTTGGTATGGGTCCCCTGCATTTCGTTATCGTGTTTTGAGCCCCTAGAGAGACACGGAAGCGTGAATGCAGCCGATGACAGACACTACACACAACATTTCAGAAAACTTCACTAATCACAATGCAAATGGTGGCAAATGGTGGTAAACGGATTGAGCTGAACACTGTCATTCATCTCAATGCACGACGTGGTCGATCCCTGCAGTAAACGGAAATGGGCTTACTGCAGCGGTAATCTGAAATCGATCTCGGAAATCATATTTCCTTAGAAATGTCGCATTACCGCAACTCGATAATATTAATCCAACCACAGAACTCGAAAGCATTGGACCAATCAGATAATGCTGAATTTTTCCATGAAAATCAGATTACCGTGGTAATTTTAGACCAATCAAAAGACTAGGATACTACCAAGCATTTCTGAGTCTGGTGATTGGCCTAAAATGTCCATGGTATTCCAATTATTCTGTACTCTCCAATTGGTCCAATCCTCAGGAATATTATAATTGAGTTCATTAAGAAAATGACAAAAAAAGGCTTTCCTCGAAAATCAGATTTTGGAAATCAGAAATCCATGGAATCGGTATTTAGCATTATTGGTAATTAGAATTTTCGGAGAATCAGAAATCTGCGTTTCCGACCATCCCTACTCATTATAGTCTTATCTCCAGGTCTCAATCCTTAGGACGCCTCATTAGACCGCAACAGAAATAAAACTGACAAATGAAAATGACTGGTACTCATCACCTGGGAAATTGTGCAGAGGGGACACCGAACATCATGTCACTTCTGTGTGTAATGCGCTGGCCAGAATGTTGTTGCTAAAACAAACAAAGGCCAACAACTCTGCCACACTTCCTTCTAGAACTTAAAGTGCTTTATAGGGCTGTTAGTATTGACAGATGTTACAGGAGGCAAAGCCAAGCATGGAGCATATCTATCTGTAAATCTGTTCTGTTGCAGTGTACTCATCTATTGTAAACAGTACAGCAAAATACAAGGGCAACATTATTATAATGTATTTATGTAGCATTGACAACTTCTACAGCACTTTACAGAGTACATAGTCATGTCACTGATTGTCCTCAGAGGAGCTCACAAAATAATCCCTATCATAGTCACAATCTAATGTCCTTCCATATTATTATGTATTTATATAGTGCTGACATCTTCTGCAGCACTTTACAGAGTACATAGTCATGTCACTGACTGTCCTCAGACTACAGTGTGCTTTGAATAAATATTTCCAGTCGAACTGGTGTCCTATCTTGCAGAGAGGTAAGAGAATACCTCTCTCTTTATTTTCTTACTAGTAGACCTAAGCCCATTTAAAAACGGGCTTTAGGTCTGTGTTTAAACCCCGCCTCCCTCTCCTCCCCTCCCCTCACCTTCCTTCCCTCTCATTCTCCTGTGACCGCCACCACCGCCGCACAGTCACCGCGCATGCGCCTTCCGCACGCCCGCCACGCGCCCCTTCCGGCCCCGTCCTCCCTCAGCTCTCCTCAATCTCTCCGTCCCTCCCTGCACATGGGCAGTAGCAAAAACCACAGGACACACACACACACAGGAAGTGCAGGGATGGGACGCAGAGACAAAGGGGTTTTATTATAGAGGATTTTATACGTCCATAATCCTAATTTACTGTGTGCCTCTAGCCTCTCAAATTTCCAGTCAGATCTCCTTTGGAGTTAATAGTTTTTCTAAAACTACACTTTAGGAGAACGACTATCCAGAAGGACCTGGAAAGCACAGCAGGCACAGTTTATGCCTATACGGCATCAACCCATTCCACAGCTGGATCCCCATAAGCAGTCTGCGACTGAGTTGGAGACTGCTCTCTGTGACTGTGGAAGTCTTCGGGAGAGGGACTGCTCCGTACTGTGCAAGCGCGAGCACGCTCTCACACGCACCTGCGCATGCGCAGTACAGAGCCGTCTGTCTTCAGGAGCTCTCGGGCTCCCGAAGACTTCCGAAGCCTCTCACGGTGGGAGATTTGAATGGTGGAGCCAGCGGTGGAACGAGGGGACCAGGAGAGGAATGGGAAGGCTCTATAGGACCCAGAGCCTTCCCTCTCCTTACCTTAGGTGAGTATTTGGGGTTTTTTTAGGAATCAATTTTCTAACAGTTGAAATGTATTGAATTTACTCACTTTAAAGAGACATTTAAGCAAAAAAAAAAAAAATGATGATATAATGAATTGGTTGTGTAGTACGGATAATAACTAGAAGATTAGTAGCAAAAAAAATATTCTCATGTTTTTATTTTCAGTTACATAGTGTTTTTTATAACATTGCATCATTCTCTAATATTTGCAGTTTACACACTACTCAGCATTCTAAATGATTTCACAGAGCAGGCCAGTGAACTATTGACCTGTCCTCTGTAGAGAAAAATACAGTGACTGACAGTTGACATAACAAGCTTCGGAAGACAGAGCTCTCTGTAACTTTGAAAGTCGTGGAGCTCAATGGCTGTTTTGCATAGATAATAACTGGAATTTCTTAACTCTTCCCGTACTGGAAACAATATTAGACTTATGTCTCTGCTCCTAATGTTTTATTTCTTAACTGTACTGCACATGCAAATCATTATATCATAATGTTTTTCCGCTTCAGTGTCTCTTTAAATTTGTTTATATTACTGCAATACAATATAGGATGAGTTTGAGACTGAGGTGGCCAATCATTGATTCGGCATAAGAAATACTCATGTTCAGCAGCAGCCCAAAAAGAGAGGCCCTGTCACAGGCATTTAAACAATACTCTTTTATATTTATGGGGCATTTTGTCACAATGTCCAAATACAGCTGCAGCCCTAAATCCAGCCTGACTATCTAAAGAGCGTAAATCAGCTGCAACAAAGACTTACAGGAATTGCACATCATTCTTTCCTCCATTCATTCTCCACAAATAAAAGATAAAATGTCCCATGCTCTGTGCCTCATGTGTCTGGAATGAGGACTTCTACATCCCAAACAAATTATAAAGATAAAATGCTTAATCCCTGCAGCCAGCCCTCCTGTGCGATGTTTACATCACGTGATCTCCGGCTGTCACTCATCCGACATGCGGGAAGCTGCAGCACACCACTAACCACTGCAGACATAATATGAAGAACTGATAAATGATGATCATAAAATGACTGATAGGGCTCTGGGAGGCTCGTAGACACGTTGAAAAACACAAATGGAGAGATAGTCAAGAGCGCTTGATAGTTTAGTATGTTAGCACTGGTTAGGGTGGCCATACATCTAGCAATTTGTCTGTACTCTGTATGATCAACCATTCGATTTGATCATTTTATAGAATTGATAGCGCATCAAATGTGTTCCAGAAGTTTCAATCAATTAAAAGTGGCTGATTTCATGTCGAATTGACCAGCTTAGTTGATTGAGCAGGATGCAAGATATCAGTCGATCACACAGGAGTTGACTATAGTTCACACGACATTCGATCGACTCTAAATTGATTTTTGGATTCATAGGATGGAAACACTACATCGGTAAGATCGAATGTGAAGGTGAATTGCATGTTAGATTATTGTGGCTCTGTACAAATAACAAGCTGACGCTCACGCCAGCCTGAATTATCGCAAATACCTTCTGTTTTAAGAAGGCAAACTTTTGTTTTGCATAAATATTGTAAGAAAGATACTCAGAAAAGTGGGCTATCACTAATAGAAATGGCCCGAACCTCCGATTTTAGGTTCGCGATCTGGGTTCGCGAACTTCCGCAAACGTTCGCGAACTTGCAAACTTTTGCGAACCGCAATAGACTTCAATGGGGAGGCGAACTTTGAAAACTAGAAACATTTATGCTGGCCACAAAAGTGATGGAAAAGAGGTTTCAAGGGGTCTAACATCTGAGTTTTTGCATGGATGAGTGGGATAGATGCCAAAAGTGCTGGGGAAAAATCTGGATTTGACGCAAAGCAGCGTTTTAAGGGCAGAAATCACATTGCATGCTAAATTGGAGGCCTAAAGTGCTTTAAAACATCTTGCATGTGTATACATCAATCAGGGAGTGTAATTAGAGTACTGCTTCACACTGACACACCAAACTCACTGTGTAACGCACCGCAAACAGCTGTTTGTGTTGTGACGGCCGTGCTGGACTGGTGCGCACCATGGCGAGAGTGCAGGCAATATCGGTTTTCAAGCCCATATGGTCGCCGGGCTGAGGTAGCTCAATGACAGAACAACAGTGATTGTCCAGCTGATCGAATTTGGTCTGTCCACAATGAAGCAACGACCTTATTATCTTTGGTGTGCCACCCCCCGAGACACTCATATAGCCGGCGGTCATTGCTTCATTGTGATACGCAAGCCCCTTCACCGCAGCAACGTAATGATCACGAAGGGGAATTGACACATGTACATGCCTTATGTTTTGTTGTTGCAGCCGCAGTGCAGCCAGAAGAATTAGGCAGGCATGTACACGCACCAGAAAAATTAGTATAGCGGCCGCTGCTAGCAGCGGCCTTAAAAATTCAGAGTCCTGGTGGACCCTGTTGGTGGTGGCAGAGGAGGCAGTCAAGCGGCCTGCAGACAGAGATGCTGTGTGGGGATGGACTTAGTCTTAGGGCAGGCAGTCACACGGCGTGCAGGCAGAGATGCTGTGTGTGGGGACTGACTTAGTCTTCGGGCAGGCTTGAGAGTGCTTTGCATACCAGGCATCTGTGGTCAGATGGACCCTTGACCCAACGCTGTGTGCCAGAGATATCACTACTTGCCTTTCAACATCAGGGTACAATTTAGGCATCACCTTTTTTGAGAAAAAATTGCGGCCTGGGATCTTCCACTGCAGTGTGTGGCTTTGCTTTTGTGTGCTGCTTTTCCTCAGGTGGTCATCCCATTGCAGTTTGTGCTTTGTAATCATGTGCCTTCGTAAGGTAGTTGTCCCTACGAGGGTCTTGGTCTTTCCACGGCTCAATTTTTGGTGGCAGAGAGTACAGATGGCATTGCTCTCATCTGAGGCAGACACACAAAACAATTTCCACACCACTGAGCCCTGGGGTGATGGCACTTTGGTGGTGGCGGCCAACTGAGTATTACATGAACAAAATCAAAGCAGGAGGAGGAAGATATGTCACGCTTCCGTGCGGAAGCTGAGAAAGATGAGGTGTTCTGTGTTAAATAGTCAACTACGTCCTGACAATATTGGGGGTTGATGGCACGTGTCTTCTTCTGAACACTGTACTTTGGTCGAGGGCCAAACGAAATCACGACAGCGCGACCTCGAACAGACCTGCCAGGTGGCCTGCCTCTGGCTCTGCCTTTTGTTTTGTCCATTTTGGGGGGGATGAAGTGAAAGGTATGCACTGACTTGACTAGTACAATGTACGGTTACACAGGTATGTGAACAGGTATGCAGTGACTGCTGGTACAACAATGTGCGGTTACACAGGTGCAGTGTACAGGTTGCAGTGACTGGTATTACAAATGTGCAGCTGCCTGTCCCCCACACACACACAGGTACCCTGAACAGGTGCAATGACTGGTGGTATTAACAATGCCTGCGCTCACGTAGGTATAGGTAGGTAGGTGCACTGAATAGGGAACAGGTGCAGTGATTGGGATTACAAATGTGCAGCTGCCTGTCACACACATGGACTGCAATGACAGGTGCAATGACTGGTAGTATTAACAATGCGTGCACTCACGTAGGTAGGTAGGTGGACTAAACAGTGAACAGGTGCAGTGATTGGGATTACAAATGTGCAGCTGCCTGTCACACACACAGGTAGTCACTGAAAATGCTGGGCCTGCCACTGGCACAGTAGGAATTAAGGTGCCAAAGGCCAGCTGCAACTGACTGACAGGGCTGTATATAATGCAAGTGGGCCACACAAAAATAAATAAATATATATATATATATATATATATATATATATATATATATATCACAAGAACAACATTAGCTCTCAAAAGAGCTGTTGAGGATGAGGAGTGCTTTTTAGCAATAAGTAAGAGCAAGACAGAGCAACCCAACAAGCCTAACTGTAGCCTAACTAAGCTTTCCCTAATGTCTCTGCAGCAGCTCTCCCTTCTCTAATTAATGTAGGCACACAAGTGAGTCCAATGCCTGACTCTGCCTGCCTTTAATAAGCGGGGTGGGGCTCCAGGAGGGAGTGTAGCCTGATTGGCTACAATGTGCCAGCTGACTGTGATGTAGAGGGTCAAAGTTGACCCTAATGATGCACTATGGGGGCGAATCAAACTTCCGGAAAAGTTTGCGGTTCTCCGCGATTGCGAACCACGGAAGTTCGCCTGAAACCGTTCGCCGGGGACCAGTTCAGGCCATCTCTAGTAGTCTAGTCTAAGTGAATCTCTGCAGGCCAGGGCACCACATCTCAGTGAATCTCTGCAGTGTACAAAATCTCAGTGAGTCTCTGCAGAGCATCACATCTCAGTGAATCTCTGCAGAGTACCTAATCTCAATACATTTCTGCAGAGTACCAAATCTCAATGAATCTCAGTGAATCTCTGCAGAGCACTAAATCTCAATGAATCTCTGCAGAGTATCAAATCTCAGTGAATCTCAGTGAATCTCTGCAGAGCACCAAATGTCAGTGAATCTTAGCAGAGCATCAAATCTCAGTGAATCTCTGCAGAGCATCAAATCTCAGTGAATCTCAGCAGAGCACCAAATCTCAGTGACCCTATGCAGTGTACAAAATCTCAGTGAATCTTTGCAGAGTGCCAAATCTCAGTAAATCTCTGCAGAGAACCACATTTCAATGAATCTCAGCAGAGTGCTAAATTTTGCTGAATGTTTGCAGAGTAAAAAAATCTCAGCAAATATCTGCAGAGTACCAAATCTCAGTAAATGTCGGCAGGGTACAAAATCTCAGTCAATCTCTGCATAGTACCTAATCTCAATAAATCTCTGCAGAGTGCAAAATGTCAATGAATGTTTGCAAAGTACCAAATCTCAGTAAATCTCTCCAGAATACCCGATTTTAATGAAACTCTGCAGAGTACCAAATTTGAGTAGATTTCAGTAGGAATTACCAAAATGGCCACTGGCGTACTTGCAAGTTCTCTGCACAAGTTGGATCACTTTGCAAACTGGCGTTGAAGTTCAAGTCAATGGTGCCTAGCTGGTAAATTGTGAAGCCCCCGCAGTTGATGTCGATTTTCTACTGCTAGTTGCATTTGTGCTTCAGCGCTGCCCAGTACTACCCTTCGCAAAATGTTTTCCTTGCGAAGGGAGAGTGATGCTTGCCAATACAGGCCTGTTTTGTTTTTGGCAGCGACTGAATTCTTTTTTAAAGAGACACTGAAGCGAAAAAAATTTGTATATGTAGTACAGCTAAGAAATAAAACATTAGGAGCAAAGACATACATCTAATATTGTTTCCAGTACAGGAAGAGTTAAGAAACTGCAGTTGTTATCTATGCAAAAAAGCCATTGAGCTCCACGACTTTTAGGGCTGGAACCCACAAGAGCGCTTTTCAGAGCATTTAGGGAGCGCTTGAAAACTCTAGTGATTTCCCTAAACGCTCAGCTAATGTTAACGGATGTGCCAACTTCCACTGGAGCGTTTGCGATACCCAAAATCGCAAGCGCAGGAGTCAGGACATGCAGCATTTTGTTAGCATTAGCGCTTCAATGTATAGTATATAATCACTGGCGTAATCGCTCATCAAAAGTTGCACAGAGTGATTTTGCTAGCGTTTTAAAGTTAATATACACTGTTACAAAATTAAAAATAAATGAAAGGACCAATCAGACTTTAAAACGCTAATCGTTAATCGCTACACAACCGCTGGCAAATTGTTTACACTTTCTAAAATCGGTCCCTAAAACGCTCATGAAATCGCTCTTACAAAACGCTTGCGAATGCGATTAGCGATAGCGTTGTGTAGTGGGTTCCGGGCCTCAAAGACGCAGAGAGCTCTTTCTTGTGAAGCTTGCTATCTCAACTGTCAGTCTCTCCAGAGGACAGTTCAAAAGTTCACTGGCCTGCTCTGTAAAATCATTTAGAATGCTGAGTGTTGTGTAAACGGCAAATATTAGAGAATGATGCAATGTTATAAAAAAAACTATATAACTGAAAATAAAAATATGAGAATGTTTTCTTTGCTACTAATGTTCTAGCAATTATCCGTACTACACAACCAATTCATTATATAGTTTTTTTTTCACTTCAGTGTCTCTTTAACTTGGGAAGATGTCTCTGGCTGCAGCCTTCAGCCCATTTGTGGGATAAATTAGATCCAGAAATTGGCTTTAATCAGGGCCTGTGAGCAGTTAGAGGGCTTTAGCATCACTTAAACCCGTAATCCAGGCTATTAAGTTCTGCATATACCTGAGCGTGGGTGTAAATTGATAAAAGGGCATATGGACTGCACAGGCTTCATTTAACGCTGGGCTATTCACACCACCCTCCCCACATCCGAGGAGCAGAGGGAAGTTCAAAGCAGCAACTGATACCCCTTTATTAAAATGCCAGGCAACACAGGCATGCTTCTCGGAAAGGCACACATGTATGCTGGGCCGATCAAAATAAGTGGATATAGGGATACATCTGTAAGTGCAAGCCCCCGCAGACTAGTAGCCAATTAGAAGAAAGAAAATGAGAGATATAGGGGTAGCTAAAAGTAACCAAAATCCCAAAATATTGCATAAATGTAAACAATCACACATCTTTTTGCATGCTGTCCAAACTAGTATATATATATATATATATATATATATACATAGCTCCCAACTGTCCCTCTTTTGGAGGGACAGCCCCTCTTTGGGAGCCCTGTCCCTCTGTCCCCCTTTCTCCCTCATTTGTCCCTCTTTCAGGACTTAGTCCCTCTTTCTATGTAAATATATATCTTTTTCTACTAAAAAAATATGTTTGATTGACTCTAAACTTTTTTTTCCATCCTTTAAATTGATATATTACTAATTTTAAAATGTTAATATGAAGGAAAATGAACCAGGATAGAAAGGACCAGTACGGTTTGAATGATAAAACAACATATTTTTCTTATGAAATCTTTATAGTATGCGTGAATTGGGGTGTGACTAGGGCCGTGACTAGGGGTGTGATGGGGATGTGATCAGGGGTGTGGCTTAAGTGTCCCTCTTTCTCATCTCGAAAAGTTGGAAGGTATGATAAATATATCACTACGTAGTGAGACAGGTAAAAAGGACGCTGAACATTTGAGCGCCACCATTTGTGCTTTAGTTTTGAAACTTTGCCTACGAACTACAATGCGTATGTAATCGATTGCGGAGATGCCGCTGCGCGGTCTGGCAGCGGGGCGGCTGTCTCCGCGTTCAGACCGGTGGTTTCCGCACAGAAGCATGCGTCTGGTTTGCCTGGGCCTTCTAGTGCACACAGATGGAGAGCCATGCGCGCGCGCGCTAGAAGGCAGGCCCTTTATGCCAGTAGGAGAGGGATCAGCTGATCAGGTCGATCAGCTGATCCCAGCGCAGTTACTGATTGGCTGAGTGGCGCAGGGCGGTGCTGAGGAGCGCTGCAGTATATATAAATCTTGCTGGTCAGTCTCTAATTGTCTGCCGTTGCGAATACTTACGTGTGAGCACTCAGACCTCAGTCAGATCCCACAGTGTGTTAGAACCAGGTGGACCTGGGAATTCACAATTAGCCAGATTACGCAATAATCGCAAATGTGGCT
The DNA here is from genome assembly GCF_040937935.1 of Hyperolius riggenbachi. Lineage (NCBI taxonomy): Eukaryota > Metazoa > Chordata > Amphibia > Anura > Hyperoliidae > Hyperolius > Hyperolius riggenbachi. The sequence goes on along the minus strand of NC_090649.1, from coordinate 467,890,640 downwards.
GTGTAAACAGTAGATGGTGGGACATGCACCCCTCGGTCAAATAAACATCAAAAAAACGATTATATATCAAAATTGTATCAAATTTTATTAATTACTGAAAAAGAGATGAAAAAAGAAAAAAATAATAAAAATAAAAAATGAAAAACTAAAAATAAAAAAATAGATCTTATAAAATTACATGGGATGGCCACCCCATCACGACAACCACATCAATCACCACAATTGCACCACACTCATACGCCGGCAGCTATGGATTTTGGCAGTTTGTCTAGCAGAAAGAAACAGAGTTCCAGCGACAGCTTGCGTGGCCATGAAGAGTTTTGTTATAAGTAACACAGCGAGACAGAAAGCGAATCAGTCATTTACATGCAGGAGACATATCTAATATTCATCCAGCTCAATCCAGCAATATTGATAAATCAATGATCTCCTTAATAGTCAAGCGATGTTAGTACAGCAGCATGAGATCCAACAAGCAAGAAGCTGGTATGGCAACAATTCATGACAGTTCATACATCCGTAACTAGAACTTGTGGTCAACAATGCAGTCCCAAAGCCAACTTCACACTGCACATGGCATAGAAGCATGGATTATAGCAGTACATAGCTTGTCTCACCCACTCCCAAAGGCAGGACCTTCACTCCACAGCATGTGATGGCATGAGGTTTCTCCCAGTGCTGCAGGCTGACAGTGTCCAAGGTCCAAGGTCATAAGAAGCCAGGTGGGTTCATGGCTGATATCCAGACAGCATCCACATCATCCATCCATGATGTCAGCGTGGGGTGGTGAGTAAAGACCGATGGAGAGGGTCACAGTGGGTGAGTGAGCGGGGTCGGGACGGCGTGGCGTCCCATGCGCGAGGCAAGCAGTTAGCCAGATTACGCTCTTGTTATACTTTAGACCAGTTCCGGGGCGTTGAGACCAAGGACCTCACACCCAAGCTTAGGATCACTGTGTCATTGCTGTGTTATACTTTAGACCAGTTCCGGGGCGTTGAGACCAAGGACCTCACACCCAAGCTTAGGATTACTGTGTCATTGCTGTGTTATACTTTAGACCAGTTCCGGGTGTTTTGAGACCAAGGACCTCACAACCAAGCTTAGGATCACTGTGTCATTGCTGTGTTGAACTTTAGACCAGTTCCGGGGTGTTGAGACCAAGGACCTCACACCCAAGTTTAGGATTACTGTGTCATTGCTGAGTTATACTCTCGACTAGTCCCTGGGTGTCGAGACCAAGGACCTCACACCTCAGACTAGGACTGTGCTTTATATCTGTTATGACTATTTGCTCTGTCGACCTCTCTCTTGCTTTCTGATTCGGTACCTCTGCATATCTGCCTACCTGTTGCCAAACCCTGCCTGTACCCGGTTACCGAATCAGCCTTCTGTCTTTGTACCTTATCTGCTTGTGTGTTGCCGACCTGGCCTGCCCGACCCTCCAGGCTGTCACTCATCCCTTGAGTGCTCAGTCTATCTGTACTAGCTGTGACACTATTCCACCAAGTGTCAGTTAGCTATCAGGACTCCTGCCCCTCAGAGAGTCCGGCCTGCTAAGCAGCCAGTGGCCTCTACTCCTCTGGAGTCCCCTGGCTGCAGTACAGTCTATTATCTGATCACCAAGTATCACTGGTTGCCAGGTTCTCTCTATTCCCTCTCTCAAGGAGATAGTCCCTGCACAGCCGAGGGCCACCTGCCCTGGCCGAGCTGCCTGTGTCTCCCGCCTCACGGGAGATAGCCTACAGTTACACCAAACACTTACACTTCATTAGGTGTCCAGAGGTTAGTCATACTTGTATTATTGGTGATTCTGCAGATCATCCATAATCAAGTATACATCTGCATTATTGATGATTCTGCAGATCATCAATGATCAGATTCTCTCTGTGTGCTGACACCAATCGTTACAGCGTACATGCGAAATACGATGCGAAAATTCGCACTGGCGTAGTTTCTGCTTATCCCTGCCTTCAATGCCATTCACCCTGAAATCAGCCTCCAAATTATCAAAAATGTGGAAGGGGAATTTTAAAGCAAAATATGCAAGAATTCTGCAAAAAAAAGTTTGTTAAGGGAAAGTGACCCAATTCCCCAAACAACATTGCTTACTCATCCCTACAGGTTTCCTGTAGTTCAAGCTCAAGGTACAGGAAATTCACAGTTTCCCACAAATAACTGCTACCCAGAACTTATATTTCTGTGAGAAATTGGAATAGACTGAATTTTGCAGTATATTGAGTTATACAGAAATATGACTTTTTCCAAAAACGTGCATTTTTGTGAAAAACGTATTTTCATACGCATTATTGACTTCAATGCTGTTTTTTTTTCTTGGTAAAATTAACAATAGCACATGTTAAAATTACATTTACAGGCTACCCAGCAAGCTCATGGTGAACCAGAACTCCTAGAAGTGTGTAAGGACCAAAAAAGCCCTCTTACTAAAATGCTATGGAAAACAAAAGTTTGCCTTCTTAACCCCCTTGGCGGTATGAAAAATACCGCCAGGGGGAAGCGCAACAGTTTTTTTTAATTTTTTTTTTTTTTTTATCATGTAGCGAGCCGAGGGCTCGCTACATGATAGCCGCTGCTCAGCGGCATCCCCCCAGCCCCGCCGATCGCCTCCGGCGATAGGCGATCAGGAAATCCCGTTCAAAGAACGGGATTTCCTGGAGGGCTTCCCCCGTCGCCATGGCGACGGGGCGGGATGACGTCACCGACGTCAGCGACGTCGGGACGTCATTGGGAGACCCGATCCACCCCTCGGCGCTGCCTGGCACTGATTGGCCAGGCAGCGCTCGGGGTCTGGGGGGGGGGGGGGCCGCGCGCCGCACCGGATAGCGGCGATCGGGCGCGCGGCGGCGGCGATCGGGGTGCTGGCGCAGCTAGCAAAGTGCTAGCTGCGTCCAGCAAAAAAAAAATTAAGCAAATCGGCCCAGCAGGGCCTGAGCGGCACCCTCCGGCGGCTTACCCCGTGTCACACACGGGGTTACCGCTAAGGAGGTTAAAGGACACCCAAGGTAAAAATAAACAAATGAAATAAACAATTGTGTCTATCTTCCTTCTCCTAAAACTGACTTTTTAAGATACTCCACAGTTTTATTTTATACTAGTTTACCTTATCCCGTTTAAAAACGGGCTCTAGGTCTCTTTACGCCACCACAGCCAACCGTCAGTGCGCGCACCCATCTGCCGCCTGCCGTGCGCGCGCTCACACATCTGCCCATTTGGCCGGCCAGCCTACACGCCCTGCGTCCTGTCACAACGGCTGTCAGTGCTTGACATGCTCAGTAGTGCAAAGCACTGACACAGGGACAGAAGCAGGGACACTTGTATTTTATTATATAGGATTTAAATCTAGTTTTTAAGTTTTTACTGTTTTATTGTTTTTGCTCAATGACACATTCATTGAAGTATGCCAGAGCTAAAATCTATGAGTTATTGACCCTTATTATCTCTCATGCTCTCAGAAGCCATTTTCTGCTAGGTAGTTCCTTATCATTAGTTTTCTTTAGTTTTCTATAGTTTTCTTATCAGTGAGGGTCAAACTGTAGTCTGACCCAGTCTCGACTCAGACAGGAACTGCCAATTACATACCTGATGTTTACAAATCAATAATAGGAGTGTCACAGAGTTGGCACCAAATGCACTGTGGGACCTCAGGGTGACGATTGGCAACTCCTGTGGCGTGCACTCGCCACTCACACATCAAACAGACACGTTGCAAGCAGCAAAAATGTGACGGCCTAACAGCCGTTTCACGGTACTTCCGTTTCCTCAGAGACCAAATGGCTGTTAGGGCGTCACAATATTGCTGCTTGTAACTTGTCTGTGCCGGTGATGGTTGGTAAATAAATACTCCGACACATTGTGGATGGTGCCTCTTCTGCTTCTCTCACTGCTATATACCTGATGTTTAACTCTTTCAGGCAGAGAAAGAAAAAAAGGAACACAGCATGGTTATTTGTGTGCTAGGCACTGTACATACACATGTCTAACTCATCATGTCACATGTCATCTTGGTATCCTTTAAAACAAAAGTTATTTGTGATAATTCAGGTTGGAGTGAGCATATGATGTCTTGTTTCAGTTAAAATTAAAGATATTATTGTGAAAATTGGCTACGCTGGACAATATTACCATAGGGATTGTCCATAGGGAAATGCCCGTTTCCAATTCAGCTGAAATTCTGATTTCTGCCAATGCTGATTTCTGACCTTCTGTTTTTTCCAATTTCCGAGGAGTCTTTTTTTTGTAATTTTTTTTGCATTATCTAATTGCCCAAATACTTGGTTGATTCAAAAGTATTGGACCAATCTGAGAATGCAAAAAAATTACAAAAAAAGATTCCTCAGAAATCGTGAATTGGAAAAAATGGTTTTGTGATTGGTCTAAAATTACACCGGTAATTCGATTTTTGCTGAAAAAAATCAGCATTTTCTGATTGGTCCAATGCTTCCAAGTTCCATGATTGGGCTAAAATTACAGAGTTGCGGTACATTGGATTTCCATTGAATTCCGATTTCCCAGTTCCGATCGGAAATGGGGAAATGTAAATTCCATGGAATCCGAATGAGCTTTCCTACCGTAGGCTTGTGCCTTAGACTCAATTCCTGTTATGTTTCCTTACTGCATAAAATGTAGAGAAACCGAGAGCCCAATATAGTTTAGTATGTCATGCAAAAATAAAGTAAGGATAAACAGTGAGAAGAGTATACTCACAAGCGTGGGTTACCACATGAGGCGCTACACCTGCTTTTGCTGAAATTCTGTTTTGTCCCCACGTTTATTGCCTGATGAAGCGGGCTCGGCCTGCGAAACGCGTTGCACTTTTTGGGGTACTATATAATAAATGTGATTGCTACTATTCAGACAGTCTTTCGTGTCTGCTTTATGAAGGTAAGTCCACCACTTCCTCCAGGCAAATTTTTAAGGTTTTATCCATTTTTTTCCTGCTGGCGCCTCTGTTCTCCTACTGCTTTCCTTACTGCAGTTCACAATGGGCCACATTCTGCTCAATCTCTCTCTCCCCTCTTTCTCTATAAAACAGCATATGCTGCTCGACAGGAAGTCCAATACTGTGTCCATATAATCATGAGATATTTGTATGTTCATTTAGTTCTTGGAAATTTGCATGGCGGTCGGTACTCATTTAGCGCTATCCCTTGTTTGCACTCACCAGAAGTGCCAAGCTTTGATGAGCTAGGAGTTGACTGAAAAAAGTAAACGATAGCGATGAGCATACATTTCGCAAAAATGTATTTTTGCATTGAAATTCACAATTACGATGCACAATCATAATGGCAAATTTCTGGAAAAATCGTAATTAATGTCGTCTGTAGTTTTACTCATTCACAATTTTGCATACGTTTTCACCATAATTTTGTGCTGACTTTAACAGCTAATTGCGAAGCCCCCATACATTGCCACCATATGTGAAAGAGAATAGCGAGTACTAGTCAAAAAAAGGAATTTTTCAAAATGACTTTGTAGTTTTTGAGAAAACTTATTTTTGAAAATGCAAAAAGAAAAATGTTTATTAAAGTGTTATTTTTCTGAGTTTAAAAAACATTTTTCTTTGCATTTTTAAAATCGATTTTCTCAAAAACAGCAAGGCATTTTTGAAATTTTTTTTTTTGGCTTGTACCCACTGGTCTCCTTAACCATTTCAGCCCGCGGGGATTTTTCACCTCATGCATCAGAGCAATTTCACCTCCCATTCATTCGCTAATAACTTTATCACTACTTATCTCAATTTATTGATCTATATCTTGTTTTTTCTGCCACTAATTAGGCTTTCTTTGGGTGGTACATTTTGCTAAGAATTATTTTTTTATAAATGCATTTTAACAGGATTAATACGAAAAAAAAGGAAAAAATGAATTAGTTCTAAGTTTTTACCCATTATAGCTTTAAAATAATCTACGCTACCTTAATTAAAACCTATGTATTTTATTTGCCCATTTGTCTCAGTTATGACACCATTTACATTTTGTCCCTGTCACAATGTATGGCGCCAATATTTTATTTGGAAATAAAGGTGCATTTTTTCCGCTTATAATTTAAAAAATGTTCATAGTTTACCCCTTCAAATGCAAATTTAAAAAGTACAGACCCTTAGGTAACTTTGTCTTTTTTTTTTTATTGTAATTTTTTTTTTAATTTTATTTGGGTAATATTTTGGTGTGGGAAATAAACAGTTAATTTTTAATGTTATTATATGTGTAAATTGTTATGTAAAAATATGTAGATGTAGTTTTACTATTTGGCCACAAGATGGCCACCTTGAGTTTTCTTTTTCCTCCTTGTGCTTTTCGCTAACCGGAAGCACAAGGGGGACGTGGAAAATTTTACGTGCAGAAAGACTGAAGCCTCTTGTAAGAGCGCTTCAGTTTTTCTGCTGGGGACATGGATCGGTGATTGGGAGCCATGTTCCCGTTCACTGATCCTAGGGCTACTGGGGGACAGCACGGAGGCACGCCCGTGATCGCGTGCGGGAGTGCGCCGAAGCGTGGCACCGCAGCAGAGCAGCCGGTTAACATATGTAGCAATTTTGGTGACAATAGCATGGGGCTTTGCTATTCACCGATTAAGTCTGCACAAATGACGCAAAAATTACACAAAAAATTACACTAAATTACAAATGATTGTACGAAATCAATTGAATTTTCACATCGTAATTATGTATAGGCAGAATTGCGAAAATTTAATTAGCTGATTACGATCTTCACTAGTAAACAATAGGGCTGGATGGAATGTTTAAGATCTTTTTTTTTTATTAATTCATTTTTTTACATTTTACCATCTTGGGTTTTTAGATAACGCTCTCACCCTTCTGACAGAGTAAGGTGTAGAGTATAAATTAACACCGCCATCCCTTTGAAGTCCATCGCCCTCCACCCGATTACTGCAACACCTCGCACAATGGTATGCTACAAATTTACGGCTTGTATTGAACGACCATTATAGAGCGATAAACAACATGAATTTAGGTGCAAAGTTGAAGCTCGTACCCCCCTCCCCCCTTCCTTCTTCCTCCCCCCCCCCACATGAATTACAGAGCCCAGATTTCCCGTGTAACCAAACACCCTGTTGGATCCCAGGCCTTTATTTATATAAACACGTTGCAATCTTTTCCATTTACATAATTTTTGACAGATCATCGTCTTCCAAATGGAAAGTCTTCTCCTCGCAGCCGTAGAAAATATCCCTTTCTTGTTAGCAGTGATGATTTTAAAAGCATGCAATGATCTAAGCCATAATACTAATATTATGCATCATTTGGACAGGATAACGATGCCACCTTGTCAAGCCGTCGTGCTCTTAACACAACCCATTTGGTGAATATCACAGTCATAAGGGTTTGATGAATGAGCAGGAGAACATCTTTTGGCTGTGCAGCCTTCATCATAAGCATTCCCTGTGTAATCCTCGCTAGGCCTATCTCTGAAGAATGCAACCAATTGTAGATGTTATTTCTTAAAGAGCTGGAGAGGCCGGACTAGTCAAATTTATAGTCTGTGTATATTTCCTGGCTCCAGATAGTGGTAAGGTAATGGATGGCTCTATTTTATGAAGCCAGACACAAGTTCCTCAAACTCGGGAGCCAGGCCTTGTATGGTGCACGATGGCTCTTCTTAAATCCCGACTACAGGCCATAAAACTCCCTCCTAAATGTGACGGCTGATAGGGCTGGGGCATTTATTGATTGCAGAAATGTTTCTTACCAAACATATCTTTTTACGAGATGGGGCTTTTTAATACGGCCATTAAGGCAATATTGACGTTTTACTAGGTACGAATCTGTGAATGTGTTTCCCCGTAAATGTACAAACGGTGTAAAACAGATAATATACTGGGTGAGATGTTAAAACAGGAAAAAGGCCTTTCTGAATTCCGCTTTCATAACTGTTTATTGAACTATCGCAGAGAGAGTTAAAACAGCTTCTTCTGAGGCTTTGGGTAGCTGGAAGATGGGAGGGGAAGTGGAATTGTTTTCTTCTAAAATAATTCCCTAAAAATATGAAGTGGTGGATAGGGATGGTTGGAAATGCCTATTTCCAATTTTGCGGAAATTCTGATATCAGATTTTCCAGTTTCCGATTTTCCAATTTCTAATTTTCCATTTTTTTTCTGATTTATGATTTTCAAGTATTTTAATTGCATCGGAAAAAGCCAAAAAAAAAAAAAAAAAGAACAAAAAATGGAAAAGCGGAAATCCGAAAAACGGAAATCAGGAAAATGGAAATAAAAAAAATGGAAAATCAGTCTTGTGATTGGTCTAAAATAAAAATTTTGCAGAAAAATTCTGCAATCTCCGATTGGTCCAATTCTTCCCGAGTTCTATGATTGGGCTAAAATAACCAAGTTGGAGTAAATCGGACTTCCGCCGAATTCCATTTTCCAATTGAATAATTTCAATTCTGTAAAATCCAAATGAGCATCCCTAGTGGTGGATGGTTTTCACTGACCGATGAAATGGATATGAGCTCCACAACTCAGAATTATTGGGACTTGATGTTGCAATACATGTGAATAGATTAAGGAAGTCAAGTCAGGATAGGTTCATGAGAAGTTACATGTCATTCGTGTTACAGAATAAGTACCCAGTTGAGTTTTAGGGTGTAAGAATTCTTTAGTGGTTGGTGTAAAGGAATCCTGAAATGTTTCTACCGACAAAAATACGCAATTTTGCCTTCTCAAAACAGAAGGGCTGTTATTCAATTCAATTTTCCCCCTACATTTTCTCCTCAGTGGTATTTTCGGACCTTACCATAAAATGCCTTTTAAGCCACCAGCAAGCAATAAGATATTCAGAATAATTTTGACAGTACTTTTCCACCAATTTTTTTGGGTTCTTTTTCAATTGCAGAATGCTGAAAAGTTATTTTAAACAAAAAATGAAAAATTATCTCCTAGGAGAAAACTTAGGAGAAAAAGGGAATTGAATAAGGGCCAAGATATTTACATATTTCCCCTCTACAGCTAGACGCAAGCCCCATTACGCATCCTTTCAGAACAATGACCCTTATTCAATCGATTCACTTTTTCTCCTAAGTTTTCTCCTAAGTGATATTTTCACAACTTATCTTGTACTTTTTCATCTACTTTTTGTTACTTTTTGAATTGCATGGTGCCGAAAAGTTATTTTAAACAGAAGATGAAACATTATCTCCTATGAGAAAACTTAGGAGGCGATAACTGGCCCATATGCATTTCACTTTTTTCACCTGAGTTTTCTCCCAGATAATATTTTCACAACTTGTAAATAAAATGCCTTTTACACCAATAGCAAGCAAACAAATACTCAAAATAATGTTGACAATACTTTTTCACCTAATTTTTGGTACTTTTTTAAATTGAAGATGAAAAATGATCTCCTAGGAGAAACCGTTGGAGAAAAAATGAATTGCATATCGTGCCATGAGTGAAAATTAGTCATCTTCACATTGAAATTAGCATTTCTGGCTAACTACATATTTTTGCTAAAATTACATGGATTTTCACGAATTAAACGTAACTTAAAATTGAAGTAAAAAGGAGAATGTTCTTGAAAATGTGTTTTCTCATGCCCATTGACATCAATGCACTTGGTGAGAATGTGTTTTCTCTTGTCCATGATTTTTATCAAATAGTTTCCTCTGAATGTGACATTTTTGTAAAAATTATGCTTTGGTTCCCTTGTAGCCTCCTCTCTCTGTGCCCTTGGCCCACCGCTGTCCCCTCCCCCGGTTGAAATTCAGTGCTTCCAAGTATTCCAAAGGCATATTTAACCAGTTGTTCGAACAACTCCAAAGGGGATAAGGTGTGGCTTACAGGTGACATCGGTGGAACGAGGGCACGGAGAGAGGACTGGGAAGACTATGGGATCCAGAGCCTTCCCTCTCCATAGATGAGCATCTAACTTTTTTTTCTTTTTAAGGTCACTTCAGTCTTAAGGTCCATACACGGCGTACAAATGTCTGTACAGACACACGTTGAGCGATGGTTCATGCGACAGTTTGTTTGTGTGGACACGGCAAGCGACAAAGACTGTCAGCAGACTGTCTGAAGACACAGCCATGTTTGAGAGATTCCATTTGTTGAATCTCTCGTGACTTTTGTCTCACAGACCGTCGCTTAGTCTGTTGGTGTCCTGTCATGTGTACGAAAGTCTTCTACAGATAGCGGAGTCGCTACCATAGTACTACTACTATATGTAGTCTGTGGCAGACAGCTTCCGTCGTGTCTTCACGCTTTCTGTTGTCACGTATGTACAACTGTCGTGAACTCGAATTGTCGCTACCATAAATATTCGGTTGTCTCTTGTCTGTCGCTGCCTCACAACTACAGACAAATGTATGCCGTGTGTATCGGCCTTAACTTTAAGGACTAGTTCACAGTGCTCAGTTGCATTGGAATAATTCTGCATGCCAACTCACTGCCCATACAATTCTATGGGGCTGCTCCTATCTCCGCAATGTAATGCGTTGTGTTATTCTAAAGGTGTCTATACAACAGACGGGCAGATCAACCAAGAGACAGATCTCTCTCTGTGATCGAATCTAATCTGTTGCCAACACAGCGCAGGCCGATTCCCGAGAGATTTCGGCAAGAAATATGAATCGGCCTTGTGACGCCCCATCAGCCGCCTTGGCGCTGTCCCCCAATTGTAAAATGTGACCCATGCAGTATACTTTACATGTCGGTGTCTGCTGCTGTCTCCGGGGTCCGTCCTCCATCTTTATGCAGCCCCCCCCCCACGGGTTGCCAGCCTAACATAGGCACGTGTGTGACATCACACACGTGTGCACATATACAGCGGCAACCACGTGGGGCGTGTGTATGTGGACTGAGCACGGAGCCAGCAGCAGTCACCGACAGGTAAAGAATACTGAACGAGGCACATTTTACATGCTCTTGGTGGCACTGATTTTTCATCCAATCCAATTATAATAATCGAATCGGATGGTCGATCGGCGGCCAAGTCCCCTGATGTTTGGCCACCTTAACTCTCTGCCTGCGGGCTCTAAATTAAAGGGGCACTATGGCGAAAAATTAATGTAAAATATGTGCAAACATAAATAAGAAGTAAATTTTTTCCAGAGTAAAATGAGCCATAAATTACTTTTCTCCTATGTTGCTGTCACTTACAGTAGGCAGTAGAAATCTGACAGAAGTGGCAGATTTTGCACTAGTCCATCTCTTCATAGGGGATTCTCAGCAAGGCTTTTATTCTTTACTAGTCTACCTAAGCCTGTTTAAAACGGGCTCTAGGTAGTGGTAACGCGCCTCCGCCGCCAGTCAGCGCGCATGCACGCGCCCGCCCGCCACGCGCGCACACGGCCGCCCTGCTCCCTGGCTGTCCATACTGCACACATGCACAGTACAAAAAAACCATGGACGGACAGATAGGGAAAGTGGATGACGCAGAGACAGTTAGGTTTTATTGTATAGGATAAAGATATTCCCTAAAAAGGATTTAAACAATGATGCTGGCCAGCTTCCCTGCTCGCTACACAGTTTTTTGGCAGTTGGACAGAGCAACTGCCATTCACTAAGTGCTTTTGAAAATAAATATATCCCTGAGAATCTCCCCCCCCCCCCCTAACCGAAGAGATGGATTAGTCCAAAACCTGTCGCTTCTGTCAGATTTCTACTACCCACTGTAAGTGACAGCAACAAATGAGAAAAGTAATTTATGGCTCATTTTACTCTGGAAGAAATTAACTTCTTATATGTACAGTATATATGTTAATATATATTTTAAATTTAAAACTCTGGAAGAAACTTACTTCTTATTTGTATATATAAAAAGAGAGAACCCGAGAGCCAAATATAGTGTAGTAGGTACTAATAAATGAGTAAAATAGAAAAGAGTACAAAGTTATACTCACAAACCAGGGGTACCTCCAGGCAGTGGCGTAGCTACAAACCTCTGGCCCCCGATGCGGAATCTGGATGTGGCCCCCCCCGGCAACAACAGCCCCCCCTCCCCCGGCAACACCCGACGGACGCACACACATATCAAAATCCCTATAGCCAGCTACAGGTCCCCCCAGTATAGGTAGCCAGGCATAGGTAAGCCAGTATAGTTGCCCCCGGTATACTGGCTTACCTATGCCTGGCTACCTATACTGGGGGGACCTATAGCTGGCTATAGGGATTTTGATATGTGTGTGCGTCCGTCTATCTAGATAGATAGGTGCCCCCAGTACAGGTTAGCTAGGTGGGTGCCTCTAATATAGGTAGCCAGAATAGTTGCCCCCAGCGTAGATTAGATAGGTAGGTGCCCCCAGTATAGGTTAGTTAGGTAGGTGCCTCCAATATAGGTAGCCAGTTTAGTTGCCACCTGTATAGGCTAGCTAGGTGCCCCCAATACAGGTTAGATAAGTAAGTGCCCCCAGTATAGGTTAGATAGGTAGGTGCCCCCCAGTATAAATTAGATTAGGCCGGTGCCCCCCAGTATAGGTTAGATTAGGTAGGTGCCCCCCAGTATAGGTTAGATTAGGTAGCTGCCCTCCAGGATAGATTAGGTAGCTGCCCCCAGGATAGATTAGGTAGCTGCCCCCCAGTATAGGTTAGATTAGGTAGCTGCCCCCCAGGATAGATTAGGTAGCTTCCCCCCAGGATAGATTAGGTAGATGCCCCCCAGGATAGATTAGGTAGCTGCCCCCCAAGGATAGATTAGGTAGCTGCCCCCCAGGATAGATTAGGTAGCTGCCCCCAGGATAGATTAGGTAGGTGCCCCCCAGTATAGGTTAGATTAGGTAGGTGCCCCCAGTATAGGTTAGATTAGGTAGCTGCCCCCCAGGATAGATTAGGTAGCTGCCCCCCAGGATAGATTAGGTAGCTGCCCCCCAGGATAGATTAGGTAGCTGCCCCCCAGGATAGATTAGGTAGGTGCCCCCCAGGATAGATTAGGTAGGTGCCCCCCAGTATAGGTTAGATTAGGTAGGTGCCCCCCAGTATAGGTTAGATTAGGTAGCTGCCCCCCAGGATAGATTAGGTAGCTGCCCCCCAGGATAGATTAGGTAGCTGCCCCCCAGGATTAGGTTAGATTAGGTAGCTGCCCCCCAGGATTAGGTTAGATTAGGTAGCTGCCCCCCAGGATAGATTAGGTAGCTGCCCCCCAGGATAGATTAAGTAGCTGCCCCCCAGGATAGATTAGGTAGCTGCCCCCCAGGATAGGGCAGGTAGGTAGGTGCCCCGTCCCCATAATGGAGGGGGGGGCGCAGCCGCGGGGAGGGCAGCCTGACCTCTCCCTCCCTTCCTCTCCCCGGGGCCCCCCCCCTCAGATGCAGAGTGAGCGGCTCACGGAAGCGCTGTAGGCAGAACTCACCTCCGTCCCTGGTTCCAATCGCCGCTGATCTCCTCTCTGGCTGGCTCTGCATAGATGCTGTTACACACGCAGCTTCCTGTTTAGCCGGAAGCTGCGTGTGTAACACTACAGCATCTATGCAGAGCCAGCCAGAGAGGAGATCAGCGGCGTGTGGAACGCAGGGAGGTGAGTTCTGCCTACAGCGCTTCCGTGAGCCGCTCACTCTGCATCTGAGGGGGGTGGCCCGGGGAGAGGAAGGGAGGGAGAGGTCGGGCTGCCCTCCCCACGGCTGCAGCTCCCCCCTACCAGCGCGCACGGGCCGCATGGCCCTCCAAACGGAGATGGGCCCCCCGGGCCCCTCCCCCGCCTCCTCAGGAGCCGGGCCCGGTCGCCAAGGCGACCGCTGCGACCACGGGCCCTACGCCCTTGCCTCCAGGCAATCACTGTAATAGGCAGGTGAGGAGATTGTCCTGTCCTCACTCAGGGTTAAGAAGTCGCTCTCTGTAGATAGGAAGAACAAGGGATATCCCCCTCCACCAGGGGTGGATATTATGTCTAGTGGAATGGATAACAGAGGCGCCAAAAGGATAAAATCAATTGTTAAAAACTTTAAAAATGCTTTGGAGGCAGTGGTGGACTTACCGCCTGTAAGCAGACACAACAAGCTGTGTATTCAAAAAACAAAGTAGACAGAGGTGCGTATTGTGACCTTAAGACTGCACTGTGTGTACTCCTGTTAATTATTGCCTGAGGAAGCGGGAATATACCCGTGAAATGCGTTGCGAATATCCCCTGGAGTGTACCAATAAATCTACTTTGTTTTTTGAATACACAGCTTGTTGTGTCTGCTTACAGGCGGTAAGTCCACCAACTGCCTCCAAAGCATTTTTAAACTTTTTAACAATTGATTTTATCCTTTTGGCGCCTCTGTTATCCATTACACTAGTCTTATTTGTATATGTTTGCACATATTTTAAATTTTACAATTTTTTGTAATTTTTTTGTAACCAGGACCAGCGCAATTTTCTCCTCTCATTCATTTCTCATTAACTTGCATAGACAAATATCTATCACCCTGCAGCAGGCATGGGCAAACTTGGCCCTCCAGCTGTTAAGGAACTACAAATCCCACAATGCATTTCCCTTTATGAGTCATGACTGTCAGACTCCTGCAATGCATTGTGGGACTTGTAGTTCCTCAGCAGCTGGATGGCCAAGTTTGCCCATGCCTGCCCTGAAGCATAAAGTGGCTAACCTATATGTTCAGAGTCCATTTCAGTTGGCACACATTTTAATGTGTGCAATATCCAACGCCGTACTGTGAATCTAGAAAACAATATTTTTTAACAATAAATAAGAAAACAGAATATTACTTTGCATGATATTGTATACGTCCATTGTGTATAAACTGAGAAGTTTCTGTACTTACAACTCACAAAAGCATCAAAAAAACGCCAAATAACAATTTACATTATGAGACTTCATTTCCCACAATATGGCCATCCTTATCTCCTCTGTATATCATCATTAACCTCTGAGTGGCATGGCTGGAGACCACCAGTTGTAGGCGAGTTTATCTCCTCCATCTCAGCATGCTTGAGCTGTTGTAGCAGGAGTACTAATAGGTGTTAGACAGTTGTTACTGACCTGAAACAGCCTCCAGATAATGCCAGGGCCCGTCTGATTAATAGCTGCCACTCCTAATTCTGAGTGACTGTTTTATGGCCTCTGCAGGCACCAGTGGAGTGAATAATTGAGGCTCCTCATCAGGGATGGGACTGGGTGGTCCTCACTGAGAAAGACCAAAATCACAAGTGTCAAATCTGGAGGACTTTTCATAAAAAATGTCTAACAGGAATTGTAGTTTATTTTTTCCTTCAAATTAACGCCTGTTGAATCTTATCAGTGTAAACAGTTGACACTAAAGCTACCCATACACTACGTTGATTTCCCATCGATATACAATCGATATTGATTCAGTCGATCTGTCCCGGCGAAAAATTTTGCTCGAATGCAGGCGGGTAGGGAGCGTGTCCTTAGCGGCAATCGATTTGGCAACGACCGACGCAGCATAGCGGCAGCAATACATCAACTGTCCGCCGGTGCGAGTCCCCGGTTCGTGCTGACACTTTCTCCAGCTGGCCTGTCTCCTCATTACTTCCTGTCTCCTCCTGTGACAAGCGCCCTCTACTGTTTGTACTTCCACTCGTCACAGGATGGGACAGGAAGTGAAGAGGAGACAGGCCAGCTTCAGGCCAGGGGAGCACACAGGGAGGCTGAAATCGATTCAAAATCTGTGTGCAGTGACCATTAGATCCCTCTGTGTTCAGATTCGATCAGAGAGGAATCTATTTGTTGGTCTGGTGGCAATCGACCAGTGTATGGCTGCCTTTAGGCTCCTTGCACTCTTGCAGCCTGCGTCGCACCATGGTACGCTTCCCCGCCGCAAGGGCCATGTAAGTCTATGGAGACTTGCACAGGTCACGCGATGCCAGTGCACTGAAAGTACGCCGCAAAAACACAGCAATCCCGACGCAAAGTCTGCAGCGTGTTAACGCATGATCTGTGCCTACCACTCGGATTAATGCAGATCAATGGTGTAAGTCAATGGGTAACGCAGGCGGTGTGCATGAAGGGGTGTGGTGTGACACGGCACGCATGCGCAGACTGACGGGAATCCCAGTGACGTAGGGCCAGCAGGAAGTACCTCACTAACCAGTGGGCGGGCCTGTGTATATGACCCTGTCGCTGCAATGTGGGACAGGCTCATATGAAGTCTCATTTGTGCCGTGCATTGCGGTGTGCGCAACGCATAGTAAACTGCAAGTGTAAAACCGGCCTCAAGCTAAAAATGTAAAGGAACAACAACGATGAGCGACCGATTAGGAATGCTCATTCGGATTTCGCGGGATTGAAATTTCCGGAAATCCATTTTTCCGATTGAATAACGGAAAACGGAACTCGGAAATTGGATTTCTAGTGGAATACCGCATTACCGCAGCTCAGTAATTTTAACCCAATCACAGAACTCGGAAGCATTGGACCAATCAGAGAATGTAGAGTCAACTCGGAAGTATTTGGCCAATCAGAGAATGCAAAAAATGACAACAGTAACCGGCGCTAAGCCGGTTAGTGTGCCCTAAGTGTTAGTGTGCGCAAACCACGGCGTTAGGTGGTTTGTGCCCAGACAAGTGAAATAATCCTGCTCACTGCGCGCGCAGCGCACAGCGGGGATAATAGTGCGCATTGCTGGCCCTTAAAATTCGAGCCCGATGCAACGAAAATGACGCATCGGGTGCCCTTTAAGCAGCGCTATGATGCGCCACTTCGGGGGCACCCAATGCGTCATTTTCGTCGCATCGGGTGTGACTTTTAAGGGAAAGCAGGTGCAACGTTAGCGTCGCACCGCACACTAATATCGGCGCACAGGTTTGCGCACACTAGCAGCGAAAAAGGGCTTCTCACGCCAGCGCTAACACTTAGCGCTGGTTAGTGAATCAAGCCCAAAAAATACTACTTGGAAATCCGAACTCGGAAATCGTAAAACAATCGGAAATCTGCTAAATCGGTCATTGGCATTGACAGAAAATGGAATTTCTGCGGGATCATAAATCGGCATTTTCCGAACGTCCCTACGACTGATAACAGGCATTTTGCCTGATCCAACCTGCAGATCAAATCAGATGACTTATGAGCAGTTATCGGGCAGTTGGCCAGGTGTGTACAATGTTGTTCTGTTGTTAATTGCACTATGTTAAATGCCATTTGTACCGCAAATAATTCCAGGTGCAAAATCTGTTGTACACGGCAAATAAAGTTGATTCCGATTCTGACATGTTGTGTGTAGTGTCGCTTACGCTTGTTGCTGGAAACTGCTCATTTATCTTTTGTAATTCTTGCGACGTTGGTCACTTGTGTTTTTGCGGCAACTTTTGTATAGCGTGTGTACGGTCTGTTAGGGTGCTTTTCCACTAGGAAACACGCTCACATGTACCGTGATCTGTAGGATATGAGTGAAAATGCACCAAAGGTCATGCAGGGCAAGGAAAACAGATCGCACCAAGTGGAAAAGGGCCCTAGGCTCCTAACACAGCACTAGGAATCCATTGCAGTGTGATTACCCTTCAATCGTATGGCAATGTTGCCTAAAAGTCGCATTGCTATCCACAATGCTTACTTAAAGGATATCTTAGTCCTAAAAATATGGCAAAAATGACGCCCTGTGTGTGTATGGGGAGTAGTGAAGAGTCTTTCTGCACTTCCCTTACCCCAGCATCTGCCTCTGTTTCCCTGCAAATCAGCTCGTTCCGAAGTCCTGGTCAGTGGGGTCGGCGCATGGGCAGTATGTCTGCGGGAGAAAGCATGGAGTACGATGCCCTCAATTGTATTGTGATCACCAGCCGGAGCAGTGTAGCACAATCAGACACTGCACTGCCACACTCCGAGTCCGTCTCCACTTAGCCCCCTATCAGCACCCTTACACTTTCCCAGCAACGCCCCCTCCTGGATTGAGTGGACTCCTAGGTCCCGCCTGCACAGCTATCAGAGTTAGTAGTAGTAGACGGGACTCCTAGGTCCCGCTTGCACAGCTAACGGAGCCAGTAGTATTGTTTAGCATTACTACTGGCCTCGATAGCTGCGTGGGTAGGACCTAGGGGACCCGGCTCAGCCAGCCAAAAAGGTCCTCAAGACGTCCCTGCACCATGGAGTCACCAGGTTTAGTATATATTTTTCCCCTGATTTTTGTCCGCTGAACCTAGGTACGTCTTATGGTCCGACACTCTGTCTCATGGTCCGAAAAATATGGTACACAAACACATTTCAGAATTTTAATGATAAAAATAATTTCTGTTGCATGACCAGTGGCGGCTCCAGGAAATTTTTTTAGGGGGTGCTAAGCAGATGCTGGACCAACTTCCGGGGGAGCTGACGCGCGGCAAAAAATGGGTGTGGCTACAACCTGCGGTGCGCGAAGCGCGTCGCGATGGAAAAATGGGCGTGGTCATGACCGGATGAGGGCGGGGCTAACTAATTTAAAGTGAACCCAGGGTGAGAGTGATATGGTGGTTGCCATATTTATTTCCTTTTAAACAATTCTAGTTGCCTGGCAGCCCTGCTGATCTATTTGGCTGTAGTAGTGAACTGAATTACACCAGAAACAAGCATGCAGCTAATCTTGTCAATTCTGACAATATTGTCAGAAACCCCTGACCTGCTGCATGCTTGTTCAGGGTCTATGGTTGAAAGAATTAGAGGCAGAGGACCAACACGGCAGCCAGGCAGCTGGTATTACTTAAAAGGAGATAAATATGGCAGCCTCAATATTATTCTCACCTCGGGTTCCCTTTAAAAGTGCAACGCAAAGACAGAGGGCCCAAGTTTTGGTGACCCTTTCCCCAGAAAATTCACATAATTGTGCAGGTTTTCTCAAGAAAATACACGTAATGTGAGCAGATTTTAACAAAAAACACGTCCAATGACCCCAATATGCACAATCGGTAGCAGATATGGCCCCAATATGCACAATCGGTAGCAGATATGGCCCCAATATGCACAATCGGTAGCAGATATGGCCCCAATATGCACAATCGGTAGCAGATATGGCCCCAATATGCACAATCGGTAGCAGATATGGCCCCAATATGCACAATCGGTAGCAGATATGGCCCCAATATGCACAATCGGTAGCAGATATGGCCCCAATATGCACAATCGGTAGCAGATATGGCCCCAATATGCACAATCGGTAGCAGATATGGCCCCAATATGCACAATCGGTAGCAGATATGACCCCAATATGCACAATCGGTAGCAGATATGACCCCAATATGCACAATCGGTAGCAGATATGACCCCAATATGCACAATCGGTAGCAGATATGACCCCAATATGCACAATCGGTAGCAGAAATGACCCCAATATGCACAATCGGTAGCAGAAATGACACCAATATGCACAATCCGTAGCAGATATGACCCCAATATGCACAATCCGTAGCAGATATGACCCCAATATGCACAATCCGTAGCAGATATGACCCCAATATGCACAATCCGTAGCAGATATGACCCCAATATGCACAATCCGTAGAAGATATGACCCCAATATGCACAATCCGTAGAAGATATGACCCCAATAAGCACCACCTGAAAAAGAAAAGAAAAACCCATTTACTCACCTACAGCCAGAAGACCTTCTTTCCCGACCTCCTGTCCCGACCTCCTTGTGGCGCGCCCACGATCCTCTTCCTTCCCGACGTCACGACGAGACTTCCTGCCTGCATGCAGAGAGCAGGGCTACGGGAAAATGGCCGCCCGAAGCCATGCACTGCAGACTCGAAGTCTGCAGAGCAGGGCTCCGGGCGGCCATCTTACCGTAGACCTGCCTGCTGCTCCGTGCTGCCGCTGTGTGAACTGACTTGGCGTCTTTTAGATGCCTGAAGTCAGTTCACTCCAGGGGGTGCTTTGGGGGTGCTTGGACAATTCTAGGGGGTGCTCGAGCACCCCCTTGCACCCCCCTGGCGCCGCCCCTGTGCATGACATATATTTTATTAAACTGTCCACTGTTTTTTTTAATTTATTTATTTGTCTTTTTTGTTAAATAAATTTACGTATTTTTTTTTAAACAACAAGCCCTCCCTCCCACCGCGATCGGATGTCATAGACATTAGCCTATGACAGCCGATCTTTCCTGTTGCTCTGTAGGGGACAGCCGAGTGACATGGCTGTCCCCAGTACATCACTGCCTAAGACCGCAGCGCTGTACATTGTAAATAGATGGTCAATCGCCGCTGGGAGACTGATGACGGAGTGGAGCATCGGGATGCGCGATCGCCTGCAAAACACACCCCCAGGACTTGACACCAATCGTCAGGCGGTCGTCGTCGATTAATCGGCGTTAAGCGGTCCTGGGGGAGCCATTGGCGGGATGCGGTCTTTAGGGGGTTAAATCTCAAATACAGTATACGGTACCCAATATTACATTTGCAGAAGGATGTGTAGCAGAGGTAAGTGGTCCCACAGGCAGCAAGTTAAGTACATATTTCTTGCCGGGTTACAGGGAGTAATTTAACTCCAAATAATGTTTTAATCCCATTCCACAATGTCCAGAACAAAACAAAATTTTATTAGCGGATTTGGACTTTTATTGAGTCACTCCTAAAAAATCTCAGCAATCGCCCCGGCTCATGAAGTATCCTTGCAGAGGCCTGGCGCGTGATCGTTCCGTTCTGTGTCACGGGAGCAGGTAACCGGCTGTCAGATGCATTCCTTGCAAACCACATTTGTCTTTCGGGGGCTAAGAGGTTGATAAACACTGGGCCAGTCCCTCCATCTTTATCTATATCCCCATTGAGTGTTTACAACAGTATATTATCTCTGGATTTCTCTGCGGCCCGAAAAGGGTCACCAGTCACTCCGAAATGATGTGTTGTTGTGAAGCAAAAAGCTCATTTTATGCTCCCTGACACATTTATGTCAGCAAAATGTAGCTCTTTTTTAAAGGGGTATCCTGGCACATTCCCAAAAATAATAAACACACTTCTGGAGGATTCCTTCTCTCTGTCTTTTTTTTTTCCAGGATAGATAATCAGGATGTTTTAGCTATTTATGGCCTATTGAAAAGAACAAAAAAAATCTATTCTTTGAAACTGTATGGAAATAAAATATAACTAAATAGTTTATTTCTTTGATTAAGTCATAATCTTCAGTGGAAAGTTTGCTTTAAATTCCTTTGGAACTGAGTGAAGATACATTTTGCAACTGATAAATGTTAAAAATATACACATTTAAAGAGGAGCTGTCAGCCATACTATGTCAGAAAAAAAACACATATATAAGTAGATGAATACTTGCTCTACTTACATAACATATGTATTGCACTGTCTACGTTTTGATTTTAGTGATTTTTTTACAGTAAAATTAGAGAGAATCCTTAAAGAGTAACTGTCAGGCTGCAGAAGCTAATTTAAACCTCTATTCTCCTGTGTTAAACAGTTTAGAAGGAAGCCCAAAAGCAATTAGTGCAGATAAAAATCTCAGTTACCTTTGATGTGTGCTTATCAGCAAGTCTGTTATTCTTAAGAAGCCGCAAGCCGCATACCATACTGCAAAGCATTCTGGGGCTCTCCCCTCGGCTGCTAATGAGATGTTACAGCAGCTTGTAATCGCGTAGCACTGATAAATCTCGGGCAGAGTACACTGCAGGAGTCAGCTATTGTTCCTAGCCACATGGCTCATTAATATTCACTGCACACTGTGTTATTCAAGTACAAGCTTATCTGTGATCAGGAAGCAGGCAGGACATGACAACACATTTGACAGAAAAACATGGAGCCTGCCATGAGCTGTCAGGAGCATCATTCTCTGTATATACTATATACAAATTCTGTGAAATCCAAACGTGGACAGTGAAATGCATATGTAATGTAAGTACAGCCAATCTTTAGCTACTGATATATGTGTTTATTTTCTCTGAGACCCTATACCTAACAGCTCCTCTTTAATAGCATTTCTCATTTTAACTATGGCTATTTTGAAGCCAATCCTGATGTCATTTCCTCCCTTACTCTCCTCTGCCTGATTGTGTATGCATTGCCTGCCCTTCACTATAGAAAGTGCATTGTCTCAGCATGAGAAATATTGGCCAATCAGAGAGGAACCGAGGTATGGGAGGATAAACAGGAGGGAAAGAGGCTTCAGCCAATCAGGCAGCATTAGTTAAGTCTGAGGGGAAGTAGAGGAGCAAAAAAGGACAACCCAGCATGCCCTGCAACTTCTTTTTTGTGTACCAAATAAGAGTCAGGTAAACTGGGGAATGATCTTTTATCAACAAGAAAAGTAATAGTGATTTTAACTTTTGGATTGCCTGGTTAGCATCCTTATTACTTGTTTACCAGATCAAAATAAAGAATTGATTTTTGATTTTATGCCCGACAGTTACACTTTAAAAATTAATATTTTCTGGTGCGCTGTAGTTTATTTGGGTAAGTGCTCAACCACACTACCATGCCTATGCAAATAAGTTTTTCCCTTGAATTTTCTCATAGGTCATTTTTTTCACACCTTGCCAATATAATGCATTTTAAACCACCAACAAGCTAGAAAATGCTCAACATAATTTTTATAGTACTTGTTCACCTACTTTTTAGTACTTTTTAGTACTTTTTCAATTTCAAAGTGCTGAAAAATTATTTTAACCACTTGAGGACCGCAGTGTTAAACCCCCCTAAAGACCAGGTCATTTTTCTGAAATTGGGACACTGCAGCTTCAAGGCCTCGCTGCAGGGCCGCACAACTCAGCATACAACTGATCCCCCCCTTTCTGCCCACCAACAGAGCTCTCTGTTGGTGGGGTTTGATCGCTCCCCCAATGTTTTTTTTCTAAATATAAATATTTTTATTTTTTATTATATTTAGTTTTATTTTCTATTATTTTTACATATTTTTTTTGTTTATTTTATCTCCCCCCGCCAGCCAATCAGCGTGATCGGCTGTCAACCGATCACTGTTTTGACTCTGGAGGGGACAGCCGTGTCACCCAGTACAGCTCTGCCTTAGATCACAGGACTGCACAGTAATAAAAGACGGTGGTTTCGCCGATTTTCTGGAAGACTGCGCAATCGGGGGATGCAAGCGCACGCGCAATCTCCTGCAAAACACTCCCCCTGAACATTCCGCCGATCGCCATTAGGCGGTCCTGGGGGAGCCGCTGCGTTCACGCCCATTGGCATGACGCAGTCTTAAAGTGGATAATAAGAAGATGAAAAATTATCTCCTAGGAGATGACTAAGCAGAAAAAGTTAATTGCATATGGGCCTACATGTGGTTCTGTCAGTTATGACGCATTAAGACATTGGGCCCAATCTTATTCACTTTTTCTCCTAAATTTACTCCTAGGAGATCATTTTTCATCTTTTGCTTAAAATACCTTTTCAGCACTCTGCAATTGAAAAAGTACAAAAAATAAGGTGACAAATTACTGTCCTTATTGTTCTGAGTATTTTCCTGCATGCTGGTGGGTTAAAAGGCATTTTATTAATAATAAGATGTGAAAATATCACCTAGGAGAAAATGTATGAGAAAAAGTATATTGAATAATGCTACTCTGATAAGGCGTGTTAACTTTGATAAGGTGTGATATATTTGATAAGGTGTGATATCTTTGATAAGGTGTGATATTTGAGTTATCATAGTTTAGTGAATCAACCCCATTATCATAAAATGCATTTTAAACCCACAGCCAGCAAGCAAGAAAATAATCAAAATAATTTTGATAGTACTTTTTTTTTACCAACTTTTAGGTACTTTTTCCATTGTAAAATGCTTCAAAGTTATTTTAAAAATAATATGAATATGATCTCCTAGGAGAAAACACAGGAGAAAAAGTAATTGCAAATGGTCCAATGGCCCTTATTCAATTCACTGTTTCAACTATGTTTTCTCCTAGAAGATCATTTTTCATCTTCTGTTCAAAATAAATTTTCAGCACTCTGCAAATGAAAAAGTAGGTGAAAAAAGTACTGTCAAAATCATGATTAGCCTTTTCTTGCATGCTGGTGACTTAAAAGGTATTTTTGATAAGGTGTGAAAATATATATCACCTAGTAGTAAATTAAAGAGAACCTGTAACAAACAAAACATTCCCTGGGGGGTACTCACCTTGGTAGGCGGAAGCCTCAGGGTCCCAATGAAGCTTCCCCCTCCCCTGTAGCTGCAGGGAATGCAGCGCTGGCTTTCCCGAAGTCTCCCGCAATCCAGGGCTCGACAAGCCAACAAGGCTTGATATATGTACCTTCCCTGGCTCCATAGGGGGCGCTGTTGTGGCTCTCCGCACGGAGATAGGTGAAAATAGCCGATCTCTGTCGGGTATGCTCTACTACGCAAGCGCAGGAGACTTGCGCCTGCGCAGTAGAGCGGCCCGACACCGATCGTCTATTTCCGCCTATCTCCGATACTGCGCCTGCGCTGGAGCTGGGAGGTAAATATTTACATCTCCGCAGTTCGGGGAGAATTTTCACTGCCGCCATGGGACACAGGAGGACGGGGGAAGCCTCAATAGGATCCGGAGGCTTCCCCCGCCCGAGGTGAGTACCCCCCAGGGGAACTTTTTCTCATTACAGGTTTTCTTGTGTGTACCTGAGGCAACGTGTGACATGATAAACATGTGTATGTACAGTGCAAAACATATAAATAACCAGGCTTTTTTACTTGTTGTATTTTGCTGCCTGAAAGAGTTAATTTTTAGGCATGGAAGTGACAGCTTGTCAGGGAATATAGCAAACATTACTGATAAGCAGGTTACAGCCATAAAAGTTTACCTGGTAGAATACATTTTCTAAGAGCAGAAAGAGATAAAAAAAAAATGTCAATATTTCATGTATTATGACTCTGGGACACGGAATAGACTGCCACTGAGCAGAGGCAACAAAACATTCAACCTACTTTGTAAATGTTTAAAGCAGGAGGATTAGCCATACTATGCCAGGGGAAGAAAAAAAACATACATATAAGTAGATAAATACTTGATCTACTTACATAACAGATGTATTGTACTGTCCACTTTTGATTTCAGTGAATTTTATATAGTAAATGAAAAGAATTCTGTTCCTGGTGGGAACCATGTCTTTTGCCCACAGTTTGAGGCTAAATCCTGATGTCGTTTCTTCCCTCAACTATTTTTCTTTTCTCCTCCAATCGCTGAGTCCCCTCAGCCTTGCTTGTAAACACAAGTGAGCATAGGATCATGTTTCAGCTAGGCAGCAGTCTGCTCAGCCAATCAGTGAGAAGCAGGAAGGTGGGAGGGTCATTGGCAATGGCACAGAAAAGAGCCTGGGGGACTGAGAAAATATAATAACAGCAGAGAGATTTCTGAATAGATCGGAGAGCTTGTATTTGCAGATAGAGATTTCTGGCAGCATTTTAAACACACTGCAGTGTTTAAATAGAATTTGGTTCTGTGGCTGACAATCCTGCTTTAACGATAAAATAAAGCCTTGGGGAATCTAAAAAAGTCATTTTTAGGAGTAAGAGCATAAATACAATTGTTTCTCTCATTAGTTTATTTTCACCTCGGGTTCACTTTAGGGAGTAAAGGGGAATTGAATAAAGGCCCTTATGTAACCGAAATGCAAGGACAAAGAAAACAAACACCAGGCAGCTCCTTATTTAATTCATTATACAGTATCAGCACATTTAACTTAATAGAAAATGATTATTTCTTCCTGTGATACAATGACAGCAGCCATGTTGTTTGTAAACATTACACACAGGCAAGCTTATCTGTATCTTGATTACTAAGCCTGTGAAAAAAACCTAATCCCCCCTCCTCTCTCCTCCCCTCTTCCTCTGAAATTAATGGCTAGTAACACCTCCTCCTCCTCCTGCCCAGACTGAGCTCCCATGAGCCCTTGCTACTGCCAAGGCTCTCTGAAAACCTGTGGGCGTGGTTTATTTAGTTTATATGGGATTAGAGTATTAAAACAAAAAAGTATTTGACTTGAGGAATGCTCTATAAACAATAGGAAAGGGACACAATTATGCAATGAGTAAAAGTTCACCTCGGATCCACTTTAAAGCTGTTTGCAGCTAGATTTGCTGTGTAAACCATCTAAACTTTAGATAAGATATATAGACAAGTTACTTGTTATAGTTAGTTTTTCATCTCGGATCCGCTTTAAGTTCATGTTTGTTTTAAAGGCTATCCTCATTTTGTTACGGTTGGTGTGATTTGTGCTCATTTTCGTTAATTTAAAAGTTCAGCTTCAAAAAGTAGAAAAAAAAAATTGTTTAAAAAAAACAAAAAAAAAAAACTTAACTGTGCAAAGTTTTCTTGCTTGTTTCAGACAGTCAAGGATTTCTGTATTTTAAGACCAAGTCCCATTAAATCTGCAATGAATCAACCCAGATGTGCTATATGTCATCCCAAGGGGCCTTTCATTGAGTCCGAATGAAGTACTGCATTCCAGGGCTTAAAGCTGTAAGTACAACGTACAGTGACCTGTCTCTGAGCCCGGAGCCCCTATCTCGCTGCGCAGCGCCAGGCCCGTGAGACTGACCTCCGCTTCATCCACGATGACATCACCCCATGACACAATGCAATCAGGCGAAATTAAAAGCTCACACAGAGGCTAATTCATTACGGACTTATTAAATGATTTAACCTCGAAGCCCCGGCTTCCTCTCTTAGAGCCCCTTTCATAGTCGCGGAGAAGTTAAGTAAGTGGATTTGCGAATCATGTTTGCCTACGGAAACGTAATTTCGTGTAATTTTGGGGCGAGTGGATGGGCACACATGTGGAAGCGACTGAGAAAATGGTTTTGTTTGAGGATTTGTAGTGTGCGAGCAGAGGGGACGTATTATTGAAAGGGCCCTGTAATCCTGTATAAATCACGTAAATGGCGTTATTAGGTATGTTTTGAGTTAAGGCAAGCTGTATGTCAGGCCGTGACAGCTTCATCAGGCCAGCGAAACGCAGCACAGAAAGAAAATAAGCAATTCTTTATAAATCACAGCACTTTAAAGAACGACTATTGCGAAAAACAGTAATGTTTAAAATACATGTGTACACGTACTTATAAGAAGTACTTCTTCTCTCAGAGTGTCGCAGGAACACCGAATTACCCTTGCATGGAGGATGCACTATAGCCAGGGCAGTTTGTAGGCTAAATTGCACCCAGGGAGAAGGTGTCAAAATTGCGCCCCCCCCCCCAGGGACTCGTGAACCCTTACTCTTTAAATGACAGTCAAACAGCCACAGGTCACAATAGATCTGCCTACTTACTAGTGATCAGCCGCTCAATCGCTCATCCAGGAGGAAGCAGGAATCAGGAGAACACCCAGGCGAAGAGAGCCCGGAAAGCCGACTCCTCCATGGGCGCCACGCACTGACAGCCTGCAGTACCTCTACAGGATATCAGGTGTCATTATCACTCAGTGGTGACGTGATGATGACTTGACGTCGGATGCAGCCAGCCCAGGAGGAGTCAAGGAAGGTGATTGTGCTAGTGTTCTTCTTTCTTTGGCTGCACTGCGCGTCACCAGCTCCTTACCACCGAGCGGTTATGTCCCCTTGTCTGTGCCTCCCTTCTTCTACTTGCCGGTCTGCGGCAGGGCGGTCGCCCCACCCACACTGCCCAAGAAACGGTCCTGACTATAGCATTACTGCTGTAGCATCGCCCCAACTCAGGGGCTACCTGGCTGGCACGATGAGCCAAAATCACCTCATTCGAGGAACGCCTATGGATGTTTCAGAGGCTTCCCCCGTACTCCTCCATTAGGCCGTTTTACCACTGAGAGCCCTGAAGCAAGGCCACACTGCACCTGCACAGTAGCACGGACCCGCTTGGGCTTCGGCACAAAAAGCAGACCATGACTGAGTCCGTGTTACTGCATATGTGTGAGCCCTTGTCAATGTTTTTTGCGGAAAGTACAGAGCTGGAATGGCCCAGTGCAGGAGGACGGGTTGGCCTCTGGATTATCTGGAGGCTTCGCTCTATTGAGGTGAGCAGCCATTTGGGGCTCTTTTTTCCCCTATAAGTACACTTTAAAGAAAGCACGAGGTGGGGTTTTAAAATAAAAAAAAAAAACCTAGGCTACCTGAGCCAGGGGGCTGGGCGGATCAGGTAGCCGCCATCCCCGCCGCTCTCTGCCGCTCTGGTTGCCTGCTAGGGTCACGATGCTGGAAGGAGAGATAGATTCTCTCCCAGCATGCAGGAAGGCAGGGGAGCGGCAGGGGGCGTGGCCAGGGAGAGAGAGCTGCCCAATGGCAGCTGGGGATAGCCTGCAGGAATGCCCCTAGTGGGTGTTTTGAGCAGGGAATCCCTCTCTTACCATTACTCTCTGGAATAGCAACAATTATTGTTGCTAATTTCAGGGGGTTATAGTGCAGTGCTGGGTGGGCAGAGGGCAGTGGGGGAGGGGGGGGGGGGAGACACAGAGGCATGTCATGAGGTAGGGAACATGCCTCCATGTCCCATCTGCCCTCCCTCAGGTTCTATTTAAGTAATAGTGACTATAGATTTGGTCAGGCTGGAGATGATGATATATATATATATATATATATATATATATATATATATATGTATATATATATATATATATATAAACTGAATATATTTTATTTAGAGTACATAACATGGTTTCAAAGCTTTACATTGTGCATCATTTCACTGGATCGTGTAATAAAGCTTAAAGAGACACTGAAGTGAAAAAAAAAATGATGATATTATGATTTGTATGTGTAGTACAGCTAAGAAATAAAACATTAAGATCAGATACATCAGTCTAATTGTTTCCAGTACAGGAAGAGTTGAGAAACTCCAGTTGTTATCTCTATGCAAACAAGCCATTAAGCTCTCCGACTAAAGCTGGCCATACACTGGCCCGAATGCCGCCGTTTCGACAGCAGATTCGATCACTGGGATTGAATCTGCTGCCAATCGTTCACGCTACACGCCGAATTTCGATCCATTCCGTCCGATCCCGTCGATCACGGCGTGTGGAAAATAACCGTCGATCGCCCGCGTGTAAAGAGCGCATCGCTAGCGGCGTTCGAGTGCCCGACGACCGACGCAATAGAGCCGCATACATTACCTGCTCCGCCGGCGCGACTCCCGTGTCTCCGCTCTTCTTCTCCGTCTCCGCTCTGGTCTCCGGCATGCTTCCCTTCTTCCTGTCTAGGGGAAGATTAAACAGTAGAGCGCCCTCTACTGTTTGAACTTCCTGCCGGGACAGAGCATACTTTACTTCAGATCAGGTGTTTTTATGGCCACACTTGTTATGGGTGCGAAGACAATGATGGCCGCATTTGTTTTATGACTCTTGTGAGATGGGCCCCAAGGCCCTGAAGGGCACTAAGGGGACTCAAGGGAAGAGGTGTGAATATTAAAGTTTTGGGGGAGGGCCCTCATGATGAACAGTAGCTATGCCACTGTCCACAGGTAAATAAAAAATACTTTTTCTCCCTTCATTTCATATTTACTTTAAACTTTTTGAAATTGTGGTTTAATGAAGCATCGGAGTGCGTTGGAGTGCAGCCATCTTACCAAAATGATCAAGTATGTTTCTCTTACACAACACTCTTCTCAACAAATAGTATTTGTCATTCCCGTAACTGATTTCAATAAAGTTGTTTCAAGCCTCACACGCCGGCCTTGTTCTCCAGTTCATATGACTAAGATGTCCGTTTATGCTTATTACTGACTCAACATGAAATAGAACATGGAGCTAATAGAGACGCAACAGACGCGGCTCTGCTTCTTAAAGCCCGGCCTGACAGATGCAACGTTCAGACCAAACAGAAGTTATTATGACTCGGGCCTTATCATAAGCCATTTATTTCTACATTTGTACCTGGAGGGGAGCCAGCTGAACCTTTATTCCTGATCTATGTCTCTGGCTGCCATCGCTCTCTGCGGAGTGTCTGCAAGTTAATAAGTGTACACAGGAGTTTACATTAGGGAACAAGGTCCTGCAGATATTGTACATGTCTCGGAGATAACTTCAAGATGAAAACTCTTCCTCTTTATGATGGCCATAAAAATAAAATATGTTCGCTGATAAATCTCTGGTATGAAGGCTTGGACGGGAGGGATCCCGCTGCTGCTATCGCTGTGGAATTGATGGGAATCATGATGGATAAGGGGAGGGAGACATACAAATTATTATGGAGACATTCTAAAAGCTGGGATGATAGAAGCAAATGGGAGTATGAATCATAGGGAAAGCTTAAATGGTCATGGGGGGGGGGGGGGGGGGGATGGGGACTGAATGCACAATGAGATAGAGATTAAGAATTCCCAAGTGGGCGCTGGATGAGCTTCTTTGTGCTGTTAGAATTTCATGTGGGGACAGTATTGTTGGCAGTATCAACAGGATTGCTTTAAACTGCAGTACAGTAAAGCAACCACAAGATGTCACTGGCTGTAAAGTGTGGTGATGATCTCCATGGTA
This sequence comes from Hyperolius riggenbachi, assembly GCF_040937935.1. Classification (NCBI taxonomy): domain Eukaryota; kingdom Metazoa; phylum Chordata; class Amphibia; order Anura; family Hyperoliidae; genus Hyperolius; species Hyperolius riggenbachi. Next base: position 467,860,389 of record NC_090649.1, on the reverse strand, counting down.
TTGGGATTTCCTGTATTCATTCTGTGTTCAGGGCCGGATTTCTGGCAAGGCCCCATAGGCCATGGCCTAGGGCACCAGAAGTTTAGGGGGCGGCTCAGTGAGGGGCAGGAAAGCTGTTCTATGCAGTCATGCCTATCTACAAGAACAGCTTTAACCTTTGAACTCTCTGTCCTGTACTTGTGCCGTCACTGCAAGACCTGTAAGCTCTATCCTGCAGGTATACATCAGCCTAACTCTCATGGTGACGTAATGGGTCCATCATTAATGAGATGGCAAACATAACCTAGAATTTCAAAACATAACTTATAATCTATACACGTATTACTAAAATAGTTATTGTCTGTGACACCAATGATGGAAAGTAAGAAAGAATTCTCATTGGGGCACACAGAGATAACAACCATACAGATGGTATAGTTGGCCTTGGGCGGTAAAAAGTACAAATCCGGCCCTGTCTGTGTTCCTTTTAGTTCTAAGTAAGCTGCATTACCTGATGGTGGTGTAGGATTATCTCTGCACGTTTTCTTCAGTAAAGAGTTTTAACTTGTTATACTGGATGCCTATCTGTGTGTACAGGCCACTTTGCTCCATGGAAGTATGTGCCATGGAAGTATCAATAGTGGAGAAATTTATATATTGAGGTGATGACAGGCATTAGGCAGATAGGATAGGTGGAGGAGGGATAAATAAATGGAGGAAGAATGCATGGAGTTAGTAATGGAGGGAAGAATGCATGGAGTTGGTAGTAAAGGGGTGGATATAATGAGGTGGTGGAAAGAGAGATAAATGGAGGGAAGAGAATGCATGGAGTTGGTAGGTGAGGGATGGATATAATGAAGTGGTGGAGAGATAGATAAATGGAGGGAAGATAATGCATGGAGTTGGTAGGCGAGGGATGGATATAATGAGGTGGTGGAGAGATTGATTAATGGAGGGAAGAATGCATGGAGTTGGTAGGAGAGGGATGGATATAATGAGGGGGTGATAGGCAGAGGGTGGGATAGGTGGTGGAGGGATAGATGAATGGAGGGAAGAATGCATGGAGTTGGTAGGGGAGGGATGGATATAATGAGGTGGTGGAGGGATAGATGAATGGAGGGAAGAATGCATGGAGTTGGTAGGGGAGGGATGGATATAATGAGGTGGTGGAGGGATAGATGAATGGAGGGAAGAATGCATGGAGTTGGTAGTGGTTGTTAGATTTAGAAACATTATTACTACAGTATAGTAAAGCAGCCACTAGATGTCACTGTCTGTAATGTGCTGTATTGGTCTCTATGGTTTTGTGATTTCCATTCTGTATTCCTCTCTGCTCTAAGTAAGCTGCATTTCCTAATGGGGGTGTGTGATATATCTGTGCAGTAAAGAGTTGTAACTTGTTACACTGGGTGTCTATCTGCGTGTACAGGCCACTCTGCTCCAATTATTCCACCTTGGACACAGTTCTGTGTGGGGACATAGTGTCATGTAGGGACAGAATCGTTTAGGATTAGGTATCAGTGTGTGTGTGTGTGGGTGGGTGGGTGGGGGGGGTGGTCAGTTCGGTTTAGATATTGGTAAAAGAATTGCTCATGTAAGAAGGTTAGGTAAGTAGGTTACCGATGGTAGTATGTCGGTAAAGTTTACCAATATTTTATAAATGGATTTACCACTGCCCAATAGCAGAATATTGGTAATTTTGCATTTGTCCTAGAGTAGAACTATAAATTACTTATTTCCTATGTTCATGTCACTTACAGTAGGTAGTAAAAAATTCAGGCAGGTTTTGGATTAGCCCATCTCCTTATGGGGATTTTCAGGATTTCTTTTTATTTATAAAAACACCTCCTGGGCAGCAATAGCACAGTCCAACATCTAGAATAGTGTGCAGCAACTGTGGATGATGGTGACATAGGAGAAAAGTTATTCAAAGGTACTACCTCTGCCTGTGAAGCACAAGATCATGAGTTTGACACACAGGTTAGGAAAAAAGTAATTCTTTTCCTCACTTCTCTCTCTTTCTTTTTTTGCTCTTTCACTTTTACATCTCTGCTTCAGAAACACAATTTATTATCACCCCAACCCTGTCTGTATATAAGGCACAATTTGCCTGCATCCTCCCCCTACCTTCGCTGGAAGATAGGCCGCACTGGCTAACCCTAACTGTCTATCGAAATACGCTCTTGCCCAACCAAATTTGGTTTAGCAAATGGTTAAGTGATATTTTTTCAACCATAACATCTCTATTAGCTTTATTCCTCACGGAAATACAATTGCCATATTACATATATTTCCTAGTTAATTGATTTACCAATTGCATCTGTGTTTAACAGTTATATGTTATCATTGTATTTCACAAATGCTATTTTTCTTAATATTGTTGATCATTGTCTATTCTTGTTTAGACGATAGTTCTTATTTGATCTCATGTGATATTCTGTTCATATATTTCTTGTATGCTCTTTATTTTATGAAACTTAATAACAAAAGATTGAAACAAGAAAAAAAGTAATTTATGGTGTATTTTACTCTGGGTCAAATCTACATTTTAAGTGTAAGCAGAATTATTTATTTTACATGTTACTACTTTATCATAGGGTCCTGTAACATAGGATCCCTCAATATGTTTATCCATTGTGGTCTGTTCCAGAAAACTGTACAATTTCCTGTCTAGTGTGAGCCTAGCTTTGCTGGCATCAACTTTATGTAATACCTTACGCACTTTGGGGGAGGGCAGCGCTGTGAGCCAGTTTACTTCTGCTTCATTGGACAGTTGTTTGAATCTCACTAGTGTGGCCACACTTTGCAATGTTTAGACCAGGGGTCTCAAACTCAATTTACCTGGGGGCCGCAGGAGGAAAAATCAGGATGAGGCTGGGCCGCATAAGGAATTTCACAATCGCGGCGCATCGCCGCCTCTGCCCGCCCCTCTCACTATTCCTTCACAGAGAGGGGCAGGGAGAAGCGGCGATCCACGTCAGGAGGGGCAGAGCTGAAGCTAAAAGCTCTGCCCCTTCCAGGAAATGCCGGCGGATTGCCCCCTGGGCGATTTGGGGGCTCTGCAGCCCTCGTCTAGCGGCGAGGATGCGGCTGATTACTTGGGAGCACTGAAGCGAACTATAAGGAAGCTTTTGCCGGCGAGGGCCACAAAATATTGTATCGAGGGCCGCAAATGGCCCGCGGGCCGCGAGTTTGAGACCCCTGGTTTAGACTGAGAAACTTCCAGAAATAAGTGAATCAGTATTTATTGATAGAAGGGAAAAATAAGATCAGCCACAGCAATAAAATACCAGTGAGCAAATAAATACAGTCACAACAAGCAAAGTAACAACAAACACCAAGCACAAAAATAAATGAAATAAATCCATATACACTAATTTACAGCAAGGAAGGCCAGAGAGCAAACAGAGGCAGAAATGAGCGAGGAAGGGTTTCAGGAAACTGGAGGCCTGGAAGACATCTGTACTAGTAGTGATAAACAAATTATTATAATATACAAAATATCCACAGAGTGACCAGCAAAGGACATTCAATCAAATACGTCTGCTTTTAGATTAATTAACCAGCTTGCAGATAATTAATTAACACAGCTTCTAGCTTTGAATAACGGACAACTGAAGTTAGAGGGATACGGAGGCTGCCATATTTATTTCCTTTTAAGCAATACCAGTTGCCTGGCATCCCAGCTGTTCCTCTGCCTCTAATACTTTTAGCAATAGAACCTGAACAAGCCTGAAGCAGATCAGGAGATTAGGTGTTTCTGACATTATCGTCAGATCTGACAAGATTAGCTGCATGCTTGTTTCTGGTGTTATTCAGACACTACTGCAGTCAAATATATCAGCAGAACAGTCACAGCAGACAATGTGCTTTGTTTAACACTACTTCAGGACCAGAGCAATTTTCACATATCAGCGCTGCACTCATTCATTATCCAATATGTTCCCAAGTTTGGTCATAATTTTGAAAATGACTTTTTATGTTGGATTGAGTTTGTCCCTACCTATTTTTTATGAGATAAAAACAAGGAACACCAAGAGCCCCAATAGTGTAATATGTACTGGTAAATGGTTATTAAATAGAGTAAATATTAATACTCACAAACCAGGGTTACCATTAGGCAACCACTGTAAAGGCAGGTGGGGAGAATTTCCTGACCCCACTCAGGAATAAGAAGTCGCTCTCTGTAGATGAGAAAAAGGGGGTTCAACCCTCCACCCAGGGTGGACCCAATATTATGCAGGAGAACAGAGGCGCCAAAAGGAAGCTAAATGAGCTTAAAAACCAAATTCTGGTAAATAGAGGAGGCAGTGGTGGACTTACCTCCTCCAAGTAGACACACAACGACTGTAGTAAAGACAGTCAATGTATTTTATTTATGAACTCCAAATATGCAACGCGTTTCGCAGGTTTGATCCCGCTTCATCAGGCAATAACAACGGAGCAATAGCATATGTGGTCAGTAGAAGAGCCAGGCACCTCTGTCTACTTGGAGGAGGTAAGTCCACCACTACCTCCTCTATTTACCAAGAATTTGGTTTTTAAGCTCATTTAGCTTCCTTTTATCCTTTTGGTGCCTCTGTTCTCCTGCATAATATTTTTTTATGAGATGTGAGTCCAAGCTTTAAGACAAACCAAAATGTATTCTACTATTGGTCACTGTTAATATGATACCACATGTGCTTCATTTAGTAACAAACTGTATACGGCAGTTGTCATTTAGTGGTTAAAAGGAAATAAATATGGCATCCTCCACATCCTCCTCAATTCTGTTAACTTAGTTTCTTTACTGGGTCAGTGAAATTTGAATGTTGGGATCATTTTTTACTCATTTATAATCAGTACAGACAACAGAGAATCTCTCTTTCTTTCTTTCTTTCTTTCTTCCTCTCACCAGCAGGTGATACAGGAAACTGATGGTTTTATAACAACAGTGCTGACAATATTAACCACTTCAGGACCACAGTCTTTTCGCCCCTTAAGGACCAGAGCCTTTTTCTCCATTCAGACCACTGCAGCTTTCACGGTTTATTGCTCGGTCATACAACCTACCACCTAAATTAATTTTACCTCCTTTTCTTGTCACTAATACAGCTTTCTTTTGATGCTATTTGATTGCTGCTGCGAGTTTTACTTTTTATTATATTCATCAAAAAAGACATGAATTTTGTCAAAAAAATGACTTTTTTAACTTTCTGTGCTGACATTTTTCAAATAAAGTAAAATTTCCTATACATTTGAGCGCGAAAGTTATTCTGCTACATGTCTTTGATAAAAAAAAAAACATTCAGTGTATATTTATTGGATTGGGTAAAAGTTATAGCGTTTACAAACTATGGTGCCAAAAGTGAATTTTCCCATTTTCAAGCATCTCTGACTTTTCTGCGCACCTGTCATGTTTCATGAGGGGCTAAAATTCCAGGATAGTACAAATACCCCCCAAATGACCCCATTTTGGAAAGAAGACATCCCAAAGTATTCAGTGAGAGGCATGGTGAGTTCATAGAAGATTTTATTTTTTGTCACAAGTTAGCGGAAAATGACAGTTTGTGACAAAAAAAAAAAAAAAAAAAAGTTTCCATTTCTTCTAACTTGCGACAAAAAAAAATGAAATCTGCCACGGACTCACTATGCTCCTCTCTGAATACCTTGAAGTGTCTACTTTCCAGAATGGGGTCATTTGTGGGGTGTGTTTACTGTCCTGGCATTTGGGGGGTGCCTAATTGTAAGCACCCCTGTAAAGCCTAAAGATGCTCATTGGACTTTGGGCCCCTTAGCGCAGTTAGGCCGCAAAAAAGTGCCACACATGTGGTATTGCCGTACTCAGGAAAAGTAGTATAATGTGTTTTGGGGTGTATTTTTACACATACACATGCTGGGTGGGAGAAATATCTCCGTAAATGACAATTTTTTTATTTTTTTTACACACAATTGTCTATTTATAGAGATATTTCTCCCACTCAGCATGGGTATGTGGAAAAATACACCCCAAAACACATTATACTACTTCTCCTGAGTACGGCGATACCACATGTGTGGCACTTTTTTGCACCCTAACTGCGCTAAGGGGCCCAAAGTCCAATGAGTACCTTTAGGATTTCACAGGTCATTTTGAGAAATTTCGTTTCAAGACTACTCCTCACGGTTTAGGGCCCCTAAAATGCCAGGACAGTATAGGAACCCCACAAATTACCCCATTTTAGAAAGAAGACACCCCAAGGTATTCCGTTAGATGTATGGTGAGTTCATAGAAGATTTTTTTTTTTTGTCACAAGTTAGCGGAAATTGATTTTAATTGTTTTTTTTCACAGTGTCATTTTCCGCTAACTTGTGACAAAAAATAAAATCTTCTATGAACTCGCCATTCTCCTAACGGAATACCTTGGGGTGTCTTCTTTCTAAAATGGAGTCATTTGTGGGGTTCCTATACTGCCCTGGTATTTTAGGGGCCCTAAACCGTGAGGAGTAGTCTTGAAACCAAATGTGGCAAAATGACCTGTGAAATCCTAAAGGTACTCATTGGACTTTGGGCCCCTTAGCGCACTTAGGGTGCAAAAAAGTGCCACACATGTGGTACCGCCGTACTCAGGAGAAGTAGTATAATGTGTTTTGGGGTGTATTTTTACACATACCCATGCTGGGTGGGAGAAATATCTCTGTAAATGACAATTATTTGATTTTTTTTACACACAATTGTCCATTTACAGAGAGATTTCTCCCACCCAGCATGGGTATGTATAAAAATACACCCCAAAACACATTATACTACTTCTTCTGAGTACGGCGATACCACATGTGTGACACTTTTTTGCAACCTAGGTGCGCTAAGGGGCCTAACGTCCTATTCACAGGTCATTTTGAGGCATTTGGATTCTAGACTACTCCTCACGGTTTAGGGCCCCTAAAATGCCAGGGCAGTATAGGAACCCCACAAGTGACCCCATTTTAGAAAGAAGACACCCCAAGGTATTCTGTTAGGAGTATGGTGAGTTCATAGAAGATTTTTTTTTTGTCACAAGTTAGCGGAAAATGACACTTTGTGAAAAAAAAAACAATACATATCAATTTCCGCTAACTTGTGACAAAAAATAAAATCTTCTATGAACTCATCATACACCTAAAAGAATACCTTGGGGTGTCTTCTTTCTAAAATGGGGTCACTTGTGGGGTTCCTATACTGCCCTGGCATTTTAGGGGCCCTAAACCGTGAGGAGTAGTCTTGAACCCAAATGTCTCAAAATGACCTGTGAAATCCTAAAGGTACTCATTGGACTTTGGGCCCCTTAGCACAGTTAGGCTGCAAAAAAGTGTCACACATGTGGTATCGCCGTACTCAGAAGAAGTAGTATAATGTGTTTTGTGGTGTATTTTTACATATAACCATGCTGGGTGGGAGAAATATCTCTGTAAATGACACATTTTTTTATTTGTTTTACACACAATTGTCCATTTACAGAGAGATTTCTCCCACCCAGCATGGGTATGTGTAAAAATACACCACAAAACACATTATACTACTTCTCCTGAGTATGGCGATACCACATGTGTGACACTTTTTTGCAGCCTAGGTGCGCTAAGGGGCCCAACGTCCTATTCACAGGTCATTTTGAGGCATTTGTTTTCTAGACTACTCCTCACGGTTTAGGGCCCCTAAAATGCCAGGGCAGTATAGGAACCCCACAAGTGACCCCATTTTAGAAAGAAGACACCCCAAGGTATTCCGTTAGGGGTATGGTGAGTTCATAGAAGATTTTATTTTTTCTCACAAGTTAGTGAAAAATGACACTTTGTGAAAAAAACAATAACAATCCAATTTCCGCTAACTTTTGACAAAAAATAAAATATTCTATGAACTCATCATACACCTAACAGAATACCTTGGGGTGTCTTCTTTCTAAAATGGGGTCACTTGTGGGGTTCCTATACTGCCCTGGCATTTTACGGGCCCAAAACTGTGAGTAGTCTGGAAACCAAATTTCTCAAAATGACTGTTCAGGGGTATAAGCATCTGCAAATTTTGATGACAGGTGGTCTATGAGGGGGCAAATTTTGTGGAATCGGTCATAAGCAGGGTGGCCTCTTAGATGACAGGATGTATTGGGCCTGATCTGATGGATAGGAGTGCTAGGGGGGTGACAGGAGGTGATTGATGGGTGTCTCAGGGGGCGGTTAGAGGGGAAAATAGATGCAATCAATGCACTGGGGAGGTGATCGGAAGGGGGTCTGAGGGGGATCTGAGGGTTTGGCCGAGTGATCAGGAGCCCACACGGGGCAAATTAGGGCCTGATCTGATGGGTAGGTGTGCTAGGGGGTGACAGGAGGTGATTGATGGGTGTCTCAAGGTGTGATTAGAGGGGGGAAATAGATGCAAGCAATGCACTGGCGAGGTGATCAGGGCTGGGGTCTGAGGGCGTTCTGAGGTGTGGGCGGGTGATTGGGTGCCCGCAAGGGGCAGATTAGGGTCTAATCTGATGGGTAAAAGTGACAGGTGGTGATAGGGGGTGATTGATGGGTAATTAGTGGGTGTTTAGAGGAGAGAATAGATGTAAACAATGGATTTGGGAGGTGATCTGATGTCGGATCTGCGGGCGATCTATTGGTGTGGGTGGGTGATCAGATTGCCCGCAAGGGGCAGGTTAGGGGCTGATTGATGGGTGGCAGTGACAGGGGGTGATTGATGGGTGATTGACAGGTGATCAGTGGGTTATTACCCGGAATAACAGATGTAAATATTGCACGGGCAAATTGATAAGGGGGGGGGTCTGAGGGCAATCTGAGCGTGTGGGCGGGTGATTGGGTGCCCGCAAGGGGCAGATTAGGGTCTAATCTGATGGGTAACAGTGACAGGTGGTGATAGGGGGTGATTGATGGGTAATTAGTGGGTGTTTAGAGGAGAGAATAGATGTAAACAATGGATTTGGGAGGTGATCTGATGTCGGATCTGCGGGCGATCTATTGGTGTGGGTGGGTGATCAGATTGCCCGCAAGGGGCAGGTTAGGGGCTGATTGATGGGTGGCAGTGACAGGGGGTGATTGATGGGTGGCAGTGACAGGGGGTGATTGATGGGTGATTGACAGGTGATCAGTGGGTTATTACCCGGAATAACAGATGTAAATATTGCACGGGCGAATTGATAAGGGGGGGGTCTGAGGGCAATCTGAGCGTGTGGGCAGGTGATTGGGTGCCCGCAAGGGGCAGATTAGGGTCTAATCTGATGGGTAACAGTGACAGGTGGTGATAGGGGGTGATTGATGGGTAATTAGTGGGTGTTTAGAGGAGAGAATAGATGTAAACAATGGATTTGGGAGGTGATCTGATGTCGGATCTGCGGGCGATCTATTGGTGTGGGGGGGTGATCAGATTGCCCGCAAGGGGCAGGTTAGGGGCTGATTGATGGGTGGCAGTGACAGGGGGTGATTGATGGGTGGCAGTGACAGGGGGTGATTGATGGGTGATTGACAGGTGATCAGTGGGTTATTACCCGGAATAACAGATGTAAATATTGCACGGGCGAATTGATAAGGGGGGGGTCTGAGGGCAATCTGAGCGTGTGGGCAGGTGATTGGGTGCCCGCAAGGGGCAGATTAGGGTCTAATCTGATGGGTAACAGTGACAGGTGGTGATAGGGGGTGATTGATGGGTAATTAGTGGGTGTTTAGAGGAGAGAATAGATGTAAACAATGGATTTGGGAGGTGATCTGATGTCGGATCTGCGGGCGATCTATTGGTGTGGGGGGGTGATCAGATTGCCCGCAAGGGGCAGATCAGGGGCTGATTGATGGGTGGCAGTGACAGGGGGTGATTGACGGGTGATTGACAGGTGATTGACAGGTGATTGACAGGTGATCAGGGGGGATAGATGCATACAGTACACGGGGGGGGGGGGGGGGGGTCTGGGGGGGGGTCTGGGGAGAATCTGAGGGGTGGGGGGGTGATCAGGAGGGAGTAGGGGGCAGATTAGGGACTTAAAAAAAAAATAGCGTTGACAGATAGTGACAGGGAGTGATTGATGGGTGATTAGGAGGGTGACTGGGTGCAAACAGTGGTCTGGGGGGTGGGCAGGGGGGGGTCTGAGGGGTGCTGTGGGCGATCAGGGGGCAGGGGGGGGGAAATCAGTGTGCTTGGGTGCAGACTAGGGTGGCTGCAGCCTGCCCTGGTGGTCCCTCGGACACTGGGACCACCAGGGCAGGAGGCAGCCAGTATAATAGGCTTTGTATACATTACAAAGCCTATTATACACTGTTGCAGCGGCGATCCGGATGCCAGTAACCCGCCGGCGCTTCCGAACGGCCGGCGGGTTACGGCGAACGGGGGGCGGAGCCAGTCCCCGGCGGCTGATCGCGTCACGAATGACGCGATCGCCGCATAGCCACTCCCGCAGCCGCCCCCGCCGATGGGCGTATTGCGGTCGTTTGGGCCCGGACTTTGCCGCCGCCCATCGGCTGGGGGCGGTCGTTAAGTGGTTAAAGAGACACTGAAGTGAAAAAAAACTATGATATTATGATTTGTATGTGTAGTACAGCTAAGAAATAAAACATTAAGATAAGATACATCAGTCTAATTGTTTCCAGTACAGGAAGAGTTAAGAAACTCCAGTTGTTATCTCTATACAAAAAAGCCATTATCTCTACGACTTTCAAAGTCTTGGAGAGGGCTGTTTTCTGACTTTTATTATCTTAACTGTTAGTTAACTATGTACTTTTCCTCTGTTAGAGGAGAGGTCATTACTTCACAGACTGCTCTGAAAGAATCATTTTGAATGCTGAGTGTTGTGTAATCTGCACATATTATAGAATGATGCAATGTTAGAAAAAACACTATATACCTGAAAATAAAAATATGAGAATATTTTCTTTGCTGCTAATCTTCTAGTAATTATTCATAGTACACAACCAATTCATTATATCATATTTTTTTTGCTTCAGTGTCTCTTTAAAGGATACCTGAGGTGACAGGTGACATGATGAGGTAGATATGTGTATGTACAGTGACTAGCACACAAATAACTATGCTGTGGTTCTTTTTTTTCTTTCTCTGCCTGAAAGAGTTAATCAGGTATGCAAGTGGCAGTTCCTGTCTGAGTCAGGACTGGGTCAGACTACAGTGTGACCCTCACTGATAAGAAATTACAACTATAAAACCCTTTCCTAGCAGAAAATGGCTTCTGAGAGCAGGAAAGAGATAAAAAGAGTCAATAGTTCATAGATTTTAGCTCTGACATACTTCGATGAAGGTGTCAATGAGCAAAAACATTAAAACAGTAAAAACGTAAAAAGTAGATATAAATCTAAAATAAAACTGTGGAATATCTGGAAAAAAAAATTAGGAGAAGGAGGATAGATACAATTGTTTATTTCATTAGTTTATTTTCACCTCGGATATCCTTTAAGGTGCGTACATACCTTTGAAGGATGTCTTGGGTGACATCGCTGGGCCGGGATGCATGCTCACTTGTCAGCTGTGTAGCTGATGATGTGCTGTGTTGCTATGCGGGAGGGCGGTGAGAAGATAGAGGGACAATGAACGGCAAACGCAACTTCACAAGGTGGAGCAGGGCGGACAATGGGATCGGTGGGGAATTGGCGTAGCGGGGTGTGAGTAGACCCGCCCGGTGGATCGTTCACGCCTTGGGTTTCAGAGGTCGCTGGCTGCCATACTCACGCCTGATTATCGGCTGAGGCAGTCGTTATCGGCCTCCTCAGCTGATTTAAGTTGCGTGTGTGTATGATACTTAGCAGAGAGGGCTTTATTACAGGGAAAGAGAGGATGTTAGTGGGCTAATAACGTGGACCGTCCAATCAGCAGTGAGAGAGCTTTGTCCATGATAAATAGAGGAGAGAAAGGGATGGGGCTGGCCTGTCTGAGCCTTAGAACCCACTAGACAGAATGAAGACTCTTTTGGCTTAGAACAGTGATGTACAAACTTGGCTATCCAGCTGTTAAGGAACTACAAGTCTCACAATGCATTTGCCTTTATGAAACATGACTGTGGCTTTTAGACTCCAGCAATGCATTGTGGGACTTGTAGTTCCTTAACAGCTGGAGAGCCAAGTTTGCAGATTACTGGCATAGAAGATTCTGCACTTATATTTTGATGAGGGACCCGGGTTCAGCTGTAGGTGTTCAAAATGGTTACAAATGAAACAGACAATCCTCTTATTTTCTTTCTTTTTTCATCCTTAAAGTGGACCTGAACTCTTGCACAGGACAGAAGGAAAACAGAGAGAAATCCACCCTGTATGTATTTTGAGAGTTTAGCCTGTCTAATTCTCCCTCATCAGGGACCAGGGCCGGCCCGCTCATGAGGCGGGGTGAAACTTTTCCCTTAGGCGGCACATTTCTAGGGGCGGCATCCGCCCGTCGGTGGGTGCGGGGAGCCGGCCGCCGAGCTGGAGGGGTAGCGGGCAGGACGGGGGTATTGGGCCTAGCGGCGGGGAGGGGGGTCGGGCACGGGCGGGGAGGACTCACCTCTTCCTCACTCGATCCAGCGTGCGCTCCACTGACATCACTTCCTGCAACGCCGCCCACTGTATTGTAAGTGGACGGCGTTGCAGGAAGTGGCGTCAGAGTGCACGCTGGATCGAGCGAGGAGGAGGTGAGTCCTCCCCGCCCGTGCCTCTTACGAGTAGCGGCTGCTTCTGATCTATTTAAGGCTGGAGGGGAGCGCAGATCGAGGGACCCAGGCGATTCAAAATTTGCCTCAGGCGACAAAAAGTCTAGGGCCGGCCCTGTCAGGGACTAATCACTACTGTAAGTTGATCTCTCAGCTACTCAGGAATCTCAGTATTCTTTGGCACAACAGCTAAGTTGTAAACACAGGAGTTTAACCCTATGTCTGCTTCTATGAAAGCAGGAAGTAGACACACTGACGATTTATTGCAGGATTTGTATCAGCTGTTACAAAGAAATGTTTTTTTCTTAAAAGGTTATCATGCTGTTGTGTCTCTTTTAGAGCAGAGAGAAAGTTCTGAGTTCAGGTCCCCTTTAACCTTGAAAATAAAGTAAAAGCTTGACCCATTTCACATCTCAGAGGTAGACTGCGAAATCAATCACCGGGAGCGCGTTGCATCATGTGTCCTGGACAGCAATAAACTTGTCTTTTCCACTAATCTGTCTTCTTTAACATATGAGGTAAAGGAAATACTTGACTGATGTCCCCTCTGTGCTTCCTGCAAAGTTCCAATATCGCCATTAAAAAATAATTTATAACATCTGTTAGACAGCGAATGTGCAACCGCGGGAGCAGAGCGCGGACTTTCTGCCTCCTTTCTCTCTCTTATTTTTTTGCGTTCTATATTTATACGCAACGCTGACAAATAACGGCGTGGATATTTCTGCCAGGTCCGAACATGGTATGCGTTCTGTAACCTGGGAAAACATTCCTGTACTGTATAGGGAGAGGGGGCCGTCGCATTAGCAATTAATAAGGCCACCCTCCCATTGACCCATTAGCCACGGCGAGCCCTTATCATTCCATAACCTTTCTAGGAAACCCAAAGCGAGCTAGGCTCTCCAAACCCCGCACACTTGTCTCCAACTGTCATTCAACATGTGCTTCTACTTAAGAGCCTCATTAATAACCATGTTTTAAAACACATGGCAGGGGCTCTTTAATTAGGGATCAAGCTCCCTCGCTGGAAAAGGTGGAGATATTTTCGGTCGTCCATGGAAATTCTTCTCGGAGTCTTGCTAAGGACGGAAAACATTCTGCGTGACGCTCTCTGCAGACCGTACATGAATAGATGATTTATTTCTTAATTAGAGAGAGAATGGAAGGGGGGAAAAACACAATTAAAGTGGACTCACATAAAACATAAATAGATTAATAGTTTCCCCACCCATCTGCTGGCTACCCCTCAATCGTCACAGTGCTTATTTTATTCTATGGAAACCCCCCACCCCCTCCTTCATTTAAATATCTTCATTTTAACCTTTGTCTTGTGGTCACATGACATGACATCATCAAGCTCTGCTTCCTCTGCCTTCTTCCCTCTAGAGGTGACATCAATGATGTGGTGCCTCGCTGGCAGTCCAAGCCCCACACTCTCCTAAGTGGGAGCACCGGAATCATCACAGAATCACTAAACAAAGGCTAAAATGGAAAGCTCATGGGAGATTTGCAAGGATATTTGCCAAAATGGTTATGCTCGGGTCACAGGGCTGGATTTACCATAAGGCACTGTAGGCACAAGCCTACAGGCGCCTGTTGATAGAAAGGCAGCTCACTCTCCACCCCTAGTGCCTCCCTCCTTCCCTATGCAGAGTCCTGAGCAAAGTGTAAATGAGAGGTTACTCACCCAGGTCTCAGCATTCCACTGATGAGATCTCCCTTTAGTCAGGGGCACCTCTAGCTACTTAATATTGAGCGTACCTCTGGTTACTTATGCTAAGGGACACCTGTAGCTACCTATGACTGGCAAGGGAAGTAAGGGAGAAGTGACAACTGGGCCGGCCAGCACACTTGTGGTGCGGAGGTTTACAGGTTAATGGAGGGCGGAGTCTGGGGTACCAGGAGATCTGTGCCTACAGACTCCAGTGAGGTAAATCCGGGCCTAACTTAGGGTGGCAGCAACTTGGTATTCCTCAGGACTGGAGGAATAGCAAGTGGCTGAGGAGGGGATGGGTGGGAACAACACACACAGGGGTCTCTTCTCCACGGTAAACCAGAACAAACTATCAGGCTGCCCCTCTGGTAGACATTCTTGGACCCCAAGCAAATCTTTGGGGATCCTCCACCCCAAGATACAAGTATTAGGTTGCCATAATGCCCCCTGCCATTCACATTAGAATTATGTTGCATTTGTTCCCCATTTTGCGAGAATGTTTGAAGGTTTCCAGGCTCGGAGCATGATGTACTGGCTGTGGGAGGGAATTCCAAAGGAGAGGTAATGCTTGTGAGAAGTCCTGGATGTGGAAGTGAGAGGAGTTGACCGAGGACAAGAGGTTCTCCTGGGAGGAGGATAAAAAGTATCTAACTTTTTTCTTTTACATATACACAGGTTTGCTTTAATGGAAAAAAAAAGAAAAGAAAAAAAAATTAAATTCAATATTAATAATTCCCCGTCCTCTATTTAAAAAATGGTAATGACCCAATAACAGCTTCCGGGTCAGCTCACTGTTAAACTATAATATCACCCACCTGAGCCATAGGGAAACATTGACATTACGTTGCACATCAGTTGTCCTTCTAGTTGTAACTGTCAGCAACTGATACTGTATATAACTGACATCAACTGATATCTTTCAGTTCTGACTAACTCTTGTCAGAACTGGAAGGCATCATTTTTTTTAGAAGTAAATGGTGAACTGTTGAGAGAAACTGATGGTAAGGTAAGTGTGTAACATTCATTTTCAGGTACATCACGTGTTTATTTTAAATCATTTTACTTGGTTCAAGTTCCCTTTAAGGCCTGGCCCGGTTTAGGCTGTGGGAATGCAGTTTGTGCGATTGAGCTCTCCTTCAAGACGTTTTTGTCCGTTGTCATGGATAGCTGGCCTTTTCCCGTCTTTAGGATGGACGGGAGATCTCTCGAGGAAACGCAGCCTTTCCAGCTAAACTCAGCATCTTGAATTTCACTCTTCATACGTCTTGTACCTGCTCTTAGGCCCTTCTTCCTCCCTTTATTTGCTTGCTAACTCCCCTGGAGCTGCAGTGAGCAGGGCCAGCTAGCGAGACACTGTCGTAGAGGAAAACAGGGATGACATCTTAATCCTGAGCTCAGCTGCGGTGACAAGAGCAGAGGTGACTTTGTTTTAAAGGCAGGCCTTCCAATTAATGAGCTGGGAATTCAGGCATCCTCGAGTTAATGAATTGCCGTTTGTGAATGCGTCGGTCAGCGCGGGATTGTGACCCTTTCACGGTTTTGATGGCTGTGAGCTCTCATGAATGTGAAGTGGATTAGGGAGGGGGGGAATGTGAACGCAGAGTATGAAAAAGTTCTATTTTTGTCTGGAAACAGTCTGCGTTCTCTCTTACAGACCTTAGCTTTTGACACTGCTGGGATAAGATTCTCATTGGTTTTTTTTTTTGGGGGGGAGGGGGTTCTCTTGGTAAACAATAAAGCGAATGTGTACTAACACGTATACAATGCTACAATGCAGGAAAGTAGACATCTCACACTCTCAGGCCCAGATTTACCTCACAGAAGCCTATGGGCACAGATGTCCTGTCAGGGCCGCCATCAGAAATTTTGGGGCCCCTCACAAATCATCAGTCCGGGCCCCCCCCCCCCCCCACACACAAACTGAGAAATGTGCGTAGCCATTACATGTTGGCAGAGCTAGTTGGAGGCTTGCTGTCCACAAATTAATCACGAATAACCACGGTGGATACTCGTGATTCAAGTTAGCTCTAATTGCCACAGCTGAGTGGCTAGATGCGGCGGGGTTAATTACCCAGAACGCCGTTCTCCACCCAGCGTTTCAACGAGGTGCAAGTGTCCGAATGGACGCGTTGCAAGCCTCGATATCGAGCACTTCCTCCTTCAAGCCGGAAGGAGGAAGTGCTCCATCATTTTTTTAGAACCTCCCAGTTTTATTTTCTGTTTAAAAAAGCTAAAAAAGTAGGTTTAATGCTATTGTCTCATATGGTAATGATTCAGCTTTTCCCATAGTCTCGCAGTTAGCAATCATGAGGCCCCCAACAAACCATGAGGCCCCCAACAAGACAAATTCAGCAATCATGAGGCCCCCAACAAGACAAATTCAGCAATCATGAAGCCCCCAACAAGACAAATTCAGCAATCATGAGGCCCCCAACAAGACAAATTCAGCAATCGTGAGACCCCCAACAAATCATGAGGCCCCCAACAAGACAAATTCAGCAATCTTGAGGCTCCCAACAAATCATGAGGCCCCCAACAAGTAAAAATTCAATCATTAGGCCCCCAACAAGACAAATTCAGCAGTCATGAGGCACATAAATAGACAGCATTTCACATAAATAGGCAGAATGCCCCCTTATTATGGTAGACACCTCTCACCTGGATTCTGACAGGGACCCCCAGGTTAGGTAGTGAGTGACATGGAGCCCTTTAGGCAGTGAGTGACATGGAGCCCTTTAGGCAGTGAGTGACAGGGAGCCCTTTTAGGTAGTGAGTGAGTGACAGGGAGCCCCTTTAGGTAGTGAGTGAGTGACAGGGAGCCCCTTTAGGTAGTGAGTGAGTGACAGGGAGCCCCTTTAGGTAGTGAGTGAGTGACAGGGAGCCCCTTTAGCTAGTGAGTAAGTGACAGGGAGGCCCTTTAGCTAATGAGTGAGTGACAGGGAGGCCCTTTAGCTAGTGAGTGAGTGACAGGGAGGCCCTTTAGCTAGTGAGTGAGTGACAGGGAGGCCCTTTAGCTAGTGAGTGAGTGACAGGGAGGCCCTTTAGGTAGTGAGTGAGTGACAGGGAGGCCCTTTAGGTAGTGAGTGAGTGACAGGGAGGCCCTTTAGGTAGTGAGTGAGTGACAGGGAGGCCCTTTAGGTAGTGAGTGAGTGACAGGGAGGCCCTTTAAGTAGTGAGTGAGTGACAGGGAGGCCCTTTAGCTAGTGAGTGAGTGACAGGGAGGCCCTTTAGGGAGTGAGTGACAGGGAGTCCCTTTAAGTAGTGAGTGAGTGACAGGGAGGCCCTTTAAGTAGTGAGTGAGTGACAGGGAGGCCCTTTAAGTAGTGAGTGAGTGACAGGGAGGCCCTTTAGCTAGTGAGTGAGTGACAGGGAGGCCCTTTAAGTAGGGAGTGAGTGACAGGGAGGCCCTTTAAGTAGGGAGTGAGTGACAGGGAGGCCCTTTAGGTAGTGAGTGAGTGACAGGGAGGCCCTTTAAGTAGTGAGTGAGTGACAGGGAGGCCCTTTAAGTAGTGAGTGAGTGACAGGGAGGCCCTTTAGCTAGTGAGTGACAGGGAGGCCCTTTAAGTAGTGAGTGAGTGACAGGGAGGCCCTTTAAGTAGTGAGTGAGTGACAGGGAGGCCCTTTAGGTAGTGAGTGAGTGACAGGGAGGCCCTTTAAGTAGTGAGTGAGTGACAGGGAGGCCCTTTAAGTAGTGAGTGAATGACAGGGAGGCCCTTTAGCTAGTGAGCGAGTGACAGGGAGCCGCCCCCCCCAGCCGCTGCCGCCGTCGTCGTCGCCGCCTCCGCTGCCTCCCCTACCTTGCCAGTGAGTGCTGCCCAGCGTCAGACCTCAAGATCAGCGGCGACCCGACCAGAGCGGGCGCTGGACGCACCCGCTCTATATGCGGAAGTGACGTCACTTCCGCATATCAGTGCGGGCGCTGGGTCCTAGCGCCCGCACTATTGTCGCCGTCTGATCGGGGTCTGACTAGGTGGAGGCGGCGGCGGTTAGAGGGATGGAGGGAGGGAGGGAGCAGCGGTCATGGGGGGTTGAGCGGCGGCCGGGCGGCACCCGCCAGGGCCGCGGCGGGGATGGGGCCCCCCTGCAGGGCCGGGCCCGTGACGGGAGTCACGGATGTCCCCCCCTGATGGCGGGCCTGTGTCCTGTCACCCTAGACTCCGCCCTCCATGATGCTACAAACCCCACCAGACTGCACCGCAAGTGTCCGGACTGTCCCAGTTGTCACTTCTCCCTTACTTCCCATGCTTGTTATAGGTAGCTACAGGTGCCCCTTAGTATTAGGTAGCCAGAAGTACCCTCAATATTTAGTAGCTAGAGGCGCCCCAAGTGTTAGGTAGCTAGAGCATCCTCAGTATTAAGTAGCTAGAGGTGCCCCTGCCTGAAATCAGTGGAATGTTGCCAGTGGAATGCTGAGACCCCAGTGAGTAACCTCTCAATTACATTCTCATCAAGACTCTGCATAGGGAAGGATGGAGGTAGGCACTCAGCGAGGGGAGTGAGCCGCCTTTCCATCATCAGGCGCCTGTAGGCACTTGCCTACAGTGCCTTACCGTAGAGCCAGCCCTGCACAATCTCAATTGGATTATGCACATTTTATTGAACTGAGAATTAAGAGACAAGCAGCAAAATGATGGAGCAGAGTGGTCTGTACATGCAGCTAGGCATCCAATATAACAAGTTGGAACTCTTTACTGAAGAAAAACATGCAGAGATATATTGTATACCACCATCAGGAAATGCAGCTTAGAACAGAGAGGAAAACACAGAGTGACTACAGGAAATAACAATACCATAGAGAGCATCATCACATTTTTACAGACAGTGACATCTTGTGGTTGTTTTACTATACTGAAGTTTAGGTAATAATCCTGTTAATACTTCCAACACAGAGGAACGACATAAAGTGGTATATCCACATAATCCATTTGTAATTTTGCATAATTACGCTTAATTTCGGAATAGTGGGAACAAGTCATAAAAATAATTTTTCAAAAAGACCTTGTCGTTTTTGAGATAATGGATTTTTTAAATGCAAACAAAAAATGTTTTTTAAACCCAAAAAAATGATAGTTTAAAAACACTTTTGCCTTTGCATTTTCAAAATTGATTTTCTCAAAAACGACAAGTTATTTTTGAAAAATTCTCTTTTTGACTTGTTCCCACTATTCCCCTTAACACATGTCACAATTTTGGTGACAATAGCCTGTATGGGGGAGCTTTGCTATTAACCAACCACTACAGTCAGCACGAAATTACACAACATTACGGATGGATTGCGCAGAATCAGTTGCATGTCCTAACCGTCATTATGTATGGCCGTAATTGCGAAAAATTACCTGAAATTTTGCGGAATCGTAATTAGCTGATAATAATCATCACTACTGATAATTAGGGATGCTCATTCGGATTCCGCGGAAATTCAATTTCCGAAATTCCGATCGGAAATTGCATTTCCGCATCGGAATGCGGAAATCGGTAATGCAAGTGCGGTAGGCGGATTTCCGCCGGAAATCGCGGAAAGTTCCGCCGACTTTAACATTGATTTTCTCAACACATTTGGTGTTTCTAGGACTTACGGGGGCTTTGCTATTAACCGCTAAAGTCGGCGGATTTTTACTGTAAACTGCCTATTTACTTATTTTGAAAAATTATCTTTTTGACTTGTTCCCACTATTCCCCTTAAAGAGAACCCGAGGTGGCTTTGTATAACGTTAGTGGGGCACAGAGGCTGGTTGGGCACACTAACACCAGCCTCTGTTGCCCCATGGTGTGTGTCAAAGACCCCCCTGCTCGCCGCTATACCCCCGCAATGCTGGCGACACGCAGCGTGTCGCCAGCACAATGTTTACCCTAGCGCTGTCTGTCAGCGCCGCTCCGCCGCCTCCTCCGCATCGCCGCTACCCGCCCTCGTCCCTTCCCTCACGCTGATTGGAGGGAAGGGACGAGGGCGGGTAGCGGCGATGCGGAGGAGGCGGGGGAGCGGCGCTGACAGACAGCGCTAGGGTAAACATTGTGCTGGCGACGCGCTGCGTGTCGCCAGCACTGCGGGAAGGATAGCGGCGAGCAGGGGGGTCTTTGACACACACCATGGGGCAACAGAGGCTGGTGTTAGTGTGCCCAACCAGCCTCTGTGCCACACTAACGTTATACAAAGCCACCTCGGGTTCTCTTTAACACATGTCACAATTTTGGTGACAATAGCCGGTATGGGGGCTTTGCTATTAACCGAACACAATATCCTGTGTTTGCTTCTCCCCAACACCACCTCCAACCCTGCAGAACACTCAAGATGAGTAGAAATAAAAGTCACCTGGGAGGACACCTCAATGGAGTCATGACAAACCTTTTATTGTAACAAAAAATATCTTCTGCACTAATAAAATAACAATGTTTTTCACATCTAAGGACCTACACCAATTAGGACCTGTACGGTGATTGTGCTTCCCACTGAGACATGATACTAGTAAAATAGCCGACCGGTTTCGCATCCCAGCATCATCAGAGGTTGGATCTGGGAACCCAGTGCTGCCAGCCATCAGAGCTAACCAACAAGCCGCATTCTTCCCCTATCATAGTGAACACTGAGAAACTGCTTTAGCTTATCCTATACCTCAAGTGCTAATTAAAGTAAACCTGAACTGAAAATTAAAAGTCAGAATAAACATACACACGTATACTTACCCCTGGTGTAGTCTACTCCTCAATCTCTTTCTCCTCTCCTGCATCCTATTTGTCCACTGTGATCAATGGAATTCTCCATTTTGAAGATGGCCATTACCCCATAACGGCTTCCTGGTCAGCACACTGTTAAATTGTAATATCGCCCACTTGAGCCATAGGGAATGGGATACATGGACATTAACTTGCTCATCCGTTGTCCTTTCAGTTATAACTGACAGCAACTGCTATATTTCTGACAAAATCTTGTCAGATCTGGCAGGGATCATGGTTAGAAGAAAATGGTGAGCTTCTGAGAGGAACTGGCGGTGAGGTAAGTATGTAATATTCATTTGTAGGTACATCGTCTATTTATTTTAAATAATTTTACTCAGTGCAGGTTCCCTTTAAGGCCCATACCCTTATTTGGTCTTGCAATAGGCATAGGTATGTTACAACTTTCTCTCACCTTGAGTGCTCTATCCACACTAAAAGCATTACAAAAAATAAAATATGGAAAATTTTCATCATCGAGAGAACATCTTAAGATGCTTAAACCTGTCAGGGGTTTTGAAAGGTAGTGAAAATCAAGTTTACAGCTATTAAATCTTTGTCCCTGAGTCACAGGGATGCTATGTAGGATCGTCGCGTTTCAGACAGAGACAGGTTGTATTTTACATGGGGGGAAATACGAGGCATTGGGGCTTCCATGTCAGCCCTTCTGCACAGGTGTATTTTAACGGGTCTGCATATTTATTAAAAATCTAAGAATGGATGGAAAGAATTCAAACGTAGAGAGTGAAAAAAAGACACATCCCTCGAAATTTAACCGTAGCCCCAGATGTCCTTGTACAAACAATCCCAAATTAATTTACTGCAAGTGCTCTATATAAAGTAATTATTATTTTACGACGTGTGTTGTCTGAAAGAAAAAATAATGTCTGTGTTTGGCTGTTCTGTGATTTTTTTTTTCATTATTAATTACGAATTATTTTTATTTCAAACAAATGGTTCATTTTCCAAGCATTGGAGAAATGGTTTCTGCCACGAGGCGCTATACTTACGACCGGCGGCGTTTCGAGGAGGGGACGCAGAACATGTCGGTTCTCTAAGCAAAGAGACAACTGTTTAAGTGTACAATAAATAGAGGGTTCTGATAGAATATGAGTGTTTTCGTTTTATGTTAACATTCTCCTCCTAAGCCTAATAATTTTTGAATTGGAACAAGAATACACTGCCTAGTTTTGTTCAGACGTATTTGGAAAGGAAACGATAAAGGTGGTCTTGCTGCCTACTCAGAGCAAATTGTTGTAAAAGTTTGCACATTTGCCAGCAAAATAAAGCCCTGTCCACACGGGAGTTAAACACGTTGCTTGCGACAGTCGTTGCTCAAGCGATGCCCATTCCAGGAAATGGAATTGCTTTTTGACTTCGGTACTGGCTTTGCTCGTTGTTGGTGAAAATGCTGTGCTCAGTCCCCTCATCTCATCGATCAGCTACATTCAAAGCTTCTGTGTCCCCCTAAGGGGCTCAAAACTCAACGACATACATCGACCCAATGACGCCTTAACGTGACGCCACCAGTTCCCTGGCTTCACATTATAGGGTGCAAATTATAAATGTACAATGTACCACTTGGCTAAAATAGCTTTGCCTACTTCAAATTGAGACTACTGACCTGGCCTGGATCTATTTTTAAAAACCGCAACACTACATGTGACTGTCGTCATGCACCTGCAACTTCACTAACCCTTCAACAGGGGCGCAACAATAAATCATGGGCAAAACTTTGATGAGGCCCCCCCAGTGTTCACACCCTTTCTCTTGCCAACACCTTGAGACCCTCACAGCCTGGAGGCCCATCTTGCATGGGGCATGAATCAAGTGTGGACATCATGATTTTCACACCTATAACAAGTGTAGCCACAAAAACTCCAGATCTGAAGGATGGACCCCTTTATCAAAGGATGGACCCCTTTATCAAAGGGAGTGAAGTAGTAGTAGTAGTTGGGGCTCACTTACAGCTCTGGGCTAGTGATGGGCGAACACCTGGATGTTCGGGTTCGGGAAAGTTCGCCGAACATGGCCGAGATGTTCGGCATGTTCGGGCCGAACCCCGAACTTTCCGAACATCCAGCTTTTGGGGGCCCTATGGGGTCGCAGGCATAAGGGGGGAGCATGCCCCGATCGCGGGGGGGGGGTCGGAAATTCCCCCCACCCCCTCCGCTAGCGCTCCCCCCTCTGCCCGCTTCCCCATAACAAAGTTTCAAAAAGTACCTGGTGTGTCCGGTGGTAGTGTGGGCGGCTGGCAGTGGGCGGCACTATGCAGTGACTTAATGAGGAGGAGGAGTCCGGAGAGTGACGCGTTGAGGGAGGCCGGGCAGCGGGCGGTTCAGCAGTTCAGTACTGCTGAACCGCCCGCTGCCCGGCCTCCCTCAACGCGTCACTCTCCGGACTCCTCCTCCTCATTAAGTCACTGCATAGTGCCGCCCACTGCCAGCCGCCCACACTACCACCGGACACACCAGGTACTTTTTGAAACTTTGTTATGGGGAAGCGGGCAGAGGGGGGAGCGCTAGCGGAGGGGGTGGGGGGAATTTCCGACCCCCCCCGCGATCGGGGCATGCTCCCCCCTTATGCCTGCGACC
The DNA here is from genome assembly GCF_040937935.1 of Hyperolius riggenbachi. Taxonomy (NCBI): domain Eukaryota; kingdom Metazoa; phylum Chordata; class Amphibia; order Anura; family Hyperoliidae; genus Hyperolius; species Hyperolius riggenbachi. The sequence goes on along the minus strand of NC_090649.1, from coordinate 467,836,780 downwards.
CCATAGGGGGGCAGTATTCGGCCGAACAGGGCCCTGTTCGGCCGAACAGGGGCCCTGTTCGGCCCTGTTCGGCAGCCATTAGAAGTTCGGGGCGAACCCGAACTTAAAAGGCCGAACACCATTAGGTGTTCGGCCGAACGCGAACATCACCCGAACAGGGTGATGTTCTGCAGAACCCGAACAGTGGCGAACACTGTTCGCCCAACACTACTCTGGGCCCCCCTGGGAGCAGGTACTACTCCCCTCTAGTTACGTCTCTGCCCTTCAGCATAAGCTACTGATGGAGCAGCCCCACTGCCATGGTGTCGGGGAATGGCAGTCTCTGAGGCTCCCCCTCCCATACATATCACAGTGGTAGAGTAAGAACACTTCCTGTTCCATTGTCGGTTCTGTTTAGACATCTTCTTCAGGGCAGCCTCCCAATTTCACTTCCATACTTGCCTTATTGAATGTCATTCATACTCACAGTGGTCAGCTGCACTGAAGGGGAGAACTGAGCAGAAGTGGAGCTGGTAGTATACTTACCCCACTGCTGCCCTACTCTGCATGGGTTAGACGCTTATGGTGGCCAAACTTTTGACGTAAATCCTAAGTAGAATTTGTAGTGACGTTTGTGTTGTCTGCCTAAAAGATCCTCAGTAAATCAAGCCCATTTGTGTTTATTAGCACATGGAAGGGACGTCACAAGAAAGGTGGATTAATGGCAGAAAAACTATAATTCCAGCCTTGATTCCATTGCCAACGGTGTCCTTTACTATAATGTTACGTACATTTGGAACTTTTTCCTATAGCGATGCTACATTATTAGCAAGGCGTTGGGCGCATGCCTTATTGTAGATACCAGCTCCATGTTTCCTGTAATGTTCCTGTGTGGATTGGAAGCGGTCTCTGTTCTTGTCCTCTCCCAAAGTCCACCGTTGACTGTTGACTTGTTGATCCATACAACTTCCTCTTGTTTAGACACACTCTTCCCTTGCTCTGTAACCTAAACCCTCACCAGCCTGGCTCCTGTTCCTCTCTTGTTACACGGATACAAGTTGCGTGGATCCGATGACAGATATCTTCAATGAGTATTCTTCAGACAAGTGCAGGAGAAGTTGACCGGATGGATGGGCAGCTGGTTCCAGCCACGGCGACGTGTTTGACATCTTCCTGCAACAGGCAGATATTTCTCACACTTGTTTCGAGTAGCAAAGCTTTATGTACCTGAAGGTTAATTAAGCTAATTGTTGTCATCAGGCACTTCCGAGGAAAGAAGAAAATTCTAAAACAATAAAAAATATACTTAGATAGGACCTCCCGTCTTCGCAAAAATCTCTTATACACAAGGCCAGCTCTCCTGTGTTTACTTAAGATTTCCCTTAAAAATTGTAAAAAAGCACTGATTAATAAAAAGTCACCAGATTGCCTCCTACACCAACTTCCTGCTGCCCACAGATTCATGTTTCCCATGATCCCTTACGATAACTGTTAGCTACGAATACTCCATTCTCTGGTGGGGGCATGTCAGTGTGAACCATCAAAGATTGGCTGAGAAGTGTCAGAGGGAAGATAATTTAGGCCGGGATTTATGACAGTACTGAATCTTGAACATACAGATTTTCGCAATCCTATGCAAAGTATCAATCCACAAAGAAGAAATCAGGCTTCCCATATTGGGTAACATTGTTGACGGCCCTTTCACACTGGTGCAGTGAGGCGCTGCATTTTGCCTCAGCCTACCACTAGGGCAATGAGAGTTTATAGGGCCTTTTATACCACGCTGTGCTATGAAACAGAAGTAACGTTTCTGCTGCATCTCTGACGCGAGGGCATACCTACGTTACCATGCGGCTCCTGCAGGGACCTGCGGCGGACCTGAAGTCATGTAAGTCTTACGGTGATGCGAGTGTTTTTAAACTAATCACTGCAGTCTTATGTGTCACACATGCACGAGAGCATAGTTTAGCAATACGTTTCCGCGCACATGGTTGATTCGGCCACAGGACAAGAAGTGAGCTTCACTCCTTCTTGGCCATTTGCCAGATGGGTATTACCGCATACTAATGCTGTGATCCCTGAAAGCATTTTTTGGGCGGTGTGGTCCCCGGACTGCACCGCTACCAGACAATCCGCAGTGTGAAACCAACCTAAAGTGTAACTGAAGTGGTATACAAAGAATTAGGTACCTACCTAGGAAGAGGGAACCTTGCTTTCCTTATCCTCCTGGCCCCCATGCTGCAAGGGGAATCCCAGAATATATCCATCAAGTGGCCACGCTCCATACCGTGTACAAGGGTGGCCCTAATGTGCCTGTGCTAGGATGAGCGTGTCAGCACATAAAGCCCGAGCTGCTCCAATTCAAGTGGTTTGGCTTAGATCACAGGCACGGACATATTTTTACATGCACAGTACGGTTTCACTTGTGAATCAAGAGGAGCATGAATGTGAACTTTAAGAGAGTCCCGTGTGGTGGTGGCCTGGAGGAGGGCATGGAAAGCCTCTAGAGCAGTGGTCAGCAACCTTTTTCAGGTCGTGGCACATTATTCCAAACATTTAGAACTTGATGACACTTTATATATATACTAGTAAAAAGGCCAGCCCGTTAATATACGGGCGCTAGACCGCAACCCCCTCCCCCCAGAATACGTATACAGACGCATCCCACTTGCCTGTCCTGCACTGCTTTCCAAAGTATATGCACATAGGGAGATGTTGCTTGCTTGCCAGTTGGAAAAGGCAGTTATTTCCCTCGATGCAATGAGGTTCACTGACAGCAAACTGTCAGGTCTGGAAGCATGGACAGAGGAGGACGCAGGGACACAGAAAAATATTAATAATTATCATTAAATCAAGAAAAAGAGAGTTTGTTTTCCTGAATACACTTAAAAATTAAAGGGAACCTAAACTGAGAAGGATGTGGATTTTTCCCTTTAAAATAATACCAGTTGCCTGACTCTCCTGCTGATCCTGTGTCTCTCATACTAGCCACAGCCCTTCAACAAGCTTGCAGATCAGGTGCTCTGACTGAAGTCAGACTGGATGAGCTGCACCACTAACCATTGGCCTATGTTTGTCTCTCCCTCCGTTCCTCCTCCATCTGTGTAGCTTGGTTAGAGCCATGTCCCTGCTCTGGCTCCCTCCCAGCTGCTCATTTGCCTCTCTGCCTACCACTCCGCCTACACTCTGGTTGTAGTTAGAGCAGAGCTTAAAGAGAGTCTGAAGCGAGAATAAATCTCGCTTCAGACCTCATAGATAGCAGGGGCACGTGTGCCCCTGCTCAACCGCCGCTATCTCGCGGCTTAACGGGGGTCCCTGATCCCCCAAATCCCCTCCGTAATGCGGGGGAGCGCTTCCTGGTTGGGGCAGGGCTAACCGCCGCAGCCCTGCCCCATGCGCGTCTGTCAGCGCGTATCTCCGCCTCTCCCCCGCCCCTCTCAGTCTTCCTTCACTGAGAGGGGCGGGGGAGAGGCGGCAATGCGCCGCTGACAGACGCGACTGGAGGCAGGACTGCAGCCGTTAGCCCTGCCTCCAGGAGCGACCAAGTCTGCGACCAAGTGTCGCAGTGGGGGGTTTGGGGGTCAAGGGACCCCCGTTTAGCGGCGCTATTGCGGCGGTTTAGCAGGGGCACACGTGCCCCTGCTAACTATGAACTATGAACTCTCGCTTCAGAGTCTCTTTAAGAAAAATGGCCGCTGATGTCCACAAATGTGGACTTCGGTGGCCATTTTCTTGTAGACCTGCTCTAACTACAAACGGAGTCAGAGTGGAACTGAACAGCTAGGAGGAAGCCAGAAAAGGGACATGGAGGACACGACAACACATACCCATGGCTGCCATGACACATATGTGAGTCACGGCACACAGGTTGGGAACCTCTGCTCTAGATGATCGAGAAGCTTCCCTCTTGTTAGGTAAATATATATATATTTTTTTAATGTTACGTCACCTCAGTTTCTCTTTAATGCAAATGAAATAAAGCAATGAGATAAATAATTGTGTCTATGGACCTGTTTCTAAAGGATACATTTTCCCCCATTAAATAGTGTCTATTTTAATCCCCCACCTGTGCCTTTTCTAATTAGTTATAACTAGGGCTGCTCAAATCCGATCCGGATGCAATTCGGATAGTAGCTATCCGGATTTTTCCCAGTAAAGCTTTGCGGCCTGGGCAAGGGGGTTAATCTTACCTATCATGACGTCTTCTTCGTCCGTCCCTCGGCGCCTCCCGCGATGCGGTCCAATCCAGCGTCACGTGAGTACAAACACTTCCTCCTTCCGGGTTGAAGGAGGAAGTGTATAGTCACGTGACGCCGGATTGGACTGCATAGTGGGAGGCAACGAGGGATGGACGAAGAAGACGTCATGATAGGTAAGATTAACCCCCTTGCCCAGGCCGTAAAGCTTTACTGTAGAAATCCGGATAGCTACTATCCGAATTGCATCCGGATCGGATTTGACCAGCCCTAGTTATAACTTATCAGTGTTGCTTGTGAATTTTCGCCAAAGCCATTTTTAGCATTGAAAATGCTATTTTCGATTTAGGGAAATTATTTGCAAGAATACATTGTATTTATGCAAAATGGCGAAAATTCACAAAAAGCGAAAATTATTTATTTTCAGCGTGAAAATTCGTGAAAAATTACAAACTTATTTCCAATGTTATTTTCGCTCGAAAGTCGAATTTAACATTATTTTCGCGAAAATGAATGCCGAAAAGAATATCGCCATTTTCACTAGACACTGTAATGGTGCCCATACATGGCACAATATTTTTTAAATATTTTTTTTTTTAATCACAGAAATGTGATCAATCATTCCGTTTAATCAAATAGTTTTAAAATTCTTTTCAAGGTACAATACACGAACGTTAGATCTTTCTGAAAATCTGTGAAAAACGATCAAATATGAAGAAAAAATTGGTTTATCTAATAATATTTTCTTATACATCCTACCATACACTATACAATTTTACAATTTCACAAATAATCACACAGATTTTTCCAACATGTCCAATCAGATAATTATGAATTATGAAGATTGAAAGGGTCATCACTTTTGGCATTTTGTTGCTCTATATATATATAGATATCTATCTATCTATCTATCTATCTATCTATCTATCTATCTATCTATCTATCTATCTATATATATATATATATATATATATGTATATATATGTATATATATTGTGAGAAAACGCGGAAAAGCCGCCGCGTGTACTGATAGCAAGGCGGCTGGCTCTGTATCCAGCGCGGCGGTTTGTACGCAGCAGAATGCGTCTGATAATATGATAAATCGCGGAAAAACCGCCACATGTACTGCCAGCAAGGCGGCTGTTTCCGCGTCCAGCGCGGCGGTTTGCACGCAGCAGCATGCGTCTGGTGTGGCTGGGTCTGTTAGTGCACCTAGATGGAGAACTACGCGCGCGAGCCAGAAGTCAGGACCTTTATGCCAGCAGGAGACGGATCAGCTGATCGGGACGATCAGCTGATTCCTGTTGGACTCCTGATTGGCTGAGTGGCTCGGGCGGGGCGGCAGAGTCCTGCAACTATATATATAGCTTGCTTGCCAGTTGCTGGTTGTCTGCCATTGCGAACACTTACGTGGAAGCATTCAGACCATAGTCAGATCCTACAGTGTGTTTGAACCAGGAGGACCTGGGAATTCACACTGAGCCAGATTACCACTGTATTATACTTGTGTTATACTCCAGACTAGTTCCAGGGTGCTGAGACCACGGACCTCGCACCCAAGACTAGGGAACTGTATTATATTTGTGTTATACTCCAGACTAGTTCCAGGGTGCTGAGACCACGGACCTCGCACCCAAGACTAGGGAATTGTATTATCTTTGTGTTATACTCCAGACTAGTTCCAGGGTGCTGAGACCACGGACCTCGCACCCAAGACTAGGGAACTGTATTGTCTTTGTGTTATACTCCAGACTAGTTCCAGGGTGCTGAGACCACGGACCTCGCATCCAAGACTAGGGAACTGTATTATCATTTGTGTTATTCTCCAGACCTGCTGGTGACGCCCATCTTCCAGGGGTCACTAGCCACCGGGTCTTCTTGCTATTCAGCCTGGGACTCCGCCCTCTTGGATGTCTCAGGCTGCTGCAAGATCTCTGCACTTCCAAAGGGAGGTATTTCTCATACTGCCAAGGACCACCTGCTCCTCGGGTGGTCCTCACTCAAAGTTATTACTGTTGCACCAAACACTCACTCTATATAGGTGTCCAGAGGTTAGCAATATATCTGTATTATCGGTGATTCTGCAGATCATCAGTAATCGGGTATATATCTGTATTCTTGGTGATACTGCAGATCACCAATAATCAGATTCTCTCTGCGTGCTGACACCGATCGTTACATATATTTATATATACAGTATATATATATATATATATATATATGGATAGGTGTTGATACACCATTAATCAACAGCGCATGGATTAATATAGGGCCTACACCTTGGTTAATGAACTACAATTACATGGATAGAAAGAAAAACATTTTTTAGACTATAGCCAAAGTACAAAAAGCTTTATTGATGGTTTTTAAGAACAAACAGGGTCAACACACTAATAAAAACACTTAAAAACAAAAACGGACTGCACGACCTCTCACACCATCAAAAATGGGGATAACCACACTCACATCTCGCACATACATACCCCCGGGACCAAGGATAGGAATGATATGTGGGACTCTTTTGATATAGGGCTACAGCTACACTGTGCACCAATGTTGTTATTAGAGCTGTTTTTAGTTAGAATGCATCAGTCCATTGACCTGCAATCCTTGTAGATATGATAAGTCCTGGACGCATTTGCACAGTCTAGCACAGCAAACATAGATACCAACTTAGCAAGTGAGTCCTGTAGTTGCCAGAAGCAGGCTGAAAACAGCTAGCTGATTAATAGCAGCAATATGGTCCCGGGGGTGTGGATGTGCGAGATGTGAGTGTGGTTATCCCCATTTTTGATGGTGTGAGAGGTCGTGCAGTCCGTTTTGTTTTTAAGTGTTTTTAATTAGTGTGTTGACCCTGTGTGTTCTTGAAAACATCAATAAAGCTTTTTGTACTTTGGCTATAGAGGTCTAAATGTATCTTCTTTTGCTATCCCTGTAATTGCAATCAGATAATTATTGAAAAAAACGGAATACAGGTAGTCCCCGACTTATGAACACCAGACTTAAAAACTACCCGCCGATATGAACAGCATGGATTCTGTGTTTCCATAGGAACAAGCCCACTTCTTTTTTTTCAAATCAGACTTGTAATTTTTGAGAACATCGATTTTAAAAATATTATAAGAAAAAATGGCTTTTAAACTTGTATAAGCAGGTACAGAGGGCAGAGGTGACACAGAGGGGGACACTGGAGGTATGGGGGGCACAGAGGAGGTACAGAGGGCAGAGGTGACACAGAGGGGGACACTGGAGGTATGGGGGGCACAGAGGAGGTACAGAGGGCAGGGGGGACACAGAGGGGGACACTGGAGGTATGGGGGGCACAGAGGAGGTACAGAGGGCAGAGGTGACACAGAGGGGGACACTGGAGGTATGGGGGACACAGAGGAAGTACAGAGGGCAGGGGGACACAGAGGGGGACACTGGAGGTAAGGGGGACACAGAGGAGGTACAGAGGGCAGGGGGACACAGAGGGGGACACTGGAGGTATGGGGGGCACATAGGAGGTACAGAGGGCAGAGGTGACACAGAGGGGGACACTGGAGGTATGGGGGGCACAGAGGAGGTACAGAGGGCAGAGGTGACACAGAGGGGGACACTGGAGGTATGGGAGGGGCACAGAGGAGGTACAGAGGGCAGAGGTGACACAGAGGGGGACACTGGAGGTAAGGGGGACACAGAGGAGGTACAGAGGGCAGGGGGGACACAGAGGGGGACACTGGAGGTATGGGGGGCACAGAGGAGGTACAGAGGGCAGAGGTGACACAGAGGGGGACACTGGAGGTATGGGGGGCACAGAGGAGGTACAGAGGGCAGAGGTGACACAGAGGGGGACACTGGAGGTAAGGGGGACACAGAGGAGGTACAGAGGGCAGGGGGACACAGAGGGGGACACTGGAGGTATGGGGGGCACAGAGGAGGTACAGAGGGTAGGGGGGACACAGAGGGGGACACTGGAGGTATGGGGGGCACAGAGGAGGTACAGAGGGCAGAGGTGACACAGAGGGGGACACTGGAGGTATGGGGGGCACAGAGGAGGTACAGAGGGCAGAGGTGACACAGAGGGGGACACTGGAGGTATGGGGGGCACAGAGGAGGTACAGAGGGCAGAGGTGACACAGAGGGGGACACTGGAGGTAAGGGGGACACAGAGGAGGTACAGAGGGCAGGGGGGACACAGAGGGGGACACTGGAGGTATGGGGGGCACAGAGGAGGTACAGAGGGCAGAGGTGACACAGAGGGGGACACTGGAGGTATGGGGGGCACAGAGGAGGTACAGAGGGCAGAGGTGACACAGAGGGGGACACTGGAGGTAAGGGGGACACAGAGGAGGTACAGAGGGCAGGGGGGACACAGAGGGGGACACTGGAGGTATGGGGGGCACAGAGGAGGTACAGAGGGCAGGGGGGACACAGAGGGGGACACTGGAGGTATGGGGGGCACAGAGGAGGTACAGAGGGCAGAGGTGACACAGAGGGGGACACTGGAGGTATGGGGGGCACAGAGGAGGTACAGAGGGCAGAGGTGACACAGAGGGGGACACTGGAGGTATGGGGGGCACAGAGGAGGTACAGAGGGCAGAGGTGACACAGAGGGGGACACTGGAGGTAAGGGGGACACAGAGGAGGTACAGAGGGCAGGGGGGACACAGAGGGGGACACTGAAGGTATGGGGGGCACAGAGGAGGTACAGAGGGCAGGGGGGACACAGAGGGGGACACTGGAGGTAAGGGGGACACAGAGGAGGTACAGAGGGCAGGGGGGACACTGGAGGTATGGGGGGCACAGAGGAGGTACAGGGGACAGAGTTGGCACAGTGTTCCGACTTAAGAACAGATTCAGGTTAAAAACAAACCTACAGTCCTTATCTCGTTCGTTAACCAGGGACTACCTGTAACCATTTTGTTTTCTCTCAATCGAAACAAATATAATTATTGATTTTCACTCTATTCCATGGTTTTAGTGAAATAAACGGAAATATTGAACGTTTTAACTGTACTGTGTATGGGCATCATTGCTCATAAGCCTGATTGAGCTGAATAGCATTTTCTTTTTGCATGTTACATTATCTAACCTGCCCCGGGACCTCAAAACAACTATTACATTTCTTGCCGGAAGTTTTTAGAACATCCCCAGTGGTCTGTAGCGGTCTTCTTTAGGTGTTTTATTTCCTCGGGTAATGAAAGATGGAGTCTGTGTGGCCTGGGGAGCCCTGAGGAAGGCACAATAGGAGGAGGAAGGAAATCTCACTCCCTTCATGCCGTGTCAATAGCTATTATCTGCCTTTCATTTATCAACACCCCCATGATGAGAGGAGAGAAAAAAGGCCTCGCTTCCACTGTGATAGCGGTATTAAGTGCTGCCGACACATCACCTCCGCCTCCTAATTGCCAGAGACACAATCCAAGACTATAGGTCTGGCCCTGAACTGGTCAGCTGACAACATGATTAGGGTTTGCATCAAATAGTTTTGGATTTAAAGCAGGAGTGTCAAACTCGAATACAAAGTGGGCTGAAATTTAACAGTGGTACCTAGTTGGCCAACCTCAATGTCTACTGGCCACCTTCCTCCCTTATAAAGTTCCCTGGTGACTAATGGCTTCACTCCAGCCCATATACAGTTCCCCAGTGTCTAGTGGTGCTCCTCCCCCCCTATACAGTTCCCTGGTGTCTAGTGGCCCCCCACTCTACCCTATACAGTTCACTAGTGCTTGGTGCTTTGTCCCTACCTCCCCCAAATGGCTTCCCTGGTGTTCTAGGGCATTACCTTCAATATAGCTTCCCTGGTGAGGGCCAAACATAATGCAAAGTGGGGAAACCACTTGGGGGCCAAATGTAATGTCTCTGAGGGCCAGATTTGGCCTGTGGGCCGGAGTTTGACATGTATGGTTTAAAGTGAATCCGAGTTGAAAATAAACAGATGAGATAAACAATTATATTTATTGTCCTACTCCTAAAAATGAATTTTTTTAAGTATCCCAGGGTTTTCTATTAAATTTAAACATTAACAAAGTAGGTTGAATGTTTTACTGTCTCTAATCAGTGGCAGCCTATTAATTGTCCCAGAGTTAGAAAAAGGTCAATAGTTCAGGTATTTTATCTCTCTCTGCCCTCAGAAGTTGTATTCTGCAAAGAAAACTTTTGTGGCTGTAATCTGCTTATTAGTGATTTTCACTATATTCCAGACAAGGTACCAACAAGACAGAAGCTGTCACTTCCAGGCTTAGAAATTAACTCTGTGAGGGCCCGTTCACACTAGGGGCTTTTACCGCCTTTTTTCAAGCACAGGCGATTTTTAAAATCGCCCACAAAATGCTTGTGCAATGATTCCCTATCAGAGGCGGGACAAGGTCCTCCAGCACCCAAGGCTGAGACACCAAAGTGCGCCCCTCCTTCCCTGCCACCCCAGCCGTCACACACTGATTGCTATTAGACTAAGAGGTGCCCCAGAGCCCACAAACTCCCCAACACCTTAATATCTAGTTATCTGGCTTGCAGTCACTGTCATGTATCCCCCTTTTCTTATTTCTTTCTGCTTCATACACAATTAGGAATGACAGCTGAATGAATTGTGCGCCCCCTCCTACACTGCGCCCTGAGGCTGGAGCCTCTCCAGCCTATGCCTCGGCCCGGCCCTGTTCCCTATGAGAGAGTTCACAGGTGAGCGGTTTGTTTCCGATCCGCTCAGCAAAGCGGTGTCTGTACTATTTTTGGGGTGTTTTTATTTTTGGGGCGTTTTTGCTGTCATGGAAGGTATAGAAAAAACGCAAAACGCTCACAAAACCGCTTTGCGCGGCGATTGCGTTCTCCTTTTTAATAATAAATACATTGTATTTATTCATTTCTGGGTCAAAGAGTTCACTTCCTGACTTGCGTCAGGGAGTGAATTTCAAAATCGCTCTGAAAAAGCGCTTTTTACAAAAACGCAGCACGCAGTGGAGCGCCGGGAGGGGAAAAAAACAGCGCACAAAAATGCAAAACGCTTGCATTTGCGTTTTTGTTTTTAGGTGTAAACTCAGGCAGCAAAATAAAACAAGTAAAACAGCCTGGTTACTATGTTTCACATGTTTATCTCATAATGTCACATATCACCTCAGGTACACGTTAAATAAAAAGGAAGGACTGCAATCTAGGGTGCTCACCATAATATAATTTATATGCCCACAGCTGCCTTGGATCTGGTGGATTTGGTATTGGTGGATTTGGTGCTAGCACCACATTAAATGAGTAATTTATCAGCAGGTGCAACCAAGCGTCTGCAGTCAACTGGCTGGTAACTCTACATAAAAAAATTGGCATGTGGTCAGGGCAATGGATGGAAGAAAATGATAGAGTATCAGTTAGGGTCATCAGTTATCATTAGGCATAGATTAGGAGGATAAAGCCATGTACACACTGAGTACTGTTGTCCACAGGGATTGTGACTTGATCCCGCAGGTGACAGTTGGGGCCGAGTACTGTGCAGATGCATTGTTAGTCTAGTGGCTAGCGATATGTCTTTTGCTATGGAGGGGAAAGAAGGGATGACATGAGCCCTACGACTGAGAGGCTTACGGCTAGCAAGACGAGAAGGAGAACAATGCACTGGGGGCCAGTCAGCCTTCAGTGCCGCATCTTTATGTGACCTTGAGAGACTCCTGCACCCAAACCAGATTCTGATCTGAGACAGTCCTTAAAGGGGCACTATGGTAAAAAAAACTGTAAAATGTTAACTTAATTTACAGGAAATTCTTTTGAAACTATTCAAAGAAATGTTTTGAAAGAAAGAAATTTGAAGATGCCACCATAGGACTTTCTCTGGTGACACGTGGAACCTTATGCTAATGTCATGCTTGAGAAAGGGATCTTCTACGACCTTGAAATGTCAGAATTATGGGATCTATGTAAATAAGGTGGATACATTTGGTGTGGGGGTTGGCATCCTGATTACTGAAATTGTTGGGGTGCCAAAACCAGGAGTGGGCTTAAATGGTTGCAAGACCAACAACAGATCAGAGTTGCCAGAGCAGGAAAATCCACTCAACTGGAGGTAGTAGCATACGAATTTCTGTGTATCGTGTAAGCCAATAAAATTATGTAAATGGTGGTCTGCTTAATAATGTGTAACACCCTTATTTTTGTATTCTTTACTTTAACCTCTTCGGCGGTAACCCCGTACTACACACGGGGTAGCCGCCGCGGAGGATCACATGGCCCCAGGACTTTTTTTTTATTTAAAGGGATACTGTAGGGGGGTCGGGGAAAATGAGCTGAACTTACCCGGGGCTTCTAATGGTCCCCCGCAGACATCCTGTGTTGGCGCAGCCACTCACCGATGCTCCGGCCCCGCCTCCGGTTCACTTCTGGAATTTCAGACTTTAAAGTCAGAAAACCATTGCGCCTGCGTTGCCGTGTCCTCGGTCCCGCTGATGTCATCAAGAGCGCACAGCGCAGGCCCAGTATGGTCTGTGTCTGCGCAGTACACTCCTGGTGACATCAGCGGGAGCGAGGACACGGCAACGCAGACGCAGTGGTTTTCTGATTTTAAAGTCAGAAATTCCAGAAGTGAACCGGAGGCGGGGCCGGAGCATTGGGGAGTGGCTGCGCTAACACAGGATGCCTGCGGGGGACCATTAGAAGCCCCGGGTAAGTTCAGCTCATTTTCCCCCGACCCCTCTACAGTATCCCTTTAAATGGTGGTATATGCTTTAGCTAGCAGTTAGCTAGCTAAGCGTATGCATAAAGTTGCTCTGGTCCCCGGCGATCGCGCGCAATACCTTCCGGTATACGTACCCCCCAGCGTTCACACGCCGGCGCAGCCGCCCAATCGGCTCCAGGCTTTGCGATGACGGCGATCGGAATTGCGGATGACGTCATGAGGTCGCTTCGCCATAGCAACGCCGGAAGACGATCGGGAAACTGCGCTTTTCGTGGGATCGTGGCGAGGTATGTATAGCCGGCGGCGAACGGCGGCCATGGGGGGGACCGGAGCAGCTTTTTACATACGCTTAGCTAGCGAAATGCTAGTTAAAGCATTTCAAACATTTTTGGGGGCAAAAAACCTCCCGGCGGACGCAGCCTCAGAAACTGCGTACCGCCAAGGGGGTTAAACAGCAACCTAGCAAACTAGTTACCAGAGGTGTCCGAGATCGATTTCAGTGATCGAAAGAGCCCTGAGACACAATCCATGAGTTTAATTGAAAAACAAAATACTGTATTTAGTTTTTATGACACTTAAATACAATTTGCATAATAATTTGGAATGCAGCGTAGAAACACGCTGTGAGAACTCGACAAGCTGCGAATCAGTGAAGGATTATAGTTGTGTCCTGGCTGAAGTTTCTCCGAGGCATTTGCTTTGAAAATGATGATGATGATGATTGCCAGTCTGTGTAAGGAGCAGGAAGTCTGCTGGCACTGATGCTTTCCTGACGTCTTGACAGACCCGACATGCAAAAAGACATGTTCACAATCATGAAGAGTTCTCCAGAGCTGTCAGTGTTTACACGCTTCCTGTGTGTGGCGTTATCGGCGGGATCTGCGGAGGTCACACCACTACTGCTCCCAGCTCGCCCTCTTTGAAGAAAGCTGAGATGAGAGGAATACGGAAGTAGCCATTCCCCTTAAGAAAATCCTACTTGCCTGTCTTTCATGCTGACTTTCTTCCTAAAGTACTTCCTGTGGGTGATGTACTAAAATAATGCTAAAGAGGCCCTGTAGTGACATACAGTAGAATGCAGTAAGTGACACAGGACGCCCACTTTTATGGTCATTTCCTGGCTTCACCATCAGAAACGCTTTCCATATCTATATATTGCTGTCAGTGGCGGTATACTGGTCTGTAACCACGCTCTACCAGTGATATTTAGCCAAGGCCGATGAGTTATTTGGAGATCTCCTCCCAGAGCATTCTGGGAGACTAAGTATATTTTGTTCTGGCTTCGAAGCTCCCAGTAACTGAACATTCCGGAGAGACCACCTGACAGGACTAAAGATGCTGCCACCTCAGACAAATTTCAGAATGTAAATCGGGGTAAGGAAAGAGCTTGCAATAAGCAAACACTACCTAAGGGCTAGAACCCACTAGAGCGGGGTTTTTTTTTGAGCATTTAGGGATCGCTTACAAGCTCCATGCAGATAGTGTCCTGGCCCGGATATGAACAGGGCCGGATTTGTACTCTTTACTGACCAAGGCCACTGTCAGCAGCCATCCCCCTTCAATATAGGTAGCCAGATTACCCTTCCCCCTCCCTCTACTATAGGTAGCCTGTTGACTCTTCCCTCTAGTATAGGTAGCCAGATAACCCTTCCCCCTCCAGTTTAAATTGATGACCCCGCCTTCCCTCCTGTATAAGTACCCTGATGACACCTCCCCCCTTCCCTCTAGTATAAGAAGTCAGATGACCCTCCCCCTTTCATATAGATGACATGATTACCCCTTTCCTTCAGTATAAGTAGCCAGGTAACAATCCCCTCCAGTATAGCCTGCCCTCCACCTGCCCTTGATCCTTTGGTGCCCTAGGCCATGGCCTATGTGGCCTTGGCTTAAATTCGGCCCTGGATATGAATTGAGGACCCTGCTCCACAGTGAGGCATTAACCAGTCCACTCTACCACTGTGCTGCTCCAAGATCTGTACATTACAAGCCCTTTTTGCAAACAATTTAATATTTTTCTAAACTTCGGTTCACTGGTAATATCTCATATAATTTTCATATATAATTTTGATTAATAAATTGAAAAAAAATGAGTACTTAATCAAATAAATAAATACAATAACTGTATGCAAAAACTCCACATTAACTGGATTTATTTAGCGGTTTTACGGCTCCGTATTTAAAGACCGTCTCCCATTATCCCAGTCGCCTGGAGCTTTAAGAAAATAAGCAAAGTGAGTCCATAAAAACGCGAAGAGCCAGCAGGAGTTTATAAAATAATAATGTGGATAAGAATAAAAAAATCTCTTTCCTCGATTCTATTTCCCATTTTCATTTACATGATCTTTTATAGGTCTAGGACTCCTCTGGAAATGGTTTAAAAACTCCATAAAGCTTCTATTTGAGACATTTTACTAAAATTTCAAGTCAATAAAGTTTTTCAAAAGCTGCACAAAATGAGGCATGTGAGGTCAACGCATGTGGAAAAAAAATGATACGGTAAAGTTAAGGCTATGCAGGGTTACTGAAAGCCTCTACATGGGCCATTGCATCGTGGTGGGCATCAGTTACAGCAAACCTGTGACTTATATTTAAAGTGATACTGTAGGGGGGTCGGGGGAAAATGAGTTAAAGTTACCCGGGGCTTCTAATGGTCCCTCACAGACATCCTGTGCCCATGCAGCCACTCCCCAATGCTCCGGCCCCGCCTCCGGTTCACTTCTGGAATTTCAGACTTTAAAGTCTGAAAACCACTGCGCCTGCGTTGCCGTGTCCTAACTGCCGCTGATGTCACCAAGAGGGTACTGCACATGCCCAGTATGGTCTGTGTCTGCGCCGTACGTTCCTGGTAACATCAGGGGGAGCGAGGACACGGAAACGCAGGTGCAGTGGTTTTCAGACTTTAAAGTCTGAAATTCCAGAAGTGAACCAGAGGTCGGGGCTGGAGCATCGGTGAATGGCTGCGCGGGTACAGGATGTCTGCAGGGGACCATTAGAAGCCATGCAACAAAGGAAATGAATGCAGGGAAAGCAGCAATCCAAGTAGTTTCTACTTGGGACACAATGCCGGTGCCTTGCCTCAGCTGGACTGCTCAAACAGCTCGTAACACATCAAACATAAAAAAGAGACGGCACTCCACTGGCTGCAAATCAAGTTGCTGTGTATTACTCGAACAGGAACACTACATGTTACGGAGGAACATCCTCCTTCATCAGGTGTAAACAGCAATGAAACATACCCAGGTATATTTATACAAACACATGTAAAGGACCACACCCTTAGTGGATCCACCCACCAGTCAATTAACCCCACAAAACCAGGTTGTATAATTCAAGCGGTCGTATGGCACTCCTCATCGGCTACCAATAAAAATTGTAAAGAAACTGACCGTATACAGGCACTTCCGATCAAGGACTGCCACAAGACCACCTGTGAATAAAACATACAATAAAAATGAATGTACATACCAACTCCTACAGCAATATTAAATGACATGTTTAGCAAACTGAATACTGGCTCTACAAGAAACATTTGAGCGGTAACCGTTCATTCATCCCCCTAGGGGCCACTACGTCCAAACTGTGGATCCAGCGTGCCTCTTTTTGTTTTAATACCTTCTCTAGATTCCCTCCTCTGCTCATGGGTGTCACAGCCTCCAAAACACACCATCTAAGCTGTGCTGCATTGTGCCCTGCTGCATCAAAGTGTCTGGCTACCGAAGTATCGTAGCTACCTTGCTTCCCTTCTGCAAAATTGCTAATGGCTCTTTTGTGCTCCTGTATACGGGACCTTACTGCACTAGTAGTCTCCCCTACATACATGAGCCCGCATGGGCACTTAAGCCCATAGATGACCCATGCAGTAGAACAGTAATGTCTCCCTTTGATCACAATGTTGCGGCCTGTATGTGGATGCCCAACTGTGCTACCTCTAATGATGGCATTGCATACGTTACAGTTAAGGCATGGGTAGGTACCAGCTTTGCCTGTGCTAATCGTTTTCTTAATCGGGGCAGTGTCGGTATGTCTGACCCTATCATAAATGGTTTTACCCCTCCTAATGGAGAATATGGGTTCCTCTCTAAACAGTGTTCCCAACTCGCGGTCGTTACTGAGTAATGGCCAGAACCTGCGTACCGTGTTTTTGATCAGCTCAGTGTTCTTCCCCAAGTTGGTGACAAAGGGTATACCTTTAGACCTAACGTGTCTACCTGTACTGTGTAGCAGAGCTGATCTTTCAATGCTGCCCACTTCATCTCTTACAGCATCAATCCTTCTAGGGTTGTAGCCCTTTTGTGTAAACTTAGAAGTCAAAGAACGGCCTGCTTTCTCATAGTCTTCATCTAACGTGCAAATGCGTCTAGCCCTGAGGAACTGCCCTCTTGGAATAGCTTTAACAACATGTTTATGTTGGTGGCTATCCGGGCGCAATAGGTTGTTCCGATCCGTGGGTTTACGGAACAACCTCGTCACGAAACGACCGTCAGAAACCTTAAGCGACACGTCCAAAAAATTGATGGTGTCCTT
Source organism: Hyperolius riggenbachi (assembly GCF_040937935.1). NCBI lineage: Eukaryota > Metazoa > Chordata > Amphibia > Anura > Hyperoliidae > Hyperolius > Hyperolius riggenbachi. The sequence continues at coordinate 467,819,443 of NC_090649.1, read as the reverse complement.
AGACACTTCTAATGAAAATTTAATGGTGGGGTGAGCACGATTAGCCTCGCTTACCATCTCAAGGAGCAGTTCCTCAGGGCCTTTCCACAACAGCAACACGTCATCCACAAAACGATAATATTGAAAGATGTGACTGGTGTATTTAGGGTTACACAGAAACATTGTGCGTTGCAGGGACTCCACAAAGATATTAGCAATGGAAGGTGCGGCCGGAGAACCCATACTCGCCCCCTGTCGTTGTATGTAAAACTGGTCATGAAATTTAAAATAATTAGACTTCGGGGTTAATTCAAGGATATCCAACAGGAAATACACCAACCCATTGGGGAGACTGGTTTCCAACAATCTGTCCTCTATCACCGCTATAGCCTATAGGCTATAGGATGTTCCTCCGTAACATGTAGTGTTCCTGTTCGAGTAATACACAGCAACTTGATTTGCAGCCAGTGGAGTGCCGTCTCTTTTTTATGTTTGATGTGTTACGGACCATTAGAAGCCCCAGGTAAGTTCAACTCATTTTCCCCCGACCCCCTACAGTATCCCAGACAACAACAGATACTTACCTAAGGAGAGGCAAGGCTCTGGATCCTATAGAGCCTTTCCGTTCATCTCCTGGTCTTCTCGTTCCACCGCAGGCTCCTCCATTCAAATCTCCCACTGCGGGCGGCTCCAAACTGCGCATACACCAGAGAGCGTGCTCGTGCATGTGCAGTACGTAGTGTTCTGTCTTTGGGACTGGAGCATCTGGGCTCCCGAAGACTTCCGAAGTGCCATAGAGCAGTCTGCGACACAGTGGCATAGCTAGAGTTTTCAGCGCCTGGGGACAAAGACGGTTTTTGCGCCCTCTATGGGCGCGGCCACACATTAGAATATGGATGTGGTCATGGGTGGTGTCAAATGTACAAATGCTGTTCAGCCATATGTGCCCCCCCCTTCCCTTCATTTAGATAGTCAGATGTGCCCCCTTCCCCATTCAGATAGCCTCATGTGCCCTCCTTTAAATAGTCAGATGTACACCCTATTAATAGCCAGATGTGCTCCCCTTTAGATAGACAGATGTGCCTCACTTTGCTGCTGCTGTTAATGCTTCTGCAATTATCTGCAGAGGGAGGGAAAGAAGCAGGGGCACTTCAGGCAGCCAGCGAGCCGCCTCTCATGCACGTGGGGGTGTAGCAGCAGTGCTTGAGTGCCCTCACAGTGCTGTACCCAGGGACATATGTCCCCTCCTGCCCCTCCATAGCTACGCCTCTGCTGCGACACATCGGTCGGTCGGAGACTGCTAACAGGGGAGCCACCACTAGAATGAGTATGGAATAGTTCCTGGTGGTTGATAAAACAACAACTGCCAAGGTTCTGAAATGAGAGAGACCAGGAGCCCAATGGTGCAGTATTATTAAACGAAATGGATGATGAGTAGAGTAGAAAGTTATACTCAGAAGGGTGGGTTGCACTCCTGCAACCACCGACAGAGCTTACGGGAAATTAACTGTTCCCGATTGGTATCCCAGATCCACTAGGCAAGCCGCAGGTGCTGGCCGGTCACTCTCCTTAGGTATTTGGACACGTGGCATACAAGATACTACTCCAAAGGGTTGGGCTATAGCTAAAAAGACGAGTAGGAGGCGCCCAGAATATAACTTAACTTTAACTACTTGAGGACCATGTTCTTACACCCCCCTAGTGACAAGGCTATTTTTACAATTAAGGCCACTGCAGCTTTATGGGCTCACTGCAGGGCCGTACAACTCAGCACAAAAGTGATTCCCCCCCCCCCTCTTTTCTGCCCACCAACAGAGATTCCTGTTGGTGGGTTATGATCGCTCCCACAATGGTTTTTTTTTGTTTTTTTTTAATAAATATTTATTGTATTTAATTTTAAATAAATAAACCTATTTTTTTTATTTATTTTCTAACCCTCCTTCCTGTCGCCAGCCTATGACAGTGGATCACTTCTGTGTTTGCAGAGGGGACAGCCGTGTCCCCAGTACAGCGCTGCCTTAGATCGCAGTGCTGTACAGTGCTATTTGATGGCGGTTTTGCCATCTAACAGTCCCGAGACTGGGAGACTGATGACGGTGCGTGCGATCTCCAGCTAAGCACACCCCCAGGACTGCACACCAATTGGCGTTAGGCGGTTCTGGGGCTGCTGCCACGCTCACGCCAATTGATTCAATCATATACTGTAGTATAGGAGTAATTGGCCTTGATTCACTAACCGGCACTAAGCCGACGCTAGCGGTTTTTGAAACGCTTTTTCTTATTTTTATGAAGCGTTTCACCTAGCGTTTTGCGGTTTTGGGTAGCGTTTTTGGTGTAGTAGATTTCATATATTGTTACAGTAAAGCTGTTACTGAACAGCTTCTGTAACAAAAACGCCTGCAAAACCGCTCTGAACTGGCGTTTTTCAAAGCGGTTTGCGTTTTTCCTATACTTTACATTGGAGGCAGAAACGCCTCTGAAATCCAAAAAATGCCTCACCCCGGGAGTATGCGTTTCAGCAAAACGCCTCCCGCTCTGGTGTGAACCACCCCATTCAAATACATTACCCTAGCGTATCCACAGCCGCAAGCGGCTGTAAAAACGCGAGAAAACCCGCTCGGTGTGCACCAGCCCTGATACTGTTTCAGCTACTGACTCTGAACAAGCATGCAGCAGATAAGACGTTTCTGTTATTATTGTCAGATCTGACAAGATTAGCTGCATGCTTGTTTCTGCTGTGATTCAGACACTACTGCAGCCAAATAGATCAGCTGGACTGCAAGGCAACTGGTATTGTTTAAAAGGAAACAAATATGGCAGACTCCATATCACTTTCACCTCAGGTTCACTTTATATATATACAGGATCTTTTCAAAAAATTAGCATATTGTGATAAAGTTCATTATTTTCTGTACTGTACTGATAAACATTAGACTTTCATATATTTTAGATTCAAATACACACAACTGAAGTAGTTCAAGCCTTTTATTGTTTTAATATTGATGATTTTGGCATACAGCTCATGAAAACCTGAATTTCCTATCTCAAAAAATTAGCATATTTCATCCGACCAATAAAAGAAAAGTGTTTTTAAAACAAAAAAAGTCAACCTTCAAATAATTATGTTCAGTTATGCACTCAATACTTGGTCGGGAATCCTTTTGCAGAAATGACTGCTTCAATGCGGCGTGGCATGGAGGCAATCAGCCTGTGACGCTGCTCAGGTGTTATGGAGGCCCAGGGTGCTTCGATAGCGGCCATCCAGAGTGTTGGGTCTTGCGTCTCTCAACTTTCTCTTCACAATATCCCACAGATTCTCTATGGGGTTCAGGTCAGGAGAGTTGGCAGGCCAATTGAGCACAAAAATATATGAAAGTCTAATGTTTATCAGTACAGTACAGAAAATAATGAACTTTATCACAATATGCTAATTTTTTGAAAAGATCCTGTATATGTGCTTTTAAATCATTCTCACCACTTTGTAAGTACTCTCCCTCCCCTCTGCGGTGGTAAATTGTCCCTCTCCACTCCTTATAAAGGTAGCCACACATCTAGCGATTTTGATTCAATCAACAAAGCGATCGTCCTTAGTGGGCAATTGACTTCAGTATGGTTAATCGAAAGTCGATCAACTACTGGCCCACACAGTCAGGGCAGGACGAGTGCCATTGCCAATTAGGAGGCATAAGTTAGTAGCGCTCTCTATGCTACTCTGATAAGGCGTGTTGACTTTGATAAGGTGTGATATCTTTGATAAGGTGTGATATTTGAGTTATCACAGTTAAGTGAATCCAGCCCTACAAGCGATATCCTATGAAACTCACCTTCTCTAATCGATCTGACTAATGTTGTGTCTCCATGCTCTGATTGCGAAAATTGATTCAGAGTTGATCAAATGACATGTGAACTGGAGCCGATTCCTGTGCAATCGACCAATATCTTCCGTTCTGCTCGATTAACTAAGCTGGCCGATTCGACATGATATCGGCCGATTTTCATGGATAGGGTATACTGGAACACACTCTATTTTCTCTTGATTTGATAAAATGATGAAACGCAGGGTACCGCACTGCAAGGTTAATCCTACGTAACTTTCACAGTGCAACGTTAAGTAAATAAATGGTCCTGACAGTTTCCTGTCTGTGAAGCTCATTGCATTGTGGGAAATAATGGCTGTTTCCATCTGCCAAGCAAGCAATATTGCCCTCTGTGCATAGAACTCTCAGTAACCAACATTCCGTACAGATCACGTTGTAAATGTTGCGTTTATTGTGATGCACTCTTGCAGTGTGACTGTGTTTTACCTCTAACGCAGACAATAACAGGTACAGTCAGGGAAGCATACTTTTCATTGCCTGTATACTCTGCTGTATCTACTGTATGCAACGGTAATGCAGTGTTAAGGTGCATTGCGACTTTTTTTGGTGTGTTGCGTTGTAATATTGCGTTGCAACTTTAATGTCACATCAAAACGCAACGTCCTACTGTTAGGCTGCTTTCACAGTGGGACGTTACAGGTGCACGTTAGTGCAGCCTGTAACGCTCCCCCAACGCACAGAAATGTAACACAAGTGGGCTGTTCACACTACCCACGTTGCGTTACATGTAACGCTGCATGTTGTAGTTAAAGTGCAGCATGCTGTGCGTTCTAGCGGCTTTAGCCGCGTTAGACTGTTTGCACATGCTCAGTGGGGGGCGGAGAGGAGGCGGGGAGATGCCGCTACAGTAGCCGCGCACGTGGCTACTTAATATGCACTGCACTGGCGGTCGCTGATTGGCCGGCGGGACCACGTGATGCGGAGTGTCTCACTCCGCATCACGTGGTCCCGCCGGCCAATCAGCGCCACTCTGGGAGACCTTATGCGGATAGAGCCGCCTAATGTGGCTCACTCTACCGTCCTCTCCCGCACCACCATGCGTTGCATTAGTGGCACGTTATGCGACCATAACGTCCCCTAAAACGCAACGTCTTGGTGTGTAAGTAGCCTTAATCTAGCCTCAATCGAACAGTCGATCATTCAGCCAAAACGCTAGCTGTATGGGCAGTTTTATCCCGCTGCAGATGTTATCACATCAGTGCAATTCTTTTCCCTCACCAAGCGACCATGTTTACCTGTTTCTGCCGTAGTCACACCTTGCGCAAACATGACCATGAGCCACCTGCTTCCAGCGGTGGCATACATATTGGATTTCTCCTTTATTTTTGTTTCCATATCTTTAAATGTAATTAAAAAAAATGACATTTCTGTAATTTTGTATTAACAGCCATTAGAGCATGTTTTTTCTACATAAACCGGAGCTTATTGCACTTAAATACCAGTGAAATGACTATCTGGCACTTTCCATCACAATGAATAGGAGCTTGTGTTGCAGGATTCCCCAATACTGCGGGTGCATTGCCAGTGACTGCACAGCGTACAGCAAGCCACACTCTGCCGTTTATTAAAAAGGCACTCCGGTGATCTGATTCAATGCCTGGCAAGTGAGATCTGACATCTAAGCATACGCAGGTGTGAATTCCGAGGCTGCAAAAATGTTGGCTTCAGATTTGTAGCATCATCATCAGTACATTATTGCAGTTCAGGGGAATATAGGTAAATATATAGTATAAATAAACAGTTACAGAGAATACAGCTGTTGGTAAGAATATTACAAACAATTATAAGGTGTTTTCAAAGGACCACTCCAGCGAAAAAAGTAAGCAGTTAAATTTTGACAAAACCGACAGGTTTTGGGCCAGTCCATCTCCTCATGGGGGATTATCAGGGCTTTCTTTGTTTTCAAAATGCATTTCCTGAACGGCAGTTGCTAAAAAGACCTTATACTCTTCAAAAAAAACTTAGTTATCGTTTTTGAGAAAATCGATTTTAAAGTTTCAGAGGAAAAAAGTATACATTTAAATGCGGTAAATACATTAACTGTCATTTACCACATTTAAATGTACAGTATACTTTTTTCCTTTGAAACTTTAAAATCGATTTTCTAAAAAACGATAAGGTCTTTTTGAATTTTTTTTCCTCTTGTTCCCACTGTTCTTCTTAAAGAGACTCTGTAACAAAAATGTGAGCCTTATTTCTTCTATCCTATAAGTTTCTATAGCTGTTCTAATGTGGTCTGTCTAACTGCAGCCTTTCCTAGTTGCACAGTGGCTGTATTATCTCTGTTATACGATCTAATCTTCTTTACTCTGTGGGGTCTGTTGGCTCAGGCAGTCAGGCTGGAATGTGCTGTGCTGCTTGTGATTGGATAGAAGCTATACACACCCTCTCCAGGCCCCCTGCACACTCTGTATGACTCACACACTGAGCTACTCTCAGCCTATCACTTGCTATGTCTTTTGTTTGTAAACACTGCATAAAAATGGCAATTACAAGCCAGGATTGCAGCAGGGAGTGGCAGAAACAGCACAGAGGGGCCCAGGAGAACATAATGAATAGAATGGTGTGCTTTTTATTGTAAGAATTTTACAGTACAGATTCTCTTTAACATATCCAGGAAATTTGGTGTTTCTAGCATGTAAGGGGGCTTTGCTATTTAATCACGAATACCAACTAGTGATCACGAGTAAGTGCGATCACGAGTGCATTTGTGATCAAAAGACGATCATGATTGCCGATTACGACCTCATGATTGGCAAAAACGACGAGCACCACTAGCTAAAACCATGATATTTAATGTAAGAATGGATACCCTGAATGATTTATTGCATTCTATTACATATCGTAGTATCGTTCCTCTTTAGGAAATTGAGTACAGCTCTATTATTGGAATTATGAATGCCCGTCCGTTAGCAGCTCATCACATAGCTAATATTCATTGCGACCGTAATTAGCTATCGGCCTGGTGAGTGGTGACAGTATGTATCCACAGCATTGCAGTGACAGTCTGCGGCAAGGAGACGGCATCGACTTAGGGTCGGTTCACACTTGTTTCAAAACTTGAATCCGGGGCTTCGGTTTTTTTTCCTGGACAAAAATAGAGGCTGTTTTCACACACTTCAAAAAACAGATCCATGGCCTCCGTTTTAGAAAACTGAGGAGAGAGTCCAGATTTGCCACATTTTCACGGAGCTCGGATACACGCGGAGGCAATGAAAGGCTATACAAAAACGGATCTTCCTCTACACAGAGAACTTTTGCGCACAAAACCGATACCAAAGCAGATTGCCTACTTCCTGCTCCTCCCCTCACTGTCATCTTTATCCAATAGAAACACACAGGAAGGAAGGACATGTTTTTGCCATATGTTTAAATGGATTGGATTTTGTAAGGAATCGCTCCTCTCGGCTGCAGTATGGTCTGAGGTGGAGACAGAGGTAGAGTCAGGCGACTATTAGGCAGGGGTTTATATAATAAATAGTAATATGTGGATGCATTGCTGACCCTGCCTGGGATTGAACCCTGGTCTCTTACATTAGAGGCAGTGCTCTTGCCACTGTGCTATAGCTGAAACACCGTCAGAATGTTTTGCTGGTTAGTACTGGTTACCAGTTGACATGTATTGCAATCCATGTCAGCTGATCTCTCTCTCAGCTGATATTTAAACTAGATGAATGCCTGCGTGTGATTGGCTGTTGTGTGCATGTGGACGGCCACTGATTGGTTGCCTGATATATTTAAGGTTACTGAGTGCACTTTGACTTTACCCGCGTTAGCGTATGCTTCTGCTGGGTGCTCTTTGAAAACTTGTGGATTGACTTTCTGGACTTTTACTTATTGCTTGTTACTGGATTCTGCCTGTTTGCTGCCTGCCCTGACCAACTGCCTGTTATTGGATTCTGCCTGATTGCTGCCTGAACTGATCTACTGCTTGTTACTGGACTCTGCCTGTTTGCTGCCTGCCCTGACTATTGGATTGCCTGACCTTGATTTCTGCCTAGCCCTTCTGTACTGTGACATTTATATAGTACTCCTGTGTCCTGGACTTATTATCTCATCCTGCCCTGGAATCTGTATAGCCATAAGCACATCATTATAGGACTAACAACCTCCTGGTCTATTCTACTGGTCCTGGAACCTGCATACTAATAAGCTATTGTTTCTGGACTTCCGTGTTATCATCATCTCCTGTTATCTTCTGAATTGCTGTTGCCACTAATATTCGGGTGACTTTTACCAGTTCTACTCATATACTATCTGTGCCTTGTTACCTGTCTCGCAGAGGATCTACTTACAAATAGTCAGTGTGTGTGGTTAGGTCACTCTTTGGAAGTGTTAGCTAGTCGGCCACATTTGCATACAGTGTGTACCTGAATCTTATATCAGCGAGTCCTGACAGATTTACACAAGAATGCTTTTCAGCCTTTCTGTTCACTGCACTCTATTTTGGCAGTAGGATAGGGCAACTGTCATTCCCTAAGTGGTTTTCCTGAGAACCCCCCATGAGGAGATGGGCTAGTCCAAAACCTGTCAGTTTTGTCATATTTTTATTATCTACTGTGAGTGACAGCAACATAGGAGAAAAGTAATTTATGGCTCATTTTACTCTGGAAGAAATGTACTTCTTATTTGTACGTGTTTATATGTATTTAAAATTTTACGATTTTTTTGTGATAGTGGTCTTTTTAACCAGTTTGCATTCAGTCATTTTTCGCTTCATGCATCCGAACAATGTTCACCTCCCATTCATTAGCCTATAACTTTATTACTACTTATCACAATGAACTGATCTATATCTTGTTTTTTCCGCCACCAATTAGGCTTTCTTTGGGGGGTACATTTTACTAAGAGCCACTTTACTGTAAATGCATTTTAAAAGGAAGAATAAGAAAAAAACGGAAACAAATAATTATTTCTCACTTTTCGGCAATTATAGTTTTAAAATAATACATGCCTCCATAATTAAAACCCACGTATTGTATATGCCCATTTGTCCCGGTTATTACACCATTTAACCACTTCAGGACCACAGTCTTTTCGCCCCTTAAGGACCAGAGCCTCTTTCTCCATTCAGACCACTGCAGCTTTCACGGTTTATTGCTCAGTCATACAACCTACCACCTAAATGAATTTTACCTCCTTTTCTTGTCACTAATACAGCTTTCTTTTGCTGCTATTTGATTGCTGCTGCGAGTTTTAGTTTTTATTATATTCATCAAAAAATACATGAATTTTGGCAAAAAAATGACTTTTTTAATTTGCTGTGCTGACATTTTTCAAATAAAGTAAAATTTCCTATACATTTGAGCGCGAAAGTTATTCTGCTACATGTCTTTGATAAAACAAAACAAAACATTCAGTGTATATTTATTGGATTGGGTAAAAGTTATAGCGTTTACAAACTATGGTGCCAAAAGTGAATTTTCCCATTTTCAAGCATCTCTGACTGTTCTGCGCACCTGTCAGGTTTCATGAGGGGCTAAAATTCCAGGATAGTACAAATACCCCCCAAATGACCCCATTTTGGAAAGAAGACATCCCAAAGTATTCAGTGAGAGGCATGGTGAGTTCATAGAAGATTTTATTTTTTGTCACAAGTTAGCGGAAAATGACACTTTCTGACAAAAAAAAGAAAAAAAAAAGTTTCCATTTCTTCTAACTTGCGACAAAAAAAAATGAAATCTGCCACGGACTCACTATGCTCCTCTCTGAATACCTTGAAGTGTCTACTTTCCAAAATGGGGTAATTTGTGGGGTGTGTTCACTGTCCTGGCATTTTGGGGGGTGCCTAATTGTAAGCACCCCTGTAAAGCCTAAAGATGCTCATTGGACTTTTGGCCCCTTAGCGCAGTTAGGCTGCAAAAAAGTGCCACACATGTGGTATTGCTGTACTCAGGAGAAGTAGTATAATGTGTTTTGGGGTGTATTTTTACACATACCCATGCTGGGTGGGAGAAATATCTCCGTAAATGACAATTGTTTTATTTTTTTTACACACAATTGTCTATTTATAGAGATGTTTCTCCCACTCAGCATGGGTATGTGGAAAAATACACCCCAAAACACATTATACTAATTCTCCTGAGTACGGCGATACCACATGTGTGGCACTTTTTTGCACCCTAACTGCGCTAAGGGGCCCAAAGTTCAATGAGTACCTTTAGGATTTCACAGGTCATTTTGCGACATTTGGTTTCAAGACTACTCCTCACGGTTTAGGGTCCCTAAAATGCCAGGACAGTATAGGAACCCCACAAATTACCCCATTTTAGAAAGAAGACACCCCAAGGTATTCCGTTAGGAGGATGGTGAGTTCATAGAAGATTTTTTTTTTTGTCACAAGTTAGCGGAAATTGATTTTAATTGTTTTTTTTCACAAAGTGTCATTTTCCGCTAACTTGTGACAAAAAATAAAATCTTCTATGAACTCACCATACTCCTAACGGAATACCTTGGGGTGTCTTCTTTCTAAAATGGGGTCATTTGTGGGGTTCCTATACTGCCCTGGCATTTTAGGGGCCCTAAACCGTGAGGAGTAGTCTTGAAACCAAATGTCACAAAATGACCTGTGAAATCCTAAAGGTACTCATTGGACTTTGGGCCTCTTAGCGCACTTAGGGTGCAAAAAAGTGCCACACATGTGGTACCGCCGTACTCAGGAGAAGTAGTATAATGTGTTTTGGGGTGTATTTTTACACATACCCATGCTGGGTGGGAGAAATATCTCTGTAAATGACAATTGTTTGATTTTTTTTACACACAATTGTCCTTTTACAGAGATATTTCTCCCACCCAGCATGGGTATGTGTAAAAATACACCCCAAAACACAATATACTACTTCTTCTGAGTACGTGTGTGACACTTTTTTGCAACCTAGGTGCGCTAAGGGGCCTAACGTCCTATTCACAGGCAGGGCCGGCCTTTGCTATGAGCGACCTGTGCGGTCGCTCAGGGCGCCGTGCTCTCAAGGGCGCATGTGCCCTGTCGCTCCTCGCCGCCCCTCGCCACCCCGCTGTCTCCCGGTGTCCTCTCAGTCTGTCTTTAGAGCAGGACTACAAGAAAATGGCCGCCGACGTCCACAAATGCAGACAAACGGCGGCCATTTTCTTGTAGCCTGCTCTAACTACAGATGGAGCAGGAAGAGAAGAGTGACGTCGGCGCTGGAGCTGGATGTCAGGTGAGTCAGTCTCTGCCCGGCCCGCTGCCACATAAAGGAGGGGGCATACTGGGGCAAGCTACCTACGCTGGGGGCAAGCTACTTACACTGGGGGCATACTGGCGCAAGCTACCTACGCTGGGGGCAAGCTACCTACGCTGGGGGCATACAGGGGCAAGCTACCTATGCTGGGGGCATACTGGGGCAAGCTACCTACACTGGGGGCATACAGGGGCAAGCTACCTACGCTGGGGGCATACTGGGGCAAGCTACCTACGCTGGGGGCATACTGGGGCAAGCTACCTACGCTGGGGGCATACTGGGGCAAGCTACCTACGCTGGGGGCATACTGGGGCAAGCTACCTACGCTGGGGGCATACAGGGGCAAGCTACCTACGCTGGGGGCATACTGGGGCAAGCTACCTATGCTGGGGGCAAGCTACCTACGCTGGGGGCATACTGGGGCAAGCTACCTATGCTGGGGGTATACTGGGGCAAGCTACCTATGCTGGGGGTATACTGGGGCAAGCTACCTATGCTGGGGGTATACTGGGGCAAGCTACCTACGCTGGGGGCAAGCTACCTACGCTGGGGGCATACTGGGGCAAGCTGCCTACGCTGGGGGCATACTGGGGCAAGCTACCTACGCTGGGGGCATACTGGGGCAAGCTACCTATGCTGGGGGCATACTGGGGCAAGTTACCTACGCTGGGGGCAAGCTACCTACACTGGGGGCAAGCTACCTACGCTGGGGGCATACTGGGGCAAGCTACCTACGCTGGGGGCATACTGGGGCAAGCTACCTACGCTGGGGGCATACTGGGGCAAGCTACCTACACTGGGGGCATACTGGGGCAAGCTACCTATGCTGGGGGTATACTGGGGCAAGCTACCTACGCTGGGGGCAAGCTACCTACGCTGGGGTCATACTGGGGCAAGCTACCTACGTTGGGGGCATACTGGGGCAAGCTACCTACGCTGGGGGCATACTGGGGCAAGCTACCTACGCTGGGGGCATACTGGGGCAAGCTACCTACGCTGGGGGCAAGCTACCTATGCTGGGGGCAAGCTACCTACGCTGGGGGCAAGCTACCTACACTGCTGGGGGCAAACTACCTACACTGGGGGAAACCATGCTACTACACTAGGGGAAACTGTACTAGCTACACTGAGGGCAGCTATGCTACCTATATGGGGCAACTATACTACCTACACTGGCGGCAACTATGCTACCTATATGGGGACAACTATGCTACTTATGGGGGGGGGGGGGGGGCAACAAAATCCGGTTTCGCTCAGGGCGCTGTGAAACCTAAGGCCGGCCCTGTTCACAGGTCATTTTGAGGCATTTGGATTCTAGACTACTGCTCACGGTTTAGGGCCCCTAAAATGCCAGGGCAGTATAGGAACCCCACAAGTGACCCCATTTTAGAAAGAAGACACCCCAAGGTATTCTGTTAGGAGTATGGTGAGTTCATAGAAGATTTTTTTTTTGTCACAAGTTAGCGGAAAATGACACTTTGTGAAAAAAAAACCAATACATATCAATTTCCGCTAACTTGTGACAAAAAATAAAATCTTCTATGAACTCATCATACACCTAACAGAATACCTTGGGGTGTCTTCTTTCTAAAATGGGGTCACTTGTGGGGTTCCTATACTGCCCTGGCATTTTAGGGGCCCTAAACCGTGAGGAGTAGTCTTGAACCCAAATGTCTCAAAATGACCTGTGAAATCCTAAAGGTACTCATTGGACTTTGGGCCCCTTAGCACAGTTAGGCTGCAAAAAAGTGTCACACATGTGGTATCGCCGTACTCAGAAGAAGTAGTATAATGTGTTTTGTGGTGTATTTTTACATATAACCATGCTGGGTGGGAGAAATATCTCTGTAAATGACACATTTTTGATTTTTTTTACACACAATTGTCCATTTACAGAGAGATTTCTCCCACCCAGCATGGGTATGTGTAAAAATACACCCCAAAACACATTATACTACTTCTCCTGAGTATGGCGATACCACATGTGTGACACTTTTTTGCAGCCTAGGTGCGCTAAGGGGCCCAACGTCCTATTCACAGGTCATTTTGAGGCATTTGTTTTCTAGACTACTCCTCACGGTTTAGGGCCCCTAAAATGCCAGGGCAGTATAGGAACCCCACAAGTGACCCCATTTTAGAAAGAAGACACCCCAAGGTATTCCGTTAGGGGTATGGTGAGTTCATAGAAGATTTTATTTTTTGTCACAAGTTAGTGAAAAATGACACTTTGTGAAAAAAACAATAAAAATCTAATTTCCGCTAACTTTTGACAAAAAATAAAATCTTCTATGAACTCATCATACACCTAACAGAATACCTTGGGGTGTCTTCTTTCTAAAATGGGGTCACTTGTGGGGTTCCTATACTGCCCTGGCATTTTACGGGCCCAAAACTGTGAGTAGTCTGGAAACCAAATTTCTCAAAATGACTGATCAGGGGTATAAGCATCTGCAAATTTTGATGACAGGTGGTCTATGAGGGGGCAAATTTTGTGGAACCGGTCATAAGCAGGGTGGCCTCTTAGATGACAGGATGTTTTGGGCCTGATCTGATGGATAGGAGTGCTAGGGGGGTGACAGGAGGTGATTGATGGGTGTCTCAGGGGGCGGTTAGAGGGGAAAATAGATGCAATCAATGCACTGGGGAGGTGATCGGAAGGGGGTCTGAGGGGGACCTGAGGGTTTGGCCGAGTGATCAGGAGCCCACACGGGGCAAATTAGGGCCTGATCTGATGGGTAGGTGTGCTAGGGGGTGACAGGAGGTGATTGATGGGTGTCTCAAGGTGTGATTAGAGGGGGGAAATAGATGCAAGCAATGCACTAGCGAGGTGATCAGGGCTGGGGTCTGAGGACGTTCTGAGGTGTGGGCGGGTGATTGGGTGCCCGCAAGGGGCAGATTAGGGTCTAATCTGATGGGTAACCGTGACAGGTGGTGATAGGGGGTGATTGATGGGTAATTAGTGGGTGTTTAGAGGAGAGAAGAGATGTAAACACTGCACTTGGGAGGTGATCTGATGTCGGATCTGCGGGCGATCTATTGGTGTGGGTGGGTGATCAGATTGCCCGCAAGGGGCAAGTTAGGGGCTGATTGATGGGTGGCAGTGACAGGGGGTGATTGATGGGTGGCAGTGACAGGGGGTGATTGATAGGTGATTGACAGGTGATCAGTGGGTTATTACAGGGAATAACAGATGTAAATATTGCACTGGCGAATTGATAAAGGGGGGGTCTGAGGGCAATCTGAGCGTGTGGGCGGGTGATTGGGTGCCCGCAAGGGGTAGATTAGGGTCTAATCTGATGGGTAACAGTGACAGGTGGTGATAGGGGGTGATTGATGGGTGATTGATGGGTAATTAGTGGGTGTTTAGAGGAGAGAATAGATGTAAACAATTGATTTGGGAGGTGATCTGATGTCGGATCTGCGGGCGATCTATTGGTGTGGGTGGGTGATCAGATTGCCCGCAAGGGGCAGGTTAGGGGCTGATTGATGGGTAGCAGTGACAGGGGGTGATTGACTGGTGATTGACGGGTGATTGACGGGTGATTGACAGGTGATTGACAGGTGATCAGGGGGGATAGATGCATACAGTACACGGGGGGGGGGGGGGGGGCTGGGGAGAATCTGAGGGGTGGGGGGTGATCAGGAGGGGGCAGTGGGCAGGGGGGGGGATAAAAAAAAAATAGCGTTGACAGATAGTGACAGGGAGTGATTGATGGGTGATTAGGGGGGTGACTGGGTGCAAACAGTGGTCTGGGGGGTGGGCAGGGGGGGGGGGGTCTGAGGGGTGCTGTGGGCGATCAGGGGGCAGGGGGGGGGAAATCAGTGTGCTTGGGTGCAGACTAGGGTGGCTGCAGCCTGCCCTGGTGGTCCCTCGGACACTGGGACCACCAGGGCAGGAGGCAGCCAGTATAATAGGCTTTGTATACATTACAAAGCCTATTATACAATGTAAATGCGGCGATCCGGGTGGTAGTAACCCGCCGGCGCTTCCGAACGGCCGGCGGGTTACTACGAGCGGTGGGCGGAGCCAGTCCCCGGCGGCTGATCGCGTCACGAATGACGCGATCGCCGCATAGCCACTCCCGCAGCCGCCCCCGCCGATGGGCGTATTGCGGTCGTTTGGGCCCAGTCTTTGCCGCCGCCCATCGGCTGGGGGCGGTCGGCAAGTGGTTAAATTATGTCCCTATCACAATGTATGGCGACAATATTTTATTTGGAAATAAAAGTGCATTTTTTCTGTTTTGCATTCATCACTATTTACAAGCTTATAATAATAAAAAAAAAAAAAGAAATATTTCATCTTTACATAGATATTTAAAAAGTTTAGACCCTTAGGTAAATATTTGTGTTTTGTTTTTTTATTGTAATGTTTTTTTGTTTTTTTTAATTAAACATTTTATGTGGGTATTTTTGGGAGGGTGGGATTGAAATTGTATTTTTTTTTTGTAAATATATGTGTATTTTTATTTTTATTTAACATTTAGATGTAGTTTACTTTTTGGCCACAAGATGGCAGCCATGAGTTGTTTACAGTGACGTCACTCTAAGCGTATCACGTACGCTTAGAGCGACATAGGAAGCAGAAAAAGCGTAGCTTTCGAGAGAAGCTGTCGCTTTTTCTGCGGGGGAGAGGAATCAGTGATCGGGCACCGTTGCCCGATTCACTGATTCACTGGCTAACAAACCGCCGGCCGGGAGCGCGCGTGCACGCGCGCGATCGGCCGCGTGGACGCGCAGGAGCGCACATGGCTTCCTGGACGTGAGTTTCACGTCCAGGAATGTCAAATAGTTAAAGGGAACCAGAGATGAACGTTTCACACAAAATAAACATATCAGTCGATAGCTTGTAAAGAATAAATGCTCTACCTGATAATTTCGCCGCTCTGGTGTGCCTTTTTTAGTGTTTTTTATCCATTATTGCTCCAGGAAAAATCAAATATGGCCGCCGGCTCAAATCCCTTCTGCTTCCGGGTTATGAGTTGTTCTGGATGTGCTGCCTAGGCTATATGAGACTAGGCTGCTATTTAGGCTATATGAGAAAGGCTGCTGCAGCCTTTCATCTCTGTGCTTTCATTTTGGTATGATGTGCAGCTGCCTGTAGGAAGTCTCTCTCATAGGAATGAAACTGCAGTCATCATCAGTATCTATGCAGACAGAGAGCACACAGATCATATTGCCACACGTGTCTGTTTCAGATATTCTCTCTCAGCAGCAGCAGCCCCTCCAATGTCATCACAGCTCTCAGTATGCAAAGCAGGAAATCTGAGTAGGGAGGTGACAGGCTTGGGCTTGAAAAGACTCCACAGAAGAGTGACTCAGCTATAATGATTCCAGGTCAAACCTAGACTGAGCCAGTCGGGGATTCTTATCACAGCTGCTAATAGACTAAATAGGCAGATAAGAATTAAACTAAAAGCAGGGTAGGTGTTTACTGTCATGTTCCCACTGATAAATGTAATAAAATACATGAGGGTGCTTCGTCTCTGGTTCTCTTTAAGTTTCAAATTCAGAATCTCCTTTATTTGCCAAGTACGCTGTACGATGTTCATGGAATTATTTGTGCTACACATGGCGCTGGCAGTAGTACATAAGACAGACAGCATTGACGGCATAAGAAATGTACACTGATACAGGCATAAAAAGCATTCATTCAGAGCAAAAGGGACAGGCAAGAACTCTAACAGCTAGGGTGCGGTCCTGCACAGGAAAGCTTTGAAGTTCTGGGTGGGCATCAGGGGAAATAATGCCGGCCAAGAGACTAGAGTGCTATAGTCAGGCCGACCAGGCAGGGGGAGACTGGAGCTCAGCAGGAGGACTGCCTGGGAAAAGAAAGGTGCTCCGGCGCCAGGTGGTTCCCGAGGGGATGGCTCTGAAACAGTGACCCGATGAGAGGAGCTCAAAGAAGCAACTGCTCTGGTGGAAGGGGCCATGGGAGATCCTGTTGGCCCTTGTCCTCATTCTGGCAGAGTGGAGCAGGTCTAGGGGTGGCAGGGGCGATCCTATGATCTTTTCCGCAGTGCTGATTACTCTATGGAGTTTTTACTTGTCACTAGCGATTGCCCTGGCATGCCAGACAATGAGGGAGGAGTAGTGATGATCCTAATCAGCTAATTTTGATTACAAAAAATTTCGCAATCACGCCACACGAGATTACGATTTTGTGTCATCCATTCGTAATGTTGCGTAATGTTTATGTAATTTTGTACCGACAGTTAATAAAAGAGCCCCCATACATGCTATTGTCACCAAAAATTGCTATGTGTTAAGAAGAATAGCGTGTACAAATTAAAAAAAAACAATTTTCAAAAAGACCTTGTAGTTTGTGAGAAAATGTAAAAAAAAATGCAAAAAATGTTTTTTAAATTGTCTCTTTTCTAGGTCTTTTTGAAAAATTCATTTTTTTGACCTGAACGCAACATTCTCCTTAAAGAGACTCCGTAACAAAAATTGCATCCTGTTTTTTATCATCCTACAAGTTCCAAAAGCTATTCTAATGTGTTCTGGCTTACTGCAGCACGTTCTACTATCACCATCTCTGTAATAAATCAACTTATCTCTCTCTTGTCAGACTTGTCAGCCTGTGTATGGAAGGCTGCCAAGTTCTTCAGTGTTGTGGTTCTGTGATGCATCTCCCCCCTCCTGGCCCCTCTATGCACACTGCCTGTGTATAATGATCTCTTGAGATACAAAAGGAAGGATGTATACAGCCTGCTTGTGTATGGACGTATTTTCTATGTGTGGACATACTGTACATCAACCTACTTCCTGTTTTGGTGGCCATTTTGTTTGTTTATAAACAAACTTTTTAAAACTGTTTTTAACCACTTTTAATGCGGCGAGGAGCGGCGAAATTGTGACAGAGGGTAATAGGAGATGTCCCCTAACGCACTGGTATGTTTACTTTTGTGCGATTTTAACAATACAGATTCTCTTTAAAGGGAAGGTTCAGGACTTCAGGGAGGGGATTAAAAAAATAAAAATAAATTTCCACTTACCTGGGGCTTCCTCCAGCCTGTGGCAGGCAGGAGGTGCCCTCGCCGCCGCTCCGCAGGCTCCCGGTGGTCTCCGGTGCCCGACCCGACCTGGCCAGGCCGGCTGCCAGGTCGGGCTCTTCTGCGCTCCATTTCCTGGCACTTCTGCGTCCCACGCCGGCGCGCTGACGTCATCGGACGTCCGCCGGGCTGTACTGCCCATGCGCAGAACTACTGCGCCTGCGCAGTACAGCCCAGGGGACGTCCGATGACGTCAGCGCGCCGGCGTGGGACGCAGAAGTGCCAGGAAATGGAGCGCAGAAGAGCCCGACCTGGCAGTCGGCCTGGCCAGGTCGGGTCGGGCACCGGAGACCACCGGGAGCCTGCGGAGAGGCGGCTAGGGCACCTCCTGCCTGCCACGGGCTGGAGGAAGCCCCAGGTAAGTGGAAATTTATTTTTATTTTTTTAATCCCCTCCCTGAACCTTCCCTTTAACATATGTAGCAATTTTGGTGACAATAGCCTGTATGATTACTTTAATAGTCGGCACTAAATTACACGAAAGTTATGAGAAAATGCGAAATTACGGTTCCTGATTAAAATTACAGATTAAATTAGTTTTACCTAAAATTTCGCATTTAGATGTTGCGTTGCAAATGCGAATTTCGATTCGAAATTACGACTATGACGAAATTAGTGCTCAATCCCTAGTAGGGAGGAGCAAAGGATGGACAGTAGCAGTGTAAAAGCTGATTAGTAGCTCATGTGGTATTTCAAATTTTTTCCAACTTCAAGAAAGTAATAGATTTAGATTTAGACAGTACAGAGAGTCTGGACTAGTCCACAGTGCTCAGTTGTGTTGCAGAAAAATTCTACATGTCAACTCACTGCCTATACAATTGTATGGGCCTGTTCACAGTAACGGATGTGTTATTCTAACTCACTGCATGCAGGCTTTGTATTAAAGAGTTTGAAGCGAAAAAGAATTGCTAAATTTACCTTAGCATTCACTTCAAAACTCTCGTCAGACGCAAACTGCCGCAATTCCGGCGAAAAACAAGGGCTGCAGACCCCCCCAAATCCCAGGGGGGTCTAAGGACAGTGCTTCCTGGAAGGGGCAGAGCTCTCTGCTGCAGCTCTGCATTTCCTGCCATCAATCGCCGCTTCTCCCCGCCCCTCTCACTCTTCCTTCACAGAGAGGGGCAGGGAGAGGCGGCGATCGACAGCAGGAGAGGCGGAGCTACAGCAAATAGCTCAGCCTCTCAGGGCAGCACAATCCATGACGAAGTTGGTCGTGGATGTTTGCCCAGGGCCCCTTGAAGTTTTCCACATTTTGTCACAATACTGCCACAAACATGAATCAGTTTTATTGGAATTCCACATGAAAGACCAACACAAAGTGGTGTACACATGAGAAGAGGAAAGAAAATCATACATGATTCCAAACATTTTTTTTTTACAAATAAATAACTGCAAAGTGGTGTGTGCATAATTATTCGTCCCCCTTTGATCTGAGTGCAGTCAGTTGCCTATAGACATTGCCTGATGAGTGCTAATGACTAAATAGAGTGCACCTGTGTGTAATCTAATGTCAGTACAAATACAGCTGCTCTGTGAGGGCCTCAGAAGTTGTCTAAGAGAATATTGGGAGCAACAACATCGTGAAGTCCAAAGAACACACAAGACAGGTCAGGGATCAAGTTATTGAGAAATTTAAAGCAGGCTTAGGCTACAAAAAGATTTCCAAAGCCTTGAACATCCCACAGAGCACTGTTCAAGCGGTAATTCAGAAATGGAAGGAGTAAGGCACAACTGACAACTGACAAGGCCATCCACCTAAACTCACAGGCCGAACAAGGAGAGCGCTGATCAGAAATGCAGTCAAGAGGCCCATGGTGACTCTGGACGAGCTGCCGAGATCTACAGCTCAGGTGGGAGACTCTGTCCATAGGACAACTATTAGTCATGCACTGCACAAAGTTGGCCTTTATGGAAGAGTGGCAAGAAGAAAGGCATTGTTAACAGAAAGCATAAGAAGTCCCGTTTGCAGTTTGCCACAAGCCATGTGGGGGACACAGCAGGTCAGATGAGACCAAAATTGAACGTTTTGGCCAAAATGCAAAACGCTATGTATGGCAGAAAACTAACACTGCACATCACTCTGAACACACCATCTCCACTATCAAATATGGTGGTGGCAGCATCATGCTCGGGGGGTGCATCTCCTCAGCAGGGACAGGAAAGCTGGTCAGAGTTGATGGGAAGATGGCTGGAGCCAAATACAGGGCAAACTTGGAAGAAAACCTCTTGGAGACTGCAAAAGACTTGAGACTGGGGCGGAGGTTCACCTTCCAGCAGGACAATGACCCTAAACATAAAGCCAGGGCAACAATGGAATGGTTTAAAACAAAACATATCTATGTGTTAGAATGGCCCAGTCAAAGTCCAGATCTAAATCCAATCGAGAATCTGTGGCAAGATATGAAAACTGCTGTTCACAAACGCTGTCTATCTAATCTGACTGAGCTGGAGCTGTTTTGCAAAGAAGAATGGGCAAGGATTTCAGTTTCTAGATGTGCAAAGCTGGTAGAGACATACCCCAAAAGACTAGCAGCTGTAATTGCAGCAAAAGGTGGTTCTACAAAGTATTGACTCAGGGGGCCGAATAATTACGCACACCCCACTTTGCAGTTATTTATTTGTAAAAAAATGTTTGGAATGATGTACGATTTTCGATCCACTTCTTACATGTACACCACTTTGTATTGGTCTTTCACATGGAATTCCAATAAAATTGATGCATGTTTGTGGCAGTATTGTGACAAAATGTGGAAAACTTCAAGGGGGCCGAACACTTTTGCAACCCACTGTAAATATAGCAAAACTAATTCGCTTCAGAGCCTCTTTAAAGCGGTATCGTCACCATAAAAATCAAATTTCAACAGCAACTGGTCTGAGTGTATTTAGTGATAAAGATGCTAATCCTGCATTCAAAACTTTCAAAATGTTTTCTGCTGTTATGATTTGGAGTTATCATATACCTTAGGAGCACTGGCTCTTTAGTAGTCGGTGCCAAAGAATTGCATGCTGGGGGTTCTTTTTATCTATAATATATTCCTCCTCTTCCCTTTATTTCCCTGTCTGCTGCTTATCTGAAACCTGATCCCCTACTCACCTGTGTTTACAAGCAACTTCGGAAACAAAAACAAAAGACCGAGAGCCCAAATGGTGCAGTATGTCAAAGAAACAGGACAAAATGAAGTAAAACGAGTTTATACTCACAAACGTGGGTTGCCCCTAGGCAACCACTCCATATGCCGGTGGGGAGAATTAGAACCTGACCCCACTCAGGTATAAGATGTCGCTCTCTGTAGAAAGAAATTTTAGGAAGAATCCTTGCCACCATAGGTGGATCGCAATGTGATAAGGATAAGTACCAGAGGCGCCAAAAAGAGTAAAAACAATTATAAGAATTAAAATGGGGGGAGACGTACTCACCACCCTTCCAACAGACCAAAACCAATAAAAACCACAGTTTGGTCAAAGATTCAGCAATTTAATGGTACTCCCGGGTGCTACGCGTTTCACGGGATTATCCCACTGAGGCGCTAAGCTGTGTTCAGACCCCCAATTGCTTGTGCTCCTGTCCGATTGCCTGAGGAAGCGGGATAATCCCGTGAAACGCGTAGCACCCGGGAGTACCATTAAATTGCTGAATCTTTGACCAAACTTTGTGGTTTTTATTGGTTTTGGTCTGTTGGAAGGGTGGTGAGTACGTCTCCCCCCATTTTAATTCTTATAATTGTTTTTACTCTTTTTGGCGCCTCTGGTACTTATCCTTATCACATTGTGTTTACAAGCAAGGCTGAGGTGACTCAGTGATTGGAGGAGACAAGAAAAAAAAGTAAAGGGCAGAAATGACATCATGAGTTAGCCTTTACTGTGGGCAAAAGACATGGCCTCCACCAGGAACAGAATTCTCGTCATTTACTATATACCATTCACTGAAATCAAAACATGAACAGTACAATACATGTGTTATGTAAGTAGATCAAGTATTTATCTACTTATATTTGTTTTTTTCCCTGGAATAGTATGGCTGATCCTACTGCTTTAAGTATGTGATAACTCCAAATCATAACAGCAGAAAAAGTTTTGAAAGTTGTGAATGCAGGATTAGCATCTTTATCACTTAATACACTCAGACCAGTTACTGTTGAAATTTGATTTTTATGGTGACAATACCGCTTTAAGGCCTCATTCACATTTGTCCGGACAGAAGTGCACTAGTGTGAATGAGGTCTAAAGTCTATGCCCATACTCCATTGCAGTTCACACTCCGTATAATGCTGGGAATACACCATGAGATGTTTTGGCAGATAGATGGTTCGATAGATAATTTCCGACATGTCCGATCTGATTTTCGATAGTTTTTCTGATCAATTTCTCATAGAAGTGAATGGAAATCGATCAGAAAAACGATCGGACAGTAAATCTGCTGAAAAATCTAATTGTGTATTCCCCAGCATAACGCATCATAATGCGTGTGTTATACAACTGACTACTGTGAACCTAACCTGGGTTTTTCTTAGTGTTGTCTATGTCCCCACTGAAGCTACAGTATATTTTCCAAAGCAAAAATATATATATTTTTTTCCCTTTGAGATAAAATAATCTGGTGGCGATATCATAAAAAGGGGCCGTGTAATTGTATTAGTCTGTATTAGAAGAGTAGAGGGGAAGTTTTTGAGTGGAGTATAAATAATGACCTCTATTTTTGGACATGTTACTGTTAGCCGTGTTTACACCAGCGCTCACACAGGACAATATACACAAACCTTTAATCACCGGCCCTGGAATGCAGCCATGTCCAACCGGCACACAATGGGCATAATTAATTGTGAACTCTCTTTGCAGCTCAGCAAGTCATTTACAAAGGTGAAAAAAAGAGTTTACATTCAGTAGGAGGGGACTGTATAAACAACAGCAGAGAGGTTTATAGAAAAGAAGGGAGATTCTGTTATTTTTACACTAAGATAATAATAATACATTATAATAATGTTCCTGCTTTAAAGTGTAATGCTGGGATTACACCATACCATTTCTGTTAGATTTTTCTGTCATGCCTAGTACACACCATACAATTTTCTGTAAGATTTGCTGTTAGATTTACCTGCCAGATAAATAATTTCCAACACGTTGGAAATTATCTATCTAACCATCTACCTGCTAAGCATTGTTCTACTCAGCAGGAGATGACCGGAAGACAATGCACCAGAGATGATGACCAGTCTCTACCAGTACTTTACAGAAAATAATCTAATTACAGAAAATCTTACAGAAGATCTAACAGAAAAATTTAACAGAAGATTGTATGGTGTGTACTAGGCATTAGATTCTCTAAGTTCAACATGTTGGAAATGTATCTATCTAACCATCTATCTGCCGAGCAATTAGGCATTGTTCTACTCAGCAGGAGATGACCAGAAGACAATGCACCAGAGATAATGACCATTCTCTACAGAAAGTAATCTAATTATGCATTCTAACAGAAGATCTAACAGAAAAATCTAACAGAAGATCTAACAGAAAAATCTAACAGAAGAATCTAACAGAAAATTATATGGTGTAATCCCAGCATAAATCCAATCACAGATCTGGGACAGTATTGCTTCTTTGCTGTTTTTGACACAAATTTAACTCTGCTTTGCGAATCAGCTAATTTCGGCATAGTGGTTTATTTGGGCACCACAAAAAGGGCCGGCGCTACCTTAGATACAAAGGGGACAATTGCCCCAGGGCCCAGAACCTGTAGGGGCCCCTGAAGGTGTCTCTCCCCCCCCCCCCAACTTAACTGTTGCTCTCTGGGGCCCCTGCAGAGTCTTCGGTAAAGTAGTGTCTCACCTGTCCGGGCTCCGTGCTCTCCAGTCTTCATCCACCGCTGGCTGCGTATTCTGTGGCATGATATTACGTAATAACATGGGTCGGGTCATGGAGAAGAGGCGGCCCCGTGAGGATGAAGTCAGGGAGTGCAGGGAGTCACGGACTGACAGAGGAGCGCGTCCGCCGGGACAGGTGAGACACTACTCTGCCAAAGACTCTGCAGCGGCCCCAGGGAGCAACAGTTAAGTTGAGGGGTAGAAGAAGGGACAGCAGCCGGCTCAGGGGGGAAATGTGATGCCTGCAGGTGTATTTTGCCCGGGGTCCCCTATTGTTACTAGAACTCTCATTGGCCACCATAGGCGGTAATGAGAATTACGGCTATAGCGGCGCTAAGTGATTAATTTGGGGTCTGATGATAGCCAAAGCTCAAATAAGAAAAAAAGAGGTCATTCGGCCGCCGGCAATAGCCGGTTGCGAAAATTCGGAGGGGGAATAGCATTACTGCCACCCAGGGGTTTGCCTGCAGCCGGTTGATCTATCTTTCGGCTTCAACCTGCACCAAAATTTGGGCTGCGGCCATTTTAAATGTACACCTGCAGTGTATGTCTCTACAAGGCTGGTTCTAGACTTTTTGCTGCCTGAGCAATGTAGTAAGGATGCACCCAATACCCCCCCCCCCCCCTCGATTTGGAATGATCAGAGCACCCGGCAATTTACTATTCTTCATTTAATGTTCTCACATGACATGCCGCAGCTCAACACAATAGCACACTGGCTGGCTGTGAGTCTGTGACAAACACACTGCTCACCCTCAGCCAATCCATTCCTCCTCAGTCAGGACAACAGTGCCACCTCCTCTCTTCTGCTGTACAAGTCAAATGACACACTGCTGCTCTCCTGCCTCCCCCCTCCTCACTCACTGTCAGACTCCTCACACAGCACAACAAGCTGCTTTTCCCCAATGATGACCTCTGCACCTCACTCTTCTCTCACTTCTCCTCCTACTCTGACCGGCTGCATGCTGTTAGTGTAAACACACAGTACAAACATGCTGTCCCTGTAATCTCTCCGGCTGATGCAAATGTTTCACCTTGCCTCATGAGAGACCAGCCCTGTGTCTATACTGTACCTCTCAAAGTTTTGAGAAAAGAAAGAGGGACACACCCCTGCCAAACACAACTTATACACAACATACCAGTATATTGTTTTGTCATTCAGACCACACTAGTTTGCTTTTTATCTTCATTAGCTTTCCATCAGTGGCGGACATACGGCCGTGCAGGCCGTGCCGCCGCACGAGGGCCCCTGAAGTTCCGTTTTCTTCAGGGGCCCATTAAGTTTTTTTTTTTTTTTTAAATATTTTTTTTTTATATTTTTTTTTAAATAATTTTCTCCCCCCGGGGGGCCCCGACTCCTATCCTCCCTCCCTCCCTAACCTCGGGGGGCCCCCCTCCCGATATGCGCGGCGGGAGAGCGAGCGAGCGAGCGGCAAATGCAGGAAGTCTTCAGGGCTCTCCAGGCATCCGCTAGAGGGCTCAGCCGCTTGGTCTCCGATATGTCTCCAGTTGGAGACATATTGGAGACTAAGTGGCTGGGCCTCTAGCGTCTGCCTGGAGAGCCCTGAAGACTTCCTGCATTTGCCGCTCGCTCTCCCGCCGCGCATATCGGGAGGGGGCCCCCCGAGGTGAGGAAGGGAGGGAGGGAGGATAGGAGTCGGGCCCCCCACCCGGATAGCTACCCACCCGGCTACCTAACCACCTACCCACCCACCAGGCTTCCTACCTACCCACCCGACTACCTAACCACCCACCAGGCTTCCTACCTACCTACCCACCCGGCTACCTACCCACCCACCAGGCTTCCTACCTAACCACCCACCCGACTACCTAACCACCCACCCGGCTACCTACCCACCTACCCACCCGGCTACCTACCCACCCGGCTACCTACCTACCTACCCACCCGGCTACCTAACCACCTACCCACCCGGCTACCTACCCACCCACCCGGCTTCCTACCTACCCACCCGGCTACCTACCCACCCACCAGGCTTCCTACCTACCTACCCACCCGGCTACCTACCCACCCACCAGGCTTCCTACCTAACCACCCACCCGGCTACCTACCCACCTACCCACCCGGCTACCTACCCACCCGGCTACCTACCTACCTACCCACCCGGCTACCTAACCACCTACCCACCCGGCTACCTACCCACCCACCCACCAGGCTTCCTACCTACCCACCCGGCTACCTACCCACCCACCAGGCTTCCTACCTACCTACCCACCCGGCTACCTACCCACCCACCAGGCTTCCTACCTAACCACCCACCCGGCTACCTACCCACCCGGCTACCTACCTACCTACCCACCCGGCTACCTAACCACCTACCCACCCGGCTACCTAAGGCTACCTACCCACCCACCAGGCGTCCTACCTACCTACCCACCCGGCTACCTACCCACCCACCAGGCTTCCTACCTAACCACCCACCCGACTACCTAACCACCCACCCGGCTACCTACCCACCTACCCCCCGCGGCTACCTACCCACCCGGCTACCTACCCACCTACCCACCCGGCTACCTAACCACCTACCCACCCGGCTACCTACCCACCCACCCACCAGGCTTCCTATCTACCCACCCGGCTACCTACCCACCCACCAGGCTTCCTACCTACCTACCCACCCGGCTACCTACCTACCCACCCGGCTACCTACCTAACCACCCACCTGGCTACCTACTGGGCTAGTTACCAACCCATCCACCAGGCTACCTACCCACCCACCCGGCTACCTACCTACCTACCTACCCACCCACCCACCCACCAGGCTACCCACCCACCAGGCTTCCTACCTACCTACCCACCCGGCTACCTACCTAACCACCCACCCGGCTACCTACCTAACCACCCACCCGGCTACCTACCGGGCTAGTTACCAACCCACCAGGCTACCTACTCACCCACCCGGCTACCCACCCACCAGGCTACCTACCTACCTACCCACCCACCCGGCTACCTACCTAACCACCCACCCGGCTACCTACCTAACCACCCACCCGGCTACCTACCTAACCACCCACCCGGCTACCTACCGGGCTAGTTACCAACCCACCCACCAGGCTACCTACCCACCCACCAGGCTACCTACCTAACCACCCACCCGGCTACCTACCGGGCTAGTTACCAACCCACCCACCAGGCTACCTACCTACCCACCCACCAGGCTACCTACTCACTCACCAGGCTACCTACCTAACCACCCACCCGGCTACCTACCGGGCTAGTTACCAACCCACCCACCAGGCTACCTACCTACCTACCCACCCACCCACCAGGCTACCTACCTACCTACCGGGCTAGTTACCCACCCACCAGGCTACCTACCCACCAGGCTACCAACCCACCCACCCACCAGGCTACCAACCCACCCACCCACTCACCCACCCACCAGGCTACCTATCCACCCAACCACCCATGGGAGCTGCGCGCCGGATGGAGGCTGGGACAGGAGGTCTGCTGCTGCAGGTGAGTAAATGTTTTTGTTTTTTTATTTATATTAGCAGGTGTATGTTCTGGGCAGGTCTGCCACATGATTGCATGTATTTTCTGCGCAAATCTGCCGACATGATTGCATGTATTTTCTGGGCATATCTGCCGACATGATTGCACGTATTTTCTGGGCATATCTGCCGACTTGTTTGCATGTATTTTCTGGGCATATCTGCCGACTTGTTTGCACGTATTTTCTGGGCATATCTGCCGACTTGATTGCACATATTTTCTGGGCATATCTGTCGACTTGTTTGCACGTATTTTCTGGGCATATCTGCCGACTTGATTGCACGTATTTTCTGGGCATATCTGCCGACTAGAGTTGGGCCGAACCTCCGATTTTAGGTTCGCGAACCGGGTTCGCGAACTTCCGCGGAAGGTTCGGTTCGCGTTAAAGTTCGCGAACCGCAATAGACTTCAATGGGGATGCGAACTTTGAAAAAAAAAATTATGCTGGCCACAAAAGTGATGGAAAAGATGTTTCAAGGGGTCTAACACCTGGAGGGGGGCATGGCGGAGTGGGATACACGCCAAAAGTCCCCGGGAAAAATCTGGATTTGACGCAAAGCAGCGTTGTAAGGGCAGAAATCACATTGAATGCTAAATGACAGGCCTAAAGTGCTTTAAAACATCTTGCATGTGTATACATCAATCAGGTAGTGTAATTAAGGTACTGCTTCACACTGACACACCAAACTCACCGTGTAACGCACCGCAAACAGCTGTTTGTGTAGTGACGGCAGTGGCGGGTTCACTGAACAGGAATACAGTGGCGGGTTCACTGAACAGGTATGCAGTGGTGGGTTCACAGTACAGGTATGCAGTGGTGGGTTCACAGTACAGGTATGCAGTGGTGGGTTCACAGAACAGGTATGCAGTGGTGGGTTCACAGTACAGGTATGCAGTGGTGGGTTCACAGAACAGGTATGCAGTGGTGGGTTCACAGAACAGAACAGGTATGCAGCCAGGAACAAGCTAAGCCTAACTAATCTTTCCCTATGAGAGACAGTCTGCAGCAGCTCACCCTACTCTCACTAACGCAGGCAGTGCAGGCACACGAGTGACAGGTATGCAGTGGTGGGTTCACAGAACAGGTATGCAGTGGTGGGTTCACAGAACAGGTATGCAGTGGTGGGTTCACAGTACAGGTATGCAGTGGTGGGTTCACAGAACAGGTATGCAGTGGTGGGTTCACAGTACAGGTATGCAGTGGTGGGTTCACAGAACAGGTATGCAGTGGTGGGTTCACAGTACAGGTATGCAGTGGTGGGTTCACAGAACAGGTATGCAGTGGTGGGTTCACAGAACAGAACAGGTATGCAGCCAGGAACAAGCTAAGCCTAACTAATCTTTCCCTATGAGAGACAGTCTGCAGCAGCTCACCCTACTCTCACTAACGCAGGCAGTGCAGGCACACGAGTGACCGTAATGGCCGCCGCTGCCTGCCTTTTATAAGGGGGGGAGTGGCTCCAGGGGCTAGTGTAGCCTAATTGGCTACACTGGGCCTGCTGACTGTGATGTAGAGGGTCAAAGTTGACCCTCATGGTGCATTATGGGGCGAACCGAACTTCCGCAAAAGTTCGCCTGCGGGACGCGAACGCGAACCACTGAAGTTCGCATGGAACCGTTCGCAGGCGAACCGTTCGGCCCAACTCTACTGCCGACTTGATTGCACGTATTTTCTGGGCATATCTGCCGACATGATGTGTATTTTCTTGAGAAAACCTGCACAATTATGTGAATTTTCTGGGGAAAGGGTCACCAAAACTTGGGCCCACTGTCTTTGTGTTGCACTTTTCAAGGGAACCTGAGGTGAGAATAATATTGAGGCTGCCATATTTCTCTCCTTTTAAGCAATACCAGTTGCCTGGCTGCCGTGCTGGTCCTCTGCCTCTTATTCTTTCAACCATAGACCCTGAACAAGCATGCAGCAGGTCAGGGGTTTCTGACAATATTGTCAGAACTGAGAAGATTAGCTGCATGCTTGTTGCTGGTGTAATTCAGTTTATTACTGCAGCCAAATAGATCAGCAGGGCCGCCAGGCAACTAGTATTGTTTAAAAGGAAATATATCCTCAGCCCGGGTTCGCTTTAAGTTACAGTTAGCTCCGCCCTCATCCGGTCATTGCCACGCCCATTTTTTTGCCGTTCTGTCCACTATTTTTTGCAGGTTGTAGCCACGCCCATATCGTAGGGGGCCCACAATTACAATTTTGCACAGGGGCCCACTGCTGGCTGTGTCTGCCACTGCTTTCCATCATACAGTATTGACATTTAAAACTATAAAAAGTATACATTTTAGTAGAAAAAAACACATATATTTGCATAGATCTGTAAATTAGCCCTGAAAGAGGGACAAATGAAGAAGGGAAAGAGGGACTGTCCCTCTGAAAAATAAACAAAAAACTAACAGTTGGGAGCTGTATTGCCAAATGTAGTGCTATGGAATTTTCTTGTGATTTCCTTGCATTATTATTTGCTGCAAATTGACGGAAAAATGCAAATACAACTGCACAACGCAAATGACCGATTGCATGAAAATTCCACAAAAACGCACGGAAAAAGCATGATGTAAAAAAAAAAAAGCTGCATTGCAGTGCGTGTGATTGCGATCCAAATTTTTAGTGGAAAAGGCTTGCGAATGTAAGGAAAAAAAAAAACCTTTTCGGAAACTCCCAGCAAATGTTATGTTGGGTAGACACGGTAAGATTTTCTGTGCGATTTTGCAACCCGATCGTTTTACCCGCACGATTCTGCGCTCAATTCTCTTATCTTCATTCATTTTTCTTATCTTTTTCCATTCACCGCTATGAGAAATCGAGCGCGAAAACGATAGGGAGCAATATCGGACATATCAGATCCATCTATCGCACTGAAAATCGATCAGTGTGTATTAGGCATAACACAAGATAAGTGCGATTGTGAAGGTGTGAGGGCTCTTTCCCGAGATGTGCATGTTTTTGTGAATGTATATGTTTCAAAAAGCTCATAATGGGAAATTTCACACTAAATTCCAAACAATATCAAAATTTCATGGAATCTGAGTTTGCATCGCGAAATCGCTAAATTTTAATAATTTTTTGATGCCAGACACATAGGGCTTGATTCACAAAGCTGTGATAACTTATCACGGCAGTGAAAAAGTGCTTTGCGCGCGTTTTTGCGAAAAAAAAGGTATTCACGCTGTGAAAAGTGCTTCGTGCAAAATTTTGTTAGCGTTCAAGCGATAACGCGAATTTATCACGCGAACGCAGAACGTTAACGTGCGAAAAAAATTTACGTTATCACGCAAATGTGAATTTTTGCACGCAATAACCGGTTTCACGTGAAGTTTCGCGCTAAGAACTTTTCACAGTGTGATAACAGTGATCACTTCTTGCTTTGTGAATCAAGCCCTTAGGATTTATTACAGTTAGTGCAAATTTCCCAAAATATGTTTCCTATAGGTTACATCAAAATCACTTTGAAATTTCACTTTTTCGCATAGAATTTTTCACATTCATGACCCCTGAGCATACTCTGCAGTAGAGTAGAATCAAAATTCATAATTACAATGCACAATCATAAAAATCGAGTTTCTTAAAAACTACAGCGTGATTTGAAAGAATTGATTGACTTGCCGCCTTTCCCCTCCCCCCCAAACCCCCTTCCCCTGACCATTCCAGCTTGTCCTACAGTTTTTTCACTATTTACACACAAAAAAATTTATGGCTGGTTGGGGGAGTGGCACTAACAAATAAGATCAGTGGGGGTTATAATTTCTTGTGGCCTTTACATTGGTGTCCGAATTGAATTGTCACGGTCAGCGTGGTCATATTTCCTGAGAAGAAAGGTTCTCTTTGAGCATTCAGGCAGCATGTATAGGTAGGAATAGGTGCAGCTGCAGCGGAAAAAGCTGGATCTTTCAGCCGTACATTCTCCGCAGTCCCCAAACAATTCTCGGTCTCTGGTTTGGGCGAGCCGCTGAATAGATCCGTGTCTGCCTGTTAATGCTTCTATGTTAAACGAGAAGAAATATGCTCCACGAAACAAATACTGGATGCAGAGGAAACGCCAAGATTTATACGTGTTCCTAGTTTACGAGAACCTCTGGCAAATCGACTCCGAGGATCGTCCATAAATCACAATATTGCAAAACATCTCTCCTCATCTGAGGTTTTAGGGAAAGCAATTTCCCCGGCAAAGTCATATTAGGCTTATTAAATCATATGTAAAAGCCAGTTTTGTTCGAAAGTGACCTGAATGTCTTCAGTCACTGCGGCAAATGTTCATCCCACTAATTACACAGAAATACACCCAAACCCCGAACAGATCAGCCAGATGGAGCTGAAAGAGAGAGAGAGAGAGAGAGGCCTGATTGGATTCTCGCAGTTATAACTTGTTCACAATCTAAAACGCTAGATGGACATAAACAAGCCAGCAATTGCATATGCCATCCAACGACTAATGGAACTGAAGGTAACACTGATAAATATAAACTTAACTTCTATAATAATGAAATAAATAAAATAACTCCAGGCTGGCATTTTAAAGGCCGCTGCCGTCTTTATTGCTTAAATTAATAAAAAATGTTGAGGTCAATAAATAACTTTATTAAAAAACATAAACTTTATTAATCAAAATATATTTAACACCAACATTATATGATCCACCAATTTGGTTCGGACCACACCGACTTAAAACAACTTCCAGTAGGACCCCAACAATGACGCTCGGCCACACACCTGCATGGCGTGACCTCAAACAATAAAGATTGGACCACGCCGATATCTTCTGAGAGAAAAGGGAGTGGTGGGCGGGGAGCTCACCCAGACCGCTCAGGTACAAAAGACAGAGATACTGCTGAGTGCCGACGGACTCTTTTTTTATACATACAGTGGAGGAAATAATTATTTGACCCCTCACTGATTTTGTAAGTTTGTCCAATGACAAAGAAATGAAAAGTCTCAGAACAGTATCATTTCGATGGTAGGTTTATTTTAACAGTGGCAGATAGCACATCAAAAGGAAAATCGAAAAAATAACCTTAAATAAAAGATAGCAACTGATTTGCATTTCATTGAGTGAAATAAGTTTTTGAACCCTCTAACAATAAAAGACTTAATACTTAGTGGAAAAACCCTTGTTTGCAAGCACAGAGGTCAAACGT
Organism: Hyperolius riggenbachi; assembly: GCF_040937935.1. Taxonomy (NCBI): domain Eukaryota; kingdom Metazoa; phylum Chordata; class Amphibia; order Anura; family Hyperoliidae; genus Hyperolius; species Hyperolius riggenbachi. Next base: position 467,786,825 of record NC_090649.1, on the reverse strand, counting down.
TTCTTGTAATTGATGACCAAGTTTGCACACATTTTAGGAGGAAGGTTGGTCCACTCCTCTTTGCAGATCATCTCTAAATCCCTAAGGTTTCGAGGCCGTCTCTGTGCAACTCTGAGCTTGAGCTCCCTCCATAGGTTTTCTGTTGGATTAAGGTCCAGAGACTGACTAGGCCACTCCATGACCTTAATGTGCTTCTTCTTGAGCCACTCCTTTGTTGCCTTTGCTGTATGTTTTGGGTCATTGTCGTGCTGGAACACCCATCCACGACCCATTTTCAGTTTCCTGGCAGAGGGAAGGAGGTTGTCGTTCAGGATTTCACGATACATGGCTCCGTCTATTTTCCCGTTAATGCGATTAAGTTGTCCTGTGCCCTTAGCAGAAAAACACCCCCAAAGCAAAATGTTTCCACCCCCATGCTTGACGGTGGGGACGGTGTTTTGGGGGTCATAGGCAGCATTTTTCTTCCTCCAAACACAGCGAGTTGAGTTAATGCCAAAGAGCTCTATTTTGGTCTCATCAGACCACAGCACCTTCTCCCAGTCACTCACAGAATCATTCAGGTGTTCATTGGCAAACTTCAGACGGGCCTGCACATGTGCCTTCTTCAGCAGGGGGACCTTGCGAGCCCTGCAGGATTTTAATCCATTGCGGTGTAATGTGTTTCCAATGGTTTTCTTGGTGACTGTGGTCCCTGCTAATTTGAGGTCATTCACTAACTCCTCCCGTGTAGTTCTAGGATGCTTTTTCACCTTTCTCAGAACCATTGACACCCCACGAGGTGAGATCTTGCGTGGAGCCCCAGAGCGAGGTCGATTGATGGTCATTTTGTGTTCCTTCCATTTTCGATCAATCGCACCAACAGTTGTCACCTTCTCTCCCAGCTTCTTGCTAATGGTTTTGTAGCCCATTCCAGCCTTGTGCAGGTCTACAATTTTGTCTCTGACATCCTTGGACAGCTCTTTGGTCTTTGCCATGTTGGAGAGTTTGGAGTCTGCTTGATTGATTGATTCTGTGGACAGGTGTCTTTTATACAGGTGGCTAGTTAAGACAGGTGTCCTTAATGAGGGTGACTAATTGAGTAGAAGTGTCTAACCACTCTGTGGGAGCCAGAACTCTTAATGGTTGGTAGGGGTTCAAAAACTTATTTCACTCAATGAAATGCAAATCAGTTGCTATCTTTTATTTAAGGTTATTTTTTCGATTTTCCTTTTGATGTGCTATCTGCCACTGTTAAAATAAACCTACCATTGAAATGATACTGTTCTGAGACTTTTCATTTATTTGTCATTGGACAAACTTACAAAATCAGTGAGGGGTCAAATAATTATTTCCTCCACTGTACAAGGTGCTTCTCATTGGCTGCTGCAACATAGTTTCCCCCAGCAACACCTGGCATAATTTCACCTGCCACTACTGCCGACCAATCATAATCCTTCAGCTAGACCCCACCTTTATGCAGTATACCCTCAGCTTCTCAGCTACCTCACAATGGGAAAATTAAACAGACTATACCACAAGCTAACCCAGGTTACCACAGTCCATGTAGGGCCTGTTATTATTAATTGTGCCCCTTTTCAATCTCTGCAGTCAGAATACTAACACTTGGGAGGTAGGGATTCATGGCAGTGCTGGATTTACCATAAGGCACTGTAGGCACGTTCCTACAGGCGCCTGATGATGGAAAGTTGGCTCACTCTCCTCCACAAGTGCCTCTGTCCCTCCTTGACCACAGTGAGGTTCCTCTAGCTACCTAATACTTGGGAGCACCTAGCTCCTTAATATTGAGGCTACTTCTGGGTACCTAATACTAAGGGGCACCTGTAGTTATCTATGATGGGAAATGGAAGTATTGGTGAAGGGACAGTTGGGCCAGCCAGCACACTTGCGGTGCAGTTTGGTGGGGGTTTCTTGGGTCATGGAGGGCGAAGTCTAGGATGCCAGGACATCTGCGCCTTCAGGCTCCTGTGAGGTAAATCCAGACCTGATTCCTGGAAATAAAAATAGCAGGCAGGAATGCTGAGAAATGCTGATGATACCATTCTGATGGATGAAATTGAGGAAGAATGAAAGAGCCTAGTTATGAATGTCAAACAAGAAAGTGCCAAAGCTTGTCTACTGCTTAAAGGTAACCTAAACCCAATTGTAAAAAAATGAGTTTCACTTACCTGGGGCTTCTACCAGCCCCCTGCAGCCATCCTGTGCCCTCGACATCACTTCCAAATCCTCTGGTCCCCCGCTGTCAGCTAGTTTTGTTTTTGCCAACTCGGAGTCGTCGGGTCACCTTGCATATCCTTACACGTGTTACCACAGTTAAAGGATGCTATAGTGGGTGTCAACGAAAAAATCCCTGTCGCAAAACGCTAGCGATTTTGCTAGTATTTTACGATGCCCAGTGTGAACGGGGTCTTATTCATGTTTCTCTGCAGTCCGGTTCATGTTTCTCTGCAGTCCGCCTGCCCTGTAACAATCTTTCTGTGTGTGTTTAGTATTTAATTTTAATTTACTTTAATTTTTTTCTTTTTCTGTATGCAGTGATTCACAGCGGCAGCTCGTGCACAGAACGTCTCCCGGCCGCCAGAGAGGTAAAGGACGCCAGGGCAGCCAAACAAAACACACCAGTCAAATTCTGGTTCTGTTCAATCCTCCATTTCAATTCCCACCGTATTGTACGCAAAGCTCTTGGACCTGCTTTTGTTTTATTTCACAACTTCCCCAAAAATATGTGCATACCACTGAGAGCACCTTTGCCAAACAAATAAATGCTGAGCAGAGACCACAGCAGCAGCGGCGGCGGCGGTGGGGAAGTATGCAGCGATCCTTCGGCAGTCACAAAGGCTGTGCGCGGAATTGGGAAACATTTCTTGTATCGCCCGTGATCACGGGGGACGTCTGTGCGGTTTGCAGAGGGAATATTAAGTGTTTTATTTAGTTTCCGTAATCCATCAGGGAGGACGCGGCGAAACCGTAGGAGAAAACCGACAGGGTAAATCACAGAACAATAAAAAATACAAAAGTTCAGGGACTCCTTAAAAGATTTTTGATGCTGCTTTTGTTTTTTACGCTATTGGAGACTAACGTTCTTAGCGCTCGGTTATAACCTAAGCAGGGGTGCAACTAAGACCCACCGGGCCCCCCTGCAGAAATTTTAAGCGTACACCCCCCCCCCCGACCCACTCAGGGCCATTTTGGGGGGCTGGAGGGGTCGCAGCATGAGGGGAAAGCTATGGCCACACTCGGCGGGAAAGCTATGGCTACACCCTCCCTCACCTCGGGCTCTCCCCTCTGCGCTCCCCTCCAGCTTCATTAACCATATGTGTGCAGCGGCGGGCAGCGGTAGCTACATAAGCTTCTCTCTCTGGTGTCTGACGCGACCTCCTGTTTATACAGGCTAGAGAGAGAAGTGTCCACGCTGGAGCGCACGGAAGGTATGTAGCTGCCGCTGCACACATATGGTTATTGAAGCTGGAGGGAAGCGCAGAGGGGAGATTGTCCCCCCTCCCCGCCGAGTGGGGCTATAGCTTTCCCCTCATGCTGCCACCCCCTCCAGCCCCCCAAAACGGCCCTGAGCGGGTCCCGCATGGGCTGCAGCCCCTATTGTTACGCCCATGGCCCTAAGGGCTCGCTCACACTAGGGGTGTCTTCTGCCTTTTTTTCAAGCGCAGACGACTCTTAAAATCGCCCACAAAACGCTTGTGCAATGAATCTCTATGAGAAGGTTCATATCAGCGCGGTTCGTGCGCTATGTGTTCAGCAAAGCGGCGCCTGTACCATTTTTGGGGCGTTTTTGCTATAACGGAAGGTACAGGAAGAGCGCTAAATGTTTACAAAACCGCTTTATGCGGAGATTGCGTTCGCGTTTTTTAGAATATATACAGTGTATTTATTATTTTCGGGTCAAAGAGTTCACTTCCTGACTTACGTCAGGGAGTGAATTACTAAACCGCTCTGGAAAAGCGCTTAGAAAAGCGCTTTTACCAGAAATGCAGCGCTTGCGTTATCGATTTTAGGTGTGAATGAGGCCTGATTCAATCCATTTTCTCTCCTAAGTTTTCTCCTAGGTGATATTTTCACACATTATCAATAAAATGCCTCCCCCTTCCCCTTAGTGTGTCATTCTTGACCTTGCAACCCCAGCTATGTCACCCTTCTTATGGACTATCTCGGACTTGAATTGCCGGGTCTCTGTAAAATCACATGATCATGCATCTTATATCCTGTATACATGTATAACTTGTGCTTTGTTGTATAGCCATGTGCTACGCCTGTGTCTGTCACCCCTTGTTACATTGTATCCCTAGTTATTGTCCAGCACTGCATAATTCGCTTTCATGTAGCCTGGGGTCGCGCTTATTAGAATATGTCTGCGAAAATGTTTGCCGCAGATGCAATGTACTGTACATCAATGATATCTCATTGTATCTATCATTTTCTGTGGATTTGCATTTTGCAAATTTTCTAAATTGAACATGCGGACAGCAGGCCTGCTCTTGTTTTAAATGCGATTTGCGATTTGCGTTTTAAATCAATAGGAACGCATAAAATTCAGCTGCTCGTCTCATTCATCTTTCTTCTCGATCTTCCTCTGTTGCCCCCCTCTGTCAAGCTCTTCACTGGCTGCCAATTACCCAGAGGATCCAGATCAAACCCCTAACCCTAACCTACAAAGCTCTCCACAATCTCTCTCCCCGGTACATATCCTCACTAATATATCCAGATACCAACCCAATCGCAATCTCAGATCTGCACACAATCTTCTGTTGTCCTCCTCTAGAATCACCTCCTCACATTCCCGCTTACAAGATTTTGCACGCGCTTCACCCCTCCTCTGGAATGCCCTCCCACAACAAATCCGTCACTCGCCAACCTTTGTTACTTTTAAACGCTCTCTAAAAACTCATTTGTTCCGACAAGCATATGCGCTACCTTATGCCGCTTCCCCTTTGTCCTAAGACCAAATGGCACTCCTACTAGGTATCCGAAAACACAAATCCTCTATATATTTTATCGTATACTACCCCTCTTGTTTCCCCCCATTCCCTTTAGATTGTAAGCTCACAAGGGCAGGGCTCTCTCCCCATTTTGTGTCTTGGAAATCATTATACATTTTATTCATCATGTTACTTTTATCACTGTCATTACCACTTCTATATTCTGTATGCTGTATCATTTTTTGTATTTTGTCACTAATTATGTATCTTATATATTGGTGTACACCATTGTCTGTATTATTATGTACCCCATGTTTGTTTCTTACTTTGTACAGCGTCACGGATTATATTGGTGCTTTATAAATCAATAATAATAATAATAATAATAATAATAATAATAATAAAATAAATTTGTGTTTGCATGAAAATTCTCATGAAAATTTGAAGCTTTCCATTATATATTAATTTGCAATCCTTTAGAGTGTAAGCTCGCAAGGGCAGAGCTCTCTCACCCTTTTGTGTCTTGGATTTTGTTGTTCATTTCATAGCTTGCAGTCTGTTATACATTTTATTCATCATGTTACATCTGTCATTGTAATCATCAGTTCTGTATTTTGTACCAGTGTCTACATGTATATCATTGTCTGTATTATTATGTACCCCTTGTTTGTTTCCCTACTTTGTACAGCGCCACGGAATATGTTGGCGCTTTATAAATCAATAATAGTAATAATAATGCAGATTTTTACATACAAATGCATCTAAATATTGCAAAAAGATCACCCAGAAAAAGAATATAAAAAAATCAGAAGAACCCAGAATCATGGATGTCTAAAATCGCATGTTTTTTTTTTTTTTTTTTTTTTTGTGAGGAGAAGTGTGAATAGCCTCTTAGGGCGAGTGTGTTTTTTTTTTGTTTTGTTTTTTTGCTTAATTTTTTTTTATATGCATTTATATGCGAAAATTGACATTGCACACCTGCAGTCCGATTTTTAAACACCGGAATTTGCAAAGGCAAATTTGCACAAAATTGGAAATACATTGTGATGCCATTGAGATACGTGACATATGCAGAAAACGTGTTATTGCAATTTTGCAAATCGCACGTAAATTTTAATAAGCAATAACCCTGCCTCACTGTTCACAGAAAAGTTCCTGTATATTGCAACATAACAAGACATTTTAGCTGATGATTTCTCATTGAACGACAAACTACAAAACAATGTACTAGCCAATCATCTACTAATAGCCAATGGGCATAGTCTAACTATACCCTACATAGTAGTTGACAGGCTGGCTAGTGTCAGTGCATTGTGCTCACTGCAAGTGGTGTAGCTATGGAGCTATGGGCCCCAGTGCAAGTTTTACATTGGGCCCCCAAAGCACTCTATACACATAACAATTGATACGGACGGAGCACCAAAACATCCCCAAAACAACCACAGTTTCAGAAATGCAAGAGGGGGGTGGGGAACAGCTTGTTAATGATTACTACTATTCAAAGTTCTATAGAAGTGATTATTACCACCACAGGACCAATAAACAGCTAATACTTTGGATGAGGAAGGGCCCCTCTGGCCCCGATGCAGTCGTTACCTCTGCTACTCCTATTGCTACGCCGATGCTCACTGCCTCAGCGCCCCAATACTGCTATTTTGCATTGGGGTCAGGGGTGTAACTAGACTTAATAGGGCCCCCCTCTGCAAAAATGAAAGCATGGGGGCCCTTGGTCCCCAAACCCCATGAGAGTGGCAGCAGGGAGTGTTCTGCTGTGAAACAGCGTCTGAAAGCAGGAAAAAAAAATTCAGCTACTCGCTACTCTGCATGGCGGAAGGAGGTGGCAGGGACTTTTTTTTTTAGCAAATGGAGAGGGTTTTTTTGCTAATTGGCTGCACTTGTGGTTGGGGAGAGGGAGGAGGAGGGGCCCCCATGGCTGATACGATGGCAGGGGTCGCAGGGGTGATTGCTACACCCATGATTGGGGGTCTAATATACACCTCGTAGACACCTCGTAACAACCCTGTACAAGTCCCGCTCACACTGCCATATACCTTCATACCTTATCCTTTAAAAATTGAGACATAGATCTTCAAGTTGATGTAAACCCAAAAAGTACTCAGCACTTCGTGCGCTACACTCTTCTTCCACATTTCATTAATCAGACCCCAAATATCATGGAGAGTGTGCCATTCCCACCACAGAGGAAACACCCTGCAGGACAACAGGCCATGTGGGTGGTCGGGACTAAAAGGGAAAGTGTTGTTAGTGCCGATTTATGAGGTGAAGTAATTGAAGATGCCTTTCTAGAATGCTAAACCTGTTTAATTGGATTTCTCCCTGCGATTTATTGCAGACCTGAATCTGCTTGGAATTTGTCAAGGTGGCACAGAGGAAGACCACCTCCTATCACTAAACCGTTGCTAATGGCAGCCGCCCATGCTTGTCCTTTAATACATACACAAGTCACCTCATCATGGTCTACAGGGCTGTACAAAAAGATGCATCTATAAAGGCTGTCCCTTTATGACACAAAGCCTCTTCTTCAGTGTCAACACCAGATCAGTCAGGCATCATCAGCCCAGCACAGGAGGAGGACCTTTTGTGTCAAGTGAAGGCCTGCAGACAAGCCAAACATGGCCCCCCTGTGTGGCTGCTGAAGTGTTAAACAAATAAAGCTGTTTGAACAGTGTAAACAGGACCTAATTAAGGGCCTATAAGCTGGTAAATGAGATTGGCTTGGTAATGAGTTCCATATCTTCTGTAATGTAATAAAAAATGCTTTCTAAGGGGCCCATACACTGGTCGATTTCAGCCATTGATCGATGGATTCTATGGAATTGATCGATCAGAAATCGATATTCCCCTTTCGATCGATTTGCGGCCGATTTTGATCGATTTCAATGGATTTGATCTATCTGACAGGAAGGGAAAATCTAGGTTGATCTGCTGCTGGCCACAGATCCATGGCCCATAGAGTTGCATTGGATCGAACGATCCAATAATGCATTTAGATCGATTTTCAATAGATTTCATTCTGAAATCTATTGGAAATCTGTTCCTAGTGTGTGGCACACATCAGATAGATTCCTGTCAGATTTGACTTGACAGGCATCTGACAGAAATCTATCTGATGGTCGAATCTGCTGCAAATTTATAAGTGTATGGTCAGCTTAATGCTGGGTACACACGATACATTTTTCCACTTGATAGATGAATTCGATAGATAATTCCCGTCATGTCCGATATTCCTTCCGATCGATTCTGCACTTGATTTCTCATAAAAGTGAATGGAAAAAGATAAGAAAAACTAGCGGAAGATAAGAGAATCAGGCGCAGAATCGGGCGCAGAATCGAGCGAAAAAAAACGATCGGGTGGAAAATTGAGCAGAAAAACGTATCGTGTGTACCCAGCATAAAGCCTCTGGGTCCAACGCACACATGCTAGATTCTCGGAAGAGGCCGTTGTTATGTTACAATCCGTCTTTACAACCCCCATCCCCTCCAACACCTTCCTCAGTACTTACGTATTCTATACCTTCTGCTAAATGTGTCGGCACTCTGTTTAAAGTGGACCTGAACCCAGAACTCCTCTCTGCTCTAAAAGATAAGCAATAGCATAATAACCTTTAAACAAAAAATACATTTCTTTGTTACAGCCGATACAAATCCTAAAATAAATTTGTACAGTTTCTACTTCCTTTTTCATGGAGGCCGACACATTGTTTACAGCCTGTGATTTCAAATGTGCTTATCTGCCATAGGCAGTCATGTGACACGGGGGAGATCAAATTACAACTAGTGATTAGACACAAATGAGGGGGAATTACACAGGCTAAACTCTCTAAATACATACAGGGTGCATTTCTCTACGTTTCCTTCAGTCCACTTTAAAAGATATTTACTCCTCTTTGGCAATCTATATTGTTGGCTTTCATATGCACTATGCCCCACGTCCATGTGATGCACTGTTCCTGAGTTAGGAGGTGTTGAACGAGGGTTATCCATAGCACCTGGCTGCCAGTAACACTAATCTGGCATGGCAACCCCGCGGACAAGGCCCTCCAGCATCCAAGGCTGAGACACCAAAGTGCGCCCCTCCATCCCTCCCACCCCAGCCGTCACATTATTGCTATTAGACTGAGAGGTGCCCCAGGGCCCCTAACACCTTAATCTCTAGTTATGTGGCTTGCAGTCACTGCCATGTATCCCCTTTTCTTTTCAAACACAATAGGGGAGTGATAGCTGAGCTGGAGCCTCTCTCGCCTCTGCCTCGGTCAGGCCCAGCTGCAACCCAGCAAGTGAAGTGAGTGGACAAGGATCCTGGTATACTGCTTAATACTCACCTCGCAACTCAGGAAGATGGATGACAGTGACGTCCCACAACTACGAGCGCTCCCCGATCCATCCTCCTGGCACTGGACATACTTGACGGCACACAACAGGTGTGAATGAGAGTTTAAGCGATTGTGGAACTTTGCGCGGAGGGATCTTAAAGGTCTGATCCACCATGATGGTCATTATCACCATACGACTCGTTCGCTTAAACGTGCACCTGTACCCACGTCACGAGATCGTGGAAACGATTGCTCACTGATCCCAAAATTTTTTCGGTTGAAAAATTCTAGAAAGAATTGTGTAGCAGGTACGATTCTTACAATGTCCACTATTCAAGTGGACATAGAGTTAAAGGGAAGGTCCGAGAAACCTAAAAATTAAAAATCTACTTACTTGGGACTTTCTTCAGCCCCTGGCAGCTGTCCTGTGCCCTCGTAGCTGCTCCAGTGGCTCCTGGTCCCCTCTGATGCAGATGTCGACCTCGCCAGGTCGGCATCTTCCTGCACTCCAGCGTGCGGCTCACTGAGTTGCTCTGACATCACACATAACTACTGCGCCTACGCAGTACAGTCCGGATGACTCTGAGAGTCACTCCCGCAGGCGCAGTGGACAACTTGCGCCGGAGGGCCCCCAGACCACCAACGTGAAGCGGAGCTGCGGCGAGGGCACAGGACGGCTGTCAGGGGCTGGAGGGATCCCCAGGTAAGTGGATTTTTTTATTTTTAGGTTGCTCGGATGTGTCCTTTAAAATAAAAACATGTCTGAGGTAAGCGAGGACCGAGCCTGTGGCCCAGCGAGCTTAAAGAGAACCCGAGGTGGCTTGTAAGAATCCTATTAGCACACAGAGGCTGGTTCTGCATATAATCACCAGCCTATGTTGCGATACTGTTCCCCCCCCAGGCCCCCCTGTGCTCTGCTGTCCCCCACAAATCAAACGCTGTGCTAGTGACATCGCTAGCAGGCTGTTTACATCTGCACTGTCACTCTTGCCGCTCCCCCGCCTCCTCTATGTCTCCGCTCCCCGCCTGCATCCCTTCCCTCCCCGCTGATTGGAGGGAAGGGACGCAGATTGTGAGTGGAGATATAGAGGAGGCGGGGGAGCGGTGGTGACAGGCAGCATTAAGGTAAACAGCCTGCTATCGACACGCTGCATGTCGCTAGCACGGCGTTTAATTTATGGGGGCACAGCAGAGTGCGGGGGGGGGGGGAAGGGGCTGTGGGGAAACAGTATAGCAACAGAGGCTGGGCATTATATGCAGACCCAGCCTCTGTGTGCTAATAGGGTTCTTAGAACCCACCTCGGGTTCTCTTTAACCCTCCTGGCGGTCAATTAAAACAGCCAGGGGGCAGCGCAGCACTATTTTATTTTTATTTTTTTTAAATCATGTAGCTAGCATAGCGCTAGCTACATGACAGCCGCGACAGCCGCTGTGAAGCGGCATCCCCCCACCTTCTTCGAGCGCCTCCGGCGATCAAGCCCGTCCGGAAATCCCGTTCTGAACGGGATTTCCATTAGGGCTTCCCCCATCGCCATGGCTGGATGACGTCACCGACGTCATGACGTCAAAGGGAGTCCCAATCCACCCCTCAGCGCTGCCTGGCACTGATTGACCAGGCAGCGCATGTGGTCTGGGGGTGGGCGACGCGGCGGGTAGCGGCGGCGATCGGGCCATACACGCAGCTAGCAAAGTGCTAGCTGCGTGTACAAAAAAAATAAATATGCAAATCGGCCCAGCAGGGCCTGAGAAATCCTCCTGCGCAGCATAGCCTGAGCTCAGCTCGAACTTACCGCCAGGAAGGTTAAGAAAGCTGGCAAGGGAGCGATGATCGCAGTAATGTGGGGAAAATCCCTCAAGTTGGCATGAAATTATGCAAAAATTATTCAAGACTGTGAAATTACAGTTCCTGATGACTTTAGATGGTTAAATCGGACTCAGCGATCAGCCCCACTACTTACATCTCTCAAATTCTGAAGTTCTTGTGTTTTTTATGATTGACCACCGTTGCAAAATAAACAGTGTGTCTTAACACCAGGAAGTGACTTCAATGGGCGTCCTGACATCAAAACACACGAAATGATGAGCCACAAACAGGAAGCTCGGAGGGGTTAAGCACCGTGTAAAGGATATTCTCAGAGGTGTTTTAAGAGGGTCCAGAGGGAGTGTAACGTAGACAAGAGAGACTTATTTTCTTCCTGCCAGGAAATAAACATCCTCGTTTCCCAAGATGGGACTCATTCCATCACTCCACACCAAGGACACATTACCTACCTGTCCATAAGAACGAGAGGGCCGACTAAGTGCTGCATCTAGGAGGACATTGGGGAGGGGGGCTGGTATGTGTCCCGGAGACCCTACTGCCCCATCAGATGTACAGGATTATTTGCAGGCCAATTAGCCATTACATTTCATTGGCTAGAATTTATTAACAAGTTGCGCTGGACACCTGCCTCTCCGATTACCTAAACAAGACATCGCCGGCCAGCTTGTTTATGAAAGGCAACATTGCACAAGTGAAAGATGCTTCTCATACCTTACAAAGGTCGTCATGCAAGAACTTGACTTGACCCAAAGTGGAATCTAAAGCGTTTTTAATGTATTAAAAAAAAAAAAACAAGGTGGTAGTCTAGCTCAAAAGCATAGAAAATCAAAATGTTATTTCAAAAATGTGCTTAAAACAATATAGAAAAAAGTAATAATTTTAGCAATACTGTATACAATATAAATGTAAAGTTAGGGCCCTTTTCTACTGCTATGCACGATCCCAATCGCAATCGCTAGCCACTAGAGAATCATGCAAGACAGGGATTGCGTGTGGGGAAAAAGTGGGAAATGAGCACTGCGATTTACACATAAAATCATGGTGCTCTAGCGATCGGCAAAACGGCTGCAATTTGCTTTCTGAAGAAGGCTGCAGCCAGTGTAAAAGGACCCTTAAAGAGACAATGTAAAAAGAAAAACATCCCCTGGGGGGTACTCACCTCGGGAGGGGAAAGCCTCCAGATCCTAATGAGGCTTCCCCCATCCTCCTCTGTCCCACGGGGATCTCGCTGCAGCCCTCCGAACAGCGGCCCAACACATCCGACAGCCTGTTCAATATTTACCTTTCCAGGCTCCAGCGGGGGCGCTGTTTCGGTTCTTCTGACGGAGATAGGCGGAAATAGCCGATCTCCGTCGGGTCCGCTCTACTACACAGGCGCAGGAGACTTGTGTCTGCGCAGTAGAGCAGCCCGACGGAGATCGGCTATTTCCGCCTATCTCCGTGGGAAGGAGTGGTTACTGCGCCTGCGCTGCAGCCACAGAGGTAAATATTTACATCGCCACCGCTCCGGGAGGATTTTCGCTGCCGCCGTGCGACCGAGGAGGACTGGGGAAGCCTCAATATGATCCGGAGGCTTTCCCCACCCGAGGTGAGTACCCCCTAGGGGAGTTTTATTCGTTACAGATTTTAATTAAAGGGGCACTACAGCGAAAAACTGTAAAATTTAAAATATGTGCAAACATATACAAATATACCCTCCCTCCCCCCCCCACACTGCCTTCAAGGCTGTACACTAAAAGTATTGGGTGCCGTGGAATTTTTGGGGCTCAATAGGCACTCATGTTAATAACTTCAATTAAAGTGAACCTCCGGACTAAAAATCGACTCAGCAGCACTGAAAAGGCTTGGTGTTTCTTTAACAGTTTCACAGCATCAGAACTTTGTTTCTCTTATACAAGCCTCATTTTTAGCCGCACAGAAGAAAACTGCCCGGGCAGTTTTACCCTTATGCTGTGCAAAGCATGATGGGATTTCTGATGTTGTTGTTCTCGTTCTGCTGTTTTGGTGCAATTTTTTTTTTTACATTTTGAATTTGACATTTGAAGCCTAGCGTGTGCAGCTGGGAGGGGTAATCAGGACACAGGACAGTTGGAACTGTGTCTCCTGCTCCCTGTCACCTCCTTTCAACCAAAAATATGGCTGCCCCCATGACAAAGATGGCAGCCCCCATGAATCCCAAACATTTGCCTGTTCTTTTAAAACAGGGTGGGTAAAAGATTATATTACCTATCTATTCTAATTAACATAACTAATGTAACTTAATAACAGTATGTTTGTTTAAGCTGAAGTTCCCCTTTAAGGGAAATTTGGGCACCTGATAAAATAGCGGGTGCCACGGTCTCCCACTATGCAAATTGCAGCTACAAATAGTGGGCATGGGTGCCCAACCTTCCCTTAATTGCGGATATGAACATGGGTGCCTATAGGTCGCCCGAACTTCCACAGTGCCTCGGTACTCAAATTTCCTGCCACGCCCAGGGGCGATGTTAGTTTGGGCGCTGGCTCAAAAGTCGATACGTGGCAGCGGTGAAGGGGGCATTTAGCGGTGAAGGGGGTGATTTAATTTGTGCTCGTTTTTGCCAATTATTTAATTGAACTCTGGATACTGTGATAAGATTATAGGATAAAGTTAGGAGGGATAGTAGTGGTAGGGAACATGGTAAATGGAGGAAAGCGCTAATAGCCAGGGAGAGAAGTACAGGGTTGGACATTTAGGAAGGAGATTGCTTGGGGAGGAGGGCTAGGGTCAGGCATTTAGGAAGGGGTCTGCTCAGGGAGGGGTGTTAGGGTTAGGCACCGGGCAAGTCTGAGGTATAGTAGTACTATAAAATGACATATTATTCTCAGGAATGAGCAGAAACTACGCCAGTGCGATTTTACGCATCGTAGTTCGCATCTACGCACCGTAGTTCATAGGCCAAGTTTCAAAACTTCGCTTACGAATTTACGCGTAGCGAAGTACCGTTACGCGTAGCTTACGCCCACTATGCATAGTTAACATGTGTATTGCGTAGTGAACTACGAATGCGTTACTCGCGTCTAATTTTCCGCATGCGATTGTATGCATACAAATTTACGCATTGGAAAGGAGAATGTACGCATAGAAGGGTTCCAAGTATAGCATTTCTAAAGAAATTAATGCGTAAAATTTTCTGCATATGGGCATAAGTATCCGCATACACTACGCTTCGCACTACGCGTAATTGCGTATTTTAACGCGTATTCTACAAAATGCATACGAAGCGAATATTTGTTTTCGTAGCCGTAGTTTGGCGAAGCGTAATTGCGTAAAACTACGCGTATTTCCAGCGTAGCGAAGTTGGCTGACTACGACCATCCCTGATTCTATGTGTCTGCAATACCGGGAACCCGGTTTCACTCATTTTGGATCGGCAGGCTCTGACTCCTCAAGGACCAGAGCCTTTTTTTCATTCTGTCGTTTGTGATCACTGTGATTGGCTTACAGTGATCACCTGGTAAGGAGCCAATGAAACTGGCTCCTTACCGAGAGGAAGAAGCTCAGCTGCCTGTCACATGACAGTCGAATCAGCGACAGCAGCGAGCAACGATAGGCTCTGGAGTGCAGAAGACCAACGACGAAGAATTTATGCTGCATCAGAGATGGTGAAATGCAAGTGCAGTCCAGAGGGCTGGATTTGTACATTTTACAACCCAAGGCCCACTGTCAAATGCACCCCGCCCACTGTGTCTCCCCTGGTCCTGAGCAACCCCATCCTACGCTCCTCTGTCCTGTGCTTTCCCCAATCTGTGCTGCGCTCAACTACTCTGCCCTGTGGAAGCAGTGTGGCCATAGACAGGGTCTGTGACCGCTGTGGTTTACATGTTTGGCAACTTAAATGCCTGAAGGTGCCCTGCCCCTTGCTTCCTGGTGCCCTTGGCCATGGCCTGTGAGGCCTTGCCTCAAATCCGGCCATGGCAGTATCGAGTCGGTTAACACGCAGCTAAACTAGATGTATGCTGTCCCCACTTCACAGAAAAGTAGAAGCTGCTCCACATATAGCCAAGCAGCATGTCGGTTCAACGATCGTTCCAAAACCATCACCTGAAGCAATGAGGACGGAGTGATCTACTATCCTAGGTCTTAAGCCTGGTACACACATTAAGTTTTGATTGGCCTCATACTACACAGAGGTGGTAAAATTGGCCAGTGATTGGCCAGTGAAAATTGGATGTGTGCACCAGGCTTCCATAACAAGGATCTGTTCTCTTTAAAAATTGCACTGAAGAAACTTTTTCTTTCTTATTTTGCTGGAAATCTTCAGCTGTGGAGAACACTTGTGGGGAGATGATAAAACCCCAGCCTGTGGGTGAGCCGGGACAGATGGTGTACGGATATACCCTGACAGGAGATATTTATTGCTCCATTACTTTCCTTTTAAAAGTGAAACATCTTAATCTTAAACAGTGGCATCCGGGACAAGAGATCATTCCCCAGGAACGCTTGGCTGCAGAGTGTGAAGAAAAAGCGAGTAACCAGGTCTGGCGACTTCTGGGTCCTGATGGTTTGGGGGACTCTATAGACCTGTAAACTCACTCAACTTCTTCCAGACGAAAGCAAAATTTCATTTCAAGCTCGGGTGCAAAATTAGATAGTTAACTCAAGAAGGGGAAGCATCCGGAACCTACTGAGGCTTCCCTCAGTGATCTGGTGTCCGCCCTCACACCTCATCTTTGATCAGCGTGGCCGTGCAGCAGCCATGATAGCACACCCGTGCATGCGCAGTAAGTCAGAGCTGCCACTGTGCACTGCGCTCCGTGTCACTGTGCATGCATGGCCACGCTCATATCAGTAGAGGGGCCATGCTGACCAAAGGAGGACATCAGAGCATGGAGGGAAGCCTCAATAGAATCAAGAGGCTCCCCCCTTTTTAAGTAAATATCTATTTTTTTGGGTTCCCTTTAACCCCCCATGGTGGTGCCTAACCTCAAACCCCCCCCCCCCCCCCCCCCCCCATGGTTGTGCCTAACCTCAACCTCCCTTCCCCTGGCACTTAACCTTAACCTCCCATGGTGATGCCTTGTCTTAAAGGGACACTTAAGTCAAACAAAAAAAATGAGTTTTACTCACCTAGGGCTTCCAATAGCCCCCTGCAGCTGTCCGGTGCTCTCGCTGTCTCCCTCCGATCCTCCTGGCCACACCAGCAGCCACTTCCTGTTTCGGTGACAGGAGCTGACAGGCTGGGGACGCGAGTGATTCTTCGCGTTCCCAGACACATTAGCACCCTCTATGCTGCTATATGGTATATGATATATGCTATAGCAGCATAGATGGCGCTATGGTGGCCAGGAACGCGAAGAATCACTTGCGTCCCCAGCCTGTCAGCTCCTGTCACCGAAACAGGAAGTGGCTGCCGGCGGGGCCAGGAGGATCGGAGGGAGAAGGCGAGGGCACCGGACAGCTGCAGGGGGCTATTGGAAGCCCCAGGTGAGTAAAACTCATTTTTTTTTTTTGACTTAAGTGTCCCTTTAAAGCGGATCCGAGATGAAAAGCTAACTATAAAAAGTAACTTGTCTATATATCTAATCTAAAGTTTAGATAGTTTACACAGCAAATCTAGCTGCAAACAGCTTTAATAGAACATGATTATTTCTTCCTGTGATACAATGACAGCGGCCATGTTGTTTGTAAACATTACACAGAGGCAGGCTTATCTGTATCTTGAGCAAAAAAACCTAATCCCCCCTCCTCCTCTCTCCTCCCCGTTGCCTGAAATCTCTGGCTGGTAATACCTCCCCCTCCTCCTGCCCATACTGAGCTCCCATGAGCCCTTGCTACTGTCTGAAAGTGCCATGGCTCTCTGAAAACCTGTGGGCAAGACTTGTTTAGTTTTTAGGAAATTAGAGTATTAACCGGTTCAGCGCCGCAGTGCCGAAAATCTCATGCATCCGAGCAACGTTCACCTCCCATTTATTCGCCTATAACTTTATTGCTACTTATCACAATTAATTGATCTATATCTTGTTTTTTCCGCCACTAATTAGGCTTTCTTTGGGTAGTACATTTTGCTAAGAATTATTTTTTTCTAAATCCATTTTAACAGGAAGATTAAGAAAGAAATGAAAAAAATGCATTATTTCTCAGTTTTTGGCCATTATAGTTTGAAATTAATATATGCTACCGTAATTAAAACTCATGTATTTTATTTGCCCATCTGTCTCGGTTATTACACCGTTTAAACGATGTCCCTATCACAATTTATGGTGCCGATATTTCATTTAGAAATAAAGGTGCATTTTTTCAATTTGCGTCCATCACTATTTATAAGCTTATAATTTTAAACAATATAATAACATACTTTCTTGACATGCATATTTAAAAAGTTCAGACCCTTGGGTAACTATTTATGTTGTTTTTGTTATTTTTTATTGTATTTGTTTAAATTTTTTTTTTTAATAAAAAGTGTATGTGGGTAATTTTTGGTGTGGGAGGGAAATTGCTAATTTTAAGTGTAAGATAAAGTAATTGTTTAATTAAAACTGTGTGTGGGTGCAGTTTACTATTTGGCCACAAGATGGCCACAGTGAAAAAAGTCCTGGATGCGAACGATGTTGCATCCAGGAACTAAAAAGAAGAGAAGTTGTTTCCTGCGCTCTCTGGATAGAAAGTGTCGGTATTTCTGCGGGGAAGTTAGATCGGTGAATGGGAATTATATTCCCATTCACTGATCGGGGGGCTAGCGGCGGGCAGCGTGGGCGCGCCCGATCGCGCGCACCACGCAGGCGAAGCAGCAGTGCCTATCTGGACGAGGAAGCTCATCCAGATAGGCCGAACTGGTTAAAACAAAAAAGTATTTAGCTTGAGGAATGCCCTATAAACAATAGGAAAGGAACACAATTATGCAATGAGTAAAAGTTCATCTCGGATCCACTTTAATCGTGGTATTCAGTGAGATTTTTGTAGCCATAATATTTGAAGGATATACCCGGTATTCTCTATAATCGTGGTAGCCGCATTTAATGACAAAAATATAATCAACTAGCCGACCCGCGGCATAGCATACGCCGCATAAGAGGGTAGAGGACAGGAAGGGGGTATTGGGCACAGCGGTGGGGAGGGGGGTTGGACCCCCCCTCAACTGGGTCCCCCATGTGTGCTCTACCTCCAGCTTAAGCTCAGCAGGAAACCCTTCCCCCTCACCTGGGTCCCCCATGTGCGCTCCCCCTCCTGCTTAAGCACAGTAGCAGCCGCCACTATTAGTAAGAGGCAGCGGGCGGGGATGACTCACCTCTTCCGTGTTCCATCGTGCGTTCCACTGTCGTCACTTCCTGCAATGCCGCACACTGTATTGGTGTAATTTGCCTTTTTAAAATAGAAGGACATCTGCAATAATTCAACTATAAGTGAACATTTGTGGCTACCCACTGCTACTAAATATGCAAATTACCCCTTTTCCCCCTTGATAAGCCAAGCAAGCATACAGAGCTACTGGTGTATAGCAAGCATATAGTTTTAAAGAGACACTGAAGCGGAAAAAAAATGATGATATTATGATTTGTATGTGTAGTACAGCTAAGAAAAAAAAACATTAAGATCAGATACATCAGTCTAATTGTTTCCAGTACAGGAAGAGTTGAGAAACTCCAGTTGTTATCTCTATGCAAAAAAGCTATTATGCTCCAGTGGTGCTCAGCAGAGCTCGAATATTCGAGTAGCTCGAATATTCGAGCTCTTTTCCAGCTATTCGAGCTCGGTATTCGAGCTCCGAATAGCTGTAGCTATTCGAATGGGCTATTCGCGTACACTCGAATAGCCCATTCACTATTCGAGCTATTCGAGCAAACGGCGCTATTCGAGCTCGGTACCGAGCTCGAATAGCGTCATAGCCCAGATTGATGTCCTTAGAGCCAATCAGAGGGCTCCCAGGCCCTCTGACGGCAGCCAATCACAGAGGGGGACCCTGGCCAGCCCCTACCCTATAAATAGCGGCCGCCATGTTACGTTTCTCCGTCCTTGCCTGAGACTTGCATAGAGAGAGAGTTGCTCCTTTGTGCTTTGGCTTAGCAAGAGCTTTATTGTGGTCATTTACCTAGCGTTTTTGCTCACATACACCTCCTATACACACCTATATTGTTGTTAGTTAGTTAGACATTGTATTTTAGTTAGTAGGCTTTTGTGTTACATAGAGACAGGCCAGCTGCTGCAGGCTTACAGCTTTAGGCCTCAGGGCCTGCCTGTGTGGGCAGCTGTCCTCCTGTCCTCTGTTTATTTCTCTCTATTCTTTACCAGTATTTCTGCTGTCCTTTACTCCTGATTGTATTAGTATTGTAGTTATATACTGTAACTGTACTAGGACACTCACTGTCACTGTTCATAGGCTACTAGCTGCTCCTGCGTGTGTGCACTCACTGTCTGTGTACACACTACACACACTCTATTTCCAAGTTCTGATAACTGATTGATTATTGTAATTGAATATTGTAATTAGTTAGTTGTACTCACTGTTACTACTTACTGTACTAGGAGTCTAGGACACTCAGTCACTGTTCATAGGCTACTAGCTCCTGCGTGTGTGCACTCACTGTCTGTGTACACACTACACACACTCTATTTCCTTCTGATAACTGATTGATTATTGTAATTAGTTAGTTGTACTTACTGTTACTACTTACTGTACTAGGAGTCTAGGACACTCAGTCACTGTTCATAGGCTACTAGCTCCTGCGTGTGTGCACTCACTGTCTGTGTACACACTACACACACTCTATTTCCTTCTGATAACTGATTGATTATTGTAATTAGTTAGTTGTACTTACTGACTGTTACTACTTACTTACTTACTGTACTAGGGACACTCACTCAGTCACTGTTCATAGGCTAGCTCCTGCGCGTGTTTGCGTGTGCGTGCACTCACTGTCTGTAGTGTACACACACTAAATTTACTTGTGATTACTGATTATTGTAACTGCTAGTTGTACTTCCTGACTGTTACTACTTACTTACTGTACTAGGGACACTCACTCAGTCACCTCACCCACCAACCCACTCCATTAAAGTACCCCACTTTTCACCCGCCCTTTTAAAAAACTTTTGTCTATACGCCCAAAACATCGAAGATGTCTGGAAGTGGCAGCCAGCGCGGTTTGGGCAAGGGGAAGGGCAGCAAGGGAATCAGGAGGAGAGGGAGCAGCATTGTGGCAAGCCGCGGGCGCGCCACCATGCACAGTTCCGCAGCAGCAGCAGCGTCAGTGGCTAACATTCCTCCCATAGCCACTGGCCGTGGACGCCTTGGGCGCCGCCCAGCAGGAGCATCTGCAACTCACGCTGCAGAGACACAGCAGCAGCAGCGTGTAGCACCTGCTCCGATTTTCCTCCAGCCGGGTCGGAAACGTCCCATTGAGGAAAAGCATGCAGACACTGTGGTGCAACTCATGACGGAGGATGAGCAGCCCGCCATCAGCTCTGCATCTGAGGCCTCCACCCTCACCACCACCACCACCACCCCTGTTCGCAGCAGCCGCCCAGCAGGGTCTGGGGAGGAGGCCAGTTCACCGTCACTCGCCGACCTGTCATTCAGCAGTCTTTTGACCCCAGGCATCATGAGTAAATTGTCTGCTGTTGTTGGCGATCTTGAGGAGGAGATGCTGATGGGCACTTTGGGGGATGAGGGATTGGACAGCAAGACTGTGGCGACAGTCAAGCAGCCCATCCATGCATCAGGAGAGGAGTTTGGGGGGTCCTCATCCCAGCAGGACATGTTTCAGGAGGGGGAGGATGTTGATGACCCGGTGACAGACAGAGACTGGGTGCCACCACCTCCAGGGGATGTCGTCCTCAGCAGCTCTGAGGAGGAGGAGGAGGATGCTCTTGTGGGCCTTGCAAGGAGGCGCATCATTGCAAGCATTGGCAGCAGCAGTAGGCAGGTCCCACAGCCTGCTGGTGTCTCAGGCTCAGCAGCAGCAGCAGCAGCATCTGCCAGTACCACCACCAGCCGCACCCAAGCCCCCCAAGCCCCACCCCCAACCACCACAGGGAGACAGGCAGCAGCGCTTCCATGCCGTAGGGGGATGTTTCTGTCACCAATCTGGCGCTTTTTCACCATGCCCACAGTGTACAGCAAGTACGCCACTTGCAACCACTGTCAGCGGAAGTTGAGCAGAGGTGCAGACCCCTTAAAGTTCTGCACCAGCTCGCTCATCAACCACCTTGCTGCGAAACATTTCCACCAGCATCAGGAGTTCCAGAGGCTGAAGGCATCTGGTGCTGGCAGTGGCACCACACCCATCACTGCACAGCCTTCAGCAGCAGCAGCAACAGCAGCCACCCGCCCTCCTGCTCCTCCAGCAGCACCAGCAGGAGTGCGGAAACGCACTGCTCCTCCCCCCTCTGCAACTCCTGCCGCCGACACTGAGGCCTGTTCTGGCAGCCAGTCCTCAGTGGCCTCCTCCGCTGTGTCTGCTGATTCCCGTGCCAGCAAAAGGCCACGCCAGAGCCTTTTGAGCGAGTCCTTCCAGGGGGTGGTTAGGGCTCTGCCTCCCAGCAGCCGTCGCGTGCGGCAGCTGAACGGCTTGCTGGCACGGGCCATGTGCTCCCAACTCCTGCCGTACACGCTCGTGCAGGAGGGGAGCGACATTCGTGCGCTGCTTGCTTGCGCAGCCCCAGACTGGCAGCTCCCCAGCAGACACTTTTTCTCCCGCAAGGCCATTCCTGCACTGCACCGCTTTGTGATGGCCAATGTGGAGCGAGGGCTGGAGCACGCGGTTGGTGAAAGGGTCCACGTCACCATGGACTCCTGGAGCAGCCGCTTCGGGACAGGCCGCTACCTGTCCTTCACTGTCCACTGGGTCAGCTTGGTGGAAGGGGGTGAGGATGGGAGAGCAGCAGCGGGCACAGCAGCAGCAGCAACACAGTGGGTGGTGCCACCCCGCAGGGTCAGGGGAACTGCAGCAGGTTCCTCCGATCCTCTGCCATCCTCCGGCACACCTGGCCAAACCCCCCGCCTCAGCAGCAGCGTGAAGGCCCGCCACTGCCAAGCGCTGCTGCACTTGGTCAGCCTTGGGAAGACCAAGCTGACGGCAACCCATGTGTTGGCCAAACTCCAGGAGCAGGAGAGGATTTGGCTGACCCCCAGAGGCCTCAGAGTCGGAGAGGTGGTGGCCGACAATGGGGCCAATCTGGTTGCCGCAATAGACAGGGGAAACCTGACCCACATCCCTTGTCTTGCCCACGTGCTGAACCTGGTAGTGCAGAAGTTCTTGCGCACCTACCAGGGGATGGGCGAACTGCTGGAAATGGCAAGGAACGTTGTGCGTCACTTCCGGCGCTCGGCTGCAGCCTGTGCGAGCCTGGAAGACGTGCAAAAGGAGCTGGATCTGCCACGCCATCGGCTGATCCTTGACGTTCCGACTCGCTGGAACTCCACCCTGGCGATGTTGGAGCGTCTGGTTGAACAGAAGCGCGCTGTCAAACAGTACCTTGCCCTGGCCACTGTTTCCGCCGCTCAGAGAAGGGACAAGACCAGCAACATCCCGTCCATCGTCCCCGATGATGACTGGAGGCACATGCAGCAGGTGTGCTTAGTGCTGGCTCCCTTTCTGCAGGCCACTAACATGGTGAGCAGGGACCATGCTATGGTCTGCGAGTGGGTGCCCCTGGTTTGTCTGCTGAACAGGGCCCTCGATGCTTTGCTGGAACAGGGAGCGGCAGCCTTGGACCAGCAGGAGCGGCAAGCAGCTGCACAGTCCACCTCTGAGGGGGAGGAGGAGGAGGACTTGGTGGAGGTCCCTGACCTTGCTGCTGATGAGGGGGAGCAGCACAGTGCAGCTGAGTTGGTGCGGGGGTGGAGAGAGGATGAGGCTGACGAGGCAGAGGAGGAGGATGAGGACAGCAGCACTGCCGTCGATGTGCCAGCAGACGTGGCCCGCCTCTTCCCAATGGCAGCGCACATGCTGACGTGCCTGTGCAGAGACCCCAGGGTGATCCAGATGAAGCAGAGGGAGGACATCTGGATCAGCATGATGTTGGACCCACGCCTCAAGGGGAAGTTGAGCCAGTTCCTGCCGCCTGCAGGAGGAGACCCAGCGCAACAAATAAGGAGCTTGCAGCAGGCCCTTGTTGAGCGCTTGGAGGAAGCCTTCCCCCAGCCTTCCACCCCCACTGTCCAGCAGCCAGCACAGAGGCAGCAGCAGGTGCCTGCATCCAGCAGCAAGCGCCCCACAGACCTGCTGTCTCTCAGCCACGAGCTCTACAGGACTGTAGAGGCTCCGGCAGCAGTGACTAGAGAGGAGGTGCATGCAGCAGCATCCTTCACCGGTCACAGCCAGCGCCTGACCCGCATGGTGGCTGACTACATGGGGTCCTACAGCGGGCTTGACAGCGATGCCCCTGTTGATCCCATGGAGTATTGGGTCAAGCGCCTGGAGATCTGGAGCGAGCTGGCGCAGTACGCCCTGGAAGTGCTGTCCTGCCCCCCTTCCAGCGTGCTGTCCGAGCGCTGCTTCAGTGCAGCTGGTGGCGTGGTCACCGAGAAACGCTCACGTCTGTCTCACAAGTCTGTGGACAGACTGACGTTTCTCAAGATGAACCAGGCGTGGGTGGTGTAACGCTTGGTGGTGTATTCTCCACAGTCAGCATGCAACGCATGAGCTGGCGTGGAGGAGGTACACACACTAGCACCAGGAAACAGGCTATCCCTAGTATAGTGGAGGGGAGGACTGACTCCAATAGGAGATTGTGGCGCACAGAGCCGGTGCAGATCTGACAGCCACAAACAATGCTTTCGTTATAACGTCTCAGCGCAAAGTAGCGCTGAGCGCATAAACCAGAACTGAGGAGATCAGGACAGGTAGTCAGAATGAACGCTTGCTAGCTAGCGGCTACTTAGCGACAGCAAGCGTCCAAAACCAGACAGACTGGAATGAGGCAGCCAATGCGATGCGGCGATGGCGTGCCTCACAAAGACAGGACAGGATAGTCAGAAAATAGCAGGATTAAGATAGATGAACGTAACACAGATAAATATACAATAAGTATGTTTTCCTAGCGTATTACAATTACAGCTATCAATGAAACTATTTGTAACGTCTGACTAACATATGTATACATCGGCAATGAACCGATATATGACATAAGCAGGAACGCTGACTAGGAATGGAGTAACACAGGGAACAGGACTCAGAAGGATTCGCCATCTCTTCGCAGAGATGAACGCAATCCACAAACGGTAACAGAACAGGATTCAGAAGGATTCGTTATCTCTTCGCAGAGATGAACGCAATCCACAAACGGTAACAGAACAGGATTCAGAAGGATTCGTTATCTCTTCGCAGAGATGAACGCAATCCACAAACAGAACCAGGAGCAGGGTAACTACCTCAGCACGGGTGGTCACGGTACGCGCAACCTACCAAAACGTGCTGGAAAGCTGACTAACTGCACACAGGATATAAACAGTTTGTGTACGTATACATCAGCGACACTGATGTATTAACGTAACACAAATACAAGGAAAATAATAAACGTGCTGGTATGCATATATATTGGCAATGAACCAATATATGATGCAAAGACCAGCAAAGTATCTTTATAACAAGAAACACGATCGGGGGCTAAAGCGACAGCAAGACAGGCTTAAGCTGAAGCTATGAAAACCCAAGGAAACCCTGCAGGAAGCAGATCTTTATACTGAGGTCATCCAATGGGAGCAGACATGCAGATTCCCACACAGGTGAATGATAATCAGTCACAAGCTGACAGCAGGGAAAAACAGACAAAGCTATACAGCTTGCATGGAAATAGATCAGAACTGCCTGAGCTGCAGCACTACTTCCAGCAATAGCTGCTGCAGCAGCGATCATTACAGTACCCCCGCCTTTAAAAGTGGATTCCAGACGCTTTTCAAAACTGAAATTTCCAACAAAACAGTCTGACTGATAATTCATGATGACCGGGACAGCCCGGCAAGACCGAATTCCAGAATCAGTCCCCACAAGACTGGACCCATCAGAACCAGAACCTACAGAACCATGCCCATCAGTACTACAAGCCCCAGTGTGACACCCATCAGCACCATGATTTCCAGAAGAAAGCCCTCCGAAACTCCCTGAGCGATACCCACCGCCTTCCAGGAACAGTTCAGAAACGCCAAAGCCTTTGCAATGCCCACCGGTACTGTCTTTACCAACACAAAACCCACTGTTGAACCAGTCCAAGGCACCAGGGCAAGTTTTCTCAGAGACCTCCCAGAACACCTTGAAGCTCCAAAGAGATCCCCATAGGTCAGAATGCCCCTTAGGCTCACATGGAGAACTATCAAGAACCCCTATGGAACCTAGGGCAATTCCCGAGTCAGGGCCACAAGGACAAACATCAATATCAGGGCTTTCAGGGACCAGAACCATCTCTGGGCATGCAGGCAGACTGGCAACATCAGAACATGTTCCCACTAAGGAAGCATCAGAGCACGCTAACACCTTAAACACACTTGGGCATTCTGGCACACAAAGAACATCTGGGCACACTGGCACAAGAGAAACCTCTGGGCATGTCAAGGAACTGTGAGCCTCAGGGTCAGCCAAGACAGGACCAAAACCAGGACTGGCCAAAAAAAAATCATCATGACTAGACTTTGCAACTACTGGATTTTTACACGAGAATGCTGGATCAGACTTAGATATCGCTGATTCCAGCAAAGTCAGTAACAAATCAGATTCAGGGGCACTAACAAGACAGGACAAATCTTCTGATGTATGCACTGAACCAGATAGGGACTCCACAACTACCTCTGGACTGGACAGAGACTCATTTAATACACTGGATTGGAGCTCATGAGGCGCTGCAGAACAAGTCAGTATTGCAGCAGCCCCCACTGGACTAGGCAAAACTGAGGAATTCCCTGGACAGAAAGGGGACTCTGGAACCTCTGCCACAGCGGCCAGAGAACCAGAATCTTTCAGGATACTCATCAGACCGGACTGAAATTCTGAGATTTCTATTATTTTGACCAGAGAATCAGAATTATCCATGTTACAGGGCAAGACTTCTGAAACATTCAGAGGACAGGGCTGGAGTTCCTCGGCTGTTACAACACTGGAGAGGGACTCAACAACATTGGTTAAATCAGACTGTGTACAGGGCAAGGTATCTGACACACTTGCTGACGAGGACAATATTTCAATGGCTTCTGCTTTGCTGGGCAGAAATTCATCAAGTTTTATTAGAGCAGACTGTAATTCCAAAACAGCTGCTAGACAAGTGAATATTACTGCAACACCAACTGAGGTAAGCAGTGCTTCAGCCTCCTCTGCTAGAGGGTTTAAAGTATCCAAAGTACTGGGTGAAGCATAAGACTCTGTGACCACAGCTTCACTGGACAGGATCACTGAACAGTCCATATTGCAGGGCAAAACCATGGAAGCACCTGCTGGACAGCATAATGATTCTGTGACCTGAGTTTCATTGGAGAGATCTACTGCACGATTCATGGTACAGGGCAAATTTATTGGAACATTTTCTGAACAAGGTAATAATTCTGCGATTTCAGGTTCACAGAGCAGATGCTCTGAGCTATTCACGAAACTAGAGCGAGGTGTAGAAACAGGAAGATCAAGACACAATGTTTGCGCATCTGAATCACCATTCATTTGTAAAATTGGAAAATTCAGATGCTGGGGTTCTGAGGATTCTAGACAGGATTGCTGGGACTCGGAAACTGATGTAGTGCATCTATTGGCATCTGCTGGATCAGACAGGAGTTGAACTTTATTAACACAGGTAATTTCTGCAGAAGTGTTTGCAGAGACAGGCAAGATTTTTCTGGTGTCTGTTTCACTGAACAAAGAGTCATGAGTACTGGCTAGGCTGGACTCGGAAGTCAGCAGGACCTCTGGATTCTCTGCTGAGAAATTTGTGCAGGGCAAAGTTAAGAAAGTATCAGTGGCTTCTGTTTTACTGGGAAGTAACACTGAGTTATCCATGGTACAGGGTGGAATTGCAGGAACTTCAACTTCACACAAAAAGAGCTCCGAATCACCTGCTGAATCAGCCAAAGGTGCTGAAGCAGGCGGGTCAGACCGCCAAATTTGCGAATTCGGAGTCACAAAAAAATCATCCAAAATCAGTTCCCACACATCAATCAATGGAGCCACAAAGTCATACTCACACACACCAGTTTTTATTAGGTTATAGGCAGACTTAATGCATGCATTCA
The DNA here is from genome assembly GCF_040937935.1 of Hyperolius riggenbachi. Classification (NCBI taxonomy): domain Eukaryota; kingdom Metazoa; phylum Chordata; class Amphibia; order Anura; family Hyperoliidae; genus Hyperolius; species Hyperolius riggenbachi. The sequence continues at coordinate 467,759,575 of NC_090649.1, read as the reverse complement.
ATACCAATTCACTTTTTGCACTGTAAAATTGACAAAATGAACTTGAATCATTCTTCCATTCATTGACCAGAGCTTCCATCTCTCCTTTCTCAAATGGAGGATTCCAAGCATACTTAACAGGCAGATCATGGTTTGCAGATATGATTGTAGCAGGGACATATATTGGGTTAATTAGCAGGTGATTGGCAGATTCCTTATTCCTAAAAATTTCCAATACCTGTAGCAAGTGCTGAACTGTGGTGTATGCAAACTTTCCTTGCTTTACAAATAAGTTGATTTGTTCAATACTCTGTAATATCTCCTCATAATCATACTCAGATAATTCTTTTAAACAAAAATCTTTATTTTCCCTAGCCAGGGAGGAAAGTTCATTAGTAGTTTCATAAGTCCATTTAACTCCCCTGAAAGACAATTGCATTTCATTATCTGTTAATGGCAGAATCTCATTATAGGTCTCAGTCGCTAAGGATAACGATTCTGCAGATTGGACACGTTTCTTAGAACGTTTGCGTTTTGCCTTTGACCTTGCGGTTTTTGGTGATTTATTCAAAGCTGCAGGAAAATTATCAGTAACACTTTCTGCTTGCTGCTCATTCTTGCAAGCAATTGACGGAGCAGCTGATTGGCCTGCTGCCAGGAGTTCATTAAGAGGAAAAGGCAATGGATCTATGCGCAACCAGTTATGGATCACAAACGCTAGAAATTCCAGCGGTCTATCTTTCAAATCGGAATGATTGAGAACATCAAATGCCCACTGGAATAATTCCCCTTTAAACAAAATATAACTTAGTTGGAGTGCCCAGGTTGAAACAGGAGTCGCTTGGAGATCAGGATTGGTCAGGAACCTGGCACATTCAGAGAAAAACTCATTTTCTGTTTCAGAGCTAAGTTCTTCAAATTTTTTAAAGGAACAGGAACCATAATTAACAGTGTCATACTTTCTGGGAATCCCCCCCACAATGGGGATTGGTAATGGGGTTTTCATAATGTAACGCTTGGTGGTGTATTCTCCACAGTCAGCATGCAACGCATGAGCTGGCGTGGAGGAGGTACACACACTAGCACCAGGAAACAGGCTATCCCTAGTATAGTGGAGGGGAGGACTGACTCCAATAGGAGATTGTGGCGCACAGAGCCGGTGCAGATCTGACAGCCACAAACAATGCTTTCGTTATAACGTCTCAGCGCAAAGTAGCGCTGAGCGCATAAACCAGAACTGAGGAGATCAGGACAGGTAGTCAGAATGAACGCTTGCTAGCTAGCGGCTACTTAGCGACAGCAAGCGTCCAAAACCAGACAGACTGGAATGAGGCAGCCAATGCGATGCGGCGATGGCGTGCCTCACAAAGACAGGACAGGATAGTCAGAAAATAGCAGGATTAAGATAGATGAACGTAACACAGATAAATATACAATAAGTATGTTTTCCTAGCGTATTACAATTACAGCTATCAATGAAACTATTTGTAACGTCTGACTAACATATGTATACATCGGCAATGAACCGATATATGACATAAGCAGGAACGCTGACTAGGAATGGAGTAACACAGGGAACAGGACTCAGAAGGATTCGCCATCTCTTCGCAGAGATGAACGCAATCCACAAACGGTAACAGAACAGGATTCAGAAGGATTCGTTATCTCTTCGCAGAGATGAACGCAATCCACAAACGGTAACAGAACAGGATTCAGAAGGATTCGTTATCTCTTCGCAGAGATGAACGCAATCCACAAACAGAACCAGGAGCAGGGTAACTACCTCAGCACGGGTGGTCACGGTACGCGCAACCTACCAAAACGTGCTGGAAAGCTGACTAACTGCACACAGGATATAAACAGTTTGTGTACGTATACATCAGCGACACTGATGTATTAACGTAACACAAATACAAGGAAAATAATAAACGTGCTGGTATGCATATATATTGGCAATGAACCAATATATGATGCAAAGACCAGCAAAGTATCTTTATAACAAGAAACACGATCGGGGGCTAAAGCGACAGCAAGACAGGCTTAAGCTGAAGCTATGAAAACCCAAGGAAACCCTGCAGGAAGCAGATCTTTATACTGAGGTCATCCAATGGGAGCAGACATGCAGATTCCCACACAGGTGAATGATAATCAGTCACAAGCTGACAGCAGGGAAAAACAGACAAAGCTATACAGCTTGCATGGAAATAGATCAGAACTGCCTGAGCTGCAGCACTACTTCCAGCAATAGCTGCTGCAGCAGCGATCATTACAGGTGGAAGGCGAGTTCCTGGCCCCTGTTGTCGGCGAGAGGGGGACATGAACTGTCTAAGAACCATCGTTAATGTGCCTTACCACCCTTTACCACCTCCTGGCTCCTGCTCACTAAGCCAGCCTGGTTCACTTTGACTATTACGTCGCCTGCAGCCACACATTTTACACCTACAGTGGGCTGCTGTGTGCTGCTGCTGCTGTCTGTCTGTGTTTCCCACCGCCAGGGTACACAGATTTACCTTCTGCTGCCACTCTGCCACCAGCTATTACGTCAAAAAATAGCTATATATCTGTGTAATTTCTTTGACAAACAAAACCAAAAAACCATTAAAAAAAAAAAGGTTTAATTTTTCTGAGGTGCCCGGGTTGAAAACTGTGTTGTCCCAGTTGTGTATTGGACACAATGTGGGCTGCACGACCGCTGTCTGGGACCTCCTGTTGTGTTTATTTACGGCCTGGTATCACCGCTAGGTACCAGGGCTATTATGTCACGCTGTCTACCTGCTGCCACACTCACACTACTCCTCCATTACTCCTGCTGCTGCTGTCTGTCTGTGTTTCCCACCGCCAGGGTACACAGATTTACCTTCTGCTGCCACTCTGCCACCAGCTATTACGTCAAAAAATAGCTATATATCTGTGTAATTGGTTGTAAAACCAAAACTACAAAACCATTACAAAAAAAGGTTTAATTTTTCTGAGGTGCCCGGGTTGAAAACTGTGTTGTCCCAGTTGTGTATTGGACACAATGTGGGCTGCACGACCGCTGTCTGGGACCTCCTGTTGTGTTTATTTACGGCCTGGTATCACCGCTAGGTACCAGGGCTATTATGTCACGCTGTCTACCTGCTGCCACACTCACACTACTCCTCCATTACTCCTGCTGCTGCTGTCTGTCTGTGTTTCCCACTGCCAGGGTACACAGAATTACCTTCTGCTGCCACACTGCCACCAGCTATTACGTCAAACAATAGCTGCTCACATAATTACTCCTCCATTCCTCCTCCTGCTGCTGCTGCTGTCTGTCTGTGTTTCCCACCGCCAGGGTACACAGATTTACCTTCTGCTGCCACTCTGCCACCAGCTATTACGTCAAAAAATAGCTATATATCTGTGTAATTGGTTGTAAAACCAAAACTACAAAACCATTACAAAAAAAGGTTTAATTTTTCTGAGGTGCCCGGGTTGAAAACTGTGTTGTCCCAGTTGTGTATTGGACACAATGTGGGCTGCACGACCGCTGTCTGGGACCTCCTGTTGTGTTTATTTACAGCCCTGGTATCACCGCTAGGTACCAGGGCTATTATGTCACGCTGCCTGCCTCATTGACTGCATGCTGCCACACACTCATCCTCCTCCTCCTGCTGCTGAATTTACCTCCTGCTGTCTGTGTGTTTCCACTGCCAGGGAGCACATACAATGGCGCTTCCAACATGCGTGCGCCACCAGCTATTTGTTGTTACGCTCAAAAATAGCTGCATTTCTTTAAAAAAAAAAAATGAAAAGAGAAATAAGTGAAGAAGAAGAAGACGATATAGGAGAAGATGAAGAAGAAGAAGATGAAGAAGAAGAAGATGAAGAAGAAGAAGAAGAAGATGAAGAAGAAGAAGAAGAAGAAGAAGAAGAAGAAGAAGAAGAAGATGAAGAAGAAGAAGATGAAGAAGATGAAGATGAAGAAGATGAAGAAGAAGATGAAAAAGATGAAGAAGATGAAGAAGAAGAAGATGAAGAAGATGAAGAAGATGAAGAAGAAGAAGATGAAGAAGATGAAGATGAAGAAGATGAAGAAGAAGAAGATGAAGAAGAAGAAGAAGAAGATGAAGAAGAAGAAGAAGAAGAAGAAGAAGAAGAAGAAGATGAAGAAGATGAAGAAGATGAAGATGAAGAAGAAGATGAAGAAGATGAAGAAGAAGAAGATGAAGAAGATGAAGATGAAGAAGATGAAGATGAAGAAGATGAAGAAGATGAAGATGAAGAAGATGAAGAAGAAGATGAAGAAGATGAAGATGAAGAAGATGAAGAAGAAGAAGATGAAGAAGAAGAAGAAGAAGAAGACAATATAGAAGAAGAAGAAGAAGAAGATATAGAAGAAGAAGAAGAAGATATAGAAGATAAAGAAGAAGAAGAAGAAGAAGAAGAAGTATATACAGTACTGAACAAAATTCTGGACACAACTTCTCTTTTCACCTTTTTTTTTTTAAAGGAACATCCCCACATAATCACTTGCTGTTGTTACTTGGAAAAAAATATGTTTCTTGCATCATTCACCCTCAAAACAAGTGTTGGGAAGCTATTTAAGGCCAATTCGAATAGTCAGCTCGAATAATGAGCTCGAATACCGACTCGAATAGTGAGCTCGAAGTCCGAGGTCGAATCGAATAGTAAAATTTATTCGACTCGAATATTCGACTGACCTCGAATAATTTACTATTTGAATTCGACCAAACTCGAATTTTAAAAAGGGGTATTTGAGCACCACTATTATGCTCTCCGACTAACTTAGTGGTGGAGAGGGCTGTTATCTGACTTTTATTATCTCAACTGTAATTGAACTGTTTACTTTTCTTCTGCTAGAGGAGAGTTCATTACTTCACAGACTGCTCTGAAAGACTCATTTTGAATGCTGAGTGTTGTGTAATCTGCACATAATATAGAGTGATGCAATGTTAGAAAAAACACTATATACCTGAAAATAAAAATATGAGAATATTTTCTTTGCTGCTAATCTTCTAGTAATTATTCATAGTACACAACTAATTCATTATATCATATATATTCTTTTTCGCTTCAGTGTCTCTTTAAATTTTACACAGTCATATCAAACCTGCATGTAGACAGCCTGTTTCAGACTTTTGGTCCTCATCAGTACATGGCAGGGATTGATACGGCTGTATGAGATAGGGCTTGGACCAGTACAACAGAGTAACCAAGCAGCTCAGGGTGACCCAAACCACTTGGAATGTATAGGTGATAAAAGGAACCAAAAAGGCCTCCTACCAAAAACAGCAAAGCTTGGTGTAATATGCCTTCCTAAAACAGAAGGAAATATGCAATAATTCAGCTATCAGTGAACATTTGTGGTTACCCACAATGCACTGCTACTAAATATGCAAATAATTCCTTTTCACCCTTAGTAAGCCAAGCAAGCATCCAGAACCACTGGTTTATAGCAAGCCTATAGCTTTAAGTTTTACACAGTCATATCAAACCCACATGTGACTGACAGCCTATTTCAGCCATTTGATCCTCATCAGTACATAGCAGAGATTGATAAGGCTGTATAAGATAGGGCTTGGACCAGTACAACAGAGTAACCAAGCAGCTCAGGGTGACCCAAACTACTAAGAATGTATAGGAGGATAAAAGAGACCAAAAAGCCCTCCTACTAAGAAAAGCAAAGCTTGGTGTAATTTTCCTTCTTAAAACAGAAGCAAATCTGCAATAATTCAGCTATAAGTGAACATTTGTGGTTACCCACAATGCACTGCTACTGAATATGCAAATTATCCTCCTTTGCCCTTGGTTTGATATGACACTACTTCTTCTTCTTGCTTGGACCAGCCCCTTCTTCTTGCTTGGACCGGCCCTGGGGGCAGGGCGCTACTTCTTCTTCTTGCTTGGACCAGCCCCTTCTTCTTGCTTGGACCGGCCCTGGGGGCAGGGCACTACTTCTTCTTCTTGCTTGGACCAGCCCCTTCTTCTTGCTTGGACCGGCCCTGGGGGCAGGGCGCTACTTCTTCTTCTTGCTTGGACCAGCCCCTTCTTCTTGCTTGGACCGGCCCTGGGGGCAGGGCGCTACTTCTTCTTCTTGCTTGGACCAGCCCCTTCTTCTTGCTTGGACCGGCCCTGGGGGCAGGGCACTACTTCTTCTTCTTGCTTGGACCAGCCCCTTCTTCTTGCTTGGACCGGCCCTGGGGGCAGGGCGCTACTTCTTCTTCTTGCTTGGACCAGCCCCTTCTTCTTGCTTGGACCGGCCCTGGGGGCAGGGCGCTATTTCTTCTTCTTGCTTGAAAGTTGAGGCACTTACTATTACTTATTATATATATATAGATATTCACAATGAGCTTTGTAGGTGCAATATTGGATAGATATAAACGGTAAAGATATGAGTATTTGGCTTGATCCAAATAACCGGTATTTTGTGTGGATTGTAGTAGCTGCAAATAAAATGAAACGAATAATGAGGCCAAAATGTAGCTGTAAAAATATAGCCATTATATTAAAGTGGACCTGAACTCTTGCACAGAACAGAAGGAAAACATAAAGAAATCCACACTGTATGTATTTAGAGAGTTTAGCCTGTCTAATTCCCACTTATCTGTGACTAATCACCATTGTAATTTGATCCCTCAGCTGTGTCAGCTGCCTGCCATGGCAGAGAGCTGATAGGTAAACACAGGATGTTAACCCTATGTCTGCATCCATGAAAGCAGGAAGCAGACACACTGCAGATTTATTGCAGGATTTGTATCAACCGTAACAAAGAAATGTTTTTCTTTAAAGGTTATTATGCTGTTGCTTATCTTTTAGAGTGGAGCGGAAGCTCTGAATTCCGGTCCGCTTTAACGGCATACAGTGTGAGCGTAATTGAAATCCTGCCCTTTATTGCTACCACAAACATTTTCAGGATATAGCTGGTATAAAATATTGGGTGTCCTTTTTACCACTTATAGCCGCCAGGGCCGGTTCTCTCATGACGCAAGATGAAACATTTGCATCAGGCGCAGAGATTCCAGGGGCAGCATTTTTGTACTGTGTGTACCTTCCTGAGGAGGAATGGAGTGGCTGAGGGGGAGGAGCTTGTTTGTCACAGACTCACAGCCAGCCAGTGTGTTATTGTGTTCAGCTGCAGCATGTCATGTGAGAACATTAAATGAAGCAGAGTATATTGTTGGGTGCTGTGCGATCATTCCAAATCGGGAGCCGGGGGAGCATCCTCACAAGTTTGCCTCAGGCAGCAAAAAGTCTAGAACTGGCCCTGATAGCTGCTAATCATGCCTGATAGCTGCTGATCATGGCATATGAGATTAAAGTCTATGGTGGGGCCCTTTTACACAGACAGCTCTGGTGCACTTTTCAACTGATACTCTCCAGGGGATGTGTCTGGCAGGCCACTAGTATACGGAGATGGATTAGGATGTAATGGGGCCTTAAAGTGGATCCGAGATGAAAAACGAACTATAACAAGTAACTTGTCTATATATCTTATGTAAAGTTTAGATAGTTTACACAGCAAATCTAGCTGCAAACAGCTTCAAAAGTGTATGATTATTTATTCCTGTGATACAATGAGGGCAGCCATGTTTTGTTTGTCACAGGCTGGGGGCTGGAGATGCTATCAGCTTGCCTGTGTGTAATGTGACAAATTCAGTCACCTCTCCTTCTCCATCCTCCCCTCTGCCTCTGAAATCTCTGGCTAGTAACCTCCTCCTCCTCCTCCTGCCCAGACGGAGCTCCCATAAGCCCTCGCTACAGTGCCAAGGCACTCTAAGAAGCAGTGGGCGAGGCTTGTTTATTTTATAGGGAATTAGAGTATTAAAACAAAAACACAAAAGAATTTGGCTTGAGGAATGCCCTATAAACAATAGGAAAGGAACACAATTATGCAATGAGTAAAAGTTCATCTCGGATCCACTTTAAGCAAGGTAGTAGATGCTTTTGGTAAGCTGAAGTGGAGAGAAGTTAGAGAAGGTGGGCCCCTTGACACCCGCTACGCCCCAAGCACCTGCCTAGGTTGCCTGGTGGATAATCCTGCTTTGCCCGTACAACATGAATATCCCCACTTTTAGCCATCTCCTTCATGATGGATGATGTTCTCCGTGATGGAAGAAGATTTGCACCTTGACAAAACAAGAGCTGGAGTTCTCCCCTGCACTGACCTGGGCAGCATGTGGCGGAGGCAATGGGGCGTTTAATTTGAAGGAAATGTATGCCAAATTAATATCAGGCTTTTTTCCCTTGAAAACATAACTATTTGGTCTTCTGGGAGAGATTTATGGAAGAAATAGCAGCATCTGTTTGCCATATTGATGTCCCATCATTCCCTGACATCCTTCTCCTGTATTTTCTTTTGCTCACTTGTCCTTCTCGTAAGGAGGCCCCTGGGACATGTCCATATTTATTACATTTCTACTCATGTAAAAATAAGGAAGTCCATGCCCTTGGAGAGCCGTTCACAGGATGTTTAACAGAGCAGACCTAATATATATATATATATATATATATATATATATATATATATATATATATATATATATGAATATTTACATACTGCATGTTCTTCAACAACGTTGAAGTACAAAGGCTTCAAACCCTGTTCGGTTTTTTAAACGTTCTTACCAAATTCACTAAGATTTCCAGACATGTAGCAATAGTTTGGTAATGTACAAAAAACATTTGCTTCAATTCGCTAAGACCTGTTTGGCAATATAGGAGTCTCACCAGCTGTGGGCTAAAGTTAAATACTCACCTTACGATTCTGGAAGATGGATCCCATTGACGTACCATGACGACGAATGCCCCACGATCTATCTTCCTGGCGGTGGGTATACGCAACATCCCACAATGGCACATGACGGGTGCGACCGTCGTTTCCGTAATCGCATACCTGTACCCACGTCGCTAGATCGCAGGGGTGATTAAACGATGCTCAAAAGAAGCCGGTCATCAGAAAAATCAATGGAAAAATTATGTAGAGGGTATGGGCCTTGAAACATTTAGACATAGACCCTGAATGACCATGAACTTCAGGTGCACTGATTAAAGTCTGGTCATGTCCTAGTAGCCGTATGCTTTTTTCAGGCGTGTGATTCAGACACTAAAAGCAAAAGACTCTGTAGCACCACGTAGGTAAATATAGCGCGTTATTAGGTTAACCACTTAATGTTTACTGTACAGTATATTTACGTCCCTAAAAACTTCATCTAAGCCTCAGGGGCCTAGATATACGTACTCTGCCACAATCACCACTGTGCGTGATCCCGCTCGTGCATGCGCTCCCGTGCTCGTTGTAGAGATCAATGAATGGGAACGCAGTGATCTAGGTCCCCGTGTCAAAGTTTGCAGCATCAATGAGATGCTGACGGTCATTTGTAAACAGTGTAATTACACTTACACGCATTAGTCCCTGTTCGCATACTAAAAGCACGAGCAGGAAGCTAATGACTGAGGACATCTTGTGGCCAAATAGTAAAATTACACCTACCTACATTTATTTTAATAAAGAGACCTACACATAATTTAAAATGAACTCCTTAACTCTCACACTCTCCCATAAATACCCAAATAAAACTTTTCCATTAAAAAAAAAATAAAAAATTCAATTAAAAAAAAAAGCATAAATAGTTACCTAAAATAGTTGTCGCCATACATTGTGATAGGGACATAATTTAAATGGTGTAATAACCGGGACGAATGGGCAAATAAAATATGTGGGTTTTAATTATGGTAGCATGCATTATTTTAAAACTATAATGGCCGAAAACTGAGAAATAATTATTTTGTTCATTTTTTTTTCTTAATATTCCTGTTAAAATGCATTTAGAAAAAAAATAATTCTTAGCAACATTTTCCACCCATAGAAAGCTTAATTGGTGGCAGAAATAAACAAGATCTAGATGATTTTGCTGTGATAAGTAGTGATAAAGTTGTTGGCGAATGAATGGGAGGAGCGCTGAAATGTGAAAATTGCAACAGAGAGGTAGCCATGAACAGTGACAGATGCTGTTTCTGACTTGCAATCCTTTTTCAAGCTGTGTTGGCTCTCTCTGACACGCAAAACAGCACCACCGTTTAAATACTCTTTGTAAAACATTGCAAGCACCAATCAGAGAACAGCAGGGAAGAGGTAGAAAAAGATTTTTGGTCGGGTCTTGTAGGCGCGTGACTTTTGTTTACAGGTTGCTAGGTAGCATGCAAATCCTGTGCGCTATACTCCATTATGTTTAGGGCTTTCTGCTTCCTGTTTACAGATGGGTGGGTGTGATGTAACGCTTTTGGTAGTGCAGCTGCTTGGCAACCCTGGCTGCTTATGACACATTAACTGTCAGGTGATGGTAAACTGAAACTAGGGGCTTGATTTACTAAACCGTGATAACTCAAATATCACACCTTATCAAAGATATCACACCTTATCAAAGTCAACACGCTTTATCATAGTAGCATAGCGAGCGATACGAACCCACAGGGGCTCAGGGCAGGACGAGTGCCATTGCCAATTAGCAGGAATAAGTTTGTAGCGCTCGCTATGCTACTCTGATAAGGCTGTTAACTTTGATAAGGGGTGATATTTGAGTTATCACGGTTTAGTGAATCAAGCCCTATGAGTGAGATCATGACATCCACGGCTTAAAGGATACCTGAAGTGACATGTGACATGATGAGATAGGCATGTGTATGTACAGTGCCTAGCACACAAATAACTATGCTGTTTCTTTTTTTTCTTTCTCTGCCTGAAAGTTAAATATCAGGTATGTAAGTCTCAGTCCTGACTCAGACAGGAAGTGACTACAGTGTGACCCTCACTGATAAGAAATTCCCATTTTTATCTCTGTCCTGCTCTCAGAGGCCATTTTCTGCTAGGAAGGTGTTTTATAGTTGGAATTTATTATCAGTGAGGGTCACACTGTAGTCACTTCCTGTCTGAGTCAGGACTGAGTCAGCCACTTTCATACCAGATATTTAACTCTTTTAGACAGAGAAAGAGAAAAAGGAACACAGCATAGGTATTTGTGTGCTAAGCACTGTGTGCTGACACTGTACTATCTCATCATGTCACATGTCACTTCGGGTATTCTTTAAGTTCCCCATCAAGTCCGCTATGTGGAGCAAGTATCCCATTGGTAAGCTTGATTTTAATTTTTGAAGGGTGGGACCTTTTACTAACTTTTTTTATGTGGAGCAGTTCCCCATTAGGTCCTTATCTCCCCTGGTGTTCTCTGATTGGTGCTTGCAATGCTTTACAGAGAGTATTTAAATGGTGCTGTTGTTTTTGTGTGTCAGAGAGAGACAATACAGCTCGAAAAAAGGACAGCAAGCCCGAAACAGTGTCTGTCGCTGTTCACAAAGCAAGCCCGAAACAGTGTCTGTCGCCATTCACAAAGACCGTCCACGCAGTGTTCCTGGTTGCGTAGTAATACTACGCATACAGAAGTCACCTGCGAGGATATCTTGTGGCCAAATAGTAAACTTACCTCTACATTTTTTTTTAATGAAGGACCTATTTTTACCTTATTTTTACATTTTAAATTAACCCCTGACCTCCCACACTCCCCAATAGTAGCCCATTTTTATTTTTTTTAATAAAATGATAAAAAAAAAAAAACTTAAATAGTTACCTTAGGGACTGAATTTTTTTTAATATGTATGGAAAAAGGGTATATTACTATTACTCGTTATAAAACGGGCACTAGGCCACGGCCGATACCTTCATCCCTTGTAATTAGGGATGGACGCAAAACTGAAAAAAAAAACACCTTTATTTCCATATAAAATATTGGTGCCCTACTACTACGCCATAGTACATTGTACTAGGGAAAATGTTGCAATAACCCTGGGAGTAACTACAACCCTGCAAAATGCCATAACTATGTGCAGGGACATTGCTACTACGTCTCTCCCCGCCGCACGTTCCCGCTCGCCCCCCGTGCACGTTACCACCGCTGATCATTAGTCGCCAGACATTGACTGGGGTATTGAGGCTACCCATTCTGGTAAAAGCAGCAGATTTCTGGCATCACTACAGGACAATTACTTGACTCAAATGGTAACGGAACCAACTAGGGGGAATGCGTTACTGGATCTGATCATTTCTAATAGACCAGATAATGTATCAAATGTGCAGGTTCAAGAACATTTGGGAAATAGTGATCACAACATGATAACGTTTGATCTGGTGACTGATAGGCCACGGGGCAGCGGGACCACTAAAACTATGAATTTTAGAAAAGCAAAGTTCAATCAACTCAGGCAGGCACTAAGTTTGTGAACTGGGATAATGTACTACAAGGGGAGGACACTGAAGGGAAATGGCAAGCTTTTAAACGTACTCTCAATCAATATTGTAGTATGTATATCCCACATGGAAACAAGATATCTAGGAATAAAAAAGGCCTCTATGGATGAATAGAAAGGTTAGAGATAAAATGAAGAGGAAAAATATTGCCTATGAGGTTCTAAAACAGGAGGGGGTCGAGGCTGCGTTAAACATTTATAAGGAGTGCAATAAAAATTGTAAAAAAGAAATTAGGCTGGCAAAGATTGAAGCTGATAATCAAATCACTAGGGATATCAAATCTAACCCAAAAAAGTTTTATAAGTACATCAACTCTAAGAAAAGAAAGGTTGACTGTATTGGACTCCTAAAGGATGAGGGGGAGGGGGACTCAATGATGGATGACCAAGGTAAGGCAGAGTTATTAAATGCTTTCTTTGCTTCTGTCTTCACAAGGGAAACATCACTGTTGCAAATTACAGAGGCAGAAGAGTCTCAATCTTCCAGCTATAATATTAAATACTTAATGCAGGAAGAAGTGAAGACACAGGACTAAATACATTAAAAATAGACAAGGCACCTAGCCCAGATGGCATGCATCCTCGGGTCCTAAGGGAATTAAGTTCAGTTATAGATAAACCCCCTTATCTTATCTTTTGTGACTCTCTTGCAACTGGCAGAGTCCCAGTGGATTGGCGTACAGCTCACGTTTTCCCATTATTTAGGAAGGGCAAAAAATCAGATCCAGGAAATTATAGACCTGTAAGCTTAACATCAGTTGTATGCAAACTATTTGAGGGGTTACTAAGAGATACTATACATGACTTCATAGTAGAAAACAATCTTATTTCTCAGCATCAACATGGGTTTACTAAAGACTGGTCCTGTTTGACTTACATGCTCAGCTTTAATGAGATAGTGAACGCTAATGTGGATATTGGGAATGCTGTAGATGTGATATACTTGGACTTTGCAAAGGCCTTCGACACTGTTCCACAGAAAAGTCTGGTGCCAAAAGTTGAGGATGCAAGGACTGGGGAAGAGTCTGTGTGCATGGATAGGGAACTGGCTAATGGACAGAAAACAAAGAGTTGTAGTCAATGGATCATACTCAAAATGGGAGACTGCTAGCAGTGGGGTCCCACAGGGGTCTGTACTGGGTCCAGTGCTCTTCAATTTATTTATTAATGACCTAGTAGATTCAGTAGTGAGCAATGTTGCTATTTTTGCAGATGATGCAAAATTGTGCAGAATCATCAACTCTCAGGAAGATAGGGACATATTGCAACAGGATCTGGATAGGATGGCTATATGGGCACATACATGGCAGATGAAATTCAATGTTAACAAAATGTAAAGTCATGCATTTTGGTCGTACCAATGGTCTAGCACCATACAAAATAAATGGGATACAGTTGGGGACATCAAACTTGAGGAAGGACTTAGGAGCACTCATCGACAACAAGTTAAATAATCGCACTCAATGCCAAGCCGCTGCAGCTAAAGCTAACAACATTTTGGGATGCATTAAAAGGGAAATAAAAACTTGAGATGTTAGCATAATATTGCCCCTGTTTAACTCTCTAGTAAGGCCACATCTGGAATATGGAATTCAGTTCTGGGCACCACATTACAGGAAAGATATTGCAGTTTTAGGGCAGGTGCAGAGACGAGCAACAAAATTGATACGTGGGATGGAAGGTCTCACTTACCAAGAGAGGTCGATAAACTGGGTTTATTTAGTCTAGAGAAAAGACGCCTTAGAGGGGATCTAATTAACATGTATAAATACATCAGAGGGCAATATAAAATCTTGGCGGATGAGCTTTTTGTCCCTAGGCCTTCTCAAAGGACTAGAGGACATGATCTGTGCATGGAGGAAAAACGTTTTAGCCATTTATTTAGGAAAGGGTTCTTTACAGTAAGAGCGATTACGATGTGGAATGCATTGCCACAGGAAGTAGTTATGGCAAATTCTATACCTGCATTTAAAGGGGGCTTAGATGCTTTCCTTGCGTTGAAAGACATCCATGGCTACAATTACTAGGTAATGCCTAATGATGTTGATCCAGGGATTTTATCTGATTGCCATCTGGAGTCAGGAAGCAATTTTTTTCTCTTTTGGGGCTTATTGGACCATGCCTTGTAAGGGTTTTTCGCCTTCCTCTGGATCAACAGGGATATGTGAGGAAGCAGGCTGGTGTTGTACTTTGTTCTCTGGTTGAACTCGATGGACGTATGTCTTTTTTCAACCCAAATAACTATGTAACTATGTAACCAGGACAAATGGACAAATAAAATGTGTGGATTTAAATTACGATAGCATGTATTACTTTAAAACTAAAACACTACATTTTTTTCAATTTTTTTTCTTATTTTTACTGTTAAAACACTTTTAGAATAAAAGAATTCTTAGCAAAAAGTACCCCTAAAAAAAGCCTAATTGGTGGCGAAAAAAACAAGATATAAATTGTTTTGTTGTGATAAGTAGTAATAAAGTTATAGGGGAATGAATGGAAGGAACGCTGACAGGTCAAAATTGACCTGTTTTTTTTTTTAAGGGGAGAAACCCTTCGAGGTGAAGTGGTTAAAAGGAAATAGATATGGCAGCCTCCATATTCCCTCACTACAGTGTCTCTTTTAGTCTGTAAAAATAGCTACATCGCTGCAGTGCTGCAGGCATGTACAACTTCACAAGGGAATTTTCAGTCTGAAACATTAGTTTCCAGAGGCAATACTTACAGTATAATAAATCATCATGACTAGTTTCAGTTTATCTTTTTTAATTGTTGGTTTAGTTGGACTTCAAGAAGTACACAAACATTTTAAGAACTGTATTTCATCCTCCTGCCTTCGTGTGTCAGTAGAGAGTTTTCATGCATATATTTTGTGTTGCACGTTGAACATCTATGATCTTGGCTACTAGCACCTGACTCAACAATGTTCCTGCTCCATACATCATAGAAGGATCACATTTGCCCCAGTGTATTATAGGGTCAGCCATTCATGTGGCGGGAATGATGGATAGGATGAATGGAATTGGTTGTGGATGCGAGTAACGCGCCGAGAACACCGTGTCCCAGCCAGTTGCGGTCTTCATCTTCTTTCATAGATGCCCAAATTTGTGCAAAGCACTTGGAAAATCTGCAAAAACCGGCTTAACTCAAATATTTATCATCTATGCTACATTTCACTTTGAAAAGATGCAAATTCAGCAGCTGAAATGACTACTTGACTAATAAACAGGGAAGAATGTTCATAAAAATGGTCTATAAATTACTGCTAACCTGTTCGCTGCCAGAGAACCCTGTAAAAAACGCTTTGTGCAACCATGAGCCCTAAATAATACGATTTGCATCTGTGTCAGCCTGGAGTTTGCTACTTCTTGAAGGGAATGTATAGATTTTTTTTTAAGCAATATTTTTTCTTATTTATTTACGTTAATTATGACATACAATGTCAGGTTTAAAGACCTGGAAATCTGGTTGACCTGTGACCAGGCCCGGATCACAGGAGCCTATAGGCACAGATGTCCTGGCATCCCTAGACTCCACCCTCCATGAACCATCAAACCCCCGCCAAACCGCACCACAAATGTGCTGGCTTC
The DNA here is from genome assembly GCF_040937935.1 of Hyperolius riggenbachi. Classification (NCBI taxonomy): domain Eukaryota; kingdom Metazoa; phylum Chordata; class Amphibia; order Anura; family Hyperoliidae; genus Hyperolius; species Hyperolius riggenbachi. Next base: position 467,743,727 of record NC_090649.1, on the reverse strand, counting down.
CCCAGCTGTCACTTCTCCCGAAACAGTCATCAGGCTCACCCTAGTGCACTGCACCCTAATCAGAAATCAGAATTTCACAAAAAAATTTCGACCACCTGGGCACTCATTTTTGTTTGGGCAGGTGAAGAAACCTTTACACGGTATTTAGACAAGACAGAACATTTATATCGCGCTTTTCTCCTGGCAGACTCAAAGATCCAGAGCTGCAGCCACTAGGGTGCGCTGAGAAGGCGGTAGCAGTGTTAGGGAGTCTTGCCCAAGGTCTCCATACTGAATAGGTGCCAGCTTACTGAGCATGAAGTGCCAAAATTTGAACCATGGTCTCCTGTGTCAGAGCAGAGTCCTTAGCCAATACCATTCATGCCGATCTGGAGTGGGAATAGTAATTAACGCCGCCAGGACTTGTGCATTAGCAGGTAAGTTGTATATCGGCTGTATCCTGCGCCCCAGTCTACCAGCAGGTATTTCATAGGTACACTGTTGAAAGGTCTGGAACTTACTAGCCTTGTTGTTCAGCTTCACTCCAGGCTTCACTCCACATCCACACCAGTGGTTTAGAGTAGTCTTGATCCGCGGCAAATTTGTCATCTGCGTGCAGCAGTGGCTGCCTGAGTCCCATGAGCAGCGACTCAGCTGCAGCACACATGATGATGAACAAGCAGACCCAGTCCCTGTGGCTATTTAAATAGGTTGCTGGAGTGGGAACATTTGAACACAGCCAGCGTGCAGTGGGCAGGCCAGCCAGTGGCGCTTTGAGCGGGGGAGCTGATGAAGGAGGGCAGCAGGCTCAGCATGGCATAGATCAGCTGATGGAGCTGATCTGCCAATGGTGTCCCGGCAAAGAGCCTGTCAGATCTGAGCTGCGGTGGTGGAGTGGAACAATCCAACAAAAAAATAAGGAGGGTGAACTAGGGCTTTCACTCAATGTGTTCCCATGTCTGTTAGATATGTATGCTGATGACACACACATTTACAACCCTAGAACTTCAGTTCCCTAAGCATGTTGATAGGGGTGATATTTGATTTCTCTTTCTCATTTATCCCTCACATTCACTCTCTAACCCCCTCTTGTTATCTTCATCTCAAAAAATATCATGCATCTGACCTTTTTCTGCTTTTATGCCGGGTCTAAACGGCACGATATGTCTTTTCAATCGAGCCGCTGATGGTCCGATCTCGCTGCGGCCGATTCCCCACTCGTTCCCCGCGAGCGAACAATAGCGGGGAATCGAGCGGAAGATCGGCGGCGGGGACGATGGGGGATCGAATCCAACGCACGCGCGGACGAGCGGGGACGCGGTGGGTACGCGCGGGGATGCGGCAGAGTAGATCCGGCGGCTGATCAAGCCGCCGGATCGCTCCGTGTAGACCCGGCTTTAGGACTCCACTAACATGGTAATACCTGCCCTAATAATATCTCACCTTGACTACTGTAATACTCTGCTCTGTGGATTATCAGACTGCTTATCTCATCCACCTTTCTTCTCCCTCCTCATCTGTTGCTCTTCTTGACTCTTGCTTACAAAGCTCTCCACAGATTCTCTCTTTTCCTCGTACATCTCCTCACTGGTTTCCAGATAACAACCCAACCGTAATCTCAGAACTGCACATGACCTTCTTCTGTTCTCTTCTAGAATCAACCCCTCCCGGTCATGTATACAGGACTTATCACAAGCTTCTCTCTTTTTCTGGAATCCCCTACCTACACACATCCATCTCCAAACATTGTTGTCTTCAAGCACAGCCTTAAACACATTTTTTTCAGTCAAGCATGTTATCTAACCTAGGACATTTTAATTTCGGCCTCTGGTCAAGATGAGCACAGAATTATAATCCAATGCAAGAACCTCCCATTGTAAACCTTATATATGACCCACCCGTGGGTTCTCTACTTTGTAGTACATTTTGTTGCTAACTATACAAGAGTCACAATAACGTATAATCTTTGTCTCACATTTCTATATTTTGTACCAATGGCTGCATTTTATGTACCCATGTTTGTGTTTTACTCTGAAGATAATAATAACAATAAGATTGTTGTTAAATATGTAAGTTGAACATTATTTTCCACCCGTTGGTCTCCTGCCAGACCAAAAATGAGTTGTATTATTCTGACCTTAACGGCTGAAGTCAGAAAAGGCCTTTGAAAATGAAGCTGACCCTGAGAAGAAGATCTTTTAAAGTCGAAATAGAATCCACTTGTAAAAAGATTGGAACACTGACACCCCCATGTCTACCTCGCTGTTGTCCAGCCTCCAAAACAAGCACTATAAAATCCCTGAACAAGAGTCTTAAGTGGTATCTGACCTTCATCTATTGGACTGCAGCCCTTGAAGCAATTTAACAGCTCCTGCTCTTATCCCGCAGGCAATGCTGGACTCCACTCAGAACTCCTCCAGATCTACAGGGGAACCACATTGTATTTCCATCTGTAGTAGCAAGGCAGTTATAGATGGATGAGGGAGGGTAGTCAGATCAGATATACAGGGACTATTTAAGCAGTGCGTGGGAAAACCCTAAAAGTCTTAATAAAAGTTTCAAACTCAGCAACATTTGTAATTCTGTCCTCAGGGCCACCATTTTTTTATGTAAAACTTTTGTGGGCATGCATGGGGAAGCAGGTGGCTTTGTAAGATAGGGTGCTGGTAATAGGAAGGAGAGGGTGGGGAGTAATTGGCAAGGGTGCTCTCCAGTCACCTGAGATTACCAGAAGATTTTGTCCACTGCTTTGGTGCCCCCCAGTGATGAAGATAATGAAAGGTGAACATCAGTTAGGGTTAATGGCTGGGTGGGATAGGAGTTCTGCAGGAACGTTAGGCGGTAGGACATTGTGGTCAACATTGAGGTGGGTGGGCAATGGTAGGTTAGGGTTTTGTGTCAGAAAACAGCTAATGCTAAATTGGAAGAGATAAGTTTAGATGCCAGGAGAAGTTATTGGCAATGAGGAGGGGGTTACGGTTAAGTGTCAAGAGAAGTTATCACTTATCGGTAACAAAGAGGTCACAAGAAGGAGTTGTCATTACAGGGGAAATTGAAGATATGGGGGAATGGGTTAATGCTAGAAAGAAGTTAAGGTTGTGCATTGGAAAGGAAATCTATTGGTAAGGTGATGATAAGGGTTAGCCAACGGATGTAGGAGGAGCTCTGTAATACCAACCTAAATAGCACCGCAGAGCCCAACAATCACAGATGTCAGATACTGTATGTCTGCACTTAATGCACCAGGGCCAACCCCACAAAGGGCCTAAAAAATTGTCAAAAAAGGAAGTTGAATGGGGTTGTCTCTTCCCACCTAAATATTTTGACACCCTCGTCTGCCACCATAAAGTACAACAGAACAGAGTGGCCTTCATGGCAAGAGGCCCTTTGCTACTGATAAATTGGCAAATATTGTTTAATGTGGTAAGCCAGCTCTTTCTAGTGCTGTTAGGCAGGGAGCACACATAGCAGAATTGTGCACATTTTGCCACACATGCCACTACTGTCAAAGGCCGTTTACATTCTTTCACTTTTAGTGCTTACATTTTGCGCAACGATTTTTAAATCACAACGATTTTTTCTCCATGTGTCTCCTAATTAAGTACATTGTGCTGCAATCTGAAAATTGAGAGCAATAGTGGGGGAGGGGGTGATGACGAGCAGTGAGGGATGGTCGGAAATGCCAATTTCCGATTCCACGGAAAATCCGCATTTCACCATTGCTGATTACCGCTACTGATTCCGCAAATCACGGACATTTCCGACGACTTTAATGTCGATTTTCTCAAAAACTATAAAGTCTTTTGAAAACTTTTCTTTATCTTGTTCACAGTCTTCTGTTTAATAAACCCTGAATTTGTGTGTCTAGGACCTATGGGGGCATTGCTATTAACCGCTAAAATTGGCGGGTTTTGACTGTAATGTAAAATGCAGAAAATCCGCATTATCTGATACGCGGTAATTTTAAGCCAATTAGAAGACTCAGAATGAATAAACCAATCAGAGAATGGGGATTTAGGCAGAAATTTCCACATTCTCTGATTGGCTTATTCATTCTGAGTCTTCTGATTGGCTTAAAATTACCGCATATTGGATAATGCAGATTTTACATTACAGTCAAAAGCCGCCGACTTTAGCGGTTAATAGCAAACCCCCCATAGGTCCTAGACAAACCAAATGTTTAGGGTTTATTAAACGGAAGACTGTGAATAAGATGAAGATTTTAAAAAAAACTTATATTTTGTGAGAAAATCAATGTTAAAGTCTGCGGAAATTTCCACGATTTCCAGCAGAAATTCACGAAAATCTGCCTAATGCACTTATATTACCAATTTCCGAATTCCGATGTGGAAATGCAATTTCCAATCAAAATTGCATTTCGGCGGAATCCGAATGAGCATCCCTAGCAGTGACGACAGAGGCAGGGGTGACAAGAAGAGACGACAAGTAAAAGGGGTGACGAAAAAGCAATGACAGCGGGAAGAGGAGCCGAGCACTGGTTTAACCTGTGTATTATCTTTGTCAGTCCAATTATGGGCACATCTGGAGGTGCCCCTGTGGGTTGGGTTACGTTGGTCAAACCTCTAGGGATGTTCACACTCGGCTGAATGAACATCGCAGCAACATTATGGCCCATACTCACGGGCAGCAAAAGTTGCCTGTCGCCAGCACACGTGAGCGTGTGGGCGACAGGCCGGCGACAGCTCCTCGCCAGGTCCCTCCGCGTACACACGCGGAAGAGGGACCAGCGGCGCGACGGAAGCTGTCGCCGACGTTCCTCCTCCCCCCGTCCGGAAGCTCCGCATTCTCAATGGAGGTTGCTGTCGCTAGTCCGCGTACTCACTAGCGACAGTTGCGGCGGAGGTGCGGCGGCGACTGTCGCCAGGCGATTGAAACTTTCAATCGCCTAGCAACATCAGCGACGGGCGACAGTTCGGGGTGCGCGCCCGTGCGACGGCCCATACTCACGGGCGACCTGTTGCCGCAACACGCGCGCGCCGCGTGTTGCGGCGACAATTGTAGCCCGTGAGTATGGGCCATAGACTCTATAGGAAAAGACAGGAGGATGCCGATAAACGTGAAATGAATAATACAAAATTATTAATTCCCTTATAGGTTGCCATTACTTTGAGTGCCGCCATATGGTTAACGATTTATGTTGGTGTGTGCTAGAGAATGTGTTGGTAAGTGAAGGAATGAACAACGAGACAACCCTATTAAGAAGAGAAAGCTTCTGGATAGATAAGTTGGACACTCTCACTCCAAACGGCTTAAATGAAGATTTCAATTTACGATGCTTTTTGTAATGCTCACTATTGTGTAGGATGATACTTTCCCTTTAAAGTGTAACTGTCGGGCATACAATCAAAAATCTATTTTTTATTATTATCTGGTAAACAATAATAAGGATGCTAACCAGGCAATACGAAAGTTATAATCTCTATTATTTTTCCTGTTGATGAATGATCATTCCCCAGTTTACCTGACTCTTAATTGGTACACACAAAATTTGGTACTCAAAAAGGAAGTTGCAGGGCATGCTGGGTTGTCATCTTTTGCTTCTCTACTTCTACTTCTCTACTAGAGAAGCAAAAAAGGACAACCCAGCATGCCCTGCAACTTCCTTTTTGTGTACCAAATTTTGTGTGTACCAAATAAGAGTCATGTAAACTAGGGAAAGATCATTCATCAACAAGAAAAGTAATAGTGATTTTAACTTTTGGATTGCCTGGTTAGCATCCTTATTACTTGGTTACCAGATCAAAATAAAGAATAGATTCTTGATTTTATACCCGACAGTTACACTTTAAAGTTTGTGCACGCCCCTTGTTCGGTGTGATAAGGTTTTACAAGGGATTCATTTTGGTGAAAGAGATAGCATTTGACATGCTGTTTTATGGCTGTGTTACAAATAATTTAAGCTAAAATTGCATAAATGCCGGTAGAGACCCAGGTCCGTATGCAATTAACTTACTCTCCTGAGTTATCTCCTAGGAGACAATTTTCATCTTCACTTTAAAATAACTTTTAAGCATTTTACAATAAAAAAAAATACCCAAATGTTAATGAAAAAGCACTACCAAAATTATTTTGAACATTTTCTTGCTTGCGGGTGGTTAAAAATGCATTTTATGACAAGTTGTGAAAATAACACCTAGGTGAAAAGTTAGGAGAAAGGTGAATTGCATATGGGCCCCAGCCTTTTCTACGTTTCACATCTGGGCCCATATGCAATTCACTTTTTCGCCTTAGTTTTCTCCAAGTTGATATTTTTATACCTTGTTAGTAAAATGCCTTTTAAGCCACCAGGAAGAAAGAAAATACACAGAACAATTTTGACAGTACTTTTCCACCTACTTTTGGTATTTTTTCAATTGTAAAGTGCTGAAAAGTTATTTTAAACAGAATATTAAAAATTATCTCCTAGGAGAAAACTTAGGTAAAAAAGTGAATTGCATACGGCCCCTGGAGGTCAAACAATCCAGTATTTAAAAAATAAATAAATAAAAAATAATACAGTAAAATCTTGCTTATTCGGCACTAATGGAGATCGCCTAATTCCAGATCAGGGTGCTTTCTGGTTGCTTGAGACTCAATGTTAAAGTAGGGCTAGCTAATACAGTACAGTACCCTACTCTATATACATACCATCAACTCTGTATTAAATGTTAACCACTTTACCCCCGCGCGTACGTATTTCTCCGCCCCTTTTTCCATCCTTTAAAAACCAGGGACGGAGAAACACGTACTTTCCGCGTTCCCGACGCTGCCCGCGCTCCCGCTCGTAAACACGCCGCCCGCCGCTAGTAAAACCGCCGCCGCCCGCTCGCCCAGAGATCAATGAACGGGAAAATCCATTCCCGTTCGTTGATCTAAGCCCCGCAATGATCAGCTGCTCTCCTATGGGCAGCGCGATCATTGTGAGAAAAAACTCACGTGTCCAGCCTCCTTATTCTTCCTCCAAGCTTCCGGAAGGAAGCTTGGAGGTCGCATTAAAACAAAAAGTTACTGTGGCCATCTTGTGGCCAAATAGTAAACTACACCCTACACATTTTTCACATACAAATAAATGACTTTTACACATAAAATTAACTCATTACCTCCCACACTCCCCATTTTTTTTTTTTTTGTAATTAAAAAAAAATTAAAAAATTTACAATTAAAAAAAATACATAAATAGTTACCTTAGGGACTGAACTTTTTAAATATTTATGTCAAGAGGGTATAACACTGTTACTTTATAAACTATGGGCTTGTAATTAGGGATGGACGCAAAACTGAAAAAAATGCACCTTTATTTCCAAATAAAATATTGGCGCCAAACATTGTGATAGGGACATAATTTAAATGGTTTTATAACCGGGACAAAAGGGCAAATACGTTTCATGGGTTTTAATTACAGTAGCATGCATTATTTAAAAACTATAATGGCCGAAAACTGAAAAATAATTATTTTTTTCCCCACATTTTTCCTATTTTCCCATTAAAACACATTTAGAAAAAAATAATTCTTGGCATAATGTCCCACCTAAAGAAAGCCTAATTGGTGGCGAAAAAAACAAGATATAGTTCATTTCATTGCGATAAGTAATAATAAAGTTATAGACGAATGAATGGAAGGAGCGCTGAAAGGTGAAAATTGCTCTGGTGGTCAGGGGGTAAAACCCCTCAGTGGCGAAGTGGTTAAAATACAGTATATTCATTTTTGAGGAACCATGGAACCCAGTCTTTAGGAACAGCTAGGGCCGGATTTCTGGAAAAGCAACAAAGGCCCGGGCTTTGGGCAGCTGCAGCCCAACGGGTGCACCTGGTTATGAAAAAAGAGGTTGCTACATATGAAAGAGAGGAGCAACACAGGAAACGGGGAATCTAATGTCCATGCAAGCTGTTCAAGAAGAAGATTGGCTGCAGTACCTGAATATACAGTATATGGAAGAGGGGGCTGTACATGGAATGGGAGGGGTACTGCTGCACAAGGAAGGGTAGTCACAACACATTTGGCCTATGGGCAGAAAAAGTATAAATCCAGCCTTGGGAACATCAGAGCCCACACACAGCCTAAGAAGTTGGCCTTCACCACCATGAATACTACCGTATTGTGCTGGTTGGCTAAGACTGCTGGTTAGTTGAGAGCAGGATAACCGGGCCTCTAATGTAATAATACTTATTATTATCCCATAAACCCATGGTGGACATGACTGAGTATTGTGGAAACCTTAAAACACTCTAAAAGTATTTTTATACAGTATCAAAACTACTTCATGTAAACATACACCGAAGAGACTGGAGTCAGAAAATCCTTTTTCTTTTAGATGATTCTGTATATTACAGTTAATTTTGGTCAAAATTTACTGAACCACTTTTCCGCTGCCCATGGCAAAACCGCTGTGTTAAAAAAAGAAAAAAAAAGAAAAAAGGTCTATGAAATCGACTCCTGGAATTCCACAAACAGTGGAAAAATGGTTCTGGATCAGGTTCAGAACTGACAACTTTCTTATAGATTGGAGCCCTTTTTTGATGAAGTTATGAGTCAATAAAAATTAGGGTTTAGCGTTAAAGAGCTCTGGCGAGACATACTGTGCGTCTAATGTGCCCACACAAGGCAGGCCTATAATAATCATTCATTCATAATGACTGTAAAAATCATCGCAACTCTGTGGTTGGACAAAAAAACCTCGCCTTATCCTTGTTAACTATTGGATAATTTGCCAATAGCTCCACTTGTGCAAACATTCTTATTTTTTTTTCACATTTTGTGACTACCGGTATATAAAATAATTGTAATTCTTAAAGTACCATAAATCTGAAGCAGGCTGAGGCGGGGGAAAAACATTTAGATACTTTGGGTCCTATGGGAGAAAAGCGCTTTACAAAGTGGTCTTGTTATCTACCTACAGGGAAGGCTGTAGACTCCATAGAGGCTTCCTGGTCCTCTCTCCTTGCCCTCGTTCCACTGATGTCCTCCTGTTGAGGTTATTTGACCAACTACTGTATAAGGTTTGACAGGTTATGTCCACAATCAGTCCCTATGCTCCAATCTAGTGCCACGGCTCTGAGCCTGGCCCACGGTCTTCACCTATAGACAAGCCCCCGTGTGGCAAGGACACTTTATTTGTCTCCTGACTACGGTTACCCCCAGGTCTTAACGTGCAAGGCATACAGATTGAAGTAGAGTGGACAATAACCTGCCAGAACCCCACTGAGGCAAGTATAGCAAAGATCAACAGTTCACAAGTATCACACAGGACTAGTACCTTTGATTTAGGAGGATGAGGCCCTCAGCAACGACTGCCAGCAGTGTGACAGATAGTTCAGGAAACAGGCAATGGTTGATCTAGACAGCAAGCAAGAGAGTCCAAGCAAGGTCAGTCCAGACAGCTTGCAAGAGTATCCAGGGAACAAGCAAGGGTCAGTCCAGGCAGCATGCAAGAGTATCCAGGTAACAAGCAAGGGTCAGTCCAGGCAGCATGCAAGAGTATCCAGGTAACAAGCAAGGGTCGTTCCAGGCAGCAAGCAAGTCCAGGTAACAAGCAAGGGTCGGTCCAGGCAGCAAGCAAGAGTATCCAGGTAACAAGCAAGGGTTGGTCCTGGCAGCAAGCAAGAATGTCCAGGTAACAAGCAAGGGTCGGTTCAGGCAGCAGGCAAGAGTATCCAGGTAACAAGCAGAGGTCTGTCCAGGCAGCAGGCAAGAGCATAAAAGTACAAGCAAGGGTTAGTTAAACAGCAGATAAGAATGGTCAAATACAAGCCAAGGTCAATTTCAGATAATTCAGATAGTATGAGTGCGCACCCAGCAACTAGCCACAGCTATGCTTATCATGGGCAATGACTGGGAGCACTCTGCGCATTTAAATACCACTTCCATCCAATCAGTGGCCGGCCACACTCCTCACATCCAATCACAGCAGACACATCTGCCTGCGCCTGACTTAGTGATGTCATATGCATGCGCAGAGCGATCCCGGGCACGGATGTGCATTGTTGAATCCGGGCAGCGCCAGTGCAGTAAATCCCGACTCCCACGACCCGGAAGAGGGTCCCAGGGGGGGCTTTTAGGTATAATGCGGGGGAGGAGAATGGGGGAGCGACAGGCATCAGGCCAGGTAAGAGTATATGCCTGCTCCCCCTGTTTCTTTTACTTATTTGACATCTGATATCCTTTAAGGGAGCAAGCTGCCTAAATGTTATTTAGGGGGATATGCATAGGCTGACCCATTGCTATACTCCATTCTTATGACCCATACTCACGGGCAACTTTTTGGCATGTCGCTAGCACACGGGAGCGGCGGAAGCTGTCGCTGTTGTCCCTCCCCCCGCCGGAAGCGCCGTCTATTTGCAATTATGTTGCTGTCGCTAGTCCGCGTACTCACGCGGACTAGCGACAGTTTCGGCAGAGTTGCGGCGGCGACTGTCGCCAGGCGACTGACCGCGCCAATCGCCTGGCGACATCAGCGACGGGCGACAGTTCGGGGTGCGCGCCCGTGCATCGCCGCATACTCACGGGCGACCTGTCGCCGCAACACGCGCGCGCCGCATGTTGCGGCGCCAATTGTAGCCCGTGAGTATGGGCCATTACAGTCCATGCTTCACTCCAACCTGCACACAACCAACTAAACCTAGACTACATGTTAAGATATTTGAAGGATGTGCTGACCCCCCTACCATCTGGTATCCTTTAAAAAGTGTGTAACCAGACAGCAGCATGTCCCCTGGATGAAAACTAGTATTTGTATGGGGAACACCAAGGATGCTATGGAGCCGCGCCCCCCAGTACGAGGAACGGTTGGCACATGCCATACCTAAACCCCTGTGGTTTGCCCAAATGCCGTGTTTCGCTCCCGATTTTCAACGTCATCTGTCCAGCGCTTAGCCAATCCTGGAGGCAACTGTTTGCCATAAATCTTTGATGTATTGAGCTGAAATGATGGGATTGTTTTTTGTTTTTTTTCCTCAAAGGAGTTATCAGGGATTTTTTATAGAAAATAAACGCTCCGGCCCACGTGGCGGTGATTGACAGTGCCGCTCGCGCAGGCGCAGTACAGAGCGACCTGGAGGTCGCTCTGATGTCATCGCCGGGGACCGGGAACGGCTGAAGGCAGAGCTGCGGCGATGGAGGTCCTGGGAGCTTGGGGCTGGAGGAAGCCCCCGGTAAGTAGCATTTATTTTCTATAAAAATCCCTGATTACTCCTTTAAGGGCCCATTCACACTGGAGCGTTTTGCCGCGATTTCAGCAGAACGCTCAAATGCTAGCGCTTTTAAACAGCGCTAGTGTAATAAAAGTCTATGGGCTCGTTCTTACATGGGCGATTTTCGCTAATTGCCGAATATCCTCCTAAAACGCGAAACACAAACGTGTCGCCTGCACCATTTTCAGGCGATTTCCCGGTGATCGCGTTTCAGTGCTATAGAAGTGCTAAACGCGATCGCGGAAAAATCGCCGCAGTGTCCAGTGAGTTTTCCACGTGAAATCACGGAAAAATCACTCCTGCAATTTTTGCCGGCATTTTGCAAACGCAAGTGTGAATGGGCCCTTACAGGAACCCAAGGTGTGAGACCTATGGAAGCTACTTACTGCAAGGGACAAGGGTAATTGCTCAATTTTGATTCTTCTTGACTTGTCTGCAGCATTTGATACTGTGGATCATGAAATACTAATCCAGCGACTGAAGAATTACTGTGGCCTAAGGGGTACTGTTCTTAGCTGGTTTCAGACCTTCCTAGCTGGCAGGACACAGCAAGTATGTCTGGGCACACACTACTCTAATCCAGTGCCACTTCCCTATGGAGTTCCACAGGGTTCTGTACTATCACCATTACTCTTTGCAGTCTACATGCTCCCACTGGGCAAAATAATCCAGAACTATGGCCTAGGATACCATTGTTATGCAGATGACACACAACTGTATCTGTCCTTCAAGCCTGGCACCCAAGACCCATCAGCATCCATAAATGCGTGTGTAGTGGATTTACAAAATTGGATGAACACCAGCTGGCTGAGGCTGAACTCTGACAAAACAGAGGTGTTGGTGGTAGGTGGTCCACACATGATGGATAAAGTTCAAAACGCTCACCACCTCAAACTAGCAATTGGGGGAGATACTGTACAGTATAAAGACTCTGTGTGAAACCTTGGGGTGATCCTGGATGGAAATCTAAAACTCAGACAGCAGGTATCAGCTGTCGTCAAGTCTTCCTTCTTCCATCTAAGAAATATAGCGAAAATCAACACCTTATCCCAGCTGAAGACCTACCTGCCCTGGTTCATGCATTTGTATCCTCCCGCCTAGACTACTGCAACGCCCTGTTCATCGGATCTACAGAAAAGGTTCTGCGCCCCTTACAGCTAGTACACAATGCTGCAACCAGACTCCTAGCCAATGCCCCCCGCAGCTCACACATCACCCCAGTACTGCAAACTCTTCACTGGTTGCCAGTAAAATGGAGAATCAATTTTAAGATCTGCCTGCTGACATTCAAGGCTCTACACCACATGGGACCCAAATACATAGCAGATCTATTGGAACTTTATGCCCCTCCACGCACCCTCCGCTCTGCCAACAAGATGAAGCTGATTATTCCCAGGATACACTTAACATTTGGTGCTCTGGCCTTTTCCTATGCAGCCCCTACTCTATGGAACTCACTTCCACAATCAGTACGAGAGGCTCCCTCTCTGGACAGCTTTGAGACTGCATAATGCAGGGTCACAGCGCTTTTAGTCCCCAGGGAGAAAAGCGCTATATAAATATTATTGTTATTGTTACAATACTTATTTCCTTTTACACTATACCTGTTTCCTGGCAGTCCTGCTGATCTTTCTGGTCAGAAGGGTCTAAATCACATTCCTGAAACAGGCATGCAGCTAATCTTGTCATATTTGTCATAGACATCTGGGGCCTGATTCACAAAGCGGTGCAAACACTTTGCATGCCAGTGAAAAGCCCTTTATCACGCCTAAACTTAGTGTAGGCGTGATAAGAAGAAACTCGCGCGAAATTCCCACGCGCAAAGTTTTGTGCGCGCAGCTGCGCAGCGCACAGCGCGATGCACGCGGTGCGCGCCCATTAAACCCTATGGGCGCTGCGCGCGGAATTGCGCGATTGCGCGCGCAAAACTTTACGCACGGGACTTTGCGCGCGACAAAGAGCACAAAGCGGTGCTAACTCAGCGGTGCAAAGGTTATCACGCCTAAAGTCTTTTTGGCGTGATAACTGAGTTATCACCGCTTTGTGAATCAGGCCCCTGATCTGCATGCTTGTTCAGGGTCTACGGCTTAAAGGACAACTGAAGTGAGAGTAATATGGAGGCTGCCATATTTATTTCTTTTTAAACAATACCAGCTGCCTGGCAGCCCTGCTGATCTATTTGGCTGCAGTAGTGTCTAAATACTACCAGAAACAAGCATGCAGCTAATCTTGTCATATCCAGGGCTGGATTTGTACTCTTTACTGCCCAAGGCCGCTGTCACCAGCCGCCCCCCTTCACTATAGGTAGCCAGATGACCCCTCCCCCTTTTCCTCTAGTATAGGTAACCTGATGACCCCCCCACTCCCCCAGTATAGGTAGCCAGATGACTCCTCCCCCCTTTCCCTCTAGTATAGATAGCCAGCTGACTCCCTTAATCCCTCCTTTTCCCACTTTTACCCTTTCAGTATAGGTAGCCAGCTCGTCTTCACACCGCAGCAGCCATCAATGTCACTCATTTCTCAGCTCGTCTCCAGTGCCAAAGCTTCCTATTTCCCTCGGTCTCCAATGCTGCCCAAGTCCATAGCCGCAGGCCACAATGCAAACGTGTGCAGAGAGCAAGATGGCCCCTGCACAAGCCTCTGGCAGCAGAGTACCATGGCCAGGCGCTCGCCTGATCTCCGTGGATTGCAGCATTTGCACGTTTGCAAATGCTGCAAAAGTTCAGCCTGCTGCTTTGGTGCCCTTGCTCCTGTGGTGCCCTAGGCCATGGCCTAGGTGGCCTAGTCCTAAATCCGGCCCTGGTCATATCTGATCAAATCTGACAATAATGTCAGAACACTTGGGGCCATATGCAATTCTCTTTTTCACCTGAGTTTTATCCTAGGATATAATTTTTCATCTTTGATTTATAACAACGTTTTAGGATTTTGCAATGGAAAAAGTACCAAAAAGTAGATGAAAAAGTACCATAAAAGTTATTTTGAGTATTTGTTTGTTGGTGGTTTAAAAGACATTTTTTGCCAAGTTTGAACATTTCACTTAGGAGAAAACTCAGGTGAAAAAAGTGAATTGCACATGGGTCCTGATCTGCTGCATGCTTGTTCAGGGTTTATGGCTAAAAGTATTAGAGGAAGAGGCCCAGCAGACAAGCCAGGCAACTGGTATTGCTTAAAAGGAAATAAATATGGCAGCCTCCATATGCCTCTCACTTCAAGTGATGTTTTAAGTAATAGAGGCAGATGATCAGCAAGAGAGCCAGTCAATGTGCATTATTAAAAAGAAAATAAACATGTCAGCTTCCATATCCCTCTCCCTTCGGGCTGCCATGATTCCCCTCCCCTTCTAGCTGTTCTTATTAACAGAAGTCACACTTTCCCTCTGGACTGTTTGAAGCAGTTGTCCTAATTCCCCCCCCCCCCCCCCTTCTGTTGATGAAAGGTATTATTTACTTCTTGCTAATGCATGCAATCAAACAATTTCATTATTCCTTAGTTGCCTGAAACCTCTGCGCTGGGCAAGCAGGCTAAAGTCGGCAAATAATGAGACACATTATTGGAATGCATTTTTAATGTGCTATTGAGATGCCCTGGGTGCTAAAAATGGTGCTCGGTACACCTTAAAGGAATCATCAGGCCATTATATGGAAAATAAGTGCTAGTTACCCGGGGCTTCGTCCAGCCCCAAGCTCCCAGCATGTCCCTCACTGCAGATCGCCATCAGCCATTCGCCGCGCTGCCTCCCATTCCCCAGCGATGACGTCAGCCCAACGTGGAAATCGGAGCGTACTGCGCAGGCGCAGTGATTCTGCACCTGCACAGTACCCTCCGGTCCACGTGGCGGTGATTGACGTCATCGCCGGGGACCGGGAAGCCTCACAGGCGAACAGCTCACCGCGGAGCTGCAGCGAGGGACATGCTGGGAGCTTGGGGCTGGAGGAAGCCCCGAGTAAGTAGCACTTATTTTCCGTATAATGGCCTGATGACTCCTTTAAAGGGAACCTAAACCCTAGGGAAAAATGAGATTTACTTACCTGGAGCTTCTACCAGCCCCCTGCAGCCATCCTGTGCCCTCGACGTCACTCCTGGATCCTCTGTTCCCCCGCCAACAGCTAGTTTTGTTTTTGCCGACTCGGAGTCGGCGGGCTGCCACATGTATCATTACTCACGTTACCGCAGTAACAGGACACTATAACGGGTGACAATGCGTACAAAGATACATGTTGGCACAACAGTGCCCTGTTACCACGGTAACGCATGTAATGATACACGTCGCTGCCCGCCGACTCAGAGTCAGCAATATCGAAACTAGCTGCCGGCGGGGGACCAGAGGATCCAGGAGTGACGTTGAGGGCACAGGATGGCTGCAGGGGGCTGGTAGAAGCTCCAGGTAAGTAAAACTCATTTTTTTTCCTAGGGTTTAGGTTCCCTTTAACAAAAGCGAGTACCACTTTAACTACCCAATCACAGGACATTCTACTGGTAATGAACAAAAAATGTGCAAAAGAACCGGTTCCCTTTTTTTTTTTTTTTCAAATTCAGCTTTTAGTCATCTCATATACAAAAACCTGAAATGTAATCACCAAAAGGCATTAGCGGGATATAAAACTCACCACCTCCATTTGCGAGGCCCTTGGACCAACATCCACTGCACCGTTAAGTTTTTACAATAAGCGTGCGGATCTCCAATGTTTATAGTTCAGGTAAGAAATGTGTAAATTTTTATCACCCTTAAAAAAATATAAGAGCAGAGAAAGTTGGAGGTGGGGTAGACTTATTATCTTTTTGCCAGACGCACCAAGAGAACGGGACTGTTGTATTTCAACTACAGTTAGCTCTGGGTTCTGTTCATCTTAATCCTTCGATCCTTTGTTTGTTTCTCTTGGATATAGAAGGGCATTGGAGATCACCCATCTGGAATTTTATGATTCCAAAAAAACAGAGGTGGGCTTGGCCCAATCTGAGAAAATGAGACCATGAAAAAAAAAAACGGAACTTTTTCCAAAGATTAACCCCTTTTTTTCTTTTTGAAGGATGGGTATCGCCAACGCCCCCGTTGGAAGTTTCAGAAACATTAATATTCGGTTAGCGCGTAGTGGATTCTGTACAATATTCTGTCACCGCCGCATCTGCGAAAAATTAAATTGTCAGCGGAGAAATACCAGCCGGGCTGCGTTCATTAGAAAAAGTGACTTCTAGGGTTTTGCGTGCGGCGGACTCCCGGCCAAAAACATCATGTCGCTATTTCACGGGAGCCGATATGTTACATCTAAGTACTTTCAGCGGTCAGCTGTGATAACTGCTGTGTATATTTTGTTCTCCTGTATTTCGCTCGGGTGCGCAGCCAGCACCAGTGATATAAATTTAAATGGAATGTTTAGTTGTTGCTTATTTTTCTTGCTATTGCTCGACGAATCGCTGCCTTGCCTCCTCTTTGGAGTGGTATTTTGGATATGTTCAGACTAAACAGGAGAGAATTTGAGGGCTGCTCGGATGGCATGACCTAATGAAATCAGATTATATATAAGTAAACTACGAGCGAGCCGTATACAGTTCCTCCAAGCAGAAAAACGTAACGTTTTAACTTAGATAATTTTATAATGTTTCCGCAGGTTCTTTCATTTTACAGAAACCTTTAACCTTCCTGGCGGTATGGACGAGCTCAGCTCGTCCATAGCCGCCGAGGCTGATATCTCTGGCCCTGCTGGGCCGAATTACTTGAAATAAACTGCGCCACACGCAGCTAGAACTTTGCTAGCTGCGTGTGGTCTTTGATTGCCGCCGCTTAGCGGCGATCACCCGCACGCAGCGACGAAAGACTTTCGGGCAGCGCAAAGGGCTGGATCTTAGGCGTCTGATGTCAGGACGTCGGCTGACGTCCATGACGTCATCCCCATCGTCGCCATGGCGACAGGGTAAGCCGCTCTCCGCGGGATTTCTTGTTATTTGTGATCGCCGAAAGCGATCAGAAGGGCGCACCACGTGCGCCCTCTAGTGGGCTTTCATGCTGCCAACTTTCAGTTGGCAGCATGAAAAAAAAAAAAAGACATGGAAAAAACCTTGCCGCCGCCACGCTGGCAAATTATATAGAACGCCATGGTGGTAAAAGCAAATCTGAAGCGAATAAAAACTTATGATAAAACGAATAGTATGTGTAGTAAGGATAATAAATAGAACATTTTTAGCAACGAACAGAGTCTCATATTTTTATTTTCAGCTATATACCTTTTTTTTTTTGTTTATAAACATTGCATCATATTGTTAGGTCCTGTAAACACTGGCTGCGTTGCGCTGCGTTTTTAAAGGGAATCTGCAGTGAAAAAAAAGTATCACTGAAGTTTTTTTAAAGAGAATTTGTACTCTAAATTCTTACAATAAAAAGCATACCATTCTATTCATTATGTTCTCCTGGGCTCCTCTGTGCTGTTTCTGCCACTCCCTGCTGCAATCCTGGCTTGTAATTAACAGTTTTAGGAAGTGTTTACATACAAAAGACATGGCATGTAATAGGCTGAGAGGAGCTCAGTCTGTGACTCATACAGAGCCTGCAGGGGGCGTGGAGAGGGTGTGTATAGCTTCTGCCTATAATAAGCAGAGCAGCACATTCTTGCCTGAGTGCCTGAGCCAGACAAAGCCGTCAGAGGAAATAAGGTTAGATTATATAATAGAGATAATACAGCCACTGTGTAACTAGGAAAGGCGGCAGTAAGACACACCACATTAGAACAGGTATAGGAACTTATAGGATAGAAGAAATAAGGCTGACATTTTGTTCCAGAGTCTCTTTAACTCTTCCTGTACTGAAAACAAGAAAACTCCTTTTCTTTGCTAGTAACATTTTATTTCTTAGCTTTACTACACTTACAACTTATTATGTAATACGTTTATTTTTGCTTCGGGTTTGCTTTAAAGGATAACTTAAGTAGGAGGGATATGGAAGCTGCCATATTTATTTCCTTTTAAACAATACAGATTGCCTGGCTTTCCTGATGATCCTCTGCCTCTATTACTTTAAAGCCATAAACCAGGAGTTCCGCGTATGCGCAGAAGATCACGACTGATGCGACTGAGACAGTTACTGGGGCTGATCGCGGCCCAAACTGCAGACCGCAGGAGGACGGCGAGGAACTCAGACGAGCTTATGCTGCAACGATGTGTCAGATTATTAATAATACAATAATCCAACCTGAATACAGACTGTTTCGGATTGGTTGATCCTCGTCAGTGCATGGCATGAATTAATGTGGCTTTATGGAGTAAGGCTTGAAACACCCAGAGTTACAGATTACCCAGCAAGCTCATGGTGAACCAGAACTCCCAGGAGTGTGTAATGCTGGGAACACACGATACGTTTTTCCCGCTCGATTCTCTGCTCGATCGTTTTTCTTATCTTTTTTCATTCACTTGTATGAGAAATCAAGCAGTAAAACGATCGAGAGTAATATTGGACATGACGGAATTTATCAATCGAACACATCTATCGAACGGAGAAACATAACGTGTGTACCTAGCATAAGGGGCTGAAAGAGACCAAAAAGCCGCTTTACTAAGATGTAAAGAGAGAACTGAGAGCCCAATATAGTGTAGTATGTTTAGTCAAATGATCAAATGAAACGAGTATAGAGTAATACTCACAAACCAGGGTTACCTCCAGGCAACCACTGTATAAGCAGGTGAGGAGATTATCCTGTCCCCACTCAGGAATAACAAGTCGCTCTCTGTAGACGTGAAGAAAAAGGGGTATCCCCCTCCACCAGGGGTGGATATTAAACGTATTGTACAAATGAAGAGAGGCGCCAAAAGTACGTAAGATGATATGAACATGATATGAACATCAGAAGTTTGCCTTCTTAGAACAGAAGGTATTTGCGATTATTCTGGTTGGAGTGAACCCTGAGGTGTCCCCTAGTGCAAGTGATGGCTATGTTTGCTTTTTCCGGGTGAGAGAAACTGTCTGTGACATTTTTAAAACTTTCTTGTCCGCATTGATTATTTTGTAGCCCTTTGGCGAAGCCGTAATATCTTGGTAAATAAATGAACACTTTTTTCCCTTGGCCGCTGTGTAGAGGCAAAAGGTGACACTTGAGGGCACTTTACTTTCTTCATCAACCTCTGTGGTCTTCATACTTGACCAGTCATTCAACAGCCAGAGCTCATCTCCTGCATGACTCGGTGGCAGCTCATCAAGTGGTTGACCACTGGAGAACCAGATAATCTGATGATCCCAACAAGACAGTTTATTTTAATTTCACGGGAGTGAGTGTTTTCCAACTCCTTCTTTTTGAACTTGCGAGGCTCTGGACAAGGGACTATCTGCTTTGTGTGAGGGCTGCAGATAGCTCAGCAGGGTTTGACAGGTCAGACTATGGACAGTCTCCTCTCAAATTAACAGAGTGAGGCCATCTTATCTTTAGCAATGAGCCTTTTAAACGACTTTTATCTGTAATTGTTTAATCACACGAATTGTACTTCATGTCACAAGATGTGTTAAGGTGCCCATGCATTACTTGATATTGCAGCCAAATCGACCTTCCGATTCGATATTTTCATCTAATCGAAAGAGAATCTGTGCAAAAACTTTGCCGCCTGATCGATGTTTCGATCAATTTCATGTCGAAAATAGTCAAAAGGCTCAATCAGGAATGCTGGCAAAATCTCGGTTGCAATGGTTCAAGTGGCTGAACGACGGTAACAGCATCCCATATTGGGACAACTGACTAATCTGACGATCCCCCAGCCGGTGTCCCCTCAAGTATTTAAGTGTCTCCCCGATGCCTGTGTGCAGTGTAGAGATGTAGCGAACGGTTCCCGAACCGTTCGCCGGCGAACATCTCTGAATACATGGGGCTTTTACTACTTCCGGGTCGCTCTGACCCGGAGTAGTACGCCTGCGCTGCCCGGCGAAGCGCGTCCTAGATCGCGCTCCTGTTGCCGGGCACTCTCTGCGCATGTGCGTGACGTCATGAACGACGTCACGCACATGCGCAGAGAGTGCCCGGCAACAGGAGCGCGGACTAGGACGCGCTTCGCCGGGCAGCGCAGGCGTACTACTCCGGGTCAGAGTGACCCGGAAGTAGTAAAAGCCCCAGAGATGTTCGCCGAGCGAATAGTTCGCAACATCTCTAGTGCAGTGTTGCAGTGTTAAAGTCTCACCTCTCCGCCGGCAGGACTCCTGGCTGGCCTCCTCTGGTGTTACTGTTCGGCGTCACCGTGAGCATTTGTGCATGACGTCAGGTACGATCCTCCCCATAGAGAAGACCGGAGCTGTGTGGGGAGGCTGTGCCAATGGCTTGAGCCAGGCTGGGTGATGTATAAGCGGCTGGATCGGGGGATCGTGGGGGATTGGGGGGAGGGGGGGTGCCGGCTACCTATACTATCTAGCCTAGTGTTAGCTAAAGCTTTTGCAAGCATGCAATCTGTTAGATTTATACTGGGGGACTATGAGGCTGCAAAACTGAATCCAGGTGGAGTGCAATGTGCAGCTTAACAGGGCTACCTTCTGTGAGGTGAGGCACTCTTTATTGTTGATTGTAACCATGGGAATAACTAGGGGAAGCAGCCCCTTTGACGTCAGGGGAGACCAGAGGTGACGGGGGCCTCAAGTACTGACCTTCCCTTTCTCTGACACTCCAGATCAGGTGTTCTGTGGCTACACGTTATGGGTGTGATGACCACACTTGTTTTATGACTTGGTCCCCAAGGCCACAAGGGTCGCCAAGGGAACGCAAAAAAAAGGGCTGTGATCATTAACGAGGCCTCATCAGAGTTTTACTGAGGGGCCCCATGATTTGTAGTTATGCCCCCAATTGTAACCACCTACACAGCGATGTGTTTGCGATGGGTTGTTCCTGCGAGGTCCAACACATCTCTTTAAATGGTTTTATTGTAATGACCTAACATTTACTGTAAATAAAGAATTTTTGTATTGATCATGTTAGTGATGTGTCCTTTTGTCCCAGGGTTCTTTGTGTTGTTGTCTACAGTTTGATGGGCGGTGATAACTTATGTTTATGCTCATTCCCATTTTGCTTATTGAAGTTTACACATTTTCAAACAGAAGTTGGCATTTCTGATCGGAAAACGGAAATCGGATAGCTGCCCAAATGCCACATTACCACAACTCGGTAATGTTTAGCCCAATCACGGAACTCGGAAGCATTGGACCAATCAGAGAGTGCAGAGTCAACTCAGAAGTATTTGGCCAATCAGAGAATGCAAAAAAATGACCCCTAAAATAATGACCCCTTCGGAAACTGGAACTCGGAAAAAGGAAAACAGTAATAGGAATGTTTCGCAAAAATTGGAAATCAGCATTTCCAAACATACCTAAACTTATGTAGTACTCAAACAGGCGCTCCTAGTAAAGCCTTGTTCACATGGTTGGCTGAAGGTGATTAATGCCTTCCTAAAATACACAAATCCGGTGCACAGGTCCCTTTAAGAGCTTAGTTCACCTCTAAATTAGAGGGAAGGCAGGTTGACATATTACTTATAAACTGCAAGAATTTAAAACAACCGCCACGCCAAAAACTGTTAGCAAAAACTTTATTAGTAGACAAATATTCATGACCAATATTCCACTTAAAACATGAACCCCTAAAAACATGGACACTGGGCTTTTAGTTCATGAGGAGTACTCCAAGAGCCAAATCGCACTCACACTCATACCACATCCACACTTACAACTGGATCGGCCGACCCTGGGTTTGTGTGTGTGTAGCTAAGAGTGTGCAATAAGCGTTATTGTTAGCAAAGGTTCTCCAGGCTTAATAGCAATATGCAGTTTGCCTCTTCACAGCAATGCTCACTTGGTGAAGGAAAGTCACTCCATTCCATATGTAGCTACAAACGTATTGCTTCCGAGATTAGGGTATAATCCCAAAGTAGCAAAGCCCTTTCGATTGGATACTTAGCTCTGCCTCAGTGGTAACCTGTTGGTAGTACTGGCCAGGGGTGCTCGGATACCCCTTTTTTAAAATCCGAATTGATCCGGATCTGGATACCCAGATATCCGGATCCGAATCGGATATCTGAATTCAAACTTTTTGGTATCCGAGTAAACTCGGTTATCCGAACCCGATATCCTGGATATCTGGCCAAATATCCGGATAGAAAACCGGAAGTGACCTGCAAATGGCTTAAAATGCTTCCAAAAGTCTCTTCAAATGGCAAAAAGCCCTTTCGGAGGTCTCTCTCTCTCTCTCTCTCTCTCTCTGATTTTCTGGGTAGTTTGAATACCCGAATATTGGATTAGCACCACTGGTACTGGCTATCCGCACAGTTTCAAACCACATTACAAGACGTTACATATCCTGAGCAGCTTTCCGTCTCGGGCAATTCCACAACACCGCGGTGTCCTACGGTTCAGTGTAGGGAAAGGACTTGCTCCAGGCCTCTTTCAAAATGGCTTCGGTGTATTACATGCACGTCACTCATGATCGCTCCTCCAGCCCAGCGTCTTCAAGCCACGCTTACATACACAATATGCCCACTGTGACGTGGGCTTCTTCAGTGAGATGACGCGATGGTTCCTTCCTGCCAGCGTCTTCTGAGCACCGGACGGGCGCTTGCTATGGCTTAGTACAGTATTTGAATTTAGTTTAGGTTTAACATTTTAATTCTTACAGCGTAGTTCAAAATTTAGTAATATGCTACTTAAAGAGTAACCAAGGATTGCACTTCATCCCAATCAGCAGCTGATTCCCCCTTTCCCGTGAGAAATGTTTACTTTTTTCAAACGGATCATCAGGGGGCTCTGTATGGCTGATATTGTGGTGAAACCCCTCCCACAGTGTGATGTCAGGACCATGGTGCTGACATCACACTGTGGGAGCCTTGTTGCATTGTGGGAAATAATAGCTGTTTCCAACTGCCAAAAAAGCAGCATCTCCTTCCACTGACATCACCTGTCAGCAGTAAAAATGTCGCATTGTGATAAATGTCAGAATGTAAATCAGGGAGAGGAAAGATTTTTACAATGGGCGAACCTTGACTAAATCATTTATGCATAATAATTGTAAAAAATAAGCACTTTTGTACATTACATTATTTTCACCGGAGTTCCTCTTTAAAGCTCCCTCTGCCCAGTTAGCTGACAGGATGGGCCTACGGCCGGCGGCTCCCTATCAGCTGAGTACCTCTTAGCGGGTCAGCAGAGAAGAGATGATGCTGCCCACCTCCCTCCTCCTCTATGATGAAACCAGAAGAATGCTCTGATCCTCTCCAGCCAGCCTCAGAAGGACACGTTCATTACACATACTGCCTGATAAACGCTCCCGCTGCCAGAGAAATAAGCTCTCCTTATCGCTGGTGCAAGTTATAACGGTTATTAAGAATAATGATCCAGAACGATAAAGACAATTATTGGGAATCTGGATGATTGCACTAATTGAGCCGGACTCTCGGTTGTCTCTGTGGTAAGATCTGTCTAATGTACAGTACATCTGGGCTCCATGGAAACTCAGTCAGGGAGAGGAGAGCAAAGCATGCTGGGTAACTAAACCACTGGTGTTTGAATCAGCAGATTCATATGGATGGAGCGCACAAAGAGTTGTTAGCATCAGTGGTCAGGGAAGTTTCTAGGCTAAATTGTTCACAGGGCGAGGGTGTAAAAATTGTGCCCCCCCCCCCCCCCCCCCCCCCCCATAGGCTCATGAACTCCATTTGCAATGCAGTATTTTGCGCTATAAGTTGGCCCCCAGTATTATGTAGCTAGATGTAGCCACCCCTGCCTCCAGTATAGGTAGCCAGATGTCCCATAAGTATAGCCCCTTCCCCAGGATTGGTGGCCAGATGTGCCACCAATATAGGTAGCGAGCTATAGGTAGTGATGACCTAATTACAAAATTTTGCGTTTATGCAAAACGTTCATAATAACAGAAAATGATCGTAATTACGAATGTTTTCGTAACAGAAACAAAACGGAATTTCGTGTTTAACGCAGAAATTTGTTCGTTCTCGAAATCGATTTCCATTCCACAGCCTCCTGATACATTTAAAGCGACAACATGCGCAGGCACCTTTGCATTATCAGATATTGCAAGGCCCGAAACCAAGTGTCTCAGCATGCATGACTGCAAAGTGCACCTTGAAAAAGAGCACCTGTCTTAGAAGTGGCTGCAGGTAGAGCCTTCTGATACATTTAAAGTGACCGCACGTGCCTTTGCATTATCGGTAATTGCAATCAATGGGCCTTATTCACAAAGTGGTGCTAACCCAGTTAGCACACCTAAAAGACTTTGGGCGTGATAACTGGGGTGCTAACTGGGTTAGCACCGTTTTGTAAATCTGATCACGCGCAAAGTCCCGCGCGCAAAGCTTTGCACGTGCACAACGTGGTGCGCGCTAAACGTCGCATCGCGGTGCGACAAAAATGGCGCACCTGATGTGCCTATAAGGTTGCATAAGGTGCGAATTAAATGTTGCATAGGTGCGCAGACGCCGTTAAAGTCGCACCCATGCGACCTTATAGGTGCATCGGTTGCGCCGTTTTCAGTGCGACGTTTCGCGCGCACGCAAAGTTTTGTGCGCAGGACTCTGTGCACGATCTCTACTTATCACGCCCAAACTGAGTTTAGGCGTGATAAAGGGCTTTTCACAAGCGTGCTAACAGTTAGCACCGCTTGTGAACCAAGCTCAATGAGTGGCTTTCCTGAGTTTAGTCATTACTTAAATTTGCATAATTATTACTATTAAAAATGAAATTACATCCATTTTTTGTAATTAAAATGGCTGTTTCTATAGAAAACACAAAATTAAGAAATTTCGCATTAAACATGAATTTGTGCCAAAACGCAAATTACGTGATGGAAATTCCGCTTACGGAATTCTGAATTACTGTTTGTATGGCAATTATGAAATTCCGAATTCGCAACGTAGTGGCAAAATTTGCGTCCTAATTACGGAAACACGAAATTACGCAAATTTCGGCTCAACACTAGCTATAGGTGTCCCAGTATAGGTAGCCAGGTATAGATACCCCCCTGTATAGGTAGCCATGTATAGGTGTCTCCAGTAAAGGAAGCCAGGTGCAGGTGACCCCAGTATAGCTAGCCAGGTATAGGTGCCCCCAGTATAGCTAGCCAGGTATAGGTGCCCCCAGTATAGCTAGCCTGGTATAGGTGCCCCCAGTATAGCTAGCCAGGTACAGGTGCCCCCAGTATAGCTAGCCAGGTTGTGTGTGTGTGGGTGAGTGTGTGTGTGAGGTGTGTGTGTGGTCTGTGTGTGTGTTTCTGTGTGTGTGGTGTGGTGAGTGTGCCTGTGGGTGAGTGTGTCTGTGTGTGAGTGTGTCTGTGTGTGTGGTGTGTGTGAGGTGTGTGTGTGGTGCGGGTGTGTGTGTGTGTGTGTGTGTGTGTGTGTGTGTGTGTGTGTGTGTGTGGTGTGTGGTGTGTGGTGTGTATGTGTGTGTGTGGTGTGTGGTGTGTATGTGTGTGTGTATGTGTGTGTGTGTGTGTGTGGTGTGTGTGAGGTGTGTGTGAGGTGTGTGTGTGAGGTGTGTGTGTGTGTGTGTGTGAGGTGTGTGGTGTGTATGTGTGTGTATGTGTGTGTGTGTGTGGTGTGTGTGTGTGTGTGTATGTGGCGTGTGTATGTGGTGTGTGTGTGTGTGTGTGTGTGTGCCTGTGTGCTGTGTTGTGTTTTTTTCACCTTGTGATCAGCAAAGGTCTCCAGAAGATGAGTCCTGTAGTGAGGACAGCAGCCACTAGAGGTCCCTTACGTGCAGGAGAGGCAGCCGCTGGACATTCAGGAATTGATGTAGAGGAGACAGACAGAGATACGGAAGGTGATGAAGTGCTACAGTCCATTATCAGTGTACTTGGCTGCAGAA